>NC_068442.1:9370707-10570707 GCF_023373465.1 Oncorhynchus keta | reverse complement strand
GACTCTGTCCAGTAAGCCCACGTCTCTGGAGCTGTTTAAGAACAAGGTGAATGCCCTGAACTACAGTGAGATCCTCAAACTACGCCAGACGGAGCGGCTGCACCAAGAAGAGACCCTCGCCCCGCCTGTATTGTAAGTCCTTACATTGTTCAGCAGAATCTTTTTCTTGCTCTCTCTATCAATCACACACACACACAACTCTTGTAAGCCTGTACTTCCTCCAATGACCCCTAGAGGGCAGAGATCAGCCCCTTTTAGTGTATGTGTATGTATACTTACACCTGTATTCGTACCATTTGTCTCTGGTCCAGAGTATTTTTCACCCCTATGGAATCAGAATCAGTGCTGTTGCTATCCTCTGCGTCTGCCCTGTTTGTCACCAAACAGCTTGGAAATGTCATGTGACCCCACCATCACAGGTCCACAACCCATTCTACACATTCCCAGTCAACCAAGTAGCACTGATCCTACCTACTTGTCCTCGTCCTATCTGATCCGTATCTATTCAAGTGTCTGACCTTTTAATATGGAAAATAAAGCTCATTGAAATGTATCATGTTGAGTGCGTCATGGTACTTGCGGTGGGCGTGACTCTCTCTACCCCCCTGTAGAGAGCTGAAGGAGCGTCTGAGGCCAGAGCTGTTGGAGTTGATTCGCCAGCAGAGACTGAACCGCCTGTGTCAGGGAACCCTCTTCCGCAAGATCAGCAGCCGACGCAGACAGGGTGAGACCGGTTAAGAGCATACGCGTTAACTCGAGAGGTATAGGGGGAAGAAGTATAGGGGGAAGCTGGACAGCACGACGCGGTGAAACATAGGGAGACTAATGAAGGACGGTAGATGAAGAGATAGCTGGCCTTTCTTACACCATGCTGCCGATTTTTATTTATTTTTTAATTTAATATGTTTTTTTATTATTGGTCATTTCAGATAAGTTGTGGCACTGTCGCCTATCGCCCAATCACAAAGTCCTGCACTTTGGCGACATGGAGGAGGAAACAGAAACACCCACCATCGAGAGTCTCCAGGAGAAGAGTGAGTTATTACTCACAGCAATATACTCTTCCACTATAGCCTTGACCAAAGAGATTCTATTAAATTAGTGTTGCCGCCCCTAATTCTATGGCCTCGACACTGAAATTACATCGCGCTCTGTCATTGGCTCTGTGTACGAAGCTGAGGGGTGCCGGTAGACCTGCTCTTCCTCTTTTTCTCTGGCAGTTCCTGTGGCAGATATCAAAGCGCTGCTGACGGGGAAAGACTGCCCTCACATGAAGGAGCACAAGGGCAAACAGACCAAGGTTAGTGCACCATCATCACCAGCACCACTTTCCCTACCGACAACAGCCCCTGAACACTCCCTCTTCCCTACCCCGCCCCGACTTCCTCTTTCACACTATGTACCTGGCCCTCCATAAACGGCATTGTGCTGTCCTTCTGCAGGAAGTGTTGGCACTGGCGTTCAGCGTCACGTATGACGTGGAGGAGTACAGCCTCAACTTTATCGCCTCATCCAGAACCGACGTGAGTAGTGATGTCATGTCACAGGAGTATCTGTACTCCTTCACATAGATAATTCTCTCTCTTTTCCCAGAGTTAAATCCTACATCTTTATCGCTCGCTCTTTCTCGTCCCTCTTAATTTAATTTAAACTTTGTGTGGAAAGTTAAAACGCATACATTACCAAAGTAAACATTATGATCGAATAACAAAGGTGATCTCTGTGTCGCTCTCAGTTCTGCCTGTGGACGGATGGACTGAGCGTGCTGCTGGGACGGGACATGAGCAGTGAGTGCATGAGGAGCGAGCTGGAGACCCTGCTCTCCATGGAGATCAAGCTCCGCCTCCTGGATCTGGAGAACGTGCCCATCCCAGACAGTGCCCCACCGGTGCCCAAACCCCCCAGCAACTTCAACTTCTGCTACGACTTCAGCCAGGCTGAGCAGTAGTCCATGGCAGGGCAGAGGAGTAGACCTGGGGCCTGTTCAGGAGGATGTAACGTTACAGAATGCTCAGCTAGAAATGTATGAATTAGAACAGATATGGTCTTGTCGTCTGTAAAATAGGCAATTGTGTCAGCTCTATTCATTATATTTCTATTTGCAATGTTCGGAATGTTTCATGTCATTAAATGCACCCTAGTAACGACCAAGCCTGTAGACGTCTACACAGCAGGAGTGGACATGGAGGACTGGATCGACAAATCTAATGCGTAGGCAAAGGTTTCATCTTATATGAGAGGAATCGAGGCTGAAGACTATTCCTTGGGTTCTATAGGAGTGGTCATCTATTTGGGTGTGGTCAAGTGTATTGTAACTGTACAGTGAGTGTGTTTTCTGTTGTTGGATCGATCCAGATGGCTTATGACCAGGCTGCAGCGGGAAGGATTTGGGTTTACTTCAGTCCCCCGCTCCATGGCTCTAGTCCTCCACGCTCCTCTGTGCATTGTCTTTAGGCGGAGAGTTCATTTTTGCCATATCCATGTTTGTTTTTCTACTTTTCTTTAAACTGAAAGCTTTGTGAGGCAGGATGCATGACATCCCTTCTGAAGGTACTCAACCCAAGGACTGAGACAGAACAGAGCCAAATACATATTTGTGGGTATATACTGTATATGGCTCGGAGAGAGAATCCCTTTGATTTCTGACATTGTACTTACCGACCTACTCAAACAGAATCCCTACTCCCTGTTCTAAAATGGTACTTTAATGAGTTGAAGAAACAGGAAAACATACTCTGGCTCCAAGCCTATTCAAATCCCTATTTATAATATATTAAATCCTCTTTTTAAGTGTGTGCAGATAGTATTTGAATGAGTTCCGTTGGCTCATGAGGAGCACTTTAAATAGAATACCTCAGAGCTTCCCATGGACTGGTTTTGATCTTTTGTACTTTTTATGGAAGGTTAAGGTTTGATGGCTGTTGTTCAAACGGTTCTCTTAGGCAACAGGGTTTTATTGCACAAAGAACTTGATCAACGGTACAGCCAACTGACATATTGCTTTTATGGTACATTTAACAGATGACGTAGCGACGGTACAGATAACTGTTGTGTGTCACACAGTATGTATCGCTGCTATTAATTGTCCTGGTAAAGTTTTTTTTGCTCCAGAGTTTGTCAAAGGCAATTATTATAGGTACATTATGAATGTCAGGCCATAACAAATGAATATTAGTTCAATATTGATGTTATTTTAGGGTACTTTATTTCCATGACTGAATGATCCTGACAGATACATTTGACCTCATATACTGTACAACAGTAAACAAGTTCTGTCAGTATGATGACCCTTCAACTTTTCATATTCCAAATCTCATCGGCCAATGAATAATAGGTTTTTGTAGCCAGCTAACAATCAGAAATTCAGCTGGAGTTTGAGGTGATTTTGCTATTCATTGCATGTCTGTTCATGTTAACACCTAATCTCCACGGTAACCCCTAACATGCTTTATGAAGATCAAGGTTGACACGAATAAATATGATTTATACAAATTGTCCTTGTCTAGCTTGGTTTATGGTCTGGCGGAATCCTAGAAGAAACAAGCCTATTGTACTCATGATTCTAAGCAAGAGATAAGCATACATTTATTGAAACTATCTCTTACATTTTTAAATAAACAACAGTTTTGCTTCCTTCAGTGGCAGTGTTAAATTAAGTTGAATACAAAATTACATTAAGCCAGCTAAACACATATCAATATTTCTCTTAGTGTAGCCATTTAAGAATTAACATGGCGAGATCTGGTTCTGAGATCAACTACAAGGTGCTTTTTAAATCCGAGCACATCTTCTAGGCCAGTTAAAGGTTTGTGCAGCATCTACTGAGTTGGTCCCTCAGCTCCATAAACCAGACACATTCTAATCAAACAAACATCGAGATTAACAGTGACCTTATATCGCACAGTTTACACCAGCGATGGGGGTGGGAGGCCACAAATAAAAATAATTTGAGGGTCCACAGTGGCTCGTGGGTCTGCGTACCCACATCCATAGACTAACCAATTCAATTTTTAAAAAATGCTGACATGAACTAATTGAGTGACTGATGCACAACCACATTTTGAAATTGCACCTTGTGTATTCTATTATTCTAACTCAACAGCAGTGGATGCTGCCGAGGGGAGAACGGCTCATAATAACGGCTGGAACGCTGCAAATGGAATGGCATCAAACGCCTGGAAACCATGTGTTAGATACCATTCCATTAGCACGAGCCCGTCCTCCCCAATTAAGGTACCACTAACCAACCTCCTGTGTTCAACAGTACACCTGACAGTTCTTATTTGTGTGGGCCTGCATGCCGACAGTTGCCCACCCCTGGCATACACCGAAGGAGGACTTTAAGGGCCGGTTTCTCAGACGATTCATCTTGGTCCTAGACTAAACAGACTTTTAGTCCACACGGGATGGACATTTGCAGATGCAGATTCTCCAATGAGAATGATTTTTAATTCATCAAAGACTTAATTTGAGTCTAAGACACTGGCCATATGGGTCCTTGTGACTAAATTGAGTACAGCTCCGACCAGAAGTTACTTTTCGTAGCAGGTTAGGAGAACATTTTAGCTAACCTTAACATCATTCTCCTAACCTGGTACGAAAAAGTACCTTCTAGTCGTAGTTGTATTCCACCTAGTCAGAACCCTATCAGAGTGTGAGGGTCAGGTCAGCTCCGCCCACAAAGCGGCAGTGGACATTCTCTAGGAAGGGCAGCTGGGATTGGAGGAGGTCCACTGTTGTTATGGAGATGTCTTTACACATGGAGATGTCCAGCGTCCGCAATCTCTTACAGTGTTGGACGAGCATGGAGAGAGACCTGCGGGAGCATGAGTTCACTGCTGTCAAACACTGATACACAGATAACACAGTCGGTCGCTCTGGGGTTCTGTGTGTGTGTGTGTGTGTGTGTGTGTCTCACCTATCTGTGACTGCGTCGCAGCAGGACAGATAGAGGTGCTGCAGCCTGGCGAGGTAGGGGGCGGCGCGGGCAATACCCTGGTCACTGATCTGGGGGCAGTGGCTGAGTGCCAGGCTGGTGAGGCTGCGGCAGTGGTAGGCCACCGACGCCAGGCTGTCATCACTGATCTCAGGCAGCATGGAGAGAGAGAGGCGCTGGAGGTCTGGATAACGCAGCACCTGCTCACAACAATTGCCCGGTTAACTTATAGGGAAATTGCTAAACTTCATATTCATCATATCTAGTACCACTCCATCATCAACATGTGAAAATGGCACATTTCTATGTTTTGTAGGGAAAAGATGAAGCTAACTATTTCCAAAGACGGCATCAAACAATTAGTAGGCAATGCCAACTCAAAATTGTTTATATGAAAAATAAACTAAATAAAATTCACACAACACACACCGATGATGTTGCTACAAAACGGAGAAGGAAGGAGACACCTGAAACCCCATTTCCACATACGTTAATATTAAGATTTAGATGTTGGTGCTGAATTACTTAAATGCAAATGTAAATGAGATGATGAATTTTTTATTTTTTTTTTAAATATATATTTTATGTTCCTTTAATGGAGTGTTTCCGAACCGGACCAGGAAAAACTATGGGCCCTGATAAGTAACCTAAAACTCCTTGCCCTAACCATAGCCTGTATATTCTCATGGTAGACCAACCTGTGTGATGCTGCTGTCAGTGAGTTTGGAACAGGCAGACAGGTCGAGCTCCTGGAGGCTCCTGAGGGCCAGCAGTGAGGACCCGTCCTGTTCCTTGAACACCCCCAGGTCCTCGTCCGTCACCAGCCGGGGCTTCTCCTGGAAGGGCATGCTGGGAGGCCGGAAGAAACCCATATTTCCAAAAGTACGGGTGAAGCTGGGCCCCTTGTCCTCCTACAAAGCCAGGGTGAGAGGTTGAAGGTCAGGGGCGCACGGTCATAGTAAGCTACAGTGGTAGTAACATGAATATAAGCGAAGTCAAGACCAGCTAGTCTGCTTATATCCTATTCCAGAGACATCTAGACCTTTCCCTACCCAGCCCTCTCTCACCATTTCCTTGCTGGGCTCACACTCCTTGGTGAGCTCCACCATGCCCAGCAGCCCCCAGTCTGTGATCTCCTTGCACCAGCCCAGTCGTAGCACCACCAGCCCGGGCAGGTAGGTGGCGATAGCACGCACGCTCAGGTCTGTGAGGTAGACGCAGGAGGTGAGGTCCAGCTCCCGCAAACTGGAGCCCAGCAGCCGAGCCAGAGAGAACACAGCCAGATCCTGGGAGAGAGATGGGAAACAAAGGAACATAAGGGATGATGTCCTGATAAACATTTCATTCTATAAAAGAGAAATCCTGAAAGAGTCAGGTAAAACAGCTCTGGTAAAGTCATAGTAATGTGAGGGAGAGAGCAGCACACACACTGACCCTGATATAGGTGCAGCTCTTGAAGCTGAGTGTCTCCAACCGTGCCCTGGGCTCCAGGGCAGAGAGCCCTTTCACTATCTCAGCCCCACTGACATGCAGGCACTCAGACAGATCCAGGTTCCTCAGCTCCGGCAGCATCATCAGGTCGGCCAGCCCTTTATCCGTCATCCTCCAGTCCCGGGACAGAGAGAGGAACCGGAGGCCCTTCAGGCTCAGGGCCACAGCCAGTACAGCCCGGCTGGTGAGCTCTGTACAGGCGCTGAGGTCCAGGATCCGGAGGCCAGGCTGGTGCTTGCAGAGCACCTCCACAGAGTAGTCGGTCAGCTCCTTGCAGCCCCGCAGACGCAGCTCCTCTAGAGACAGGCCCCCTACCTGGGCCACGGAGCGCAGCGACTCTGGGGTGATGCTAGTTCTGCTCAGGTCCAGCCCCCGCACGGTGGAGGCCTGCTCCTGCAGCAGCCTGCGGAGGTTACGTAGGGAGAGCAGGGCAGAGGAGTCAGGCCCCACGGGGCAGCCACGGTACGGGTCAAACTCAAAGGCGATGTGGCAGCCGGCCAGGGAGAGACGGCGAAGTCTGAGAGTGCAGCCTGTGAGTCGGTTGAAAGTGAGATCTGATAGATAGCGCAGGTCAGAGAGATCCAGCTCCTCAAGACCTGCTAAAGCTACCCCCACCTAGGAAAAGGACAAACATTTTTTTTAAACTGGCATGTGTAAAAATACAATTTAAAAAAACATTAGAAAAGGAATACTCATCATCATCTCCAGCCTACAGGGTCTGTCTGACCTGCTGGCGGTGCTCTTCTTTGGACAGGAAGGCTCCAGACATGAAGAGGCTGTCCAGGCCACGGAGGTCAAGCCTGCGCAGGGCGGTCAGGTGGGGCAGCAGGGCCAGGAGGGAAGACTCGGTCACGCTGCTTCCTGGCAGGGCCAGGCTCTCCAGCCGAGGGCCTAGATGGAGCCCTATCTCCTGAAGCACAGCCCGGGACATACTGGACCCATCCAGATGGCTTATGACCAGGCTGCAGCGGGAACGCCTACTCAGGCCCCGGATCAGATCCAGGGAGGAGATAGAGGCTGGGAACTTGAAGGTGTCATTCCTCTGGAAAATGGAGTCAAAGTTAGGATTAGGTTGTTAGTGAGATTGATGAAATTTGTGAGATAAGGGGAAATTGTGGAATAGAGTAGTACCTGAAATTGGAGGTCTTGGCTCGCATCATACCAGCTCCAGCACACCAGAGAGGCTTCCTTCCTGTCTGATGCTTTGAGGAAACTTAGGATGTAGGTGACGATCTAGACAGAAAGTTGATTGGACCACCAGGTCTTTTACAACAGTTCTATCATAGTGCCATGCATAAGGAAATGGATCAAATAAGGTGTGCCAAATGTTTTAAATAATCAGTGCATTATAACTTGCTAGCTAGTTAGTTAACATCTATTGTGCTGGTAGTAACATATCAAGTTGTTGACGCAACCGTGCTAGTCAGGACACCCAATGCATTGACAACCACAGTGACACCAACTGTTATTTTATGAAGCAGGCTACAAGCCTATTTGCTAGACTTACCTCAAGAGGTAACTCAGGCGTTTCCATGGTTATTTCTCCCATCCCCAGTCACATCCTTGGATTACAAGATGGAGTGTAGTCCATTATATTGATCATGTCAATATCTGTCAAGCATTTTCAATTCCGATGTTCGCTGATGAGCTAGCTACGACATCAAGTGCTGTCAGCTAACTAACGTGAACGGTAGCTCTCCAGCTAGCTAGCGTCCTCTCGGGCTAGTTTAGTTAATCATTACATTAGCTAGCTATCTTCAATCGTGCTAGTTTCATTCATTCACGTCGCAATCAGACCTGGTTCGCCAAGTTGAGCTATTTTGATGCATTTCAATTCTCACTTCAACAGTTATTTAATTTAGAGCACGAAGATGTCATCACCCTCTTCACTTTGCCAGCGCCACAGATGGTCCCTCAGCTGACTGCAGATCAAAACAAACCCTCTTGACGTAACACTAAAACCAGGAGCTTCTTCTTAGGGATCGGGGTAGGATTCTTCTTCTTTTATGGAAGATTGGCAATCGCACAATTGAATGTGCATTCTGCCACCTACTGTGCGGGATTGAAACAGGATTCCCCAGAAATGTAAAGAAATACAAAAACTACAACACAATAAATGAACTAAACTAAATCAAAACAACTTTTCTGTAAAAAAAAAAACACACAAAAAAAACAGATCTGATCCCTACAGGCTCAAGGGGAACCTGGGAGGGCGGGTCTTCCGGCGCCAGTACCCCAAGCAAGTCTTCAGATTTAAATCCCCAAAACGTTTCTGCCGCAGCCACAATAATTTATTTGAAACGTGTGTGTAACAGTTTAGAACTGTGGCAATGAATGCCACAAAATCCACCTTTTTTACACACAGGGTATATTTTGCCTGCCATCAAACATTTACCACAGGCTGCGGTGCGTCCACTAGCATCACTTGTTTTCTCAGTTATTTTAATCGCCTCCGCATAGGAGATTCGATTTATCTCGCTAAACTTTTGCTACCCCAATCTTCTTCATCCCTCCTCCTTCTACACACCGTTCTTCGATATACTCTGTCCGTCTGCACACACTTTAAACATGGCGAAATCCTTTACAATTCTTACACTGCAATGGTATGGGAACGAAAGCTCTTACAGCGTATCCGGAAGAAAAAAAACAAGCTTCACACGCGTATGTATTTGCTCTTCATCAAAAAACAACAGGACTGAAATACTTTATTTTTCTCCATTCACCCAACGGGTCAGATGCCGGGTACCAATCACACCAGTAATTCTCTTCAGGGAGTCAATATGAACATTCGTTGTCACCCCTGAGATGACTCCTTTGACTGGTGCTCTACTCCGATGTTCAAAACAAAACTTCTGTTGTGCGGATTCTTTTGAGGCTCACTGCAATCTTCCTCTGTTTGTCATACACACAGTTAATCAAAATAAGACCACTCCTGGTCACTGACATACTACACGTTTCCCAGCGCATACTTGACCATTTGACACCTACATTAAATTCTCTTAAATAGTCCTGTTCCTCTAAGAAAGTGAAATAGAGCCCAAGACATAAAGGGGCTTTCAGGAAGAGGTTGTTGTTAGCTAGCTTCTTTATTATTTTATTTTCTGCGTCATTTTCAGACTCGCATCCCTGTGCAGTTTTACTAAGCTGCTAATTGTAGAGATCAAGCTAAACAGATGTATAAATTAAAACGGATTTGTTCGTGAGTTATGTTACTGTGGCGTGTCCATTTTCCATTGTAAATCCATATCCATTTCTCAAGCTTCATATCACCAGTAATATCACACAACCACACAAAGACGACAGGGATTCATTTTTAATCGCATAAGGATTTATTTGGAAAAGAATCCACAAAAACATCAAACATTCATCATGGTGATATTAACGCATTCAGATTTGCTGCGTCTTGAGTCACAAATGCAATTTTTCTCAGCATGTGTTGCATGCTGCCAGCTTTTGTCACCTACACCAGTGGTTCCCAATGAGAAGTACTAAGACCTCTGGGGGTACTGGGCCTATCCACAGGGGGTACTTGAGAAGATTCATGAGACCATAGACCTACTGGTAAAAATGCACATGGGGCACTCCAGGCAGAGCAAAATTCAGTTGGTGGTACAATAACCAAAAGAGGTTGGGAACCACTGACCGACACCATACATACCATTTAAACACACATAAAGAACGTAGTCAACCAACACGATAACAATATTCACATTCAATCTACAGATTGTCTGGCAGTTTCGGTAGCTGGTTTTTAGACCCTATGTATTCCAAGTGGGAATATAGGATCTATATAATTATGTAAAACCTTGCATTGATTTCTGAAAACTAACACGCAAGGGTCTAAGAATTTCCCTGTGAAAACTAATGGAATATACACACCCTTTAGTTTTCCATTTACAATGTATTTACAAGCCAAGAACTTATGAAACAGCATTTGATTAACAGTATGAAACAATAATATCATAATATCAAACTTAAAAACATGTAATGTACATGTAAAAAAAAGAAAGAAGATAAACAGTCATTTTAAACATACCCCTCATGTCAAAAGCTGTTGTAACCTTTGTCATAATTTGTTCAGCTAAATTCCAAATGAATTTGTTCGCTACAGCTGTTAGCTCTAAAGTAAATGTTTGATTGTCTGGCATGGTGAACTGACAGCATACCAGCCCTGAAAAATTATTAGCTACCCTGCTTAAAAGTAAATCTTTGATTGTCTGGCATGGTGAACTGACAGCATACCAGTCTTGATTAAATAATTAGCTGCACTGCTACCTGTGCACATACAAAACAATATATAGATTTACATGTTGACATTTGTTTACATTTTTTACATCTAGGCCTGTACACTTTTCAACATTTACATATTTGACCCATTCACCCCAGAAACACTAAACACTACCTCAAGGGCCATGAAAAATAAGGCAAAAATAACATATTCCATTGAACAAAACTCTATAAACAACTGGTCATCTTTACAAAATGTAAACATTTCTTATAAACATCAGCAAAATCTTTCCTCACATTCCAACATCTTTATAGCATTTCCCAATCACAATCCTCCCCTTGCTGAATAAATAGGAAATTAACAAAACTAGGGTTTAAGAGAATGAATTTGTTTCCGAAAGCAGACATAACAGAAGACCTGGAGAGACACCTCCCCTCACCAACACACACACACATACAGCTCTACCCTGTGTGACCTCTTTGTTATCTCCGTAATGAGATGGTATGTGTCAATTATTGCTGATTGGTACATTTACCCCTGGGATTGTAAACACAAACATATAGTGCAATGTCGAAGACATCAGTTTAGCACCTGTTTCGTCATCCCTGTGGAATTAGGTAGCCTAGGCCCTATACATAAGTGTCAGGGGGATAAGACAGTCAGTGAGGTAAAAAAAAAAGAAGAAGAGTCTATAGGTATAACGGAACAGGAACTGTGACTGTGACTCCTGAGACATAATTGGATGATCTTTAGGACCCATGGCTTTTCTCTCTGGTCTTCCTCTCTGCAATAGAGTACAGAGGGATAAACAACTGCATCCATTTCTCCACATGAAGACTGCCTCTTAAAGCTTTTGGAGACAACTCATGGCTTTCTCTTTTCTTTCCTCTTCCCACTCTCTCCTGCCTCTTCTTCCGCCACGTTGTCCTGCTCCTTGGACAGCGTCTCACCTCTGTGACAATGGGAGGCGGGGTGGAGCCACGTGGAGCTGTCTGAGGTTGGGGACATGATGCTAGACTTGCGCTCTGGGTCCAGACTGGAGACTGGAGTGACTGGGGACAGGGGGGTCAGGGAGGAGGACATTGAGGGCTGTGGGGAAACGGAGAGGTTAGCTCATTCAGTGTGTGTGTGTGTAGATTGTGTGTGTATAGACAATGTGTGTGTTTTTGTACAGTGAATACCATACCTCTAGCGAAATACTGGATATGTTGGTGTTCTCCTTAATCTTTGCAAGGGTCCTTTTGAGGCCTGTTTTCTGATGAGCCATCTCCAGAGCAGCTTTGAGTAGCTTGGGTGTCTCTGTCCGAGGAGGGATCACCTGGGCCGGCTCCTTCGGCTTCTTGTCTTTTGTCAGCATATTCCTGTAGCCAGAAACATCAAACAAATCAAATCAATCAAATCAAATTGTATTTGTCATATGTGCCGAATAAAACAAGTGTAGACCTTACAGTGAAATGGTTACCAACAAGCCCTTAACGAATAATGCAGTTTTAGGAAAATTTGTGTTTAGTAAAAAATAGTCTGGGTAGCCATTTGATTAGCTGTTCCGGAGTATTTTGACTCGGGGGGAGAAGAGGTTAAGAAGCCTTTTGGACCTAGACTTGGCACTCCGGTACCACTTGCCGTGCGGTAGCAGAGAGAACAGTCTATGACTAGGGTGGCTGGAGTCTTTGACAATTTTTAGGGCCTTCCTCTGACACCGCCTGGTATAGAGGTCCTGGATGGCAGGAAGCTTGGCCCCAGTGATGTACTAGGCCGTACGCACTATCCTCTGTAGTGCCTTGCGGTCAGAGGTCGAGCAGTTGTCATACCAGGCAGTGATGCAACCAGTCAGGATGCTCTCGATGGTGCAGCTTTTGAGGATCTGAGTACCCATGCCAAATCTTTTCAGTGTCCTGAGGGGGAATAGTCTTTGTCGTGCCTTCTTTACGACTGTCTTGGTGTGCTTGGACCATGATAGATTGTTGGTGATGTGGACACCAAGGATCTTGAAGCTCTCAACCTGCTCCATTGCAGCCCCGTCGATGAGAATAGGGGGGTGCTCGGTCCACCTTTTCCTGTAGTCCTGTCCACCTTTTCCACCTTTTCCTGTAGTCCACAATCATCTCCTTTGTCTAATCACATTGAGGGAGAGGTTGTTATCCTGGCACCACACGGCCAGGGCTCTGACCTCCTCCCTATAGGCTGTCATCGTTGCCGGTGATCACTGTTGTGTTGTCGGCAAACTTAATGATGGTGTTGGAGTCGTGACTGGCCATGCAGTCATGAGTGAACAGGGAGTACAGGAGGGGACTGAGCACGCACCCCTGAGGGGCCCCCGTGTTGAGGATCTGTGTGTTGTTACCTACCCTTACCAACTGGGGGTGGCCCGTCAGGAAGTCCAGGATCCAGTTCCAGAGGGAGGTTTTTTAGTCCCAGGGTCCTTGGCTTAGTAATGAGTTTCGAGGGCACTATGGTGTTGAACGCTGAGCTGTAGTCAATGAATAGCATTCTCACGTAGGTGTTCCTTTTGTCCAGGTGGGAAAGGGCAGTGTGGAGTGCAATAGAGATTGCATCATCTGTGAATTTGTTGGGGCGGTATGCAAATTGGAGTGGGTCTAGGGTTTCTGGGATAATGGTGTTGATGTGAGCCATGGTTACAGACGTGATTGCTACGAAACGGTAGTCATTTAGGCAGGTTACCTTAGTATTCTTGGGCACAGGGACCAATGTGTTTTGCTTGAAACATGTTGGTAATACAGACTCAGTCAGGGACAGGTTGAAAATGCCAGTGAAGACACTTGCCAGTTGGTCAGGGCATGCTCGGAGTACACGTCCTGGTAATCCGTCTGGCCCTGCTGCCTTGTGAATGTTGGCTTGTTTAAAGGTCTTGCTCACATCGGCTACGGAGAGCGTGATCACACAGTCGTCCGGAACAGCTGATGCTCTCATGCATGCTTCAGTGTTGCTTGCCTCGAAGCAAGCAGAGAGGTAATTTAGCTCGTCTGGTAGGCTCTTGTCACTGGGCAGCTCGCAGCACTGCTTCTCTTTGAAGTCTGCAATAGTTTGCAAGCCCTGCCACATCCGACGAGTGTCATAGCCGGTGTAGTACGATTTTAATCTTGGTCCTGTATTGACACTTTGCCTGTTTGATGGTTTGTCGGAGGGCATAGCAGGATTTCTTGTAAGCTTCCGGGTTAGAGTGTACTCCAAGCATGCCCTGACCAACTGGCAAGTGTCTTCACTGGCATTTTCAACCTGTCCCTGACTGAGCCTGTATTACCAACATGTTTCAAGCAGACCACCATAGTCCCAGGAGGATATAATTATGATCAGATTTGCCAAATGTAGAGGGCGAGGGAGAGCTTTGTGCGTCTCTTTGTGTGTGGAGTAAATGTGGTCTAGAGTTTTTTTCCCTCTGGTTGTACATTTTAAAATGCTGATAGAAATGAGGTCAAATGGATTTAAGTTTCCCTGCATTAAAGTCCCCGGCTACTAGGAGCGCTGCCTCAGGATGAGCATTTTCCTGTTTTCTTATGGTCTTATACAACTCATTGAGTGTGGTTTTAGTGCCAGCATCGGTTTGTGGTGGTAAATAGACAGCTTTAAAAAATATGGATGAAAACTCTTGGTAAATAGTGTGGTCTACAGCTTTTTATGAGATACTCTACCTCAGGCGAGCAAACCTCAAGACTTCCTTAATATTAGATTTCATGCACCAGCTGTTGTTTACAAATATACACAGACCGTCACCCCTTGTCTTACCGGAGGTGGCTGTTCTATCTGCCGATGCAGCGTAAACCCTGCCAGCTGTATGTTATTCATGTCGTCGTTCAGCCACGTCTCAGTGAATCATAAGTTATTACTGTTTGTAATGTCCCGTTGGTAGGATATTCGTGATCGTAGCTTGTCTATTTTGTTATCCAATGATTGTACGTTAGCTAATAGGACTGATGGTATAGGCAGATTACCCACTCGCCGTCGCATCCTTACAAGGCACCCCGACCAACATCCCCAATATCTCGGTCTCTTTCTCCTGCCAATAACGGGGATGAGGGCCTTGTCGGGTGGCTGGAGTAAATCCTTCGTGTCCGACTCGTTAAAGAAAAAATCTTCGACCAGTACGAGGTGAGTCATCACTGTCCTGATATCTAGCTCTTTTCGGTCATAAGAGATGGTGGAAGAAACATTATGTACAAAATAAGTTACAAATAATGCAAAAGAAATCTAATTCTTATAGTGTACTACATTATACTCTAAAAACGATGAACTTTCTCGGCAGCCATAATATCAGTGGATTCCCATAAATAAATAAAGTAGTTTTTAGTCACTTTTTCCTCTCTCTCACCTGGCCTTCTTGCGGAGCAGCTTCTGAGACTCGGGGTAATGCACTAAAATCTCATTGAGGTCCTTCTTGTCCAGGATGAACAGGTTGGCGAAGCCATGAGCCACTACGTTGGCTGTTCTCCTGTTTCCTCCACCCACTGCAAGCAAGCTTTCAACCCAAAGAGAAAACATTTAAGGAGGGAAAAGTACTTTTTCCTGGATAAATGTGTGCGCTTGCTTCAGCGAAATAAAGAACACACGTCAGACTTGACATCAGGATGCTCACCTGATTTCCCCAAACACTGACCCCGACTTCAGTGTGACAAACACGGTCTTTCCGTCTGGCCCGCCCACCACCTGCACCTCCCCGGCCTTGATGATGTACATCTCCCGTCCAACCTCGCCCTGAAACACAGAGGGGCAGTCAGACAACTGGACAGATCTCCTGTTCTTTACAGTTTGCCTTACACAAAGAACAAGGAGCAGAGTGCATACAGACCGCACAGTAAACACATTGAAAAAGAGACTCGCTAGAGAGGTGGATCTAGCTTTAGCCTTTACCTTTTTGCAGACATAGTCCCCCGGGAGGTAAACGACAGACCTCAGACTCTTTAACATGTCAAAGATCATCTGTCTGTCGCAACCCTGAAAGGGAGAAGAAAGCGTTGATCGAGAAATATAGAGAGATAAAGATCTTTAAATCTTCTGTGGCCTGAGACAGCCTGAAGAGGCCCTAAGACTTACGCACCTGGAAGAGAGAGACTTTACTGACAATGTCATAGTTGACATCCACAGCGATGTCCAGCCTCATCTTGTCTGGGAGCTGGACCAGAAGCTCCTGTTCATCTGCATAGAGACACTAACAGAGTCAACACAACACAAGACAAAGCAATGCAACACAACCCACTGAAAAGTAACATGTCCCTACCCAGCATGCCCTGGGACTGCCAGGTGTAGTTGTACCAGGTTTTGACCCGGTTTTGCACGTCTTTGGGGATACGGTAGGAGGCCATGTATTTGACAGTGTTGTCCATGCATGCTCTGTAGTACGTTTGTCCGGAAGTGGCTGCACCAACCACATCTCTCATCTGCAAGAGACGGTCATTGTCCAATCAGGAGTCGACACCAATCACAACAGCCATTGACAACAGTTTAATCAGCTTATAATAGCACAAATGGTCAAATAAGGATTCAGAGCTAGATAACAAGTAGTAGTTTTATTAAATAGCAAATATCATAACATCTAGATATTTCATCCATAAACACTCTCATATTTTACATAATGCACTCTCAAACACATGTATTGATAATGTGATAACCAACCTGTCCTATCATGATGGAAAAGGCAAACACTCCAACAAAGTAGTTGATGAGCTGAAAGATGATTTCAAAGAGCGTTGTGGGCTCCGGCAGTCCACCAATGGTGATCAGAGTCTTCACAGCAAAGTAGTAGCAGCGGATGTAACTGAGAAAGAAAAATAAAACAGGATTACAGTGACAATTAAACGATGATAGTGTAAAGATATGAGGTTAACGAAGGGGATTCCACACACCTGTTGCCCTTTCCATCATAGACCCACTTCGTGGAGCCCAGACCTTCATACGCAGAGATCCAGTAGAACAGACAGGCGTTACAGTGGAGGCAGTACAGCAGGTAGCTGGTGGTCCGGATCACTCTAATCAAACAAGACAGAAGGAAAGAGACTGGGTTATACGTACTGAGCTGCCCCTCAATTCTCTCAGAAAGACCAGGGCCTGCATTCTAAAAGTATTTCACACTAATAGGAGTGCTTATCTAGTATCAGGTCCCTCCCCCCCTGTCCTTATAATCCTATTCATTGTGATCTGAGCATGGCGATACAGATCAAAACCTCACGTTGACTGTGCTCACCTGTAAACGTAGGCTTTGGTCAGGATGGCCTCAAGACGGTCGTTGAACTCGAAGAAAGACATTACCTGGAGAATTCAGAAAGATGACATATTTTCATCGCAGTGTGAATAACACGATTATATGCGACACGGTCTACCCAGGTGGACCACACAGGTGGCAGGTGAGCCTTGCCTTTAGTAGCCGTGGGAAGCGGAGGAGTGGGTTGATCCCAGTTTTAAAATAGAACAACTCCAGTGGCACAAGACTGATGACATCCATCTGGAACCCAGGGAAAAACAGTCAACACAGATATGCTCAGAAAATAAATGGACACCTCATTACATCGCTTGAAAGCCTCTCATTCAAAGCTGTTCAGTAGTGAATTCTGTAACATTTTCAGCTGAAGATCTACCTTGAACCGGAAAGTTTTCATGTAATTCTTTCGCATGTCCTTTTTGTCAAACTGCAATGTAAACAAAGAAAAACACATGCATCAATGCTTTTGATTTCTGTGTGTTGTATCTGAAAAATCTATTTGAGACATAAACTCTCATCTGGCAACATGGTCTCCATGGAAACTGTCAACATGGTGCCATTTAACAACTGCAGTTATATGTGGCCTTAAGCTGGCTGAATCACCACTATGTCGCCACCGCGGACAAACTGCAGGCGGGGCTGGAAGACCATGATATCCAGGATGTAGATGAGGTCACACAGGTAGTCGGCTAGCAGCCACAGGTAGATGTTACTAGGGGTCTGGTAGGGGAAGGCCCAGCGCATCGGGATCAGCCACACGTTCCAGTTCCACGCCAAGGTGACGAAAAATAGCCACAGCACATAGACCAGATCTAGAGAGAGAGAAGCAGTGTCACCCCCCCAGCAAAGGCTGAAGTCCCCTAAGCACCATCCCCACACCTCAAAAGAAAGAGCAGGTACAGTACCAGTCGAAGGTTTGGACACCTACTCATTGAAGGGTTTTGCTTTATTTTTACAATTTTATACATTGTAGAATAATAGTGAAGACATCAAAACTATGAAATATTACATATGGAATAATGTAGTAACCAAAAAAATGTTAAACAAATCTAAATGTATTTTCTATTTGAGATTCTTCAAAGTAGCCATTCTTTGCCTGGATGACAGCTTTGCACACACTTGGCATTCTCTCAACCAGCTTCATGAGGTAGTCACCTGGAAGGCATTTCAATTAACAGGTGTGCCTTGTTCAAAGATAATTTGTGGAATTTCTTTCGTTCTTAATACATTTGAGCCAATCAGCTGTGTTGTGACAAGGTAGGGGTGGTATACAGAAGATAGCCTTATTTGGTAAAGACCAAGTCCATATTATGGCAAGAACAGCTCAAATAAGCAAAGAAATATGACAGTCCATCATTACTTTAAGACATGAAGGCCAGTCAATCCAGAACATTTCTAGAACTTTTAACATTTCTTCAAGTGCAGTTGCAAAAACCACCAATTGATATGATGAAACTGGCTCTCATTGAGGACCGCCACAGGAAAGGAAGACCCAGAGTTACGTCTGCTGCAGAAGATAACTTCATCAGAGTTACCGGCTTCAGAAATCGCAGCCCAAATAAATGCTTCACAGAGTTCAAGTAACAGACACATCTCAACATCAACTGTTCAAAAGAGACTGCATGAATCAGGCCTCCATGGTCGAATTTCTTCAAAGAAACCACTACTAAAGGACACCAATAAGAAGAAGAGACTTGCTTGGGCCAAGAAACACAGCAATGGACATTAGACCAGTGGAAATCTGTCCTTTGTTCTGAGGAGTCCATATTTGAGATTTTTGGTTCCAACCGCCGTGTCATTGTGAGATGCAGAGTAGGTGAACAGATGATCTCTGCATGTGTGGTTCCCACCGTGAAGCATGGAGGAGGTGTGATGGTTTTGGGGTGCTTTGCTGGTGACACTGTTGGTGATTTATTTAGAATTCAAGGCACACTTAACCAGCATGGCTACCACAGCATTCTGCAGCGATATGCCATCCCATCTGGTTTGCGCTTAGTGGGAATATAATTTGTTTTTCAACACGACAATGACCCAAAACACACCTGCAGGCTGTATAAGGGCTATTTGACCAATAAGGATAGTGATGGAGTGCTGCATCAGATAACCTGGCCTTTACAATCACCCGACCTCAAACCAACTGGGATGGTTTGGGATGAGTTGGACCGCAGAGTGAAGAAAAGGCAACCAACAAGTGCTCAGCATATGCGGGAACTCCTTCAAGACTGTTGGAAAAGCAACTGGTTGAAAGAATGCCAATAGTGTGCAAAGCTGTCATCAAGGCAAAGGGTGGCTACTTTGATTTGTTCAACACTTTTTGGGTTGCTACATGATTCCATATGTGTTATTCCCCAGTTTTGATGTCTTCACTATTATTCTACAATGTAGAAAATAGAAATAAAAATAAAAATCTTGAATGAGTAGGAGTTCTAAAACCTTTGACTGGTACTGAATGACAGGATCAACAATGTAGGTCACTGAAAGATCAACCCATTAACCACTTGGTGGAGCCAAACTAACATTCTGATAAAAGGAAGTCTACATAGGAAATGGCAATAGAGTTGGAGTCGAAAAGGGAGGAGATGAAGAGGGTTGACTACAAGATTATGAGCAGGGAGGAGGAAAGCAGGAAGATGAGAGAGGAGGGTTAAAGGAGTAGAAGAGGGGGTAGTGTATGCTCGGCGGAAGGGGAGCTCACTGGTGAAGGGGTCGATGCTAGAGGGGAAGCGGTACTGAAGCAGGGCTCTGATCCAGCGAGGAGGCGTCACCTTGCAACACAGTCTAGACTGGGGTTGCTGCTCCTCCATCTCCCTCTCAGGGGAGGCTGGTTGTGCTTCCTCCTCCGGCTCCTCTGGAGGTGCAGGAGGAGGTGTTGGAGCTCTCGCAGGGGCTGCAGGTGAGACAGAGAAGAGAGTCACAGGTCAGATATGAAAGGTCAGGTTAAAGGGATACTTGAAGTTAAAAGTAGCATATCGTTAGCTTAGTGTAATTGCTGGAAATCTCCAGGAACAACTAACCAGCTCCTAAGCAGGGAAATATACCTTCTAACTACACCAAAGCTGGGTGGTTGGTCATTTATAGTCTTACAAAGCTATACATGGTAATCTATATTTTATCCCCTTCCTCACTCTGTTCAGTTGACACAGAGATGTATAGAGATCGTAACATTGTATCTGTCTCATTATGGCGTTTGTGAGAGCACGGCCATTGAGATAGACAAAACGTTACGATCTCTATACATCTCTATGCGACAACGGGACAGAATGAGGAAGTGGAGAATCTCGTTCTTTAGGATTATCAGTAAAATTAACGCATTGATAAAATACAGATTACCATGTGTAGCTTTGTAAGGCTTTAAATGACCAACCACCCAGCTTTGGTGTAGTTAGAAGGTATATTTCCCTGCTTTTGAGAGGAGCTGGTTAGTAGTTCCTGGAGACTTCCAGCAATTACACTAAGCTAACGATATGCTACCTTCAACTTCCTTCAAACTGCACCCAGAGACATAAAAATGGTATCCATAAGTTCGTCTGACTCTGGTGAAGTTGAAAAAAAGGAAGTATTTGCAGAAGTATTTCCTGATGCGGCTCACCTGTGTGTGACCGGAGGGCCCGAGCTGTGCTGTGTGTGGCTGTGTGTTAACACTTGGAAATAAAAGCTATTGTAACCCTTCACAACAACTGTCTTTTATTAGCCATGGAGTGAATTACTTTTTCGAAATGCCCATTTGCTTTGGGAGTATTACGGTCTCTTTTGACATTAGCGCCCTTATTGGTAGTATTGTTAAACAGGCTCATTGTTCGTAACCCATGTGTGTTTGCAACTGTATCTGTCTATGTGTTGCGAGTGTTGTGTATGTTGAGCACATGACCAGAGTGTAAACGTGTTACACACAGGCAGTGGGACTGTCATCATCAGAGTCATCTGGGTCTATGAGTTTCTCTTTGGCCCTCTCGGTCCTCTCCTTAAACATCTTGACCAGCTCCTGTAGGCGCTCGTTCACCACGTAGCTGGCCTGGCTAGCGGACGACGCAGGTCGCTCCTTTAGCCTTCAAACACAAAACATCCATGGGTTAATTAACGCACACACACACACACACACACACACACACACACACACACACACACACACACACACACACACACACACACACACACACACACACACGCACACACACACGCACGCGCGCACACGCACACACACACCTGTCCCAAACACTTTGCCTGACATCACACATCACTGTCCTTCTGAAGTAAATATGAACAACCCACAGTCCCACACGGACTCTTCTTATGTTGGTGTGAATAAAAGCACCGATAAACTGAAAAAATGTCTCCCACACACTTCTAAGTGTCGGAATTTCAGTCAATACGACCTTTCTAAAAACATTCACTGATGCTATGAGAAAGGTCATTCTGACCACATTGTCGACGCCCACTGGCCAACACATTTTGTGCAGGAGACACATGTAGCTAGCTAACAGTGGAAATGTGGAGGTATCACTATTCACCCATCGTCTCCACTGAGGATGCTGGACTGGCTAGGCCACGCCCTCACTGCGGTCTCAGTCTCCTCTTCATCATCATCCTCACTCTGAGAGTGCAGGTTCTTTCTGTGGAGGCAGGGAACAACACTGAGGCACAATAGGAAACTACGCACAGAACTGATCCAGAGACAGATGGAGAGGAAAGACCAAGGCTGCTCTCATTTGGACCCTGCCCTGTTATCAGTGTTCCCTGCAGTCTTGGCCTTGCCATGGGCATTACAGTCTACACAGGAAGGGAAATACAGTATGTGGAACATGGTCGAACATGATAACATTATGTTGGTTTAACATGCATGTACCCTGAATGAGGCCCTGAACTACCTCGAGCATCAGCTCTTTTGAGTATACAGTAAACAATTATAAAAACTATACAGAGAGGCACTCAGGTTAGGATGGGGTGAAAGAGTGGCGTGATGCAGTCTGGGGGAATTGTTGATGATTGGACAAACGGTGACTTGTGGATTGATGGATGGATGGATCCTTGACGTGACAATGACTGCATATCTTACATCTTCCTGGGATTCTACTCACTAGGTCAGCCCATGGTTCAATCAACAGGGACAGAGGAGTGTGAGAGTGAGAGTGTGCCGTGAGTGTGTGTGCGTTTTATTGTGGAATAACTCCAATGGTTGGGGAAGAGAGGAGGATGAAGCAAATCTGAGAAACAGAATGAGGTAGAAGAGGGAGAGAATCCTAATCACAAACAATCACCAAAAGCATTCGTATAGTGAGTCACAGGACAGACGACCAGATGCCGCACTGAAGATGCAGTGCAAGATACTCCTCATCTGTTGATTGACTATTAGTACTGACATGACTGACAGCCATAGCAGACAACAGAAACACGGAAGAGAACAAACACATCACAACATGAGACAGAACAGAACAGCGCAACGCAATACAAAGCAGAGCAGCCGAACGAAGAACTGCAAACACAGGTGAACATGCTATTGAGAGACACAGCCAGTAGAAGAAGAGGTAAAGAGACACTACACACGATGTGGATGGGGCTATCCACAAACAAAACAGAGAACACGGCACTTTTGAAATACAGTCAGGGAGACAGGGAGCATCAACTTCATCAACTACATTCAGCCGCGGGCCGTTTTTTCCTTGAGCGGATGGTCGGGGGGACGAAACGTAGTATACAAATTGGACACAAGAGGTCCGAACAGACATAATATTTGACTAAAACATAATTTGCTCAGATTTGCTCAGAAAACTTGGGGGGGCAAATAAAACCACCCGCAGGCCGCCAGTTGGAAAACCCTGGTCTAAGATCGACTATAGTGTATTCATGCTCCGTTCTTACTCTTTATCGGCAACTTTGCTGTTTTGGCCAAAGCAATATAGGAGAGAAAAAGAAAACATACATTTAGAAGATATAATTATAGATTGGGAAATAAATAAATTCAATGGTAGTAGAACTAGTATAGTATTATACATTACTTAGACTGCGGTTATGTGTTTAGCTGCTTTACATTTATACAATACCCTTATTCCAAGTGGAAGCAATATCATTTGGGAGTGTGGGCTCACCTCTGGCGGCTGGCTTTGGACACTCTGGGTACGGTCAGGGTCTTGAGGTTAGGGTCCTGGGGGGTGAGGATTTGGCGAATGTGTCGACGGTGCCCCCCTCCGCCTGAATCCACATCCTCCACGTTGACAGCAGGGTGCACACTGAGCCTGGAGCTCGCTGGGGAAGAAACAGGAACACACTAATTTGACTTAACTATTCTCGAGGGATGTTATGGGGAAGTGGAACACAGCTAGTAATGAGGCGTTTGTACTGTGGTAATCACATGCTAGACACTAAACAGGACACTACAAGTGGCCTATACTCTGACTCTTCCTCTGTTGTTCAAGTGCCACTTGAAGGCTTACCTATCACAAAACAGACATTACCTATCACAAAACAGACCAGACATTACCTATCACAAAACAGACATTACCTATCACAAAACAGAACAGACATTACCTATCACAAAACAGACATTACCTATCACAAAACAGAACAGACATTACCTATCACAAAACAGACATTACCTATCACAAAACAGAACAGACATTACCTATCACAAAACAGACATTACCTATCACAAAACAGACAGCTGAAACTAATCTATAAGAACAAAAACAAAACAAAACACACAAAGAACAAACAGAGTAGACCATTTAAAGCAAGAGCTTCCTGGAACCACAGGATCCAAACAACAACAACAACGAATGCAGTGCTAGTGTCAACAACGGACGACAACACAACATAGCCCAGCAGATCTAAGCACGGCACAGCACTGAACGTGGCAGCATGCCAGAGCGGGAAGTCTGTGGGCTGCCGCTGAATCACCTGAGGACCGAGCGGACGTGGGGTCGTCCTCGATGTGGAAGGCGGGGTTGGAAAGCCCTGACAGCTGCCTGGACAGGCTTATGGGGGGCAGTTGGGGGTAGGAGGGCACGTTGGGCATCTCCAGGGTACTATTGGGGGAGGACGGGGAGGGGGTGCGGGTCGGGGGGCGGTGGTGGAGGGGGACCTGGCGGATCAGGTGGTCCATCTCCAGGTCAAGATTCTGCTGCTGCTTAGGCATCCTGAGGCATAAGGCTGTTCAGGCGGTTCTGCACGTTGGCGTAGGATTGTCCCGCTCGCTGAGGTATGTTGTATATCTGGCTGGGGATATTGGCCAGGGTTTGGGGTAAGTTCGATAACTGCTGGGTTAGGTTGGTGGGTAGACCGGGTAACTCCTGAGTTATTTGAACTTGGAGCTGCTGGGGCAGTTGGGACATCATTTGGGGCAGTTGAGAGATCTGTTGTGGCAGTTGGGAAACACGCTGGGACATTTGGGTGAATGGCCGAGTGTACTGGGAGAGCTCTTGGGCGAGTTCTGGGGGGAGAGAGGGCACTAGCTGGGTGACCTGGGAGGTGAACTGGGTGAGATTGGTGGGGAGCTGTGGCATGGGGGGAAGTTTAGGAGGGGTGATGTTGTGCTCTTTCAGCAGGTTGTTGAAGCTGTCGAGGCACGCAGGCGCGTGGGGAACACGCATGAGACAGCTCTTTACTGCATCACAGCTGGCAGGGACTGGGAGGAGAGCACAATACCGTCAGTCAGGCAGCACTAGACAACACTCATCCTAATTAGGGTCGGCCCTGGGAAAGATCCACATAAGCGGTCACTTAGGGCCTGGCCGCTAGGGGGCCCCCGACCCCCTCCTCAAAAAATATATATAAACAGTCAGGCCCATAATTATTGTCACCCTTAGTTATATTTAAAAAATAAATAATACAAAAACTGGCAACCAGATGTTTGTCTAAAATGTCCTGTTACTGGGTAAACTTGACCTTAACAAGGGCGCCAGGACCAGTGGAAGCGAAATAGCTCCATAACATCAAAGGTTATTTTCTGCATATGCATCTTTCTTTCGGCGCAAAACCCACCACTGGTGTGCGTGGACAAAGAGCTCTACTTTCATGTCAGCTGACCATGGTCAGATGGTTATGAAAATAGAGGTCTTTGACACACACACCAATGGTGGGTTTTGCGTGGAAAGAAATATACATATCAGTACATACACACAATATCTAGGTCTAATACATAGTACAGTGCACATTTCAATTCAAGATATATAAAATGGCTGTGTCTCTTCACAGTCCCCTTTGTGCGGTAAGGTGTTGTTTTATCTGTTTTTTTTAACTACTTTTTTTCAATTGACATTTCTTTGTATAGGCTTATTCATGATTTCACCCGCCTCTCTCTCTCTCGTCCCGACTCCCGACCCCTACTTGTTCATTACTATCGGACAGTTGGAGATCCACTTTGAATATTGAAACGATGTTGCAAATATCAGAGAGACTGACAGCAAGGTTTATACAAATCTCCTCTGTTGAAAACTAATTGTTAGCCGAAAATAAATGTGAGATAATGTCTCGATGCTTTTTATAGTGGAGATCAAGTTTATAACTTCCTTGCCTGGGCTGATGAGACAGTGGATTGCGCAGTCAGATGTAACAGCACTCAGGATTAGACCCACCTGTTGTATAATGATATTTAAACAGTTTCCACTCTTCATCTCCCCGTTATCCATGAGCTGATCTGCTATCTGTATAATCATCAACTCGATTTTGCCAAATATAGGAGATATCTCATTCGTTGAAGGAGGTTATCTAGCAATTTTGGTCAAAGATAGTTACTCTATCATTTCTAAATATCAGTTTAATTTACTCTGTAATCTTTACATAGTGGTGCAGCCAAGCCAAAAAAGTGACACTGAGCCACTCTTATTTCGGGAGAACCCTGGCATAGTGACCATATCTTGGTTTTAAACACTTTAAATTGGCACTTTGCTGTAATTCCGGGGACGCTCTGGATAAATATGAATTATTCCCGGTATTGAAGCTTGGTAGAGTTTCGGGAAAATATGAATCCCTACACTGTGAGAGATCATGAATGCACGCAACACGCACGCACACATACGCACACACACACGTGGTGGTCAATGCATTCTCCGCAGATAATGGATTGGTCAGGTCCATCATGGGACTAGCGACTTTCAAACCAAGAAACACATTAAATTACAATATTCCCTTACAAACATAAACACAACCGTATTATAATGAACAAATACTTACCACCACAGCCACCCCCCTCTGCAGTCTCCCCCTCCTCCTGCAGAGACAGTAAGCAGAAAAGAGGAACAGGAACAGCCATGAGTGACTGAACAACAGCAGGGAATAGCATTTACTGACAGGTACCACAGGCCTCAGGAGAAACCATTGCTGTGACTTTACCTTGGTAGTGGTGTCAGGTGCGGTTCCGTCCTCTGCCCCCTCTGCTTTCTGTGGTTGTTGGGTCACCGGTTCAGGTGCTACTTTGGCATCCTGGGCCTTTGGTTTAGGTTCAGGCTCTGCTCTCTTGACTGGATCTGGTTCTGGGCTGGGAGGAGGGGATGGAGAGGCCCTCTGGGACTCTAGCTCTTCCTGGGGCTCTGGTTTAGGTTCAGGCTCTGCTCTCTTGACTGGATCTGGTTCTGGGCTGGGAGGAGGGGATGGAGAGGCCCTCTGGGACTCTAGCTCTTCCTGGGGCTCTGGTTCAACGTCGGGTGATGCAAAGTCGCGCTCTGACTGAGCGGCACTCTTTGCTGCATCCACTGGTTGCTCCTTACACACCTGGCACCTACAGTACATGGGCAGTTAGGGCTACATTAGAGAAATATGCACACAGTGATATGAACACAACAGAATGTTTCTCCCTGATGATCATAATGCCTCCCCCCTGTAACCACCTGACACCATATGCATAGGTAGAGCAACAACAAAACAGCTCACTTGCTAATGCCAGCCTACTAATACCCTGCATTATGTAATCAACCTAGCAACCAGTTCAGTAGCCAATCAAGATAATTCACTAGAAGAAATAAGTGTACAGTTTGGAATAAACAAAACATATTTTCAGACATTTAGTTTCTTGCCAGTAAACGGTTAGCAACAGGTACATAAGTGTTACATCTGGGTCAAAAACATTTCGCATAATATGGACAAGGTATCCTTGACAGGCTAATTACAGTACTCACTTGGACACTCAAGATATTTCGAAGTGCATTATGTAATAGTATCCCCCCTAAGACGCATCTTTGCGACATGAACGAATACGTTGTCAAGTCTGCAAATGTTCTGCTGGGTTTAAAAATGTTGAAATAGAGAGAGAATCGTCTCCCTCAATGGATTCAACTCGAGACAAAACCTGCGCCATCCTTCACCTGCGTCAAAGCGGAAAAATAGGAAGTGCGCTCTGTTACTAAGGCAACCGTCGAGAGGGGACCATTTTGCCAAGGGAAGCGATGTGGTTTCTATGAGGAGGAGGATACAAATTACGCTAAACGGGCATCCACGAGAGATTTGGAACGAGCCTGGACAAGAAATGCTCGATGTGAATGTGATTACACAAATTGTTGTTGATAAGCTAGTTTGCAGTGAATTATGGCAGGGTTTCCCTAACTGGGTCATGAGCCCCCCTGTGCAGGTTTTGGTTTCTGCCCTAGCAAATACCTATATAATATGACACACAGCACTTTCTCAGGTCCTGCAGATGAAAATGCTTTACATTGGTGTAATAAGTTACCGATTTACAGTCCAAACACATAGCCTACTGTTGTTGTTTTTCACGCTGAGAAGCATTGAGGCGGCTAGTGAATTTCACAAAGGGATTGTAGAACCTTTATGGGCATATTCCGCTCTCTTTGTTCCGGTTTTAAACCATCTTATTCTACACGCTTAGAAAAAAAGGTTCCAAAAGGGTTCTTCGGCTGTCCCCATATGAAAACCCTTTTTGGTTCCAGGTATAACCTTTTTGGGTCCCATGTAGAACCCTGAAAAGGCTTCTTTAAAGGGTTATCCTATGAGGACAGCTAAAGAACCCTTTTAGGTTCTAGATAGCACCTTTTTTTCTAGGCGTGTATGAGTAGGTATATCTTACTCTGTCATCTTATTCTTAGTGTGCTCCACCTCACTCTCCTCCTCCCGTAGCATGTGTAACCTGTTCAGGGCATGACATGGACACAGATAAGACAAACAGAGCCCTACCTCCCCTCACATACGTGTACAGGCATATAGGGACTTCACACGTTTACGGCCAGTTGTCTCAAACCAGGACCCCAATAAATGTTACATTTACTTCGATTTAAGTCTAGGGGAGTAGGTGGTTGGATCTAGCCTATACATTCTCTCTGGAGTAGGCAGTGGACCCTGAGGACGTTGAGGCCTGAGTGACAACTTACTCTGGGTCCTCGTCTTCTTCCAGAATGGCTTCCTGGCTGTGAATGGAAAGCTTGATTGATTGTGCCTCTTGCATCTGCCTGATGGCTGTCTCAGCTGTGTGTCTGGCCACCTCCTCTGCCATTCGAACCAAATCCACGCGCTCCTGGGTCATCCTGCAGAGATGTGCACGTTCTGTGATATCACTAGTATGTCATGTGTAGCACCCAAGTTAACTTTATTGAGCTAATTGTATTACTCCATCAGACTGGGGGAAAAAACAATCTGGTTAACCCTATGATAAGATATGAAACTTTGGTTGGATCACCATAACCCGACTGAATGTGTGAATTAGTGACTGTGTGTAGGCTGCTGTGATATTCTACATAAATCTTTGATCTTGTCTGACTCCTTCCTTACCGTTCCTCCATGGTAGCCATAGCTACGCCCTCAGCCTCTCTCTTGATGCTCTCTATGAAGGGAGTCCACCTGCCCGTCTGAGTCTCAGCATCCTCCAGCGATGGTGTTGTAGACTCTGGCACATTTGGAAGAGTCTGTTCAGGCTCTTCTGGTTTCACTGGTTGTTTTGGCTGTGCCGGCTGTGACTGCGTCGTCTGTGTTGGCTGTGTCGTCTGTGCGGGCTTAAAAGGCTGTGGTGGTTCTGACTGCATAGCCTTGGATGGCACTTCCTGATTCAGATCCTTCAAGTCTGCTTCTACTACTTCCTCCAGAACCAGATCCACTGCTTTGGGTTGTTTAGAGACTGTGGGACAAGCAGCCACACAGTAGGTCACTGTCTTTGTCTGGACATGACATGGCACCCAGAGTCAACATGTTAATGTGAAGAATCAATTGGGTTGGAGGTGTAGCATTTGAATTGAGGGAAATATTTGAAACCCACAATTAAAATATGACATGCTCTTATTTTATATTCCATTTAAACGCATTACGCCCAAAGGAATACTGTGCAAAATGTTTTGTTGAATTTCATATCATCAATCTCTTAAAATGACACATAATATTTCATATGACATCTATATTCTTTAAAAAAAAAAAATCACAGGTTTTTATACTGTCAGCCATACTGTTATGTCATCCTTTATAATCTATTTTATAATAACTTAATTGCCTTGACTGTGTTTGTCAAATCGTCTCTGGTGGATTTCACTAAAAGTCAATTCAATCAAATCAAAATAAATAACATTACAACTTTAGGCCACATAGTTCAAGGCGATGAGAATAGGTCACAAGGGCAAAACATGTCGGGTTTTTTGTGTGTGTGCGCTTTTTTAGTGTCATAAAATAATCTCTCGTGGCTTAAGTTTTTGATGTGAAATTATGCCACAAGTATACCATACAAAATGGCAGCTTAATATGGTCTCTTTCATGTACAAAAACTATGAGTATCAATGTTGTCTGATAGCTCTATGTGTCTGTACGCATTTTCTAATATAATCCCTTATAATGTATCCAAATTGTTGCAAAGATTACTTCAATGAAGACAAGACACCATGTCTTGCTACATATCGACAAGAGTTGAATAACTGACATCAACAGACAAAACAGTTCATGTTAATATACTGATATACACTGACTAAATACATTTCAAATCAAACAAAAATATCTGAAATCCATAAAGAAAGGGGTTCAATTTCTTTTCAAGCAATGTCTCACAGCTACCGGGTTGATCAGTTGAGCTGTATAAATGTCCACACTCTGTCTAAAACGGACCAACAGAAGATGGACTGAGTTAGGGTCTGTCTGAAACGGACCAACAGAAGATGGACTTTTATTTTTATTTTTATTTCACCTTTATTTAACCAGGTAGGCTAGTTGAGAACAAGTTCTCATTTGCAACTGCGACCTGGCCAAGATAAAGCATAGCAGTGTGAACAGACAACACAGAGTTACACATGGAGTAAACAATTAGCAAGTCAATAACACAGTAGAAAAAAATGGTCAGTCTATATACAATGTGTGCAAAAGGCATGAGGAGGTAGGCGAATAATACAATTTTGCAGATTAACACTGGAGTGATAAATGATCAGATGGGCATGTACAGGTAGAGATATTGGTGTGCAAAAGAGCAGAAAAGTAAATAAATAAAAACAGTATAAAAACAGTATGGGAATGAGGTAGGTGAAAAAGGGTGAGCTATTTACCTATAGACTATGTACAGCTGCAGCGATCGGTTAGCTGCTCGGATAGCTGATGTTTGAAGTTGGTGAGGGAGATAAAAGTCTCCAACTTCAGCGATTTTTGCAATTCGTTCCAGTCACAGGCAGCAGAGTACTGGAACGAAAGGCGGCCAAATGAGGTGTTGGCTTTAGGGATGATCAGTGAGATACACCTGCTGGAGCGCGTGCTACGTATGGGTGTTGCCATCGTGACCAGTGAACTGAGATAAGGCGGAGCTTTACCTAGCATGGACTTGTAAATGACCTGGAGCCAGTGGGTCTGGCGACGAATATGTAGTGAGGGCCAGCCGACTAGAGCATACAAGTCGCAGTGGTGGGTGGTATAAGGTGCTTTAGTGACAAAACGGATGGCACTGTGATAGACTGCATCCAGTTTGCTGAGTAGAGTGTTGGAAGCCATTTTGTAGATGACATCGCCGAAGTCGAGGATCGGTAGGATAGTCAGTTTTACTAGGGTAAGCTTGGCAGCGTGAGTGAAGGAGGCTTTGTTGCGGAATAGAAAGCCGACTCTGGATTTGATTTTTGATTGGAGATGTTTGATGTGAGTCTGGAAGGAGAGTTTGCAGTCTAGCCAGACACCTAGGTACTTATAGATGTCCACATATTCAAGGTTGGAACCATCCAGGGTGGTGATGCTAGTCGGGCATGCGGGTGCAGGCAGCGATCGGTTGAAAAGCATGCATTTGGTTTTACTCGCGTTTAAGAGCAGTTGGAGGCCACGGAAGGAGTGCTGTATGGCATTGAAGCTCGTTTGGAGGTTTGATAGCACAGTGTCCAATGACGGGCCGAAAGTATATAGAATGGTGTCGTCTGCGTAGAGGTGGATCAGGGAATCGCCCGCAGCAAGAGCAACATCATTGATATATACAGAGAAAAGAGTCGGCCCGAGAATTGAACCCTGTGGCACCCCATAGAGACTGCCAGAGGACCGGACAGCATGCCTCTGATTTGACACACTGAACTCTGTCTGCAAAGTAATTGGTGAACCAGGCAAGGCAGTCATCCGAAAACCGAGGCTGTTGAGTCTGCCGATAAGAATTTGGTGATTGACAGAGTCGAAAGCCTTGGCGAGGTCGATGAAGACGGCTGCACAGTACTGTCTTTTATCGATGGCGGTTATGATATCATTTAGTACCTTGAGTGTGGCTGAGGTGCACCCGTGACCGGCTCGGAAACCAGATTGCACAGCGGAGAAGGTACGGTGGGATTCGAGATGGTCAGTGACCTGTTTGTTGACTTGGCTTTCGAAGACCTTAGATAGGCAGGGCAGGATGGATATAGGTCTATAGCAGTTTGGGTCCAGGGTGTCTCCTCCTTTGAAGAGGGGGATGACTGCGGCAGCTTTCAATCCTTGGGGATCTCAGACGATATGAAAGAGAGGTTGAACAGGCTGGTAATAGGGGTTGCGACAATGGCGGCAGATAGTTTCAGAAATAGCGGGTCCAGATTGTCAAGCCCAGCTGATTTGTACGGGTCCAGGTTTTGCAGCTCTTTCAGAACATCTGCTATCTGGATTTGGGTAAAGGAGAACCTGGAGAGGCTTGGGTGAGGAACTACGGGGGCGGAGCTGTTGGCCGAGGTTGGAGTAGCCAGGCGGAAGGCATGGCCAGCCGTTGAGAAGTGCTTATTGAAGTTTTCGATAATCATGGATTTATCGGTGGAGACCGTGTTTCCTAGCCTCAGTGCAGTGGGCAGCTGGGAGGAGGTGCTCTTGTTCTCCATGGACTTCACAGTGTCCCAGAACTTTTTGGAGTTGGAGCTACAGGATGCAAACTTTTGCCTGAAGAAGCTGGCCTTAGCTTTCCTGACTGACTGCGTGTATTGGTTCCTGACTTCCCTGAACAGTTGCATATCACGGGGCTATTCGATGCTATTGCAGTCCGCCACAGGATGTTTTTGTGCTGGTCGAGGGCAGTCAGGTCTGGAGTGAACCAAGGGCTGTATCTGTTCTTGGTTCTGCATTTTTGAACGGAGCATGCTTATCCAAAATGGTGAGGAAGTTACTTTTAAAGAATGACCAGGCATCCTCAACTGACGGGATGAGGTCAATGTCCTTCCAGGATACACGGGCCAGGTCGATTAGAAAGGCCTGCTCACAGAAGTGTTTTAGGGAGCGTTTGACAGTGATGAGGGGTGGTCGTTTGACTGCGGCTCCGTGGCGGATACAGGCGATGAGGCAGTGATCGCTGAGATCCTGGTTGAAGACAGCGGAGGTATATTTGGAGGGCCAGACTGAGTTAGGGTCTGTCTGAAACAGGCCAACAGAAGATGGACTGAGTTAGGGTCTGTCTGAAACGGACCAACAGAAGATGGACTGAGTTAGGGTCTGTCTGAAACGGACCAACAGAAGATGGACTGAGTTAGGGTCTGTCTGAAACGGACCAACAGAAGATGGACTGAGTTAGGGTCTGTCTGAAACGGACCAACAGGAGATGGACTGAGTTAGGGTCTGTCTGAAACAGACCAACAGAAGATGGACTGAGTTAGGGTCTGTCTGAAACAGACCAACAGAAGATGGACTGAGTTAGGGTCTGTCTGAAACGGACCAACAGAAGATGGACTGAGTTAGGGTCTGTCTGAAACGGACCAACAGAAGATGGACTGAGTTAGGGTCTGTCTGAAACGGACCAACAGAAGATGGACTGAGTTAGGGTCTGTCTGAAACAGACCAACAGAAGATGGACTGAGTTAGGGTCTGTCTGAAACAGACCAACAGGAGATGGACTGAGTTAGGGTCTGTCTGAAACAGACCAACAGAAGATGGACTGAGTTAGGGTCTGTCTGAAACGGACCAACAGAAGATGGACTGAGTTAGGGTCTGTCTGAAACGGACCAACAGAAGATGGACTGAGTTAGGGTCTGTCTGAAACAGACCAACAGAAGATGGACTGAGTTAGGATCTGTCTGAAACGGACCAACAGAAGATGGACTGAGTTAGGGTCTGTCTGAAACGGACCAACAGAAGATGGACTGAGTTAGGGTCTGTCTGAAACGGACCAACAGAAGATGGAGTGAGTTAGGATCTGTCTGAAACAGACCAACAGAAGATGGACTGAGTTAGGGTCTGTCTGAAACGGACCAACAGAAGATGGACTGAGTTAGGGTCTGTCTGAAATGGACCAACAGAAGATGGACTGAGTTAGGGTCTGTCTGTAACAGACCAACAGAAGATGGAGTGAGTTAGGCTCTGTCTGAAATGGACCAACAGTAGATGGACTAAGTTAGGGTCTGTCTAAAACGGACCAACAGAAGATGGACTGAGTTAGGGTCTGTCTGAAACAGCAACAGAAGATGGACTGAGTTAGGGTCTGTCTGAAACGGACCAACAGAAGATGGACTAAGTTAGGGTCTGTCTGAAACGGACCAACAGAAGATGGACTGAGTTAGGGTCTGTCTGAAACGGACCAACAGAAGATGGACTAAGTTAGGGTCTGTCTGAAACGGACCAACAGGAGATGGACTGAGTTAGGATCTGTCTGAAACAGACCAACAGAAGATGGAGTGAGTTAGGGTCTGTCTGAAACGGACCAACAGAAGATGGAGTGAGTTAGGGTCTGTCTGAAACGGACCAACAGAAGATGGACTGAGTTAGGGTCTGTCTGAAACAGACCAACAGGAGATGGACTGAGTTAGGATCTGTCTGAAATGGACCAACAGAAGATGGACTGAGTTAGGGTCTGTCTGAAACAGACCAACAGAAGATGGACTGAGTTAGGGTCTGTCTGAAACAGACCAACAGAAGATGGACTAAGTTAGGGTCTGTCTAAAACGGACCAACAGAAGATGGACTGAGTTAGGGTCTGTCTAAAACGGACCAACAGAAGATGGACTGAGTTAGGGTCTGTCTGAAATGGACCAACAGAAGATGGACTGAGTTAGGATCTGTCTGTAACAGACCAACAGAAGATGGACTGAGTTAGGGTCTGTCTGTAACAGACCAACAGAAGATGGACTGAGTTAGGATCTGTCTGAAACAGACCAACAGAAGATGGACTGAGTTAGGGTCTGTCTGAAACGGACCAACAGAAGATGGACTGAGTTAGGATCTGTCTGAAACAGACCAACAGAAGATGGACTGAGTTAGGGTCTGTCTGAAACAGACCAACAGAAGATGGACTGAGTTAGGATCTGTCTGAAACAGACCAACAGAAGATGGACTGAGTTAGGGTCTGTCTGAAACAGACCAACAGAAGATGGACTGAGTTAGGGTCTGTCTGAAACAGACCAACAGAAGATGGACTAAGTTAGGGTCTGTCTGAAACAGACCAACAGAAGATGGACTGAGTTAGGGTCTGTCTGAAACAGACCAACAGGAGATGGACTGAGTTAGGATCTGTCTGAAATGGACCAACAGAAGATGGAGTGAGTTAGGGTCTGTCTGAAACAGACCAACAGAAGATGGACTGAGTTAGGGTCTGTCTGTAACAGACCAACAGAAGATGGACTGAGTTAGGGTCTGTCTGAAACAGACCAACAGAAGATGGACTGAGTTAGGGTCTGTCTGTAACAGACCAACAGAAGATGGACTGAGTTAGGGTCTGTCTGAAACAGACCAACAGGAGATGGACTGAGTTAGGATCTGTCTGTAACAGACCAACAGAAGATGGAGTGAGTTAGGGTCTGTCTGAAACAGACCAACAGAAGATGGACTGAGTTAGGATCTGTCTGTAACAGACCAACAGAAGATGGACTGAGTTAGGCTCTGTCTGAAATGGACCAACAGAAGATGGACTGAGTTAGGGTCTGTCTGAAACAGACCAACAGAAGATGGAGTGAGTTAGGGTCTGTCTGAAACAGACCAACAGAAGATGGACTAAGTTAGGGTCTGTCTAAAACGGACCAACAGAAGATGGACTGAGTTAGGGTCTGTCTAAAACGGACCAACAGAAGATGGACTGAGTTAGGGTCTGTCTGAAACAGCAACAGAAGATGGACTGAGTTAGGGTCTGTCTGAAACGGACCAACAGAAGATAGACTGAGTTAGGGTCTGTCTGAAACGGACCAACAGAAGATGGACTGAGTTAGGGTCTGTCTGAAACGGACCAACAGAAGATGGACTAAGTTAGGGTCTGTCTGAAACAGACCAACAGAAGATGGACTGAGTTAGGGTCTGTCTGAAACAGACCAACAGAAGATGGACTGAGTTAGGCTCTGTCTGAAACGGACCAAAAGAAGATGGACTGAGTTAGGATCTGTCTGAAACAGACCAACAGAAGATGGACTGAGTTAGGATCTGTCTGAAACAGACCAACAGGAGATGGACTGAGTTAGGATCTGTCTGAAATGGACCAACAGAAGATGGACTGAGTTAGGGTCTGTCTGAAACAGACCAACAGAAGATGGACTGAGTTAGGGTCTGTCTGAAACAGACCAACAGAAGATGGACTAAGTTAGGGTCTGTCTAAAACGGACCAACAGAAGATGGACTGAGTTAGGGTCTGTCTGAAACGGACCAACAGGAGATGGACTGAGTTAGGGTCTGTCTGAAACAGCAACAGAAGATGGACTGAGTTAGGATCTGTCTGAAACAGACCAACAGAAGATGGACTGAGTTAGGATCTGTCTGAAACGGACCAACAGAAGATGGACTGAGTTAGGATCTGTCTGAAACAGACCAACAGAAGATGGACTGAGTTAGGATCTGTCTGAAACAGACCAACAGAAGATGGACTGAGTTAGGATCTGTCTGAAACAGACCAACAGAAGATGGACTGAGTTAGGATCTGTCTGAAACAGACCAACAGAAGATGGACTGAGTTAGGATCCGTCAGAAACAGACCAACAGAAGGAGAGGGTTATGGTCTCTTCGGTTCTTTAACACTTTATGGAATATAGAAGAAATAGTGAAAAATACAATTAAATAAATGAGATAGAATGTGAGTCTATTATGTGATTTAAGATCTGATTTTATTTTGAACTGGGACATCAGTTTGAAGGGAAGAGAAATGTAAAAAAAATATATATAAAAAATAAATCAATTAACACTTACTATTCTGCACAACTTCAACGTCATCTCTTGATCTTGCGACAGGCTGTGGCATCTTGAGGCCGAGGCCCGTCACAAACCAGCCCACGACACTGTGGTACACACAGAGAAACACCTTACTAACGGGCCAAAAGGAACACAGAAACGTACAAACAGACACATACAGACAGCTGAGCCTACATTGTGACAGGAGTAGCATAGCGCTCTCGGGTGAAACTTACTTGGAGTTTTGTGAGTCCTCGTCACCTTTGAGAGACTCAGGAGGTGGCGACAAAACTGAGAGGAAAGGAGAAGACAGGTGTACAACAGTAGCGTAGATGTACAGCTAGTAGATTTAGACTATACGGACCAGTTTCCTGGACACAGATAAAGCCTAGTCTGGGACTAGAAAGTTATTTCAATTGAGATCCTCCACTGGTTATGCTTCTTAGTCCAGGACTAGGCTTAATCTACACTGAGTGGACAAAACATTAGGAACACCTGCTCGTTCCATGACATAGACTGTAAGCTATGATCCCTTATTGATGTCACTTGTTAAATCCACTTCAATCCGTGTAGATGAAGGGCAGGAGACTGGTTTAAGAAGGATTTTTAAGCCTTGAGACATGGATTGTGTATGTGTGCCATTCAGAGGGTGATTGGGACAGACAAAAGAATGAAGTGCCTTTGAGCAAATGGGGTATGGCCGTAGGTGCCAGGCACACCGGTTTGAGTGTGTCATAAACGGCAACACTGCGTTTCCTGTGTTTATCAAGAATGAACCACCACCCAAAGGACATCCAGCCAACTTGACCCAACTGAGGGAAACATTGGAGTCAATTTTGGCCAGGATCCCCTGTGGGACGCTTTCGACACCTTGTAGAGTCCATGCTCCAATGAATCGCGGCTGTTCCGAGTGCAAAAGGGGGTGCAACTCAATATTAGGAAGGTGTTCCTACTGTTTGTACAATCAGCGTATGTCCAGGTAACCGGCCTCAAACATTTCAACTCTGACTGTACCTTTGTCAAGAGATGACCTCTTGCTCTGAGCCTTACTCTGGGCCTCTACGTAACCTGCAGGGAGCATCACAGGCTGAGGAATAACATTCTTAATCCAGTTAACCACTCTGCAACGCAAGACAGACAGGGAGGAAGAGGAAGAAAGAGAGGGGGTAGAGAGAGAGAGAGAGAGAGAGAGAGAGAGAGAGAGAGAGAGAGAGGGGGGTGGGAGAGGATTAGGATTAAGACAAGCTTTGTCAGCAAGTAAAGGTGGATTTGGCTGTGGAGATGTGTCTGTTCAGTGAGGTAAGGATGGAAGGCAAGGTGGGAGGGGGGGGGGAGGGAGGTCTCTGTGTGACTCACTTGAGGGGGAACTGTGGTACCCGATCCTCTTCCTCATCGTCTGAAAAGATCTCCACCACAGGTATGTGTGGGAGGGGCTCTGCGTCTAGACAGAAAATAGACCACATCAATAATAACTAGTTATAAGTCATCCATAATAAGTCAAAGAAGTTACAACACAAAAAAATGGGATTGCTGTGTGACAAATGTAAACATATACCTGGCACATCTTTCATGTTATAAACCTGAAAATAAAGAAGCCAGAGTCACAAACGTTCATTTTTACAATGAAGGTTATATGGGATATTTACCACAATACTGTTTCGATCATGTTATGGTGTGTTATTACATGATAATAGTTTCAAATGCTCCTCTGATGTTCAGTTACGTGTGGCAGGGTGATGTTTTAAAGGAATTAGGAATCTACCGATATGATTGTACCCATATCTGTACCCATGAATTTGAAACTTTCTTTCACCACAGGATCTGGAATATGTGAATTGTGTGCAACTTATAGGAAGGTGCAAAAGAATGCTGTTCAAATGTTCAGAACAATGTTTTCGTGTCATAATCATTATTATCATAATGTATCCTATTGCACATGTCTGTAAGATAAGGAGTAGAATTCATCAATCATTGATATCATTTGTCCAGAACTTCACCATTTTTTTATTCTATCCTTGAATCCTTCAAGTGAATGTTTGAACGCATGTGAAGCTTTTTGAGCAAATGCTATGGTGGATTGATTGCAGACTACTGATTGTAAGACTACTCAGACTACTCAGGGGGTAGATGGGTGTCCTGCCCAGATACAGCCTGTTATTTAGCTGTACTTACACATGGCTCTGCGATATACTCTTCGTGCGTCTTAAGTACATAAAGGAACATAAAGTCAAAAAAAACTCGTTACGGGGATTAGAAAAAGAAACTCCAGCAAAATGGCATTTTTGTTATGTCATGTATGAGTAATCAGCACCCTCCCCCCAAGCTAATGTCTGAAAGCTGAACAAGAATACAATTGAAACTACAGCAGGCGGACCTCGCGAGAGCCTGGGAAGCCATGACCACTCCGTTTTAAGAGGGCTCGATGCTTTTAAAACTAACAGTAGGCCTGCTGTAAAAGAAACCGTTAAATGGAGCAGATACTTATGAGATAATGGTGAGAGGAAGTCGGCAACGTCTTAACACCATGGATATCATAACAGATTATTACATTTATAAACCTCTCTCGTGGTATTACGTTGCTATCGCGTCTCACTCACAGCTCTCCGAAAGCCCTGTGACACCATTGGCTTTGATTAAGCGAGTTATTCAAAAGCCTGTTACATCATTATAGACCATCGCCGGATATTCATCAAGCGGGGGAGCAGAATTGTTTTACAAAAGTGATTTTAAGTGAGAATATTGCGTTATCGTGGGGAGCTAATATTTTAATGTAGCATCATTACTAGGCATGTAGTAATTATGTTTTTAAAGTGATTATATTGTTTCAAAGCTATTATGAGGGCAACCTGACAAAAATGATGTTTTAAATTTATGTTTCATCTAGGAAAAAAGGTTGTTGGTTTTTTTCACCTTTATTTAACCAGGTAGGACAGCTGAGAACAAGTTCTCATTTACAACTGTGACCTGGTCAAGATAAAGCAAAGCAGTGTGACAAAAACAACAACACAGAGTTACACGTAAACAAATGTACAGTCAATAACACAATTGAAAAAAATATATGTACAGTGTGTGCAAATGTAGAAAAGTGGAGAGGTAAGGCAATAAATAGACCATAGAGGAAAAATAATTACAATTTAGCATTAACACTGGAGTGATAGATGTGCAGATGATGATGTGCAAGTAGAGATACTGGGGTGCAAAAGAGCAAGAAGATAAAATAACAATATGGGGATGAGGTAGTTGGGTGTGCTATTTACAGATTGGCTGTGTACAGGTAGAGTGATCGGTAAGCTGCTCTGACAGCTGATACTTAAAGTTAGAGAGGGAGATATAAGTCTCCAGGTTCAGTGATTTTTGCAACTCGTTCCAGTCATTGTCAGCAGAGAACTGGAAGGAAAGGCGGCCAAAGTAAGTGTTGGCTTTGGGGATGACCAGTGAACTATACCTGATGGAGCGTGTGCTACGGGTGAGTGTTGCTAAGGTGACCATTGAGCTGAGATAAGGCGGGGCTTTACCTTGCAAAGACTTATAGATGACCTGGAGCCAGTGGACCTGGAGCACCACGTGCTCTCCTGAAAAAATGCATCTACAATCTACTTCCACAGAAACCTTGACATAGTGACATGATAGTGTCAACTCACCTCTGTCTCCTCCTCCTCCTCTCGAATATCCTCTCTGTACTTGTCATCCGGCTGAGGCACCACCTTGCTCAGTCCCTCTGCAATCCACTTAATCACCCCATTCCTGTTGGAAGTAGGAATCGTCAGTCAATTAATAGAGCTATCAAACTTTTTTTTGAAAAAGATGATATATTTCCACATTTCAACATACTTTGAAGTAATATACAACAACAAAATTGTCAACGGAATTCACAAAACCAACACTTAAAAAAAGTCCTCTCTTTGTACCTTTCATCCTCTCTTTGTACCTCCTGCAGTAACTGATGGATGGAAGGAAAAAGTGGAGGGATAGAATTAGAGAAACATAGAATCACATATTAACCCTTTATACAGCTTAAAAAGACCTACAGTGATTCAATTAGAGACTGGTTGATTGATACAGGTAGTGTTTGGTACAGTCTAACATTCACCCTGGATACAGAGTTGGATCTGCTGAGGTTAGGGCTGCCTGTTGGTTGAGGCAGAGCACTGGTGAAGCCATTGGAGAGCCAGGTCATCACTCCACTCTGACTCTGAATACTGAGAGAGAGAAAGAGAGAGAGAGATCATCATCACCACCGCCACCTTCATCACCATCATGGCAAAAAGTCTGTATGCAAGCAGACCAGACTGCTCACAGGTCAAATTTTACACACATACCCATTGTCCTCTGAAATATCCTCTTCCTTCAGTTTGGCTGGTTTTGCATTGACTGTTGAGATTCACGTACATAAAACAGAAGTGAAGAAGAGGGTTAACAGATTGAATAGGCATTTATAAAACACACGTATTCACGGTTGTTTCGTTGTTTTACAAAGCTATGATACACTGTTTGAAGAACAGAAGCATCACCTTCTTTTTTGACTTCACCTTTAGACACTTTTTGCTTTTGGAGAGAAAGATGGAGAGAGACAATCAGGTAATGTGAAGAGGACAAGTCATAAATAATATGATTTTTTTAGTGATTTTTTAAATCTTTTTGGTAATATCATGTGAGGTGATCAGATATACAGGTGAGTTGATTTGTGAGCAGGTGTGATTAGTGTGTTCTTACTGGTGATGCAGGTGTGATTAGTGTGTTCTTACTGGTGATGCAGGTGTGATTAGTGTGTTCTTACTGGTGATGCAGGTGTGATTAGTGTGTTCTTACTGGTGATGCAGGTGTGATTAGTGTGTTCTTACTGGTGATGCAGGTGTGATTAGTGTGTTCTTACTGGTGATGCAGGTGTGATTAGTGTGTTCTTACTGGTGATGCAGGTGTGATTAGTGTGTTCTTACTGGTGATGCAGGTGTGATTAGTGTGTTCTTACTGGTGATGCAGGTGTGATTAGTGTGTTCTTACTGGTGATGCAGGTGTGATTAGTGTGTTCTTACTGGTGATGCAGGTGTGATTAGTGTGTTCTTACTGGTGATGCAGGTGTGATTAGTGTGTTCTTACTGGTGATGCAGGTGTGATTAGTGTGTTCTTACTGGTGATGCAGGTGTGATTAGTGTGTTCTTACTGGTGATGCAGGTGTGATTAGTGTGTTCAGGTGTGATTACTGGTGATGCAGGTGTGATTAGTGTGTTCTTACTGGTGATGCAGGTGTGATTAGTGTGTTCTTACAGGTGATGCAGGTGTGATTAGTGTGTTCTTACTGGTGATGCAGGTGTGATGAGTGTGTTCTTACTGGTGATGCAGGTGTGATTAGTGTGTTCTTACTGGTGATGCAGGTGTGATTAGTGTGTTCTTACTGGTGATGCAGGTGTGATTGAGTGTGTTCTTACTGGTGATGCAGGTGTGATTAGTGTGTTCTTACTGGTGATGCAGGTGTGATTAGTGTGTTCTTACTGGTGATGCAGGTGTGATTAGTGTGTTCTTACTGGTGATGCAGGTGTGATTAGTGTGTTCTTACTGGTGATGCAGGTGTGATTAGTGTGTTCTTACTGGTGATGCAGGTGTGATTAGTGTGTTCTTACTGGTGATGCAGGTGTGATTAGTGTGTTCTTACTAGGGATGCAGGTGTGGGATTGACTGTCTCCTGTCCCAGAGAGCCAGGGGCGTCAGGGGGCTGAGGAACCACTTTCACCACCCAGTTAAACATCCTGTGACAAAGGCAAATACCAGGACAACAGCTCAGTAACTAGGGCAAAATCTGCTGAAGTGAGCATCCCATAATATGAATAAACCAGATTTTTTTCTATGTCGTCCGGTACCTCAGAGACAGTCAGAATGTCACATATGCTGCAATGGAGCATGAAACTCCTGAAGCATGAAACTCCTGAAGTGCAGCCACTTCAGAGACCATGCTGATTATAACAGTCATTGGTGAACTATTTTTCATGCACGTGAAATTGTTTTTGCAATGTCATGTCATGTGGGATCTTGTGGGAAGCTTTGACTTTGGCTTTTTCTGGCAGCTGTTGCGTTGTTGTGTATTGGCATTGCCAATAATCGCTCTCCACATCCTGCTTGAAGATAATAATTGCCAGTACTTGAGCCTGTGATTAAAGAAGCTCTGCTGTTTTGGTCTTATGAAGCTCCAACCACATTGTTTGGCAAAGCCTGACGTTTAAAGAGGAAACAGAATAGCACGTTTCAAGGCATAACCTTCATCACACACTACTGACAAGCTGCTTTCGAGGACAAGCGAGTTACCGCAGACAGGAACAACAGTCAGGAAAAGGATTTCATCCAACTGTTAGAGAACACGCTGAAAAACCAACATGTGTGGCTGTTCTGCCTTTTTGTGGGTCTCTAAAACAACAATTTCATTATTTTATCTTGAATATAATCAAATTCAAATCAAATAAAATGTATTCTCCAACTGTACATGTCATCCCATGTACAGGCCAAGTGAGATCAGGTTGCACCCACTCTGTCGCACCAACAAAACATGGCCTCTGCCACACTAGTGTACCTGTAGAGAACCTGTGCATGCTGGCCATGTAATCCCAGACTGACTTTCTCTGATAGATTATCCCCTTGCCACTTGATATTTGGCCTAATCTGAGGATCACAGCTCAAACTGTGCACCTTTGATTTCTTTGCATCAAAGCAGGCGCCAGCAAATGACTACATTATAAAGTCACAGAACACACTGCAGCAGTGCAGCCTAAAGTGCTCTGCAAAGGTAGAGGATTCGCCCCTGCAGACCGTAGCACTAGGAGTGGTCTGTACCACCTTCGTCCCTGCAGACCGTAGCACTGGAAGTGGTCTGTACCACCAGCTCTGTAACAAACAACCGCGCGCACATCATCAAAATGAACTATATTCAAGTGAACTATTGCAAGGCAATGAACTGTCACAAGGATTATCAATTTGCGCAACACCACCCACGACTACTTTTAAATGTTCACATATACCTGTAAATGTCTACACACAAGCCTCACAATCTGTTTTACAATAGAAGCACACCACAACGCTGACGTCTCACCAACACATTTGACAAGAAACCCCTTAGTAAATCCAGTCAAGTTACTCAACGTGCAGAGGTTAGGTGAAAAGGTAGTAGCAACATATCGTACCTGTATGTTCAGTGGTGCAGCAGCATACCTGACAGGGACACAAGAGCCCAGGACGGACAGCGATGTTCTGGCTGGATTAGGATGAGACTCGCCTAACGGGATTATGGACCTGAAGGACGGCACTATCCTGCTGAGATTAGCAATGAGAATAATGAAAACCTCAGGCCATATAAGTAACCCAAAGCCCCAGGTCCAAATTTACAAGGTTCTATACTGTAGAAGTTTGAATAAAAGTAGCTGTTTGAGTTAATAAAAACAGTTTGAACCTTTAACATGAATACGGGGGTCACTGTCAGCGGAGTGCCATTTGGAGTGGTACTCAGTGGTTAACACTGTAGCTACTGTGTACCGAACGTGTCTATCTCTCGCCTTATAACTGTCTGTCTGCTCGCTGCTAGTATAACTGTTTCTCACGATTGTGAAATGTACATAGCACAGACGTCACTCTTGTTGTGGTGTGTGGTTACAGTTTGGGCTATAAAAAGGTGTCCTTGTAGTAGCCAGTGTAAACCCTGTAGCACACGCCAGGGGATCATTACCTGTGATCCATGTCTGGCAGGTACAATCAGGGACTGAATTACTTCTAGGAAATAGGACATGCACTCATCACGTGGCATTACAGTAGGTTTGCCTTGGGCAAATGAACGGCCATTGGTTTCCTGATATCTGAATAGTGTGTCCAGGAAGATTACCGTGTGATAAGCCACAGGTGTAGCGCGAGAGAACCGTCAGCCTCAGCAGAACAGGGGATTGAGCATCCAGGTTAAACCCATAGCAATTTAGAACATATATGACGTGGGGGTGGGGGGACATCGGTCACAGCAATCTCCAAAGGCTGCATCTTGTTCAGGCATCCGCAGATGTTTTGTATTGTCGGCAGACATCAGTGAAGAAGCCCCGTCCGCAGGGTTCTTTTGTAGGGTCTGTCAGATCCCCTAGAACCCCTGTCTTCGAGTACCCCCAAGTTTGCACTTAAAAAAAAATAATAATAATCCCCACACAGGCTAGGCTAACCTGGTTCAACTACTCAACTAATCATCAAGCCCTTGGTTAGTGGAATCAGGTGTGCATGTGTGGCGTTAGAGTACAATTTCTTTTTTTTTTGTGGGGGGGGGTCCGCAGTTGGAGAGGATGACGAACACTGCTCTATGGCTCGGTCTCTAGTGGAGTTCTATAGGGCTGAGCAGCCAAAAGGCAGGCGATCCCATAAAGAGATAAGGAGGGATAAGCCAGGAGGAAGAATGAACGTGGTGGTGCCATACCGTCCTCGATTCTGATTGGACAACACGCAGTGGCGACAGGTAAGCGTTAGCCAGTCCCATTAGAGGAAACAAGCACGCCAGAAAGGGACTGCTTAGAGACAGGGTAGGAGGACAGCATGGAGAAAACGACAGAGGGAAAGTAAGAAAGATGGGTAGTCTGTAGAATCCAGAAAGAGAAAGGTGGCGGCAATGTCTGAGCTGGTCGATTGAAGCTAATCCCGATTCACCGTGGCGCATGTCGTCAGTGAGGTGCTCTCATGCGCACACTTTAAACCATTTAAGGCTTTTCCATTTTAAAATCAGGCTGTGTTTAAAGTAACTTGACGTCAGAGGTTGTATCTATAGTATGTCACGGTGGCGTAGAGAAGTAATTCAGAGCAAAATAATACTGTCCAGTCAGTTTTCCATGCGATACTCATTGATAATAGTAGATACAAAGACTCCCTCTTTTGGTCATGCTTAGAAAAACAGACATGAACTGCTGTTGGAATACAGTGGAAAATACAATGAAAGAGAATGAGAAACTGTTCATGCTCACCCCAAATTGCACGCAAAGACTTGTTTGCCATGACTCATGTTTTATTTTGAAATCCTTATACATTTCATACATTTACATGTCCTGCATGCATCATTTAACTCTGCTAATGTACAGAGAGCACAACACAAAATGTTGTGCGAATTTTCAAACGTTTTTTTTTTAAATACGTTTTTAAAAGTATTGGTTCCTCTCCAACAACCGACTAATACAAAACACAAACAATAAATGACAAAACACGGGTGATTCACAACCGACCACAAACCTGAAGCATATACAACCATTTTTTGTTTACTTGTGCATAGTGGCTTTGCTGAGGAAAAACCTCTAGGACTAATGGTCTTCATCTGTCTATTGTGCAAAAAAAATAATTGCACTCTGGGTGTAGTATAAAAAGTGTTTGGCTTTTGAATGAGGGAGGTTGGCACACAAAGAGTTGGCAACGGAGGAAGAAGTCCCACAGAGGGGCATTTTAATAAAAGAAAATAAAAAAATGGCAACAAAGAGTTGTAAGACATCATTTATGGTTAAGTTCAACGTAAATACACCAACAGTCCTCATCACAAAGCCCTGTGACACCATCATCACAGATTAGAACTAAAGCCTCTCCTAGGTATAGAGCAGATTCTCAGATCGAAACAGAGACTGCAGATGGAGAATGTCTACAGTGAAACATAGCGGCAGGGGAGGGGGTGTCTCACAGGAAGACATCACCAGCCAAACCGCTCAGTAAAATACGTTTTGAAAAATAGGAGTGGGCCTCGCTAATCTAGGTCAGGAGGCACAATGCCAATGTAGCTCCGCTCAGCCCCTCCCTTGCCCCCCACCCCTCCCAAGAGAAAATAACTCTAACTCAGGAAAAGGAAATGCTGGCAGGCATCCTAACCCCTCCCCCGGCTCTGCAGCCAAAATGACTAAATCAGCAACATCTGGGTAATGTCAACCAGACTCCGTTCTAGCAGACTTTCAGCCTTCCTAAATATGTGTACAATGAGATATACCACTTTTTGAACCCCTGTATTTAATTTCACCCCAAGGGGGTCTGAATATCAATATCTAAATCCGCCCTTTTATGGATAAAGTCCGGGCTGTTGTAGACTAGAGGAAAGACACAGTGGGAGGTGGTGGTCTTGTCTTTTCAGCACACACAACAGTTAGACATTCCTTTGCTGGTTGTAGACAGGCACCACCGCTCTGTTTTATAAGGACATTCGTGGATATCCTTGGCTTAAACACATAAAACTACAACAGGGTACAAACTAACTAACAACTAAAAAATCAAAACACTGGGTGTTAAAAGTGCAAATTGCCTGTTATAAACTGGTAAAGGAGGAACGATAGGGAGATTATGTGCTTGCGTTTGTATGCAATGTTTGTGTGTGTACTGTATGTGCCTGTGTATGGTGCGTGTGTGTGTGTATGGTGCGTGTGTGTGTGTGTGTGTGTGTGTGTGTGTGTGTGTGTGTGTGTGTGTGTGTGTGTGTGTGTGTGTGTGTGTGTGTGTGTGTGTGTGTGTGTGTGTGTGTGTGTGTGTGTGTGTGTGTGTGTGTGAATCCATTTCTGGAGCACATCAAACCCACTCTTGCAGGGATCGTTTGCAATGGACCAAAAGTCTGGGCGCCTCTTTCTTCTGCAGGGTGTTGATAATAGCATAGACCAATAGTAGGATGCACAGCACCAGGACCAGGGGCACGGTCACCATGATCAGGGTCATAACCTTGGCCTCGTTCTCAGCCATCCTCACCACCACATCCACCTCTTTGTCCTCTGCATCAGGTTCATAATCCACATCGTTGGTGTAATCCGTATCTGTGTCACGGTCCACATCATCCGGGTCGGAGCCAATTGGTGGTTGTGGTTTTGGTTGGTCGACTGTGGGCCACTTGCGGCCCGTTACTGTGTCATCTGTATCGGGGTCCACATCCGGTGCTCCCTCACAGCCCATAAAGTCTTTAAGGATGGATCTAGGATAGCCTGGGTCACCTTTCATTTTCTGGTTATCAAACCGCCAGTACTTTGAGCCCTTGTAGAAGTAGGTGTAAGCTGGTTCGGTATGGGGAAGACAAAAATACGGTTGAGGCAACTGTTGAAATGCACTGTGGGAATTTACTGTGAGCATGCTATTTTTTCTCTCAAATTATAAAATAAAATAAAAAGGTCTGAGCCATTGTTAATCTTTTTGGGGTTTTGCGTCTTCTGATCCAACTGTTTATTTATTCATCATGACACAAGTTCGTCACACTTCACAGGATAGTGTCATTGCCGAGCCGTGCTAGTAATATTTACAGTACGGTGAAGCTTCAATTGGACTAGAGGCTGTTTTTAATTCCCCTTCACAAGTACCTTTCCATTTTGATGAAGAAAAAAAAAAAAAAACGACTTATCAGGAAGACATTTGGGCCGTCAGATTAGTTTTTCTTTTCACTACAGGAAACCACTTTGAAAAGCATTAGCTGGGGTGGGACTTTAGGATAGATTCTGAGACATCTACATTAGAATACTTTTGCCAGGCACTCGATTTCTGGGTGAAGCATAGGCGACCTCTCCAAACCTAAGATCTCATGCGTCCCAACCCTTTCCCCTCTCAGCTCAGAATCTATAGCCTCCCAACATTTTTACGGACAGTTTCCCTTATAGTGACTCACTCACCGCCATCGTCGCTGAGGAAGGCTCCTTTAGGAGAGGATGGGACCTTGCCCCACCTGGAGACAGGTTTAGGGTAGTCTCTGTCACCGGTGCGGGACTCTTCATCAAAACGCCAGTATCTGCAGGAAAGGACGGTGACAAGACAGATGACAAGTTAAATGGGCTGATGATGCAACTTATTTTTAATTTTTTTTATTTTACCTTTATTTAACCACAGTCAGTTAAGAACAGATTCTTAAATGACGGCCTTGTTAACTGCCTGTTGATTACCTTGTCACGGGGTTTGAACCGCAACCTTCTGGTTACTAGTCCAACTTTCTAACCACTAGGCTACGCTGCCGCCCCATGTCTTTCTGTCTCTCAAAAGTCAGGGCTGAAACGGCTTTCCCTTGACTAAATGAATGTCATTTCACTTTTATATTTATCATTCCACACTACATCAGTCAGTTAGTGGAGATTGAATATGGTAGAGTAAGGCAAGGCATTTGGGGGCATGTAGTCACCTGTCTCCTCTGAAGAAGTATGTGTAGCCGGTGGGCTCCCACCAGATGGCTGTGTCGATCCTGTCTGAGGGGATGCCCTGACCATACTCTATCAGGGGCTGGGGGTAACCAGGCACCACGTCAGCCTCCCTGAACACCCAGTACCTGTCCCCTACAGAGTGAGAGGAGGAGAGGGTAGAGGGCAGATGAGAGGGTAGAGGACAGAGGACAGAGGAGAGGGTAGAGGCCAGAGGAGAGGACAGAGGAGAGGGTAGAGGACAGAGGAGAGGACAGAGGAGAGGTTAGAGGATAGAGGAGAGGGTAGAGGACAGAGGAGAGGGTAGAGGACAGAGGTGAGGGTAGAGGACAGAGGAGAGGGTAGAGGACAGAGGAGAGGACAGAGGAGAGGACAGAGCACAGATGAGAGGGTAGAGCACAGAGGAGAGGACAGAGGAGAGGGTAGAGGACAGAGGAGAGGACAGAAGAGAGGACAGAGGAGAGGGTAGAGGACATGGGAGAGAATAGAGGACAGATGAGAGGGTAGAGGACAGGAGAGAGTAGAGGAGAGGTTAGAGGACAGATGAGAGGGTAGAGGACAGAGGACAGTGGAGAGGGTAGAGGACAGAGGAGAGGGTAGAGGGCAGAGGGCAGAGGACAGAGGAGAGGACAGAGTAGAGGACAGAGGACAGAGGACAGAGGAGAGGGTAGAGGACAGAGGACAGAGGAGAGGGTAAAGGACAGAGGAGAGGACAGAGTAGAGGACAGAGGACAGAGGAGAGGGTAGAGGACAGAGGAGAGGACAGAGGACAAGAGGAGAGGACAGAGGACAGAGGAGAGGGTAGAGGACAGAGGAGAGGACAGAGGACAGAGGAGAGGGTAGAGGACAGAGGACAGAGGACAGAGGAGAGGGTAGAGGACAGAGGAGAGGACAGAGTAGAGGACAGAGGACAGAGGAGAGGGTAGAGGACAGAGTAGAGGACAGAGTAGAGGACAGAGGACAGAGGAGAGGGTAGAGGACAGAGGAGAGGACAGAGTAGAGGACAGAGGAGAGGGGAGAGGACAGAGGAGAGGACAGAGGAGAGGACAGAGGACAGAGGAGAGGGTAGAGGACAGAGGAGAGGACAGAGGACAGAGGAGAGGGTAGAGGACAGAGGAGAGGACAGAGGACAGAGGAGAGGGTAGAGGACAGAGGAGAGGACAGAGGACAGAGGAGAGGGTAGAGGACAGAGGACAGAGGACAGAGGAGAGGGCAGAGGACAGAGGACAGAGGACAGAGGAGAGGGTAGAGGACAGAGGAGAGGGTAGAGGACAGAGGACAGAGGAGAGGGTAGAGAACAGAGGAGAGGACAGAGGACAGAGGAGAGGGTAGAGGACAGAGGACAGAGGACAGAGGACAGAGGAGAGGGCAGAGGACAGAGGACAGAGGAGAGGGTAGAGGACAGAGGACAGAGGACAGAGGAGAGGGCAGAGGACAGAGGAGAGGGTAGAGGACAGAGGAGAGGGTAGAGGACAGAGGACAGAGGAGAGGGTAGAGAACAGAGGAGAGGGCAGAGGACCATCAAGAAGAGGAAGATGTGAGAAGAGAGGAAAGAGAAGTTAAGCACAGGTTTCATTTGCAACATTTGATGCCAGTGATTTGTTACTATCTCAGATGCAACAAACAAAGTTTACTATAACAGAGCCCCCCAAATAAATGTAGCACTCTTAAAAACACTAAAGCACATTCAACCGCTGTAAACACACTACTGATGCAACTCGTGGTTGTCCTTTGTGCGAGAACACACAGAAAGTTAAAAGAGTCCGAACACATGAAGAAATGGTGCAGCCCGTACCCCTGCTCTACTCTATTCCCTCCAAGTCTTATTCTCTACTCAGACTGAAACCTAGGAAATCAGCATCTGGAGCAGCGACTGATGCAATCCATCCAGGCCTGCCAGCTGCTTTCCACTGCTGCTAGCTGCACCCCATGAGCCTCTTCCCGACTGTAGTTTTAAACATGAGGAATGCAGTGGAGAAGGATGATATCTCGGTCCCTGTGTTTCTAGAGTGAACGCCCCCAAGTAGATTTCAACAATTTTACAAAAAAAGAAACTTCAAGGAAAATACAGACCTTTGAAAAAGACAAATTTCCCATCGTGCCGTTCATAGCCAGAGTCTATATCATCAGGTAGTCCAACCCAGAAGACAGAAATGGGCATTGGGTAGTTGTCCAGAACATGGTTCCTTCTAACTCTCCAGAACCAGCGACCCTGGAAAGGACAGAAGACACCATCAGAACATATTGACTAACTTCATCCTCTTTTGGGAGATTAGTATGAAGTATGAATTAGTACAGCTAAACAAACTAAAAACCCGCTGTATTCTTAAAATAGCTCTGCTTCTCACCTTGAAGACGAACATCTCCCCTCGCAGCATGGTGACCGTATCAAAGTCCCCGTCACAGATGTCCAGGGCGGTGTGGTCTGGCTGCACAGGGCGACGAGGCTCATCTCTCCTGATGTAGGGGGTCACCGGCACAGGGTCGGGCCAAGGGATGGTGGGCTCTGGGTCAGGTATTGGAGGGAGGTGAGGTGCGTCGGTGGGATCTGGTTCAGGTTCTGGTTGGTCTGGGGTGTCAGGGTCATAGGTGGGGCTGGGGGGGTCTGTCTGGAGAGAACTATAAGGGGGGGTGGTGGGGTTTAGATCCGGAGGAGCAGTGGTGGTGGGGTCTTGGTGAGGCGCGGTGTCATCACTGGTGGTGGTGGGGGGGTCCTGAGTGGGAGCATCGTCTGGAGGCCCTGCACAATCCAAGATGATGATGTTATAAATTCCACTAGTTTGAATGAATTAATCTAATACATATCCCTGCTTGCCCCCTCTGTTGCTTATTAGCGCGCGTGCACACACACACACACACACACACAGAGAAAGAGAGAGAGAGCGAGCGAGAGTCTAATTTTCCACTCCGTGCTGTGGCAGGAAGCCCATGGAGCTTTTTGGAAGGAAGCCCTTCTGGTTGCACAGTGACAGAGAAAGGAAAAACAGACATACAGTACTTACACAAGACGTACAACCTTTAAAGGGATACTTCAGGACTGTATCTACTTCCCTAGAGTCAGATGAACTCTGGGGTTAGCATTTTTGTGTCTCTGCGTGCTGTTTGAAGGAAGTTGCTAACTAGCGCAACTGCTAACAACAGTTCATCTGACTCTGAGGAGGAGGATAAAGGGCCTCGTTGCCAAAACCCCAAAGTATCTGTTGAACTATCACTGTGAACTACGACAAGGATCCCTAAATACTATATTCAGTGTGTCTGCAGTGCACATACAAACATTCACTAGTTCTACGACACACAAAGGCACAATGACTTCTATTCAGTCATGGTCAGAGTAGGATCATTGTAAAAGCATGTATGGCATGCTGTGAGGGAGAATCTCAATTGAAGGGGGTCTATTGTGTATGTGTGTGTGTGTGTGCACGTGCACTGTAGGGGCCTGAGGAAGGGCTCCTCACCATATATCTTCTGTATTCCACTCCTGTCATCGTCCGGGAGTGAGAAGGTCTTTGTGTCCATGTACTGGTAGAGGGGAGCCATGATGGCACTGGGGTTGTCAGAGTGCTCCAGGCCCAGAGCATGGCCCAGCTCATGCACCGCAACCAGGAATAGGTCAATACCTGGGAGCAGAGGAGGGAGGAATGGAGAGCAGGAGAGAGAAAGATGGGAAGAGGAGAATGAAAATGAATATCAAAAGATATCAATAAGGAATTCATTTAGAAACAAATGACATGGAAATAGTAACGGTCATTTGTCTGTGTGTAATGACTGACTGAGGAGCCAATGGGGGCAAAGGGGACAACGTGTCTATCTAACCTGATGGATTATGGTTGTCAAGCGTCCACGGTTCGTCTGCGTCAAAGTGTGTGTCTCCGCCCATCCCGGGCCCTGGGTAGTAGGCATGAGCCAGGGATCCCCCTTCGCCGTCAAACAGAGACATGTCTCCATGGAAACCAGAGGCAAACAACAGCATGATATCTAGCGCGTCCTGGCTGCTGTTGGTGACGTCTTGGAAGGCGATTTCTTCGAAGCTCAGTGGTGTCACATGCTCCCACACCAAAAAGGCCTTGCGGATGGCTTCTCGTGTCCGCTCCTCACCCACCTTTGGGGTAGTATTCATAATGCTGGGAGAGGGGGTTGAGGAAAGGACAAGATATTCTTAGTACTTACACATACAACACTGAGAAATATATAGAAGTGCAACATGTAAAATGTTGGCCCCATGTTTCATGAGATGAAAAAAAGGTCCCAGACATTTCCCATACGCACAAGAAGCTTATTTCTCTCTCGATTACATCCCTGTTAGTGAGCATTTCTCCTTTGCCAAGATAATCCATCCACCTGACAGGTGTGGCATATCAAGAAGCTGATTAAATGGCATGATCATTACACAGGTGCACCTTGTGCGGGGGACAATAAAAGGCCACTCTAAAATGTGCAGTTTTGTCACACAACACAATGCCACAGATGTCACAAGTTTTGAGGGAGTGTGCAATTGGCATGCTGACTGCAAGAATGTCCACCAGAGCTTATGGCAGAGAAATTATTGTTAATTTCTCTCAGATATGCTGCCTCCAATGTAGTTTTAGATAATTTGGCGGTACGTCCAACCGGCCTCACAACCGCAGACCACCTGTATGGCATTGTGTGGGCGAGCGGTTTGCTGATGTCAAGGTTGTGAACAGAGTGCCCCATCGTGGTGGTGGGGTTATGGTATGGGAAGACATAAGCTACGGACAACGAACACAATTGTATTTTATTGATGGCAATTTGAATGCACAGAGACACCGTGATGAGATCCTGAGGCCCATTGTCGTGCCATTCATACTCCGCCATCACCTCATGTTTCAGCATGATAATGCACGGCCCCATGTCGCAAGGATCTGTACACAATTCCTGGATGCTGAAAACGTCCCAGTTCTTCAACGGCCTGTATACTCACCAGACATGTCACCCATTGAGCATGTTTGTGATGCTCTAGACTGATGTGTACGACAGCGCGTTCCAGTTCCCGCCAATATCCAGCAACTTCGCACAAAGGAGTGGGACAACATTCCACAGGCCACAATCAACGGCCTGATCAACTCTATGCGAAGGAGATGTCGCACTGAATGAGGCAAATGGTGGTCACACCAGATATGGACTTGTTTTCTGATCCACTCCCCTACCTTATATTAAGTATCTGTGACGAACAGATGCATATCTGTATTCCCAGTCATGTGAAATCCATAAATTAAGGCCTAATGAATGTCTTTCAATTGACTGATTTCCTTATATGAACTGTAACTCAGTCAAATCTATGACATTGTTGCATGTTGAGTTTATTTTTGTTGTTGAGTATATATATAGAGAGGGTCATTATAAATGGTGTATGTGTTGTCAGTGGTTTATACACATATGGGAATGCAGGTCTCTTTGAGATATTGTTAAGACTGAAGCTTCGCACGGCCGTCAGTTCAGTCAGGGGGAAATCGGTGAGATTCCCAAAATGGATTTCTGAGAATCCCCCAGCATACATAGACCTACCACACACCTGTATGTCAGATGGTTCTTGTCCCACTTCTGGTCAGTGAGAGTGTATCGTTTCCGCCTCATACCGTTCTCAGTCTGCCCAAAAGATTTGTCTGGGACTCCACAGCGAGGCCTTCTCATGGCCCTAAAGAGAAGAGGGAAAAACAACATTGAAAAGAGCCCTGATAACCACAGATAGGATTAGATACATTGATGTTAATTTAAGGCTAGAGAGTGGTTCCATACTCCTAGACCAGGAGGTGCAACTCTTATCTGGCTCAGAAATGCTCTATAAATGTAATCATGACCCTAGATTATCTTGGCATCATTATCAATTTAGTCTATCAGGCTGTACAGTCAACCTGGAGTGCTTCAGACACTAGGAGAAGAGTATAATTGTGGCTGTCAGTGCCATCCATACGTCAGTGTGGTATCGTCCATCTCTCCAGTGACCTCCAGGCCATAGAAGCGCTGCATGTCGCTAACAGCATTTGACAGGATCTGAGAGGACTGCATGGTGGACATCTGTCTGCTGGCCTGGGACAGGTAGCCAAAACTCCGCAACCATGACTACAATTACACAACAGGGATAGAGAGATGGACAGATGGAGAGAGATTGAGCGAGTGTGTGTGTGTGTGTGTGTGTGTGTGTGTGTGTGTGTGTGTGTGTGTGTGTGTGTGTGTGTGTGTGTGTGTGTGTGTGTGTGTGTGTGTGTGTGTGTGTGTGTGTGTGTGTGTGTGTGTGTGACAGAGAAAGAGCCAGAGAAGGGGCCAGACAGAGATAGAGAAAGCGAAAAAGAGAATGAGAGAGAAACAACAAATGGAGAGAGAGGGGGGTTAAAAAAAGAGAAGAATAGAGACAGAGAAACAGATGGTTTCTATGGCATTCCTCCTTCGAGTCCTTATTGGCAGCTTAGAGATCTACTGATCCGATCCTGTGGTTAATAGGACTGACAGAGCAGAAGTCACGGGGTCCAACAGTAAAAGCTTTGGAATGTAAGCCGTTAAAGGGACTGTTCACCCAAATGACAAAAAGACACATTGGTTTCCTCACCCTGTAAGAAGTCTATGGACAAAGGTATGATAGAAATCCATGCCTTGATTTACTTTCCCTGGCACTGTTTCCACATGCTAATGTCTTAGCATTTGTGGTACAAATCCCATTCAAGTATTGGGACCGATATTAGCATTGTTCGTGCATCATGTTCAAAACAGCTATGTGACTTTGTTGAAGTTACAGTTAATTTGAGATACTTTCGGATGATTTGGACATGATGCGCGAAAAATTATAATGTCGGTCCCATGACTTGAATGGGAGCTGTGCCACAAATGTGGAAACAGTACAAGAGAAACCAAACCATGGATTGTTTACAGGATAAGGAAACACATGTGTAATTTTGTAATTTGGCTGAAGTCTCTCTTTAACACAAAACAAATAACTTACAGTATATACAGGAAATGTAAAAAAAAAAGAGATTCAACTGTCTATATTCAACTGTACTATATATATATATATCAAATCAAATCAACTCAAATGTTATTTGCTGAAGACAACAGGTATACAACAGAATACAACCTTACCATGAAATGCTTACTTACAAGCGCTTAACCAATATTGCAGTTCAAGAAAGAGTTAAGAAGAAAATATTTACCAAATAAACTAAAGTAGAAAATAATAAAAAGGAACACAATAAAATAACAATAACGAGGCTATATACAGGGTCAATGTCAATGTAGCCCGTACACAGTCTGGAGGTGTGTTTTGGTTCATTGTCCTGTTGAAAAACAAATGATAGTCCCACTAAGCGCAAATCAGACAGGATGGTGTATTGCTGCAGAATGCTGTGGTAGCCATGCTGGTTAAGTGTGCCTTGAATTCTAAATAAATCCCAGACAGTGTCACCAGCAAAGCACCCCCACACCATCACACCTCCACCTCCGTGCTTCACGGTGGGAACCACACATGTGGAGTTCATCTGTTCACCTACTCTGCATCTCACAAAGACAGGGTGGTTGGAACCAAAACTCTCAAATTAGGCCTCATCAGACCAAAGGACAGATTTCCACTGGTTTAATGTCGATCGCTCGTGTTTCTTGGCCCAAGCAAGTATCTTCTTCTTATTGGTGTCCTTTAGTAGTGGTTTCTTTGAAGCAATTCGACCATGAAGGCCTGAGTCACGCAGTCACCTCTGAACAGTTGATGTTGAGATGTTGTCTGTTACTTGAATTCTGTGTAGCCTTTATTTGGCCTACAATCTGAGGTGCAGTTAATTGCAGACTTCTGAGGCTGGTAACTCTAATGAACTTATTCTCTTGCAACAGAGGTAACTCTGGGTCTTTCTTTCCTGTGGCGGTCCTCATGAGAGCAGGTTTCATCATAGCGCTTGATAGTTTTTGCGACTGCACTTTAAGAAATGCAAGTTCTTGAAATTTTCCCGGATTGACTGACCTTCATGTCTTAATAAAGTAATGATGGACTGTTGTTTCTCTTTGCCTATTTGAGCTGTTCTTGCCATAATATGGACTTGGTCTTTTACCAAATAAGGCTATCTTCTGTATACCAACTCTACCTTATCACAACACAACTGATTGGCTCAAACACATTAAGAATGAAATAAATTCCACAAATGAACTTTTAACAAGGCACACCTGTTAATTGAAATGCCTTCCATGTGACTACCTCATGAAGCTGGTTGAGAGAATGCCAAGAGTGTGCAAAGCTGTCATCAAGGCAAAGGGTAGCTACTTTGAAGAATCTCAAATAGAAAATACATTTTGATTTGTTTAACACTTCTTTGGTTAATACATGATTCCATGTGTTACTTCATAGTTGTGATGTCTTCACTATTATTCTACAACATAGAAAATAGTTTAAAAAAAATTAAAAACCTTAAATGAGTAGGTGTGTCCAAACTTTTGACTGGTACTGTATACACTACTGTTAAAAGGTTTGGGGTCACTAAGAAATGTCCTTGTCCCCCATTAAAATAACATCAAATTGATCAGAATTACAGTGTAGACATTACTAATGTTGTAAATGACTATTGTAGCTGGAACAGGGTGATTTGTAATGAAATATCTACATAGGTGTATAGAGGCCCATTATCAGCAACCATCCCTCCTGTGTTCCAATGGCACGTTGTGTTGGCTAATCCAAGTGTATCATTTTAAAAGGCTAATTGATCATTAGAAAACCCTTTTGCAATTATGTTAGCACAGCTGAAAACTGTTGTCCTAATTAAATAAGCAATAAAACTGGCTTTTTTTAGACTAGTTGAGTATTTAGAGCATCAGCATTTGTGGGTTCGATTACAGGATCAAAATGGCCAGAAACAAATAACTTTCTTCTGAAACTCGTCAGTCTATTCTTGTTCTGAGAAATGAAGGATATTCCATGCGAGAAATTGCCAACGCTGTTTACTACTCCCTTCACAGAACAGTGCAAACTGGCTCAGAATAGAATGAGGAGTGGGAGGCCCCGGTGCACAACTGAGCAAGAGGACAAGTACATTAGAGTGCCCAGTTTGAGAAACAGACGCCTCACAAGTCCTCAACTGGCAGCTTCATTAAATAGTACCCGCAAAACACCAGTCTCAACGTCAACAGTGAAGAGGCGACTCCGGGATGCTGGTCTTCGAGGCAGAGTTCCTCAGTCCAGTGTCTGTGTTCTTTTGCCCATCTTAATGTTTTATTTTCCTCGGCCATTCTGAGATATGGCTTTTTCTTTGCCAGCATCCCGGAGTCGCCTCTTTAAATTGCCATCGATAAAATGTAATTGTGTTCATTAACCATAGCTTATGCCTGCCCATACCATAACCCCACCACCACCATGGGTCAGTCTATTCCCAACGTTGACATCAGTGAGCCACTCGCCCACACAACGCTATACACACTGCCATCTGCTCGGTACAATTAAAACCGGGATTCAACCGTGAAGAGCACACTTCTCCGGTGGCCATCAAAGGTGAGCATTTGCCCACTGAAGTCGGTTACGACAACGAATTGCAGTCAGGTCAGTACCCTAGTGAGGACGATGAGCATGCAGATGAGCTTCCCTGAGACAGTTTCTGACAGTTTATACAGAAATTCTTCGGTTGTGCAAACCCACAGTTTGATCAGCTGTCTGGGTGGCTGGTCTCAGACGATCCGCTGGTGAAGGAGCCGGATGTGGAGGTTCTGGGCTGGCGTCGTTACATGTGGTCTGAGGTTACGAGGCATGTTGGACGTATTGCCAAATTCTCTAAAATTATGTTGGAGGTGGCTTATGGTACAGAAATGAACATTTAATTATCTGGCAACAGCTCTGGTGGAAATTCTTGCAGTCAGCATATCAATTGCACACTCCCCTCAAAACTTGAGACATCTGTGGCATTGTGTTGTGTGACAAAACTGCACATTTTTAGAGAGGCCTTTTATTGTATCCAGCACAAGGTGCACCTGTGTATTGATCATGCTGTTTAATCGTCTTATAGATATGCCACACCTATTAGGTGGGTGGACTATCTTGGCAAACTGAGAAATGCTCACTAACAGGGATGTAATCAAATTTGTGCACAACATTTGAGAAAAATAAGCTATGGACTTTTTCTGGGATCTTATATTTCAGCTCAACATTTTACATGTTGCCTTTTTTGTTTGTTCAGTATATATATATAATATACATATATACATACATACATATCTGGCATATTACATAGATACACACATATATATATATATATACACCATTAATTTAGCCAGAACCAGAAATGTATCTGGCTGTAAAATCTGGCATGCAAGATTAATATACCATTAATAATCCAATGGAAACAAAGAAAGACACCCGACCAAGACATAGCACAGAGAGCTTGCCTTGCTAACTCCTTGAAAGGGGAATTTAAAAACGTAATGGGCCCACTGAGCACAGCTGGAAAGTTAATGCGTTCTCTGTAAACAGGCATGCATTGCACACACACGCACAGGCGAGTGAGCGAGCGGGGAGAGTGAGAGAAATCAGCCACCATAAAGACTGATCAACTGATCAAAAGTGATAAATCTGGATGTCTTGCACAACATGCCTGTAGGAAAAACAGCACAGTAGGTAAGGAACACATTCTGTGATTTATAGGCGTGTAAATTGAGTTTTAACCTACAGATCAAACTTTTCCCCAACACATAGTTACTCCTAATATGCCTGCCATATGAAGTGAGAGAGTTAGGAAAAGGTCAAGGGTCATAAATCTGCGCACCAAATAGTTCCATTAATTTGCGCATGACCTGTTGACCAGTGATGACAAGACCATGAGAAGTCATTAGAAGATGAACAGATCAGTGAAGACCATGTAGATCATCACTATCTGACCACCAGGATAATATGGTCATGGTCATGCAATGCCGGACTGCCACAATTCCATAAAAAAACATCCACACATTCATATAAAATACTGTACCTCTGCGTTGAAAGTGTCATCGTCCGCATTGGTCACAAGCCTGTTGCACAAGAGCAAGACGAGCGGAGCCATTATTTGTTTCCACAGCCCCAGAGAAGCGCGCCTCCAAAGGATTGCCATCTTTGTGCGCACTCGTTTGCCCGTGCGAGGGATTTTCAGAGTCGGTTGTGATTGGAAAGTTATGTCAAGTGATGAGAGAACCGCTATGTGACTACATACACTTTTTTTTGTTACATTCAAAATACAGTTTTTCCTGTATGTTTTAGAAGTTCTCTCCGCACTTCAACTCCTGGCCATTATTTAGGTCGCGGTGCGCTCAAATCAGATCGCTTGCAAACTATCCAAGTTTCCGAAACAGTTCGGCTTAATCTCACAGGAAGAAATACTTCATTTGCAATTTTCCCCAAAGATGTGATCACGGGTTATTCAAAGCCCGGAGTCAGTTTTTCTGTTAAATCCCATGTCCTAATGTCCCACACGGTCTAATGTTTAAACGGTCATTTCCTCTGGCATATTACAGATATCAGACTGCGTGCTCCTTCCACTCTACACATTCAACAATAGCTTTCATGCACGAGGAAGTATGAGGGAGAAGAACAGGAACGAAAAAAAAGTATTTTAGTTGCAACAAGCTTTGTCTTCTTTGTGGTACGATTATTTATCCATCCAATGCACAATGCACTTTGTTGAAAAACTTAAATTTGGAGGATAACCTGTAGGCTAATAAAAATGAACAAAAATGCAATTGTCTTAAATTATTTCCCCCCAAGTAGCCAGAAGGCATCCGTTAGATTTCCTTATTTCCCCTCAACCACAGCATGCCTCTTGCAGGCTGTGTTGGACATTGATAGTCCAATAAACTCACTGCCTTCTGAGATCTGCTAGAAAACAAAAAGGGAGTTGTGACGTTCTGCTAGAAAGAAGGGGAGGATAGCGGTGTACATACTGTGGTGTGTCTATTGGACAAAGCAATTTTCCTCTGGAAAGTAACTCCCCTTGTCTGGCAACCCAAACTCCTTGATCCAGCCAAAAACGCTACGCCCACGGACGAGCGAACGGCAAGATTTTAAGGGCAAGTGCTACTCGGGATCCTTGGGATGTCCACCCCCTAAATCCGAACCGTAACCTAACCATAACCCTTCCCTAACCATATCCATGTTACATTTCAACTTCAATGGGATAGGGACGTCTCAAGTACTCCGGGTAGCACAGACCAAGAAGAATCTAGTGCGAGTCGTCAGGGTAGAAGTCCTCTGCCTCTGGAGATAGATAGATAGATAGATAGATAGATAGATAGATAGATAGATAGATAGATAGATAGATAGATAGATAGATAGATAGATAGATAGATAGATAGATAGATAGATAGATAGACCATCTGACACCTCAACAGAAAAGCTCCTATTGCCATCTTCTGATTACTAAGAATCAATAGAATTTCATAAAGTACAGTTACAGTCAACTGTCCAATATGATCAATGTCCTATTCCATTATATACTTTAGAGACATTGAAAGAGTTGCTGTGCTTGATAACAGACAGATTTCAACCAGCAACTCATGCTCCTTGTTTAAACTTGTTTGTAACCCACAGCCACATTCTTGAATAACTGCAGGTCTGAATTATCGGAGACTTCTGTGGTAAAGACATGTTTATCAAATGTCGAAACCACACAATTTCTGCAGAGACTCATTTCATTGTCACAGAAACCAAAAAGAGGTATTACTTTTATTCACTTTTTAAAATCCGCATTGTTGGATGTCAGCGGTTCGCCAGCCATGACACTTGTCGGTTTCCTGTTTTAGCTATGGTGATGAGGACAAGGAGGAAAAGGCCCAGGACACAGATGCCAGCCACAGGAGCCATCATAATCACCAGACCTGGAACAAAGTCAAGACGACAGTTGACTCCTCTCGAAATACCACCACCCTGCCCCAGCCGCCCCTAGCCTCAACATGATCCCCAGACTATGTCACAATCATATTATCACATGCAAGTGGAGTGAGCGCGGGAAATATTTGATGAGCCCTAGCCAAAAAAAAATAAAGTGTATTTTCTGCAATCTTCAGACACCAGAAATCCTTACTTGGTTGGGGTCTGTCTGGTATATCAATCCTGATTAGTCCGTATGACAGTAGGCCTCGAGTTGGGTCTCCACGCACTGCCACCCTCTTGGTTATATATTTGCACTCCTGTAGCAGTGGGAAGGATGGAGGGGTGTAGATTACCAGTATTGTATCTATAATAGTATACATCTTGGTATGCCATGCAAAACACTGTTAGATTACTTCATGGAGCAAAATATGGATTTTATTAAATAACGGCACATCAAGGTTATTATAGTTCCATTTCTATTAGGTTTTCTATTTGTATTTGAAATTCTGTTTAGTTTGTTAGTTTTCAGACCTGATTAGCTTGTTTTTATTTAGTTTTGGGTGATTATTTAGTTTCAGTTTTAGTTTTAGCTACAGGAAGAATGTGGGAGGCTAGTATCCATGTGTTATAGAATTTGTTGTGTGGTTTTTTTTGGGGGGGGCAAAAGTCTGTTCACTCCTTGACTTCTCCATCCTCTCTCCTCCGTGATCTGGAAACTGATAACTTTTTTCCATCTCAAGTGGTTGAATAAAAAAATGACTATAGTAAGTACCTATTCAGTGTCAAATAAAGTAACAGGGATGACCGTAACAGGGTTGAGGACTTGCGCGTTGTGTGCAACAGGGATGACCGTAACAGGGTTGAGGACTTGCGCGTTGTGTGCAACAGGGAGGGGCAATTCAATGCAAGCTTCAGATATTTTTAAAAAGTTTAAACATTTTTTGCCTATTTATGGGTAACAGGGTTGACGTGTTTTGCTCGACCCACTCAGTTTTCCACCACAAAACACAAGAAAATTTACAAAAAAAAGTAGAATCAGCTCACCTGATTTTACACTATGATTTGACTATTAGATGTTCAATTTTTGTTTTGAAAAAAATATTTAAAAAGGAATAGTTTCACCATAAAACGAGAGTTGGGTCATTCTATGAAAATGACTTTTTGAATTTTTTTACAAAACTTAGTCAGATAATAGTTAACTCCTTAACATCATAAATCAACATAAATGACAGCTTAAAATATTTTAATATTTTTTCTACATTATATATTTTTTTAATGCTTGTGCTGCCTTTTTGTCACTGGTGTTACCTATATTTTAGATGACAATTCAGGCTTTCTAGAATACAATTTCAGGCTTTAATTTGCATATATAATCAAAGACAGAAAAGGTTAATGATAATACTAATAAATTGTTTGGATTGGTAATAATTGACTTTAAACATGCATGTGTAAAGTTCTATTGTCTGACATTTTTCCATTTATACTATTTTTTGTTGTTGTAACATTAGAAATAATTCAGGTTGAGTCATCAAAATTGAATGATCATATCCTTAAAATGTTTACTAATGAATGAAGCAACAGTTGGGTAGATACAAAAACCCTATTCAATTAAATTGGGCAACTCTGATGCCAGAACACCAATATGCCATACAGTAATACCAGTGACGCAATGTAACACCAGTGACACAATGTAACACCAGTGACACAATGTAACACCAGTGACACAATGTAACACCAGTGACACAATGTGAAACCAATGACAAACATAAGATTATTTCAAACACATTTGATCAATTTCTTAGTCATATTTTTAATTAGAAATAATTTCAAATTTCATAAGATGGCTTGATTTAATATGAACAATAAGATGAGGGTTATTGGTCAAAGATTAAGGCCAAATGATGAAGCCTATTGGCTAAAATGTGTCTTTCATAACACAACATTGTCATACAAACATATAAAACATGTCCACTAGAACATTAGAAACACTAACATTGAACATAAACTAAAACTGTTTTCCTAACCACACTGATACGAACATTTTGTATGCAATAAAACATGTTCATGGAATTTTTCCTGCGTTCTTCACTTTTACTTCAGATGTTTCTCTTTGCCATGTTATTGTGTCGCGTCCATCTCTTATCATCTTTGAGCACATCTCCATTGCTTTCTAGCTACTGACGGCTTCTTCACGAGTCGCCAGTTCACATCTGTCACTTTCACACAGGTGCAATCAAAAGGAAAGTCATATTATGTGATTACAATACTGAAACTAATAAAATTCTAATAAGTCTTTTTTAGTATAGTGGCAAGAAAAAATATGTGAACCCTTTGGAATTACCTGGATTTCTGCATAAATTGGATATCAAATTTGATCTGATCTTCATCTAAGTCAGAACAATAGACAAACATAGTGTGCTTAAACTAATAACACACAAATTATTGTATTTTTCTTGTATATATTGAATACATCATTTAAAGATTCACAGTGTAGGTTGGAAAAAGTATGTGAACTCCTAGGCTAATGACTTCTCCAAAAGCTAATTGGAGTCAGGAGTCAGCTAACCTGGAGTCCAATCAATGAGACAAGATTAGAGATGTTGGTTAGAGCTGCCTTGCCCTATAAAAAACACTCACAAAATTAGAGTTTGCTATTCACAAGAAGCATTGCCTGATGTGAACCATGCCTCGAACTAAAGATATCTCAGAAGAACTAAGATCACAAATTGTTGACTTGCATAAAGCTGGAAAGGGTTACAAAAGTATCTCTAAAAGCCTTGATGTTCATCAGTCCATGTGTAACTGAAGTGAAATTGCTAGTTAGTGGTGGTGCGCGCTCATAGTGTTTCAATCGGTGACGTCACTTGCTCTGAGACCTTGAAGTAGTGGTTCCCCTTGCTCTGCAAGGGCCGCGGCTTTTGTGGAGCGCTGGGTAACAATGCTTCGTGGGTGACTGTTATTGATGTGTGCATAGGGTCCCTGGTTCGAGCCCAGGTAGGGGTGAGGAGACAGACTAAAGTTATACTGTTACACATCGAGTGGCCCAGTCAGAGTCCTGACCTCAACCCAATTGAGATGCTGTGGCATGACCTCAAGAGAGTAGTTCACACCACACATCCCAAGAATATTGCTGAACTGAAAAAGTTTTGTGAAGAGGAATGATCCAAAATTCCTCCTGACCGTTGTGCAGGTCTGATCCGCAACTACAGAAAATGTTTGGTTGAGGTTATTGCTGCCAAAGGAGGGCCAACCAGTTATTAAATCCAAGGGTTCACATCCTTTTCCCACCCTGCACTGTGAGTGTTTACACAGTGTGTTCAAGAAAACGTAAAATTGTTTGTGTGTTATTAGTTTAAGCAGACTGTGTTTGTCTATTGTCTATGACCTATTGTCTATGACCTAGATGAAGATCAGATAACATTTTAAGACCAATTTATACAGAAATCCAGGTATTTCCAAAGGGTTCAAATGCTTTTTCTTGTCACTGTAATTGTTGAGGGTTTTATAAAACATTACGTTGAGAAAATGTTTTCTGGTGTTATTGATTTGTCACTGCCGTTATCATCATGTCACTGGTGTTACCAGCAAGAACAATAACACCAGTGACGATAACACCAGTGACAAATCTGCAGACAAGATGGCATATCTAAGATGGCGGCCACTGCAGCTCAAACCACACTTTTTAAATTGTAAATAAATCACTTAATCATGCAATTTAATCAATAATATATGCCATTTAGCTGACGCTTTTATCCAAAGCGACTTACAGTCATGTGTGCATACATTCTACGTATGGGTGGTCCCGGGAATCGAACCCACTACCCTGGTGTTACAAGCGCCATGCTCTACCAACTGAGCCACAGAAATCATTTGAATCCAATTTCCTTTCCCCTTACTATAAACTGTGTAACACCAGTGACACATCTTAAGTCCTCGTATGAAATTACCAAGTTAATCATCAAATTGTTAACATATGAAGAGAGAGTACACACTCACCATGTGCTTTTCAAAACAGTCCCATCTCCAATAAACATTTTACAGAGGAAGAATTTGTCAAGGATGTTGCATTTTTTTCCAGGTGGTGTTTTGTATACATTTTAACACCAGTGACATGAAATTGAGAGACAGTTATTACTTGAAAATGATTTGTAATATTTATTAGATATTTTAGTTTTTAAGTAGTCTACTAAATAACTATAATACTTTCCTTTGTATTATGACAATTAAAGAGGGAGAAAATATATATTTTTAAACTCAAAATATGTCACCAAACCATGACTCCTGACCCGAGGGACAAGCCAATTTCATTGTACTGACCGTGCTCTACAATGTATATATAAAAATGCTTTGCAATATAACTGTCTTACGTATGTTTTATTAATAATAAAACACTTCAATTAAAACAAAAACAATATTTTTTGTGTCATTATCTCACACTTTTAAGTGTTTTTCCTGGTGAATAAGGCCGGGAAAGGAAAGCCACCGTTTTCGTAGAATGACCCAGTTCAGTTCACTTAACAGGGTTGACCTTAACATCAGGGATGAATCCCTAAGGGGGGTCGATAGTGAGCACCACAAGGAGCAGACGCTTCTCTGACTACCTCCTTCCCACCCTTGCTTACATTAGATTTAAATTATACTTTTTCCTGATCAAACCCCGTGAGAAACACGGCTAAGGGGAAACGAAATAATAAAAAAATAAGCGGCAAGAGATACAGCAAAGTCCCTGCCTTGGTGTCTGAACCCACCACAGCACAAGAGAGGATGGCTACTCTTGCGTTAGCCAGGCCGTAATGGCTAACCCTGACTCAGGGCCTTCACCGACTATCATATTAGCAGCTATCAAGAACATGGACACGAACACTCGATTTAATCATCTGCACTCATCCTTACAATCAGTGCAAACCTTGTCTAACCACACAACCCGCATTATTGACCTGGAAGGAAACACAGGTGACCACGAGACAAGCTTCACCAACCTCTAAGCCAACAAAGCCAACAAAGCTATCAAACTCAAGCCAATTCACCTCGAGTGACATTCAAACCGTTCCAATCTCAAAATCACAGGCTTGGAAGAATAAATTGATAAGGGCAGACCAACTCTGTTTGTGGCAGAACTCAGACCAAAACTGTTAGAGATTGGCAATTTCCTCTCTCCCCTGCTCGGCTGATTCTTACCCATGGTACGGTAGAGAAGGTACCACAGGATGCCGAGTCTTTCATTGACAGGATTACTACAATAGCCACCGACGCCTACGACCGGTAGGGCAGTTCCGAGTAGCTGTTCCCCCGGGAGAGGTAAATCCGATTATCCCGCTGATTTTGGATATGACAGCACTGTCATAGTTCTACAGGTGTAAAGACCGCACCCGACTTGTTTCCCTGTTTCAATATAGGGACATATTGACTACCAGTTGCAATTTAAGCATGTAAATCTTGGTGGGGCAAACTCAAACTCATTTTTATTTTAGATGCATGCCAGTAAAGCCGCCACACAGCACAACACTAAACAATACATTCATTGCACCATAACGGTGACAAACGCATACTCCCGGAGTGTTTACACTCAGCCAATATCTCCCTAATATTAAATAAAGATAAAGACAATCCATTTTCCTATCGTCCTATTTCCCTCCTTAAGGTGTTTACTAAAATACTTGCAAACAGACTAAATAAATGCATTTAGATTAGAATTCATCCTGACCAAAATGTTTATTTTTATTTTTATCCCAGACAGATTCTAATTTTTCAAGATTAGGCGACTGATGAATGTCATGTATTCCAAACATGACAGACATTCTAAAGTTGCCATTATTGCACTTGCCGCTCAAAAAGCATTTGACCAAGTGGAATGGAACTACATTCTGACAGTAGTAAATGAGTTTGGTTAGGCAGAGAGTTTTGTCTCTTGGGTTGAAATACTATGTGTGGCTGACTGCATCAGTTCTCACTAATTACAATAAATCCCCTCCGTTTTCACTTTAGCGTTCCTGCCGCCATGGGTTCCCCTTGAATCCGTTGCTATTCGCCATTTCTATGGAACCCCGAGCTATTAGTATCAGGGGCCATCCTGTCATTGCTACTTTAAATACGGGCAAGGTTGATCACCGCACTTATGTTATTTATATACACTGCTCAAAAAAATAAAGGGAACACTTAAACAACACAATGTAACTCCAAGTCAATCACACTTCTGTGAAATCAAACTGTCCACTTAGGAAGCAACACTGATTGACAATAAATTTCACATGCTGTTGTGCAAATGGAATAGACAACAGGTGGAAAATATAGGCAATTAGCAAGACATCCCCAATAAAGGAGTGGTTCTGCAGGTGGTGACCACAGACCACTTCTCAGTTCCTATGCTTCCTGGCTGATGTTTTGGTCACTTTTGAATGCTGGCGGTGCTTTCACTCTAGTGGTAGCATGAGACGGAGTCTACAACCCACACAAGTGGCTCAGGTAGTGCAGCTCATCCAGGATGGCACATCAATGCGAGCTGTGGCAATAAGGTTTGCTGTGTCTGTCAATGTAGTGTCCAGAGCATGGAGGCGCTACCAGGAGACAGGCCAGTACATCAGGAGACGTGGAGGAGGCTGTAGGAGGGCAACAACCCAGCAGCAGGACCGCTACCTCCGCCTTTGTGCAAGGAGGAGCAGGAGGAGCACTGCCAGAGCCCTGCAAAATGACCTCCAGCAGGCCACAAATGTGCATGTGTCTGCTCAAACGGTCAGAAACAGACTCCATGAGGGTGGTATGAGGGCCCGACGTCCACCGGTGGGGGTTGTGCTTACAGCCCAACACCGTGCAGGACATTTGGCATTTTCCAGAGAACACCAAGATTGGCAAATTCGCCACTGGCACCCTGTGCTCTTCACAGATGAAAGCAGGTTCACACTGAGCACATGTGACAGACGTGACAGAGTCTGGAGACGCCGTGGAGAACGTTCTGCTGCCTGCAACATCCTCCAGCATGACCGGTTTGGCGGTGGGTCAGTCATGGTGTGGGGTGGCATTTCTTTGGGGGGCGCACAGCCCTCCATGTGCTCGCCAGAGGTAGCCTGACTGCCATTAGGTACCGAGATGAGATCCTCAGACCCCTTGTGAGACCATATGCTGGTGTGGTTGGCCCTGGGTTCCTCCTAATGCAAGACAATGCTAGACCTCATGTGGCTGGAGTTGTGTCAGCAGTTCCTGCAAGAGGAAGGCATTGATGCTATGGACTGGCCCGCCCGTTCCCCAGACCTGAATCCAATTGAGCACATCTGGGACATCATGTCTCGTTCCATCCACCAACGCCACATTGCACCACAGACTGTCCAGGAGTTGGCGGATGCTTTAGTCCAGGTCTGGGAGGAGATTCCTCAGGAGACTATCCGCCACCTCATCAGGAGCATGCCCAGGCGTTGTAGGGAGGTGATACAGGCACGTGGAGGCCACACACACTACTGAGCCTCATTTTGACTTGTTTTAAGGATCAGCCTGTAGTTGGATCAGCCTGTAGTGTGGTTTCCACTTTAATTTGGAGTTTGACTCCAAATCCAGACCTCCATGGGTTGATACAATTGATTTCCATTGATATTTTTTGTGTGATTTTGTTGTCAGCACATTCAACTATGTAAAGAAAAAAGTATTTAATAAGAACATTTAATTCATTCAGATCTAGGATGTGTTATTTTAGTGTTCCCTTAATTTTTTTGAGCAGTGTGTATTTAGTGAATTCATGCCTCTTAAAGGCGACTTAAACCCAGAGTTTCTTAAAAATATACCTTTTAAAATCTCAGGAGACTAAACTGAATATGTTGGTGTTGTCATCCCCAAGGAAACTAACTTATAATATATAACTTCAATTTATAAATCAACTATCTAGACATGATAGTGAAATTGAAGCGCAACATTGAGATTTGGAGAGTGTTGCCTCAATCTATGATAGGCCGAGTTAATCTCTTTCAGAATCTGCCTATATTTTTCACTAAAGCTTTTGTCACATCATTGGATTGTATCATCTTGCCTTTTGTGTGGGGATACAAAGTACACCGTATCTTTAAAAAAAACATAGAATCAGGCCCAAATAATTAGGGGGCCTGACCCTGCCAAATTTACAGCATTATTATTGGGCAGCAAATGTTGGAGCACTGGTTTATTGGCAGGATGCATTCCCTGGCGTGGTAATGTAGCTCTCTCCACCCCTTCATGGCTTGCTATTGAACACGATGTACACAACACCTCTCTTCCAGCACTTCTCTTTTCATCAACTAAATCCCCTACATGTATTGCTGGCAATAACTTTATGACAAAAAATGTATTACAAATTTGGTATCAAATAAGGAAAACCGTCGGCCTATTTGCCATAACCATGCCCTCCCACTATCTGACAATACTTTTCTATTCTGGAAGAGAATGGGCGTTACTACTATTGCAGACCTTTACATCAATAATACTTGTGCCACGTTCGCACGGTTAAGGGAAGCGTACAAACTCCCCGCATCTCATTTCTTGCGATATCTTCTGATAAGTAGTTACGTTCGCTTAAATATACCACATTTTGAGGCGATTACACCAGCTCGCGAACTATATATTTTCATGAACCTCGCCCCTGACTCCAAGAGTTTGATTTCCAGATTTGTAGATTACTTCACAGCATATTACTCTGTATCCACACAACATTTGAAGGAAACCTGGGAGGAAGACCTTGGTATGAAGATTACTGATGACAGTTGGGCTGATTGCCTTCGAGATATTCACTTGTGCTCGATAAACTCCCAGTGGTGGAAAAAGTACTAAATTATCATACTTGAGTAAAAGTAAAGATACCTTAATAGAAAATGACTCGAGTAAAAGTGAAAGTCACCCAGTAAAAAACTACTTGAGTAAAAGTTTAAAAGTATTTGATTTTAAATATACTAGGTATCGAAAGTAAATGGAGTTGCTGAAAGTAAAAGTATGACTCATTTAACATTCCTTATATTTAAGCAAAACATACAGCACCATTTTCTGTTTTTTTATTTATTTACGGATAGCCAGGGGGACACTCCATCACTCAGACATAATTTACAAACAAAGCATGTGTTTAGTGAGTCCGCCAGATCAGATGCGGTAGGGATGACCAGGGATGTTCTTTAGATAAGTGTGTGAATAAGACCATTTTCGTGTGCTGCTAAGCATTCAAAATGTAACAAGTACTTTTGGGTGCCAGGGAAAATGTTTGGAGTGAAAAGTACATTATTTTATTTAGAAATGTAGTGAAGTAAAAGTTGTAAAAATATAAATAGTAAAGTAGGTAGTGAAGTAAAAGTTGTAAAAAATATAAAGTAGTGGTACCCCAAAAAACGAGTACTTTCAAGTATATAAACCATAATGTTTGCACAGTGCAGCCGGTATGGTGAGAACTCGATCTTTTGGCATGGCGATACGAGCGCTTATTTAATAGAGCGCTCCGTAAGCCACGCTTCAGTGGGCAGAGCTAGGCATGTTGCGCTTGGATACATTTTAATATGGTAAAAAGTCTCTCGATTTACTATGGGTCCGCCGTGGTTCTGTGTAGCCTAGTTATGCTAATATATTTGAGACCAGTGTATTGCAGTTAATTTTGTCTTTGACGTAATAAGTCATATATCTTTGAGTAGTGAACAGGGAGAAAACAACGAGTCCCAGACAGTTTGCAATAGAACATACTAGAGGGGGCATCGATTACTACCCTTATTATTGGGATCATTCGATGACCACCAGTGTTTGGAATACATTGAACTCGTTCACAAAACAGACCATGGGACGCCTTTTCAGGTCCGCGGTGGGTCTGTGTAAATTATGCGATTAATATGGACACAGGTTTATAGCGCTGAATGTCATCTATTACTTTGCTGTTATAGTATTTATAAGTAGTAGCCATATAACAAACAACCAGGAAAACGAATTGTTTTCACTTTATGATAGAACATTCGGATTGTTCTGCCTGACTGTGGCGCTCTTTACCTGATTTGTTAGGATTTTCTTGTGATCACAACAAAACTACTTATTTTGCTCAAATAGAGATAATTAAATAGTGTTTCTTTGAAAAGATGGGCCTGGCTGAGAATAGAACATTCCGTTTTCTCCCTGAGTGTAGCGGTGTTGGCTGCAACTGTTTGGATTATCTAGTGACCAGAACAAAACTACTTACAGTATTTTAAAGAGATTTAAATAAATGGTGTAAATAGATAGGCCTGCCTGACATGAAAAATACACAAAGGAGAAAGGATCCAGAGACACTGGGTCTGATTATCTTTCAGCACATATCTTTATTTGCAATGCTGGTTGCCATGGTTAATACAAATGCAGGACATTAAATGCTACCTGAATTGACTCAGAAGTAGGCCTACAGTATCACAGCAAGGTCAAAGAGGTGTGTGTGTTAGTCATTTTATCCAGTGTCCACAGCAACACTATTTATTGATTGGTCGTAGCCATGCTCTCACAAACCCTAATTTTGTATATTTTACATTTACATTTACATTTAAGTCATTTAGCAGACGCTCTTATCCAGAGCGACTTACAAATTGGTGCATTCACCTTATGACATCCAGTGGAACAGCCACTTTACAATAGTGCATCTAAATCTTTTAAGGGGGGTGAGAAGGATTACTTTATCCTATCCTAGGTATTCCTTAAAGAGGTGGGGTTTCAGGTGTCTCCGGAAGGTGGTGATTGACTCCGCTGTCCTGGCGTCGTGAGGGAGTGTGTTCCACCATTGGGAGCCAGAGGAACAGTTTTGACTGGGCTGAGCGGGAACTGTACTTCCTCAGTGGTAGGGAGGCGAGCAGGCCAGAGGTGGATGAACGCAGTGCCCTTGTTTGGGTGTAGGGCCTGATCAGAGCCTGGAGGTACTGAGGTGCCGTTCCCCTCACAGCTCCGTAGGCAAGCACCATGGTCTTGTAGCGGATGCGAGCTTCAACTGGAAGCCAGTGGAGAGAGCGGAGGAGCGGGGTGACGTGAGAGAACTTGGGAAGGTTGAACACCAGACGGGCTGCGGCGTTCTGGATGAGTTGTAGGGGTTTAATGGCACAGGCAGGGAGCCCAGCCAACAGCGAGTTGCAGTAATCCAGACGGGAGATGACAAGTGCCTGGATTAGGACCTGCGCCGCTTCCTGTGTGAGGCAGGGTCGTACTCTGCGGATGTTGTAGAGCATGAACCTACAGGAACGGGCCACCGCCTTGATGTTAGTTGAGAACGACAGGGTGTTGTCCAGGATCACGCCAAGGTTCTTAGCGCTCTGGGAGGAGGACACAATGGAGTTGTCAACCGTGATGGCGAGATCATGGAACGGGCAGTCCTTCCCCGGGAGGAAGAGCAGCTCCGTCTTGCCGAGGTTCAGCTTGAGGTGGTGATCCGTCATATTTCTGTCCCCCTCTACCTCCTACCCGCCGGTTGCTGCCACCACTGGTTCTTTCTCCCCCCCAAGTCACTCACTGCCCACATCCAAAAACTTGGGTACCATTACTTACCATGACGTCTTCATAAAAAAAGCCATCTCTATAGTCATTGTGGATATTGTCAGAGTTTGATGGCCATTTATACTGGTGTTGCTCTATGCATTTGCTTATTGAAATGATAAATAAAGGAAGACTATGCTTTAATTTTCAATTAAGACACAATGAAGACATTGTTCAAGATTGAATGTATGCTTTTATATTGTCTGTATATCTGTATTACAGCAAGTCAAATAAAGATTTGTGCAAACTGGAAGTGTGACTTCTTTCCCCATTGATTTCCTACGGCTGAAGTATACTAGATATGGCTGAATGTGTCACGATTGTCGAAATAACATTCGGACCAAGGCGCAGCGTAATCTGGGTTCCACATGTTTATTTGAGTGAAATGTACAAAACCAATAAAGAATAAATGAAACGGGACGTAAATACAGTGCTCACAGGCAACAACACAAAAAGATCCCACAAAACACAGTGGGGAAATGGCTGCCTAAATATGATCCCCAATCAGAGACAACGATAAACAGCTGCCTCTGATTGGGAACCATACCGGGCCAACATAGAAACAAACAACTTAGATAGGAACACCCCCCCTAGTCACACCCCGACCTAACCAAAATAGAGAATAAAAAGGCTCTCTATGGTCAGAGCGTGACAGAATGGCAACACCACACACTTCTGCAATGCAACTAATTCATCTCATTGGTAGATGACTGTTCAGTCTGAATATTCCATTAATGAAAATTGGCTGAGTGAAGGTTTTATTAAACCTTAAAAAAGGCACACACACCTAAACAATAAAGCAAATAAAAAATAAATAAAGTAATTGACAGGAAAGTAATTTACTACATCAATTATAGTCACAGCTTCCATCCTTTGTTTGCTTAACTGGGGGAATGGGATGGAGAAATGGTTTACAATAGGCAGGGTGGGGCTCAACAGGTGGAATGCGTACCAAAGGGCACCCTATACCCTATAAATGTAAATATATAAATAGCATCCACCACCCTCTGAAGAGCCATGCAGTTGCAGCGGTGCAGTACCAGCCCAAAAGCCCAACAGAATGCTCTCAATTGTGCATCTGTAAAAGTTTGTGAGGGTCTTAGGGGCAAAGACAAATTTATTTAGCCTCGAGGTTAAAACCACACTGTCTGTGTTTGGACCATTTCAGATTGTCAGTGATGTGTACACCGAGGAACTTGAAGCTTTCCACCTTCTCCACTGCAGTCCAGTTGATGTGGATAGAGGTGTGCTCCCTCGGCTGTTTCCTGAAGTCCACGATCAGCTCCTTCATTATGTTGATGTTGAGGGAGAGGTTATTTTCCTGGCACCACTCCGCCAGGGCCCTCATCTCCTCCCTATATTCTGTCTTGTCGTTGTTAATCAAGCCTACTACTGTTGTGTCGTCCGCAAACTGGAGGCATGCGTGGCTCCGCAGTCATGGGTGAACAGGGAGTACAGGAGGGGGCTGAGCACAAACCCTTCCTTGTGGAGCCCCTGTGTTGAGGATCAGCAAAGTAAAGGTGTGTTGTTTTCTACCTTGGTTAAATGTGGTGGTTAGCGTTTCCAGTTTTGCACGAATGCTGCCACCTAGCTACGGTTTCTGGTTTGGATAGGTTTTAATAGTCACAATGGGAACAACATCCCCTATACACTTCCTGATGAATTCAGTCACAGTGTCCGTGTACATGTCAATGTTATTCTCAGAGGCTACCCAGAACATATCCCAGTCCGGGTGATCAAAACAATCTTGAAGCATAGATTCCGATTGGTCAGACCAGCATTGAATAGACCTTAACATGGATACTTCCGGTTTGAGTTTCTGCCTATAGAAAGGGAGAAGTTAAATGGAGTCGTGATCTGATTTGCCAAAGGGAGGGCCTTGTAGGCATCCTGGAATGGGACATAGCAGTGGTTGAGCGTTTTCCAGCGGGGGTACTACAGTCAAATGTGTTGATATAACTTTGGTCATGTTTTCCTCAAATTTGCTTTGTTAAAATTCCCAGCTACAATAAATGCAGCCTCAGGATACAGTTGAAGTTTAAATGTATTTGGTTAAGGTATATGTAAACTCAGTTGAACAATTCCTGACAGTTAATCCTTGTAAAAATTCCCTGTCTTAGGTCAGTTAGGATCAGCACTTTATTTTAAGAATGTGAAATGTCAGAATAATAGTAGAGAAAATGATTTATTTCAGCTTTTATTTCTTTCATCACATTCCCAGTGGGTCAGAAGTTTACATACACTCAATTAGTATTTGGTAGCGTTGCCTTTAAATTGTTTGACTTGGGTCAAACGTTTTGGGTAACCTTCCACAAGCTTCCCACAATAAGTTGGGTGAATTTTGGCCCATTCCTCCTGACAAAGATGGTGTAACTGAGTCAGGTTTGTAGGCCTCCTTGTTCGCACACTCTTTTTCAGTTCTGCCCACATTTTCTATAGGGTTGAGATCAGGGCTTTGTGATGGCCACTCCAATACCTTGCCTTTGTTGTCCTTAAGCCATTATGCCACAACATTGGAAGTACGCTTGGGGTCATTGTCCATTTGGAAGACCCATTTGCGACCAAGCTTTAACTTCCTGGCTGATGTATTGAGATGTTGCTTCAATATATCTACATAATTTTCCTCATTCATGCAGCCATCTATTTTGTGAAGTGCACCAGTCCCCCCTGCAGCAAAGCTTTCCCACAACATGATGCTGCCACCCCCGTGCTTCACGGTTGGGATGGTGTTCTTCAGCTTGCAAGCCTCCCCCTTTTTTCTCTAAACATAATGATGGTCATTATGGCCAAACTGTTCCATTTTTGTTTCATCAGACCAGATAATTTCTCCAGAAAGTACAATCGTTGTCCCCATGTGCAGTTTCAAACTGTAGTCTGGCTTTTTTAATGGAGGTTTTGGAGCAGTCAATCAAATGTATTTATAAAGCCCTTCTTACATCAGCTGATGTCACAAAGTGCTGTACATAAATCCAGCCTAAAACCCCAAACAACAAGCATGCAGGTGTAGAAGCACAGTGGCTAGGAAAAACTCCCTAGAAAGGCCAGAACCTAGGAAGAAACCTAGAGATGAACCAAGCTATGAGGGGTGGCCAGTCCTCTTCTGGCTGTGTCCGGTGGAGATTATAACAGAACATGGCCAAGATGTTCAAATGTGGTTGTAGAGGGTGCAACAGGTCAGCACCTCAGAAATAAATGTCAGTTGGCTTTCCATTCAGAGTATCTCTACCGCTCCTGCTGTCTCTAGAGAGTTGAAACCAGCAGGTCTGTGACAGGTAGCACGTCCGGTGAACAGGTCAGGGTTCAGCAGGAAATGACCACGAGGACCAAAAATATAGTAAATGTCACATCCATTAACCTTCAGAACATTTACAATGTTCATTCAACATATTTAATTGATAAGGCGATGTAAAAGTTTGTAATTGTTAATAAGCATAACATTATCAACACAACAAGTTGAACTTGAGAGCCATCGGTTATTGCAATCTCGTTTTTATTAACTTTAAAAAAGGTCAAAGTAACAATTTCCTGTCTGAAGAACAAAACCGTAGCATCATCAACAATCACACAACTCATCGAAAGGACAAGACCGGTGATTACCAGGCCTATAGCTGATTGCCTGTATGAAAAAAAAAACAGCTGTTTAAAAGTCACCTGAGCGAATAGGCCAACCTCCTAGCACCCCCTAGTGGCTCTTTCCAGACATTCTTTCCTCCATTTTGATGAACATTTCAGGTGTCAGCCAACCTCCTGCAGAACTCATTATTTTGTATTGAAACGCTGTTATTCATCGTAAATTGGGCATCAAACTGTAAGTGCTTTATTGCTATTTTCTCATGAGCAGTTTGTGTGTTTAAAAAAAGAAGCAAGCATTAGGGTTGTATCGTTTTGTCCGTAGGTTTCCTTATGCAGGGGGAAAATTGAGAACGTCAATTACTTTTCTCTCAGTTTCTCATGTCAAAAAAAGTCCTGCATGTACCTGCACAAAAAAACTACTTGTGGGGGACATATTTTAATGAGGTAAGCAGAAAGGAACTTACTTTTTTTGCTCTCTATTTTCAGTTGATTTTAGTAAATACTTTCTTACCTGCATTGTTGGTTAAGGGCTTGTAAGTAAACGTTAAGCAGTTCACTGGGTTACACCTGTTGTAATTCGGCGCATGTGACATAACATTTGATTTGACATCGCTGAGAAATTGCATGGGTCGCCAGACCCAGGTGTGGAAATTCTGTGTAATTATACATTGCATGAATGTTCATTAAAAAAAAATCCGACTGTAATATGGACCAAACATTCGACAAAATTGAAAATTAACTTCCGGCAACGTTGGTGTGTAAATACAAGCATTGCTAAAAGCAGCTAGCCTACGCATTTCTGCAACAGTGATACTTTATTTCCCACAAGTGATGCCCCATTCCAAATGTAAAAATCGACATTTTTTGATTTCCACATGTGCGTTATGTAGACTTCATTCTGGCGATGCATTCATTGCGGTTGAACGTTTGCTACGTTCCCGGACGGTTTGTACTGATCGACACATTTCCCCCAAAACGCTTCTGTTTGGGTGTAACTTGCAGCAATTAGTGACGTTTTTAAATGACAGCGGTGCACTTTTAAATCAAACCCAACCCCTCCCCGTTTTTCAGCTGATCTTTAGCACGTTTCCGTTTAATTGAACGTTCCATTACTTTTTTTCGTGCTGAACCCAGCCTTGATGTTAAAGCTCCCCACCTCTCGCGTTCATTTGCACGTGACGTTCAAAACAGATCTTCAGATCGGTGCTTGACTAACCGCCCTTCAAGGAAGTCATGTGAGCCAGGAAATATGGCTACATGAGCAAGTCTATTAGGACCGATCGCTGCATATTATCAATAGGTATCTTTGCGACGATCATCTTGCCACGCTCCGTCGTGACAGGTTATCACAGGCTTCGAAGCCTGCTATTCCCAGGTTTGGTATCGGGGGTTGTTTTCTGTAAGTGATTTGCGTCGTTATTGGAATAGTTTAGGGCGAGTTTATGAAACAACGTTCCCCTTATCATTAACCGAACTGTCAAGTTCCCAGCTAAAGCCTCTGAAAATGAACACCGAGAAAGACTTCTCGCCTTTGACCCCAAATATTGTCAGAGCACTCAACGACAAACTGTACGAGAAGAGGAAGGTTGCTGCTCTAGAGATTGAAAAGTGAGTCGTTCTTGCACATCGTTCTGGTGAAAGTATTTTGTTTTGTGTTTGTAGGGGTTAATATATAGCCTTCCAAAATGACTACTCGTCTGTCTCATGCCTGTGCATGACTGGCAGCGTTTGTAAGAGTCAGCTAGTGGGAATGGTTTGTACTGTAATGTGACCATCACTTCACACACTCCATATAATTTCAAGTAAGCTGGGTTTGCACATGGTAAGTAATCTCCTGAGAAACCATGTGAAATGTGACCCACTGCATTCCAATTATCAGTTGAGATGTTCTGTATTTTGAAAGTTGAGGCCTTTAAGTGAAATTAAATTAGGACGCCTGCTTTCTTTCAGGCACATGATACTGACTTGTTCTTGTATTTCTATTCTTGGGACATGTAAGATGCATCATGTGACACTAAAGTTAAAATGGGAAAGGATTATAGAGCATTAGGTGGTCCTGCCACAGGCCCCTGATTGGGTTATGTTGCTGCATTGTATGATAAGTTGATGGCTGGAGACATACTGTGGGCAGGCTTTGTTCTAGCCAAGTAATAACACTCTTGATTAAACTCATCAATGCCTTTTTTATGATTAAGCCAAGTTGATCAGTGGAGGCTAATGTGTTGGGCCAAAGCCTGCATTGCACACCATGTGTATCCCCAAGATTGAACACTACTCTGATTTTCATGTGTCCTATCTTGCTAGACATTTGTTTATTTTATGTTAATGAACATAACCTTTCTCTGTTGCCTTAATCCACAGACTGGTGAGGGAGTTTGTGGCTCAGAACAACTCTACCCAGATTAGACATGTTATCCAGATACTGGCCTCAGAGTTCGCCCTGTCCCAGCACCCTCACAGCCGCAAAGGAGGCCTCATCGGCCTGGCAGCATGCTCCATTGCCCTGGGAAAGGTAAAGCCTCTGGGCACCCATACACAGATCTGTAATACATTGTACATTATGCAGGGTTGTTTTGCTGTTTCATCCTTGGTTTTTTTATGCCATTGTTAACCCCATTTCAGCAAGTTACACGTTTGTAAGCGTGCCAACATGTCATGTAAATGCATCTACTTAATATACATGTCTGAGAAGACTGCATTTAAGTCATTTAAAAAAAAGTTGAGATTGCATCCCTAACGTTTGGTGTGTCTTGCAGGACTCCGGGCTGTACCTGAAGGAGCTTATCGAGCCTGTACTCACCTGCTTTAATGATTCAGACAGCAGACTGCGGTACTATGCCTGTGAGGCGCTCTACAACATAGTAAAAGTGGCCAGGGGAGCTGTGTTACCCCACTTCAACGTGCTCTTCGACGGCCTCAGCAAGGTAACCAGAGTCTTAATTCTCAGAAGACATGTCTTTAGGCTACCTCTGATGTTGTGTGTTCTCTCCTCCAGCTTGCTGCAGATCCTGACCCCAATGTGAAGAGTGGCTCTGAACTCCTTGACAGACTGTTGAAGGTGAGATTCCAGTAAAAACCATGTTGAGACATTTCCTGGAAGTTTAATGTCAGTTTAGAAGGGGCTTTGGCTAGATGAGGTGGTTAATGATTGGTTAATAGCTGAAGTGACAAACAGTTATACATGAACAGCAGCTAAGGTAAGAGACGAGTTCGGTCATGAACCCTCAAAACAATGACCCTTCTCTGCTTTCACAGGACATTGTGACGGAGAGTAACAAGTTTGACCTGGTGGCGTTTGTCCCCCTGCTGCGTGAGAGAATCTACTCCAATAACCAGTATGCCCGTCAATTCATCATATCCTGGGTGAGTACAACCGATTGCCATGTCACATTAAAACTTATGTCATTGATGAGCAGAATAAGACCTGTTTCTATAATTTTACAGCAATATCATTATTCATCGCTCTTTATGAATTAATATCCATTCTTTAATAGCCATTTAAAGGTTGTTAAAAACTAGTTTTTTTGGCTATCCTATAGCCCACCTAAAAGTGTGTTATGAAAAATGTTATACACTGGTAGTTGTATTAATAGCAGCTGAGGTTGTTATTCTGGTTCTCCCTTGCTACAGATATTAGTTCTGGAATCTGTTCCGGACATCAACCTCCTGGACTACTTGCCAGAAATCCTTGATGGACTCTTCCAGATCTTAGGGGACAGCAGCAAAGAGATTCGGAGGACGTAAGAACCCTTTATTCCTCTTTTCTCTTCGCACGTCCTAACCCGCTGTTCTCCCCTCCTCAGTCTGCTGTACTCTTGGAAGGAAACTGTGACTGTTTCTTGTCTTTCAGGTGTGAAGTTGTCTTGGGCGAGTTCCTGAAGGAGATCAAGAAGACTCCCTCTAGTGTCAAGTTTGCAGAGATGGCCAACATCCTGGTCATCCATTGCCAGGTTTCTGATGAGTCCAAACTCAGTAAGTTTCACATTGGGATCCATCCATTAAATCTTTTAGTTAAACTTGTAAAGTGGAATTTCAGGAATAGGTCATTAGATTGATCTGTAAGCAACTGTTAGGGTTTAACACTACAACTGCTGGGCCTGGAGGTACTCCCCTTCAAGTTAATGAGCAGTCATTCTGACAGTATAATAAATAGATTTCATATATGCCATCACGAAAAAATTATTTGGGTGTTTTTATGAAGGTCTTAAGTATTACTAAAATACGATTTGTATTTCAGATAACACAATAGCATATACATTTGTTGCTGTAGGCTGTATGTCAACCACAAATTCAAATGTTTAATCACTTTTATTTGTGGATTGCCTTTGTTACAACCATGAAACAGAAAGCATATGTGTTGGAACATGGTAACAGCTTCTTTTTATAACAATAAAATAGCCCAGCCACAAAGGCACACTGTCAGCAAGACAGGCGGTCAAGTGATGACAACATCAGTAGCCTAACTAGGGGTGTGAACTTTTAAACGTTAAGATGAAGTTGGGATCCTTAATGTTAAGAAAAATCCCTAACCCGAAAAACTATTTTAGCCCCCCACACACACACTTATTAAAATCACAGTTCAGTTATCACAAAATAATATTTTCTGTGTTATAGGGCTATAAAGGCCTGGGGAATTTGTGTAATTCAAATAAAACCAGAGAAAGAGTTTTGCAAGACAAGACATTGTGAGATTCAGATTACCAAAACATATGAGCATGGTTCTGCCCCTCCCTAACTGGCCTGCCTGCTCTGTCTTTGCTAATGACTCAAGTGTGTCTTCGGTCTGTTGCGTGTAGAATATCCTAGCCTATTCATGGCACGGATGTCTTCGGGCCAGTCTTTGCGAGCATGGCGTAGCCTACTCTTTGTTTCTGCCAAATATTAAATTACAGCAGGCTACCGGTAGCCTGTATCGATAATGCTTTTCAGACATAATGTAATGTTCCCTTGAAAGTGCAACCACATGTTTTTCTGTTAGTGTGGGCTAGACTAGGTTGTTAAAAAAAAATGCAGAAACACAATCTTATCTGGTGATATGAACTGACATTTTACTTGTCTGTAAAGGAATGCTGTTTTCAAAACGGGACTAAAATCGATCATTAGGCAACCAGAACTGTCAATCAAACAAACGGGAGCTATTGCGTGCAGCCTGCTTGCATACGCATTGACCACGCTACTAAAAAGAGTACTTTAAAGTTTAAATATCGTGACTTACTAAGACATTTAGTAGAAATAAAACACAGCTAGCATAAAATAACAAAGCAGCACATCAATTAGCAATGTTTATTGTTAGGGGGAAAAAATACAGAACATTTTATGCCGGAGCAGAATTATACTGTCTGAAAAGGTACAGACCTGATGTGGTAGTTTTTTTTTGTCTGAAAAGTTATCAATTGTCTCTATTGACATGTGACTGTAGCTGTGTTCTATGTCTGTAAAGGGTTGCGGTAGATTACTTAATTGCCCTCCCCAAGCGGTAATGCTTATATAATTGGACCATTATTCTGCATTGTAAATTGACAGGGAATTTTATAATTGTTACTTAGTGTTTTTAATGGAAAACCGATAAACAGCATCATAGATGGTAGTTGGGCTTAGTGTGTGTAAGAGGAACCCAGCATTGAGCTTTCATCACAATATAACCATCACAGGGTTAGTGTGACTCGTTAGACAATGAGGAAATGAGAACTGATCTGCTCTAATGCTGCAATGACATCTGATACTAATGGCAGTGAGCGCTTGCATTACTTTGACCATCTTCTCTTTTTAAATTGACTGTTTAATTTATGTTTTTCTTATCCATTATACAAAATTATGACTTAGTCACAGTTATCCCTAACAGAATGAAGGTTGAAAGCTCAGGAATTATTTGAAATTCACCTGAAAGTTTAACAAGTTATCACAGAACCATTTCCAAGTTTTCTCTATCTTATCAAAGTCCCCACCCGACCCCAAAATGACTCTTTCTGTCCTTCTAGCAAATGACCTAATCCAGTTGACAGCCATGACGTGGATGAGGGAGTTTATCCAGCTGGCAGGGAGGGTGGTCCTGCCCTACTCCTCTGGCATCCTGACTGCTGTCCTGCCCTGCCTGTCCTACGACGACCGCAAAAAGAGTATCCTTCATCAAAAGCTTAGTACAGAAACATCATGGTGTCAGATGGAATGTATAACTTGATGCGTTATCAAAGAATGGTAACTATTAGGCCTTTATCACAGATCAACGTGGTTGTGTATTGTACTGTATGATAGGAGTAGCACGAGCAAGTGCTTATAAAATCTGGTCACCAGATGGCGCCATTGCACTTTCGGGAGGTTTGTGTCCTTCACCGATCCTGTCCAGGCACCAAAGAAGCTGCCAGTGCCTGTAACCACGGCCTGATGAAGCTGGTGACCCCTGAAGATGATGAGGATGAAGAAGAAACTGGAAGCGGTGACAGCCAACCCAGAGAAGACAGCCCGCCAAAGACCGAGGGGGACACTAACGGTAAGTTACCACTTGATGCTTCGTTTTAAGTCGTCCAAATTGGCCTATATGACAAGGATGGTTGTTAATTCCAAGGTGAACAGGGAGGAGTCCTGTTATTGTTTACAGCACTTTGCTGTGATTCAATTTGAAAAAGGGGATTTTTTAAATTTATACCATAGGTCAAAATGTTTACCCTTTTCCTCTTCTGATCACCCTGCTCATTGTCAATTTTGTAGTCATTGTTCTAGTATTGAAAAAGTACTGAAGTTTCAAATACCGTGCACCAGTAGTAAAACAAAAAAGAAGCAGTATTCACACAGAAATTGAGCCTATGCGTTGATTGGTGCTGTTTTTTTTTGCTTCCTGCGTGGTTGAGCCACCCCCTGTTGTTTTAATAGCAGGGGTGGCGCTCGGGGGTTGTGTAGTGAGAAAGACACAGGAGAACTGATTAGGGTTGTGACGGACGGTCCTGTTGTAAAATCTTAAATGCCTTCGCCTGCCGTTTTTCCTCTGAGCAAGGCACCAAATCCTCTACTACAACTGCTCCCCGGACCCCGTAGTACTGTAGTCTCCTGCTCTGACCTCAGAAGACTGTGAGGGACATTTAGCGCTTTCAGAATGTTTTCATACCCCTTATTCCACAATTTGTTACAGCCTGGTTTCAAAATGGATTAAAAAAAAATTCCCTCACCCATCTCCACACAATACGCCATAATGATAAAGTTAATGCCATGTTTTTACTTCAGTATTCACACCCCTGAGTCCATACATGTTAGAATTAACTTTGGCAGCGATTTAACAGTTTATTTTATCTTAAGAGCTTTGCACACCTGGATTGTACAATATTTGCACATTAATTATTTTTTTGAGACTCTTCAAGCTCTGTCAAGTGGATTGTTGATCATTGCTAGACAGCCATTTTCAAGTCTTGCCATAGATTTTCAAGCCAATTTAAGTAATAACTTTAACTAGGCCTTTCATGAGCATTCAGTGTCGTCTTGGTAAGCATCTCCAGTGTATATTTGGCCTTGTGTTTTAGGTTATTGTCCTGCTGAAAGGTACATTTGTCTCCCAGTGTCTGTTAAGTAGACTGAACAAGGTTTTCCAGGATTTTGCCTGTGCTTAGTGCTTCATTTGGATTATTATTTTTTTTACCCTAAAATGACAAGCGTACACGAAACATGATGCAGCCACCACACGCTTGAAAATATGAAGAAAATATGAAGAGTGGTACTTGGTGATGTGTTTTGTTGGATTTGTCCCAAACATAACACTTTGTATTCAAAATATAATGTTAATTTCTTTGCCACTTTCTTTGCAGTTTGACTTTATTGCCTTATTGCAAACAGGATGCATGTTTTGGAATATTATTCTGTACAGGCTTCCTTTTCCCTCTGTCATTTTAGGTTAGTATTGTGTTGAGCCATCCTCAGTTTTCTATCACAGCCATTGAATTCTGTTTTATAGTCACCATTGGCCTCAGTGAAATCCCTGTGCGGTTTCCTTCCTCTCTGGCGACTGAATTGGGAAGGATGCCTGCATCGTTGTAGTGACTGCGTGTATTGATACACCATCCAAAGTGTAATAATTTCACCATGCTCAAAGGGATATTCAATGTCTGTTTTTATTATATATTTATTTTTTCTCCAAAATACCAGAAGGTGCCCTTTTCGAGTAATTGAAAAACCTCCCTGGTCTTTGGTTGAATCTGTTTTGAAATTCACTGCTCGACTGATATGTGAATTGATTGCCCCTCATCTATCTTCAGAGTTCGTTCTGTTAGGTGACCTAAACTGGGATATGCTTAACACCCTGGCAGTCATACAATCTAAGCTAGATGCCCACAATATCAAGGAACCCACCAGGTACAACCCTAAATCTGTAACCATGGGCACCCTCAGATATCATCCTGAGCAACTTGCCCTCTAAATACACCTCTGCTGTCTTCAAACAGGATCAGTGATCACTGCCTCATTTCCTGCATCCGCTATGGGTCCGCCCCTCATCACTGTCAAACGCTCCCTAAAACACTTCTGCGAGCAGGCCTTTCTAATCGACCAGGCCCGGGTATCCTGGAAGGATATTGACCTCACCCCGTCAGTCGGATGCCTGGTCGTTCTTTAAAAGTAATTTCCTCACCATCTTAAATAAGCATGCCCATTTCAAAAAATGTAGAACTAATAACAGCTATAGCCCTTGGTTCACTCCAGACCTGACTGCCCTTGACCACCACAAAAACATCCTGTGGCAGACTGCAATAGCATCGAATAGCCCCCGCAACATGCAACTGTTCAGAGAAGTCAGGAACCAATACACACGCAGTCAGTCAGGAAAGCAAAGGTTAGCTTTTTCAAGCAGACATTTGCATCCTGTAGCTCTAACTCCAAAAAAGTTTTGGGACACTGTAAAGTCCATGGAGAACAAGAGCACCCCCCAGTGGCCCACTGCACTGAGGTTAGGTAACATGGTCACCACAGATAGAACATTTCAATAAGCATTTCTCTACTGCTGGCCATGCTTTCCTCCTGGCTACCCCAACCAAGGCCAACAGAAAAGACAGTAATGTGCAGCAGTCTTTATCGACCTGGCCTAGACTTTCGACTCTGTCAATCACCACATCCTCATCGGCAGACTCAATAGCCTTGGTTTCTCAAATGACTGCCTCGCCTGGTTCACCAACTACTTCTCTGATAGAGTTCAGTGTGTCAAATCGGAGGGCCTGTTGTCTGGACCTCTGGCAGTCTTTATGGGGGTACCACAGGGTTCAATTCTTGGGCCGACTCTTTTCTCTGTATATATCAATGATGTCGCTCTTGCTGCGTGTGATTCCCTGATCCACCTCTATGCAGACGACACCATTCTGTATACATCTGGCCCTTATTTGGACACTGTGTTAACTAACCTCCAAACAAGCTTTGATGCCATACAACACTCCTTCCGTGGCCTCCAGCTGCTCCTAAACACTAGTAATACCAAATGCATGCTTTTCAACCGTTTGCTGCCCGCACCCCTCCCTCCTGACTAGCATCACTACTCTGGATGGTTCTGACCTAGAATATGTGGACAACTACAAATACCTAGTTGTCTGGCTAGACTGTGAACTCTCCTTCCAGACTCCTATTTAAAAAAACATCTCCAATCCAAAATCAAATCTAGAATCGGCTTTCTATTTCGCAACAAAGCCTCATTCACTCATGCCACCAAACTTACCCTAGTAAAACTGACTATCCTACTGATCCTCGACTTCCGCGATGTCATCTACAAAGTAGCTTCCAATACTCTACTCAGACTGCATCCAGTTTGCTATCACAGTGCCGTCCGTTTTGTTACCAAAGCCACTTACACCACCCACCACTGCGACCTGTATGCTCTTGTTAGCTGGCCCTCGCTACATATTCGTTGCCAGACTTACTGGTTCCAGGTCATCTATAAATCTATGCTAGGTAAAGCTCCGCCTTATCTCAGCTCACTGGTCACGATAACACCTAGCACGCGCTCCAGCAGGTATACCTCACTGGTCATCCCCAAAGCCAACACCTCCTTTGGCTGCCTTTCCTTCCAGTTCTCTGCTGCCTGTGACTGGAACGAATTGCAAAAATCGCTGAAGCTGGATACTTATATTTCCTTCACTAACTTTAAACATCAGTTATCTGAGCAGCTAACTGATCGCTGCAGCTGTACATAGTCCATCTGTAAATAGCCCACCCAATCTACCTCATTCCCATATTGTTTTTATTGACTTTTTCCTCTTTTGCCAACCAGTATCTCCACTTGCACACCATCTGCTCATTTATCACTCCAGTGTTAATCTGCTAAATTGAAATTACTTTGCTACTATGGCCTATTTATTGTCTACCTCATCACGTCATTTGCACACACTGTAAATGGACTATTTTTTTATATTGTGTTATTGACTGTACGCTTGCTAATTCCATTAACTCTTGTTATTTTTGTCGCACTGCTTTGCTTTACCTTGGCCAGGTTGCAGTTGTAAATGAACTTGTTCTCAACTAGCTTACAAGGTTAAATAAAGGTGAAATAAAAAGGACCGTCAAGATAATTGTATGTGTGTGGTATAGAGATGAGATAGTTATGTGCCTTGCCATAACAAAGGGGTTGAACACTTATTGACCTATTTAAAAAAATAAAGTATATAAATATAAAAAAATAATACCACTTTGACATTGGTTATTGTGTGTAGGCCAGTGAAAAAAATAATAATTTAGTTTTAAATTGGGATTGGCTCCTAATCCGTGCCCGGATATTTTAGTTCTGAGGCTCCGTATCCGTGATCCGTGTGAAAACTGTCGCGGTATCTCGTGGTAATTTAGGACGTCAGTCAACATGCCGACTCCGGATTAGATGCAGCTAGTTAGATCAGAGTTAAAAGCCAAAACGATGATATCCGCAATGTCGCTAAGTAAAAAAACAACCAAAACAGCAATAGCCACTGCAATGTCAAAACATGATTTTGGTACTGAGTTCAGTACCATTTGCATGATTTTTGTGGACCCATGACTGATGTATCATCATTTGCTAGCAAGCCAGCATTAGCTAGCAAGCTCTTGTCCAGTACTATCCCATGTGCATTACTATGTATGCCTGACTCTCATGCATACTGTCACATATCCTGCCCTATTTATCTGGGTACATTGTTTATTTGGTGTCTTTACATACATACCAATATCTGTCTTTCTGTATTTATTTGCCCAATTTGTTTATGGTTCAAAGTGTTTTCTGTAGAGATTGGAGCTAATCATATTGACATACACCCAATAATATCCACATCTGTGACCTTCTCAAATGGATCCTTGCTTGTAGCTGTACTACAGAGCTATGCTATCGAAATTGTGCCTCTTTTTAGCCCGATAAGAATTGTATTTGACATAAATCACTGACAGCATTTGGAGTGAATATAGCTTTAGAAATATGTAATATTTCACAATTGTTCCTTGAATGCCTTTTCAATGTTTGGTTTATACAGTATTATCGGAAGGCGGAAGCTCTAAAAAAGGTATTCTGCATTGCCTGGGAAACGAACCCGGGCCACCCGGCTCCTGTAGAGCAGGCAAGAGTTGTACCACTGAACCACCCATGCTTAGATGGGGATAGGGTGTATCCTGCTCTTTTGAATGAGGCTGAGAGCCACGTCACTAAGGGGTTTGGCCGGAGAGGGAAGGAGGGTGATGAGTCATTCTTCTCCTAATGCGCTCTGAGCCGTACCTTCCCCCGCCTGCACATGTTGGTCTGCACCCTCGCCTGCCAGCTATGGTGAGTGAGGGTAAGTGGTACATGAAGAATGTGCCATGAGCAGCCATCAGCCAGTTATCATATTAGGCTACTGGTAACTAACCCCTCTCCCTGACCAACAGCAGCTCAACAGCAGGAGTATTTAAGGTACTCATAAAGTCAGTCACTCCAGGGGTCTGTTCTCAATGTACCTTTGTTATACATGCTCATTCAGTCGGAGTCTCTGTGCTGAGAAAGTCTTCCGTCCTGCTTTGAGACACGTTCAGTCACTTGTTTGCTGTGCTCCTCCCCTTCACTCTGGTTGGCGGCCACTCTACGGCTGGATTATTCTGTGGAATGCAGTTCCTTTTTAAGTCATAAGCAGGGAAGTACTAGCATGTAAAGCATTGGTGGTTCAGTGGTAGAATTCTCGCCTGCCACGCGGGAGGCCCGGGTTCGATTCCCGGCCAATGCATGCATTTCCTTTTGCGCTGGTAGTGGATTTGTATAAATGGGTTACACATTTGTCATTGCTATGAATTGTACCATGAACATTTTCAATTAAAGTTACAATGCATTTCCCCACAGAATTGTATATTTTTAGCTTGTCCTCTGATGGTTTTCCAGTGCACAATATTTATAGGCTACAGTAAATACATTGCTCTCGATCATTCAATGCGATCACTGGCAACAATCAATGTATAATTTACATGCAGTGGTGCACCCATTAACATTGGCTACTATTTAGCTTGAAAGGGTTTTTTGGTGGCTCTGACTCTAAACAACCTCTGATTTCAGATATGCTCAACGCGTCACAGGAGTCTGTGGGTTTCAGCAACATCTGCTTCTTCACTCCCACAAGGTATGTGCTAATTGATTTGAATTGTGCAGTTAGTAATTAGCAGAGGTGTGGACTCGTCACATGACTTGGACTCTAGTCTGACTCAAGGTCACAAATTTGACTTCAGGCTCGGCTTGATAAATAAAATGGCTTGCCTTGGAGTTTCAAGACTCAACTTGAAATTATCTGGACAGGTTTTGTCACTCATTTTGTGTCTTTCACTCAGCCAGAGACCGCCGCAGCATCGACTTGCAAAAAACAATAGTGCAACTGATGGGCTAGTTTTCAAAGTGAGGTTTAAACTGAATGGGGGGAAAAGTATTTTTTTAAGTCTACATATAGCCTACAATTTTATATTTGATATATTTGCCTATTTATTTATGACCTCCGAGACATCAAATATGCAAAAGGACGCTATACATTTTAGTTATTTAGCAGACACTCTTAACCTTAATTGCTCCTGTAAGTCACTCTGGATAAGTGTCTTGCTCAATGGCACATCGACAGATTGTTCACCTAGTCTGCTCAGAGATTCAAACCAACGACCTTCCAGTTACTCTCTTAACTGCTAGGCTACCTGGAATTCTATTACACCGGGCTCCTACGCTCCCCTGATGTGTCAGGGCTTGCAGAAGATAATGGATTACAAAGGGATACCCAGCCGTGAGATGCCCAGTGACTCAGAACTCCTAAATGAGCTAACTGCCTTTTTATACTCGCTTCAAGGAAAACAGTCCTGCATGAAAGTCCCTGTTCTGATGACTGTGATCTCTCTCCGTTCCCGACGTGAGTAAAGCTTTTAAACAGGTTAACACTTGCAAGTCCGCCGGGCCAGACGGAATACCAGAGCTCGTTCTCAGAGCATGCGTAGACCAGCTGGCAAGTGTCTTCACGGACATTTTCAATCTTTATTTAACTATTCAAGTCAGTTAAGAACAAATTCTTAATTACAATGACTGCCTACCCCGGCCAAATCCGGATGCTGCTGGGCCAATTGTGCTGCACCCTATGGGACTACCAATCAGGGCCGGATGTGAAATAGCCTGGATTCGAACCAGGGACTGTAGTGACGCCTCTTGCACTGAGATGCATTGCCTTAGACAGCTGTGGCACTCGGGAGCAAATGACTATTGCCCTGTAGCACTTACATCTGTAATTATAAAGTGCTTTGAAAGGTTGGTCATCACACACACCATCATCCCAGACACCCTGGACCTGCTCTAATTTGCATACTGCCTCAACAGATCCACAGATGATTCCATCTCAATTTTTCCTCAATGTCAACACAAAGCAACCACACTCTTGGCTCCTTTAAAAACCTACTGTAAAATATTGTGTGCTATAGCATGGAAAATAAATAACTGACTTTGGATGGCAACATAATGTTGGTCCAACATTCAGGCTTTTCCCTAAAGGTAAATCCGCTTCGTGTTCTGTTTCCTTGCCATGGTACTAATGAGTATCACGATACTGGTCCCGGGCCTAATGTTCATAGACTATAGCTCAGATTTCAACTTGATACTTCCCTCCAAGTTCTAATGCCTAGTCACTTTACCCTGCCTTTATGTACATATCTACCTCAAATACCTTGTACCCGTGTGTGCGTGTGTGTAAACGTCCCTTTTTTAGGACCCTGTCTTTCAAAGATAACTTCACAGATCTTAATTGTAAAGGGTTTAAACACTGTTTCCCATGCTTGTTCAATGAACCATAAACAATTAATGAACATGCACCTGTGGAACAGTCGTGAAGACACTAACAGCTTAGACGGTAGGCAATTAAGGTCACAGTTATGAAAACTTAGGACACTAAAGAGGCCTTTCAACTGACTCTGAAAAACACCAAAAGAAAGATTCCCTGTTCATCTGCGTGGACGTGCCTTAGGCATGCTGCGAGGAGACATGAGGACTGCAGATGTGGCCAGGGCAATAAATTGCAATGTCTGTACTGTGAGACGCCTAAGACAGCGCTACAGGGAGACTGGACGGACAGCTGATCGTCCTCAGTGGCAGACCACGTGTAACACCTGCACGGGATTGGTACATCCAAACATTACACCTGCGGGACAGGTACAGGATGGCAACAACAACTGCATGAGTTACACCAGGAATACACAATCCATCCATCAGTGCTCAGGCTGTCCGCAATAGGCTGAGAGAGGCTGAACTGAGGGCTTGCAGATCCTCAGACATCACCGGCAACAACGTCGCCTATGGGCACAAACCCACCATCGCTGGACCAGACAGGACTGGGAAAAAGTGCTCTTCACTGATGAGTTGCGGTTTTGTCTCACCAGGGGTGATCTTCGGATTTGCGTTCATCGTCAAAGGAATGAGCGTTACAATAAGGCCTGTACTCTGGAGCGGGATCGAGGTGGAGGGTCCGTCATGGGTGGTGTGTCACAGCATCATCGGACTGAGTTTGTCATTGCAGGCAATCGCAACGCTGTGCGTTACAGGAAAGACCTAATCCTCACTCATGTGGTACCCTTCCTGCAGGCTCATCCTGATATGACCCTCCAGCATGACAATGCCACCAGCCATACTGCTCGTTCTGTGCGTGATTTCCTGCAAGACAGGAATGTCATTGTTCTGCCATGGCCAGCGAAGAGCCCGGCTCTCAATCCCATTGAGCACGTCTGGGACCTGTTGGATCGGAGGGTGAGGACTAGGGCCATTCCCCCCCAGAAATATCTGGGAACTTGCAGGTGCCTTGGTGGAAGAGTGGGGTATCTCACAGCAAGAACTGGCAAATCTGGTGCAGTCCATAAGGAGCAGATGCAGTGCTTAATGCAGCTGGTGGCCACCAGATGGTTCAGTTTGTCTCAGTTGTTGAATTTTATGTTCATACAAATATTTACACATGTTAAGTTTGCTGAAAATAAACGCAGTTGACCGTGAGAGGACGTCTTCTTTTTTTGTTGAGTTTATATATACACACACACACATTACCGTTCAAAAGTTTGGGGTCACTTAGAAATGCCTTTGTTTTTCAAAGAAAAGCACTTAAAATATCAAATTGATCAGAAATATAGTGTAGACATTGTTAATGTTGTAAATGCCTATTGTAGCAGGAAACAGCTGATAAAAAAAGGAATATCTACATAGGAATATCTACATAGCCGTACAGAGGCAGGTTAATCATTTTAATAGGCTAATTGGTCATTAGAAAACCCTTTTGCAATTATGTTAGCACAGCTGAAAACTGTTGTGCTGATTTAAGAAGCAATAAAACATATTTTCGCCTAGTCGAGTATCTGTAACATCAGCATTTGTGGGTTTGATTACAGGCTCCAAATGTCCAGAAACAAAGCACTTTCTTCTGAAACTCGTCAGTCTATTCATGTTCTGAGAAATGAAGGCATTGCTGTGTACTACTCCACAGAACAGTGCAAACTGGCCCTAACCAGAATAGAACGAGGAGTGGGAGGCCCCGGTGCACAACTGAGCAAGAGGACAAGTACATTAGTGTCTAGTTTGAGAGACTCCTCACAAGTCCTCAACTGGCAGCTTCATTATAAATGGTACCCGCAAAACACTAGTCTCAACGTCAACATTGAAGAGGCGAACCCGGGATGCTCGAATTCTAGGCAGAAGCATGTGACATAACATTTTATTTGATTGGGTTTCTGATATGGGCCTACGGTATGGTACTAATTTGTCTCAAGCATGCCTGTGCTTCAGAATCCAAAAATAATCAGCTACATTTTGAGAAGTGATTGTGTGCCCATATGGGAGGGGGGGGGTCGCAAGCTTTGAACCACTGCTTTTTGTGGGGGGGTCGCGGGTCAAAGTTGGAGAACCACTGAGCTAGCAGGCAGAGTGCTGATTTGCTGTACAGCAATAGGATCGGGTGCAGAGCCAATGTCAAATTGTAGGGAGTTGATTTCCTGTAAATATCCAGCTACAAAACATTTTGGTAATCAAAAAATTAACTCTTTACTTTGTAAACATACCAGCAATGAGGTATCAAGGCAACAATTACTAGCAGAGGCTTAGCTACTGGTCTTTTGGTATGTCGAAATTGAGAATACACTTATGACACTGACATTTTGAATTTGTTAAAATGTAATTATTACAATCTGTGTTATAGACAAAGTAATACAGTTCTGTCTGGTAGCCTCAAATAAATATTGGTAGTTGAACTAGTCATAGCATGTATAGATAAAAAATGTTTACTTGACTTGCTGTTAGAATGCACGACTTGCACTTGACTCGAGACTCGGCTTGTTCTACTTGGAACTCGACTGGAGACTCGGACCTTGAGACTTGCTTGTGACTGGAATAATAGTGACTTAGTCCCACCTCTGGTAATTACACATTTGATCAGTTTCATCAATTTATAGACTGCCCTCTGCAGCTGAGATTTTATTTAACAATATGTATTTGTATTTCAAATGTACATCTTCCCTGTGGGCATCCCAATATTCACTGGCAGCATGTTCAGAATAAATGCATATGTCCTAGAAAATAAAATATATCCATATTGGTCTTAATAGTAATATATGCCATTTAGCAGACACTTTAATCTGAAGTGATTTAGTCATGCATTCATACATTTTACGTATTGGTGGCCATGGCAACCGGCTGGAATGATTTCCCTTTACGCGGTGTGCCCACACTTAGCCTGCATTTAGCATTCATATGTGATTAACCACAAGTTAGCCTTCTCTTCCCTATGAGACCTCGTAAGAAGTTCCAAAGACCCTTGTTCTGCTCCACTGTGTCCACGGTGACACATCGCCCTGGCCTGAAGAGTACCACAGTCCACCTCCAACTATCCAAGTACTTAGACAACCCTTAGGATGTAGTCTATAAAAACCATTAGGATGTATCCCATACAACCCATCACATATTCAGTCAGGTTCATAATTATTGGCACCCTTGATAAAGATTTGTCAAAATGCTGTACAAAATAAATTATACAAATACTGAGCTATATTGTATGCTTAAAAAAATGTGGGACATTATTAAGTCGGATGACATGAGCTTTTTGACCACGTACACCAGTGGTGGGTTTGGTGTTGAAAAACAGTAGCATATGTGACTTAAGGAAACTAGGCGTATGTTGAACGTCACAGGAGAGGTATCAATGCGTTTTTTAGCAACCTAATTGCTTAGCTTCACCTACCAAATCAAATTTTATTTGTCACATCACATGGTTAGCAGATGTTAATGCGAGTGTAGCGAAATCCTAGTTCAATCAGTAATAACCCCTAACTAATAATTCCAAAACTACTGTCTTATTTAGATGCAATATGTACATAAAGATATATGAATGGCTGATTCCACTGGATGTCAGTATATACATATGGTGTATGTAAACAAATGGCATAGTTTAAAGTGGCTAGTGATACATGTATTACATAAGGATCTAGATGATATAGAGTACAGTATATACGTATGCATATGAGATGAATAATGTAAATGTAACAAATTAGGTAATTGTTTAAAGTGGCTAGTGATATATTTTACATTTCCCATCAATTCCCATTATTAAAGTGGCTGGAGTTGAGTCAGTGTGTTGGCAGCATCCACTCAATGTTAGTGGTGGCTGTTTAACAGTCTGATGGCCTTGAGATAGAAGCTGATTTTCAGTCTCTCGGTCCCAGTTTTGATGCACCTGTACTGACCTCGCCTTCTGGATGTTAGCGGGGTGAACAGGCAGTGGCTCGGCAGATTAATGCATGGTAGTAACATGAGTTGGGATAATGGGTAATTGTTTAGCTAGCTAGCGAAGACTCCACTACACAAGTAACAATTTCACTGTAACGTTTACACTTTCTGTATCCTGTGCATGTGACAAATTTATATTTGATTTGATAGTGTGTGTTTACCAGAGACTGTAATGTGAAGAACATGACTTGCACCAAATTCAAATTAGGATATAATATTAGGCCAACGAGACTGTCCAAGTTCTTAAAATACTGCGATAGAATGCCCTGCTTTTCTGTAATTAGTGCGCCACTAACTTCTAAATTTTCCAATTTGTAAGTCGCTCTGGATAAGAGCGTCTGCTAAATGACTTAAATGTTAAATGTAAAATGTAAATAATGATCTTGTTGGGAGTTTATTTTCCTTTAATTAATACAAATTAGCGTCTACATTTCTTGCCGATTTGGGGTTTTAGGCTTGGTTTCTGTATAAGCACTTTGCCATATGCTGATGTATAAGGGTTTTATAAATAGATGTGATTTGAGCTAAGGTTAAGATGTTGTCAGCTATGATATGGTCATTATTTGAACTGGCTAGCCAGCTAACTTAATGAACCAAAACATTGTTTAGGAAGTTGCTTTTAGTTGCCTGGTTTGCTAGATTGACATATACAAAAATCATTTTTAAATGGATTGGTTTATTGGTGTTAAAATACACCAGTTATACTATTTTGGACCACCAGGCTGCTGTTGTCATTGCAGCCTGTTTTTGTGTTTTATACTTTTTCATAACGACAACGAAAAGTTTGCTCTCAGGTGACGATAGTTTGTTCATGATTTCACTGTGACAATTGTGTACAGACATGTCGATAGACCTAGTATAAACCAACCTTTTAATCTTTGGTTGTTTAGTACACTACCGTACTCAATCTGTTAGCACACGTCCTCACCTGACTCCTTAAAGAGATGGGTGGGGCTAGGGCTGTTGCGGTCAAATTGTCAGCCAGTGATTGTGAAGCAAATAACTGTCTGTCTCACGGTAATTGACCGTTAATTAACATAAATGGGTTCCACACATGCAAGCTGCTGAGGCGGGCTTTTTCAACATCTACATTTTAAGTCCAAAGTGGAATAAATCAATTTAGTTGCCTGTACACTTTATTTTAGGAAGGTCTTATTATATTATGACTTTATTGTAAGAATATAATATAATTTTTCCGAGCTAGTGTGCACATGTAGCCGTTATTGCGTTCAGCTTAAAAAGTGATAATTTAAAACCGGTTATTTATGATTGAGTTATTTGCAACAATGATAGAAACCTTAATGTCTTATGAAGTCAAAACATATGGGCTGCATGATTCCACTATATTGATGTAAAAAAAAAAAAAAAAAAAGGCATACACTATTTGTTGCAGTGTAATTGCCTGTTTCGATTTAAAATGGCCAATTATCAGCTGGGCAGTCTAAAGACCACCAGCATTTATATATTTTTTTCTTTAACTATTCAAGTCAGTTACGAACAAATTCTTATTTACAATGACTGCCAAACCTGGACCATGCTGGGCCAATTGTGCACCGCCCTATGGGACTCCCATTCACGGCTGGGTGTGATACAGCCTGGATTCGAAGTAGGGACTGTAGTGACGCCTCTTGCACTGAGATGCAGTGCCTTAGACCGCTGCGCCACTTGGGAGCCCAACATTTAAGCTTACACACACCTTTTGTTCATGGTCTTCTATTTTTTACTGAAGGCAACAAAAAGCAGCATGGTGACATCAGCATTGTGAGAAATGGTGCCCGTAGGCTACTTAGGCTTTCAAATAGGAATTTTCATAGATATTTTTTGGTTGGTTATTATGTTCATGTAAAAACAATTATGAATAATAACAGTAATACATGTAAAGCCAAAGCACATGTGAGGAATAAAAAATACTTATAATTATGTAAATAAAGACAACTGAAAATAACTATTGCGCTCAAAGCCTCTACAGGATCGGCGGGACGGTTGAGCTAATGTAGGCTGCGATTAGCATGAGGTTGTAAGTAACAAGAAAATTTCCCAGGACAAAGACATATCTATGGGCAGAAAGCTTATTCTTGTTAATCTAACTGCACTGTCCAATTTACAGTAGCTATTACAGTGAAAGAATACCATTCTATTGTTTGAGGAGAGTGCACAGTTATGAACTTAAATGTATTATTTAACCAATTAGGCATATTTGGGCAGTCTTGATACAAAGATTTCAACAGAAATCAGTCTAAAACAATTGCACATTGCTGCTATCTGGTGCCCAAAATTTATCCTGGGCTGGAATAATGCATTATGGCCTTTCTCTTGCATTTCAAAGATGATGGTGCAAAAAAACCCACGTTTTTTTTATTAAAAAAATAAAATATTTGACCAGATCTAATGTGTTATATTCTCCTACATTAATTTCACATTTCCACAAACTTAAGTGTTTCCTTTCAAATTGTATCAAGTATATGCATATCCTTGCTTCAGGTCCTGAGCTACAGGCAGTTACATTTGGGTATGTCATTTTAGTTGAACATTAAAAAAAATGGGCAGATCTTTAAGTGGTTCTGCCTATTCGATTTAAGAAACATGGTGTTTCTTGATCGAAACCTTATAACCGAACTTTGGCGAGTGCGAGCCTATGATAGTGGACTGAAACAATAGCCCGTTTATAGGCAACGGGCAGCTTAACTGTCCTGCAATACACTGCCCATCTTTTTTTTTCTTTTTTGTTAGCTCTTGTTGTGTGTGTCCTGTTAAAAGTTGTAAAATGGGCTTGACTGACGACACTGTCACACAGTTCTCCCCAGATAGGATATCAGTGAAGTCGGGCACAGGCTTCAGTGCGGCATTGATCGTTTGCAGAACATTGACCTGCCATGACTGATCTAAATACTTGTGGTCTCGATCATCAATCAATACCCGTCGTATGGCCAGGACCTGCTCCAAAACTCTTTGTTTGTGTTTTATAATCCTGCAGGATTAAAATATTTATTCCCTTGCATTTCATATAATTTGATGTATACAATTGATTAATCTAGGACCAACATCTTGGTAAAAAATTGTAGCTTGTATTTCATTTAAATAGCCTAAAATTAATAGAATGAAATGTGCACATCATTCAACTAGTAGGACTAATTGTATTTGATTTAAATAGCCAAACATTTATGGAATGCATTAGGCATAATTTCATATACAGTACCAGTCAAAAGTTTGGACACACCTACTCATTCCAGGGTTTCTTTATTTTTACAATTTTCTACATTGTCGAAGGCCCGGGTTGTGTGTTTTGCAACACCTTCTGTGACTGCCAGATGCAGTTTGTGTCCAAAGCAGTTAAGCCATGGCCAAACCAACTGCCTCACCGCGGCCACAATGTTTGCCCTGTTGTCAGTTGTGCTACAGGACACTTTCTTCTCATCCAATGCCCATTCTGCCAACACGGACCGGAGAGCTTCACTCAGGTTGTCCGCAGTATGGTTCTCTGGCATATAGGTTGTCTCAAGACAATGGGGCATATGAGACCAATCACTGGATATGTAGTGAACAGTCAGGCTCATGTATGGGGTCATGTTTACTCTAGACCAAATATCTGTTGTGAGAGAAATTGGGCATGTCTTGAGTTCTTGGAGAATTTCTCCCCTCACTTTCTTATACATATTGGGAACAGCCTTTTGTGAAAAGCATGCTCTCGATGGTAACTCGTACTGATTGTCCTGTATGAAAAGGAACAGACTTTTTTTTTTTTAAATAACCAAAAAATATCACATCTTATTTTGCTACATAAGACTGACTCAAACAGGTCGTTCACATGTGCAGAAAGTACCTCATACTTGCGGTGAAATATGACGATGGATCTTTGTTATTGGGCTATTTTACTTTCACTGGTACTGGGGCCCTTGTTAAGGTCAACAACATCATGAAATTTAACAAGTATTAGGACATTTTAGGCAAAAACTTGGTTGCCTCTGCCAGGAGGATGACACTTGTGGATCTTCCAGCAAGACAATAATCCCAAACACAAATCAAAATTCAAAGAAATTGTTAATTGACCTCAATCAATATTTTGCAATGGCCATCTGTCTCCGGGCTTGAACCCCATTGAAAACCTGTTGTTTGAATTGAAGAGGGAGGTCTATAAGAGCAGACGAAGGGTATCAAGGATCTGGAAAGATTCTGTATGGAGGAATGGTCTAAGATCCCTCCCAACGTGTTCTCCAATCTCATTAAATAAATTAGAATTGGGAGGGTGCTAGAGGATTAAATCATGGTGACAATTTTGCCCCATCTTTTTAAAAATGTATTACTACTTGTTAAACCAAATATCTTTGTCTGCGCATTTATGTAGTAATAAAATGTCCCAAGTCTTTTTTTTTTCTTTCTCAAGGGTGCCAATAATTATGGACCTGACTGTATTCATTATGATAACCCTTAGATTAGTGGTATACTCCATTCAACCTCTACAAATGTGGTGTCCTACAATGCTTAGATTACAGCAAAGCCCTGAGTACAACCTTTAGTGACGTACTGCTCCTTGCAACCCTTATTGTGCATGAAACACATTGAGAATCTCACTGCAGATAGGTACTTATCACAGTGGGAGGCTTTCCTTCTCTTGCTTTAACAAAAGCTCTACCTGCTGCATGATGAACCTGCCGTTTCTACTTGTAGAATCGCAATGCTAGTCAGTAGCCAACAACTTTACTTTGAGCCACTCAATCCTACCAGTTTGTCTGAGCTATTAGATTACTTACAGTGAAGCCTTGTTTTTAACTAGACCTGACGTCTCTGTTTTGCATGGATACGATATGTCATGCTTGTGCCATGCCTCATGACGGGTGCCATGTGTTCAAAATCTTCAAGCTATTGTGATTTGTCTGCGCTTGTGAGGCTGGTTGAACGTGCTGCCAAATTCTCAAAAAATGCCGGAGGCTGCTTATGGTAGAGAAATATAAACATTACAATTCTCTGGCAACAGCTCTGTTGGACATTCCTGCAGTCACCATGCCAACTGCACGCTCCTTCAACTTGAGACATATGTGGCATTGTATTGTTTGACAAAACTGTACATCTTAGAGTGGCCTTTTATTTTCCCCAGCACAGGGTACACCTGGATGGATTATCTTGGCAACAGAGAAAAGCTCACTAACCGGGATGTAAACGAATTTGTGCGTATGGAACACTACATGTTGCGTTTATATTTTTGTTCAGTATAGAAGCTCCAAAAAGTTTGTGCATGCATTGGCTGGGAAACGAACCCGGGCCTGGCAGCGTGAGAATTCTACCACTGAACCACCAATGCTTAGCTGTGAAGAAAAGGGTCCCTCTGTTTCTGAAGGAGAGAAGAATGCCACGGCACAGCAGGGTTGGAAGGGGGGGGGGGATTGGGGAAAGGCAGTCGTAAGTTTGGTGGAATGAACGAACAGACCTGCAGAGAAGCTAGAAGATGTTTGTCTGTGCTCAGATAAACGTTGGGAACTGAGGAGGATCTGTCACGATAAATGTTTGCTCATTCATTTACATGGAGCCAGTTCGGACACACATACAGTGCATTCGGAAAGTATTCAGGCCCCTTCCCTTTCTCCACATTTTGTTACATTAGCCTTATTTTAAGTATGTTTCCCTTATCAAATCTACACACACTACCCCATAATGACCAAGCGCAAACAGATTTAGCCAAATGCATTTAAACTTAGTTTTTCACAATTTCTTGACATTTAATCATAGTAACAATTCCCTGTTTTAGGTCAGTTAGGATCACCAGTTTATTTTAAGAATGTGAAATGTCAGAATAATAGTAGTGATTTATTTCAGCTTTTATTTCTTTTATCCCATTCCCAGTGGGTCAGAAGTTTACATACGCTCAATTAGTATTTGGTAGCATTGCCTTTAAATTGTTTGACTTGGGTTAAATGGTAGTGGCCGGACGGAAGCCACCCTTTGGTAAAAGGCACATGACAGCCCACTTGGAGTTTGTCAAAAGGCACCTAAAGGACTATGAGAAACAAGATTGAATTCTTTGGCCTGAATGCTAAGCATCACGTCTGGAGGAAACCTCACACCATCCCTACTGTGAAGCATGGTGGTGGCAGCATCAGGGGCAGGGGTTTGTTATTCAGTGGCAGGGACAGGCAGGCTAGTCAGGATTGAGGGAAAGATGAACGGAGCAAAGTACAGAGATTATTGATGAAAACCTGCTCCAGAGCGCTCAGAACCTCAGACTGGGGCGAAGGTTCACTTTCCAAGCGGACAATGACCCTAAGCACACAGACAAGACAACGCAGGAGTGGCTTCTAGACAAGTCTCTGAATGTCCATGAGTGGCCCAGTCCAGCCAGAGCCCAGCCAGAACCCGATCGAACATCTCTGGAGAGACCTGAAAATAGCTGTGAAGCAACGCTCCCCATCCAACCTGACAGAGCTTGAGAGGATCTGCAGAGGAATGGAAGAAACTCTCCAAATACAGGTGTGCCAAGCTTGTAGCGTCATACCCAGGAAGACTTGAGGCTGTAAGCTTCAACAAAGTACTATGTGCAGGGTCTGAATACAATTATTTATTTTTTATGTATGTGCAAACATTTCTAAACCTGTTTTTGCTTTGTCATTATGGGGTATTGTGTGTAGATTGATGGGGGGAAAGAACTATTTCATCAATTTTAGAATAAGGCTGTAATGTAGCAAAATGTGGAAAAAGTCAAGTGGTCTGAATACTTTCCGAATGCACTGTAGATAAACTCCAGATTTCCCATAGTTCCTGCTGGCCTAGCTGTGCTGTGTTTCTGAAAGCTTGTGCATTGTGTCCTCTAGTCTAGAGCAATGGTAACTTGCTAAGCTGCTGAATTGCCCAGATCTGTCGTGCAGTCCGACACCTATGTCTCATTTTATGTGGGTCTACTGTTTTCTGTTATACCTGACCATGCCTCAAAGGCCTCTACAGTGTTTGATCTTCCTCTGTATTGTTTCCGTTTCCCTCTGTGGCTTTTTAGTATCTGCTGTTACCTATTTTGGAGTATGTGTTCCCATAACGTTGTCTTGTGTACTTCCTTTCTTACCCGTATTCTCTCTCTGGACAGTGCTGACCGGTCACAGGTGACCCTTGACCTTGATGGGATAGTTCAGGTGCTGGACCGCCACCTGCATGACTCTTCCACCGGCATGATGACCCGCATCGCCGTGCTCAAGTGGCTGTACCACCTCTACATCAAGACACCTCGCAAAGTGGGTCGTATTACCAATGCTGCTCCTTTCTTTGGAGTGTTTTACAGTATGTCTATCAGCACACTGATCTGTGTGTGTCTATTTGTGTGCCTTTGTGACGTGTAGATGTTCCGGCACACAGACAGTCTGTTCCCCATGTTGCTGAAGACCCTCTCTGATGAGTCTGATGAGGTGAGTACTACATGCACCCCCAGTTGAGTATCTCACTAATGTTAAAGGTATACTTAATCCAAGCAGACTATGGACAAGGTTGAACAGCAATCCATGCTTTTGGTTTTGTTTACTTGGCCACTGTTTCAACTGCTTACTTTTGAGAATTTGTGGCAAATCCAATTGGCCAGGTAAAGAACCAAAGCATTGATTGCTGACTTGCCTTGTCCATACACTGGTTTCCTTACGATGTAAGCAATTTGTTATTTGGCTGAACTATCTTTTACAAAAGTAACCAACCTCACCCCATCTATTACTCAGGTCATTCTTAAGGACCTGGAGGTTCTGGCTGAGATTGCGTCATCCCCAGCAGGACAGACCGATTCCTCAGGCTCCTGTGATAATTCTGACAGCAAACTGGAGCTTCGGGTTCCTGATGGGGCCAAGGCAGGCCCACAGACAGTCGTGGGTGAGTAGAAAATGCCTCCGGAACAGTAGTATGATGCATAAAAGTAAATAATGCATTAATTCTCACCCACCTAATGTCTTGTAACCCTGGTTCCAAAATAGGTGACTCGTCGCCCTCCACCCCCAGCATGAACTCTTACTTCTACAAGTTCATGATCAACCTCCTGAAGCGCTTCTGCCTGGAGAGAAAGCTGCTGGAGAACAGAGGAGCCTTCATTATCAGGTAGTGACATATGTGCATCAATGACCTGCGACATTGGTATAGACTCACAGATTCCTGTGAATTTTGTTGTTGCTGAAACTCCAAGTTTCTCGAGACCATGGATTTTTTTTTTTTTCAACCTACTCCACCCCTTTGGGATTGTTTGTAGTTTGTTACCCATCACCTCTCACTCTCCTTGCCCCCCCCAGGCAGTTGTGTCTGCTTCTGCACGCAGAGAACATATTCCACTCCATGGCAGACATCCTGTTGAAGGAAGAGGACCTGAAGTTTGCATCCACCATGGTGCAGACGCTCAACACAATCCTGCTCACCTCTGCAGAGCTCTTTCAGCTGCGCAACCAGCTCAAGGACCTGCGCACACAGGTAATGCCTGGCTGACCACCAATTCCATTTGAAAAATGTGCTGAATTTTAATTCACTTCTTGAACGGGCAGAATTGTAATGGAATTGAACCCAACCCTGTTGACCCAATGAGGTATAGTTTTCCCTGCTGTGTGTATCCTCATGTTAACTGTGTTTTGCACCCCCTGCAGGAGAGTTGTGCCCTGTTCTGCTGCCTGTATCGTTCTTGGTGTCACAACCCTGTGGCCACCGTGTCTCTCTGCTTCCTGACCCAGAACTACCGCCATGCCTATGACCTCATCCAAAAGTTGTATCCTTTCTGGTTGTCTTTGATATACATTTTGCATATCAGCATTGTTGCACCTCGTAGTGTATGCCTATTGGTATATTATGGCAGACCATATTTCCTTAATGTTAGCCATTTAGCGGTGATTTGGAGGTGACTGTAGACTTCCTCATGGAAGTTGACAAGCTGGTACAGTTGATCGAGAGCCCCATCTTTACCTGTAAGTCCCACAGCTCAATATTGGATCAGAACACACAGTCGATCCCAAACCACCCTCTCGCCCCTACCAACTCAAACGGATGGCCCTCCGTTTTCATGTGTTTCTAATGGAACTTTTGAGGGCGACTTAAGAGTTGCGAGGGGGATCAACCCTTCAACTTTGGGACACACTTGTGACTTGAATGATGCAATTCATGTTCCACATGTCAATAATAATAATAATAATACAATAATAAAACAAGCATGAAGTTCAAATGTTTTACAAGATAAAACTTCAGTAACGGTTAAAACATTTAATTTGGGCAGTATTTGTTGTTACATGTGTCAAGCCTTAGACGTAACACACCTCTCCAAACATATCGCTGTGTGTATCGGGAAAGCACTTCGCCCTGGAGCCTGCAGCCTTGCTGGCTAGGCTGAGTTTCTATCGGAAGGTGTAATTAGCCCCTACACCCTCAATTTTGCAGATGTGTGCATGAATGTGTGCATGAATGTGCAAATGGAAGGGGAAGGTACTGATTTGGGATTCAGCTGCACTACAAACACACACACTAGCCAACCAACCGGTCTCTCAACGGTTTGTTTTTATAGACTTGCGTCTCCAACTGCTGGATGTGGAGAACAACCCATACCTGATCAAGGCCCTGTACGGCCTGCTGATGCTGCTGCCCCAGAGCCAGGCCTTCCAGCTGCTCTCCCACCGCCTGCGCTGTGTGCCTAACCCAGAGCTTATGAGGACAGTGTGAGTAGAACTAAACACTGTGTTATTGTGGTGTGCCCACTGTGTGCAGAATTCTATTACCATGGCCATTACAATATTCATCATAACACTTCTCATCGGATGTGCCCCATGCATATGTATTGTTTATAATTTATCTGGAAGCATGTTTTTATGTTGCAGGGATGAGTCAAAGTACATTGAGTCTAAGCCTGTTGGCACCAAGCGTCCGGCCTACACCCACATGGACTACAATGACCTGCTGCAGCACTTTAACCGTGTCCAGAGCAAACACCTGGAGGTACGACACCAGCGCTCAGGCCGCGCTGACCACCCAGACCGGAAGCTGATGCTGTGACGCATTGGGACCATCTTTGACCCCCGAGGCAGGGCACTGCGTCAAGCCTTCTCCCACGCATGCCCATACATGACGACGCAAAACACCCCAACCGGTAACTTAAAGGAACCAAACTGAATGAAGGCGGCTCATCTCTTGTTTAGGAGCACCCTTGTGCTAATACATTTTTTAGCCATTGAGCGTTCTGTAGGAATAAAGGACATCAATTTCGATTTTTATTTTTTAAACAGTATTTTTGTTCAGGTGCTGGAAGTGTTGAGTTGCATACACACACACACACACACACACTGCCCATACATTTGTATTTGACCCTGATTTCTCCAGATGCATGGACAAATTGTTTAGGCCCACCCAACCCTGTTGTAAGAAGTGACACTACCTTATTTTGACTGGAGGACGATCAAAGCTTGATATTAGGTCAGGGGAAACCGCTTGCATGTTATGTTTAGCTTTTTAAATAATGAACACCATCTTTGTTCTCACTATTTAAACTGCTTGATGTTACTTGGCAGGCCCATATTCCACAGTTGTCCCAAAAGACCTGTACGATGGACATGTTCTTCCAACTAGTTTTAGGCTCTTGTTCCACAAAGCTAAACAACTGGACACTCCCTCCCCTGAATTCAAGTCCTGCTTGTGGAACAGTGTTAAATAGATCTCTCTTGGCCCCTGAACTCTCCTCCACCCTTCCCTTCTCATTTCTCTCTTCTCTACAGCCAGTTTCCCCCCCCCTCCCAACTGACTGCTCTGCACCCCTTTTTTCTCTTTTGAACTGTTGTCATTTACTTGTTCTTATTGCTACCATACCTGCTTCCTGACCAGGCCTTCTGTAGACAGACTGACCTTGTGTTATCAAGTGAAACGTATAAAATAAAGTGGACCATGTATAATAATTTGACTTCCTTCTTTTCATTAGCTCCTATAGTCTACTATGCATGTGTATGTAAACAGCAGGTGATGTCAGTCATGCTTTTATGGCTGGTGATTGATCTTTGGGTCCGGTGTTTGGATTCACAAGAACAAATCATTTCAGATTTGATTTTTTAAAGCTTATGAGATTTCATGCCACAAGTTGTTAGTACTTCATCTTGATCAAGGTAATTCTCACTCTCAGCAGATGTAGCTAGCTGAGTTATGTTTTGTCATATATTAGCTACTGTAGCAGCTGGGCAGTAACAGTGGGGCAGGTGTGGGCTTATTTTAGACAAGGCTGATGGTGTGGTACTTGTCAGTTACCATGAATATGCAGTGTTTCAGTTTTGTTTACAGCTGATGCGTTTCGGTGATGCTGCTCAGACCCATTATAAACAAGAAAAGAGCGATCTAACTTGTTATTAGTAGGGATGCACAGATATTACATTTTTTGGGTGGGGCCGATACAGGCTCCGAATGCCGGGGGACGTGTGATGCGCGTTTGGAGCAATGCTGTCTGTTTCCAAGGCTCAGCCAACCGTTCACATAACAGAATGCGACTGAGGAGAAAAGACAGTCAACTTGCTAGTTACAGCATCAGCGCACGCTCTGGAAAGACAGTTTACTGGGGTGTCTCAAAGACTAATAACTAGTTTACCATTTCATTTACAGCAGCGGGTCCCCTGAACGAGAACGAAGAGGTAGGTGAGAAGCCTGACCACGGAGACTGGGTGAGGTGATGAAGCATACTTAATGACCTGTATCCGAAAAACAACTGGCATTTGTAAAGTTTGAGGTGAGGGAGAAAGTGTGGTGGAACAAGTAACGTTAACAGTTATTGTTAGGTATATTGCTGGCTGGAACGAATTATCCTTTAGCTAGCCAGAGAAATGTTGCGCAACATTAGCCACCTTAACTGATAAAATCATTAAGTTTATGGTGTGAAAATTACCTGGCTAATGAAGTCAGACAGCTAAAGTTAAAACATCAGATGAGCTAACGTTAGTAACCCAACCAATTCGCTCTAGTATGAACTGGTAACGTTATACGACTCCTTGCCGTTCCTTACGTTATAACGCTTACTGGACCCTGGCAATCTCAATGAAATGTTAACGAACTAACAACTATCTGTGAATGAATGTTTTCCCTCCACGGTATGTGGTGATTTTCAGAATGAGAGAATTAGGTGAAAATGAGGCGTTACTTGTTAAACCGTTAAGTGGAGCTGGGCCTGGCTTAAGCTAGATGCCACTATAGAGGTGAAAGGAACACCACACTTTCCCTCTTTTTTAATACAGTGTATAAAAAGGGGTATGCCAGGTATACTCTCTGCCTGAAAGAGTTAAATTATGCCAACAAAAGGTATGCTCTGCTGACCGCATTGTAGAACAGATGTCCACAGGAATAATGTGCAGTGCAGCTCAAAGATGTTGCTTTTTTCGTGTTGAACTTGACAGTAACACGTGTGTGTGAGAGGGTGGGGTTATATATATATATATATTTTACTCAGTGAATGTTATTTTTGCACACATTCGTGTGCACTTGATCGATGTCTGCTATAATGGCCACTATAATAGAGCAAAAATATAATGCCGGTTTCATTCTATTTCTACTTAAGATGCCCCCCCACCACCAGAGCTGTTGCCAGAGAATTTAATGTAAATTTATTTATCTGCAATAAGCCTCCTCCGTTTATAGAGAATTTGGCAGTTCGTCCAACCAGCCTCACAAACGCAGACCATGTGTATGGAGTCGTGTGTGCGAGCGGTTTGCGGATGTCATTGTTGTGAAGGTTAAATAAATAAAAACAGTAATGGCGGTGTTATGGGAAGGCATAAGCTACGGACAACAAACACAATTGCATTTTATCGATGGCAATTGGAATACACAGAGACACCGTGACGAGATCGTGACGCCCATTGTCGTGCCATTCATACGCCGACATCACCTCATGTTTCAGCATGATAATGCACGGCCCTATGTCGCAAGGATCTGTACACAATTCCTGGATGCTGAAAATGTCCCAGTTCTTCCATGGCCTGTATACTCACCACACCAGATACTGAGTGGTTTTCTGATCCATGCACCAACCTTTTAAGAGATCTGTATTCCCATTCATGTGAAATCCATAGATTGGGGCCTAATTAATTTCTCAATTGACTGATTTTCTTATACGAACTAACTCAAACGTGAAATTGTTGCTTTTTATGTTCAGTATAAATCCACCCTTCTAGTGGTATCAAAAGTTGGAACTATTGTAATCACTACCTTTTTTGAGTTTTGAAAACGCAAAAAACATTTAATCCTGATTTTAAAAGTCAAATTGGATGACCAAATCCGAATGCCGAAGGATTTTAATATTTTTTTATACCAAATTCTAAGATTTATTCCAATCTGATTGTTGAAATCTATTTCGAAAAGTTTTTGTAAAACTTGCCCCTGGGAACAGTTTTTCAAAAGTTCTGATCAGATTAAATCTCAATTGGGTATTTCAAAACTGAGATGTTTTGTTCTGAATTTCTGGATAGGGATTCGGGAATCTAATCTCACCTTTAAAGATGCACTCCAGCTATTTTTATTTTACTTTTCCCTGTTAAACATTACACATAAATACAGTAATGTACACACAATTCATGGTAACAAAATGTTTTGAGCAAAATAGTGTATTTGTAGACTGCAAACTTAAAGTAGTAGGACATTCAAGGAGTTGGTTTGATGGTGCCCTCTGCCTTCGGCGTCCTCCTTTGCCTTCGGCGTCCTCCTTTGCTTGCGTGAACAATAGACGGGTTGGTTTAGCAACAAAACCAACACGTGCGCAACTATGGCGCAAAACAGAAGTGGTTGACATGTCAATTGTATTTAATCTCAATGTTTATTGAAAACAAATTCATTTGCACAATGAGCACTTCTCTCAAATACATTGTTAGTAGTTTATCTAGCGAATTACATATTAGCATTGACATGGAATCAAAAGACCTCAAAACAAGATGCATGGATCCAAGAACAAGAGAACTGATCCAAGAACAAGAGAACTGAAACAAGCTACCTACAATTCCCCACATGGCAGCTTCTTGTCATTGTTGCTAGCTATCTTACCATTTAGAATCATAACAAAGCACAGCTTCCAGACCCATCGAAGCCTGTGCCTCTTGTTGGTGATGTCAGCCATCCCGTCTAGAGGAGGAATAGAGAACAAAAGTCATGAGGATACCTGGAACACTTTTTATTTTTTGTTTTTTTTAACCTTTTATTTAACCAGGCAAGTCAGTTAAGAACAAGTTCTTATTTTCAATGACGGCCTGGGAACAGTGGGTTTAACTGCCTGTTCAGGGGCAGAACGACAGAGTTGTACCTTGTCAGCTGGGGGGTTTGAACTCACAACCTTCCGGTTACTAGTCCAACCACTAGGCTACCCTGCAGCCCCATTGAGATGTGCCTTAAATAAATCAGGTGAAAAGGGGACTGGAGTGTGACTTTCAAATGCTCCCCTATCGACTTTAAAACCCAGAAAAATAGACTTGATGTGCTCATTGTTGATTCCCAATGCAAACATCTGAATAGACAGGCAGACTTGTTCGAGCTGTGGTAAATATGAATAAGTAAAGTTCCCAACAACTCCACTAGATGGCGGTGAATGCTCATCTCGTCCCTTAAAAGGTCCAATGCAGCCGTTTTTATCTTAACATCAATTTCTGGGTTACAATTAAGTACCTTACTGATTGTTTTAAATTAAAATGGTAGAAAAAAAAGAAAAAAAAACTTCTGAGTGGGGAATGTTATTGGCAGAGGTTTGGCACGCTTAATTTAACTCAATCCCAACAAAACGGGCTCTTGCACTAAAAGGGCATTATCATTTTCAAAATTTCACAGTATTATTCCAACTTCATAAAACACAGGAATGTCAAGTTTCACTGCACTTGGCCTTTTAAGTAAATCATGAGAAATTAAGTGAAAAGGAGACAAGTAAGACTTTAAAATCAGGATTAAATGTCTTTCATGTTTTTCAGAAGGTGATTTAGGATAGTTTATGGTTTTTATGAAAATATGGATAATCTTGAGCAGGCAGAAGGGTGGATTTACAAAGGTGAAAGGCACTACAAGCAAGGCATTTCAAATGTTCTTATGTCTGAAAACCATAGGTTCATTATGTTAAATTGATTGCATTGTATGTGGTCAGTTATATTGAGAAGTGTCAAATGTGTGTACTTCGTGATATAAAGGTAATTTATCCTTGTACCTTTTATGCAATTTACTCATTTCTGTTTCCCTATGACAGTGTAGAAGTAGTACCACAACCTGTCCAGTAGATGGCAAGGTGTAGGCCTGCTCAAAGCCCTGACAATCGAGATCATGTGACCATATCTATCTCGTACCAGTCCAGAGTTTGGACAAACCTACTCAATTTAGGGTATTTATTTATTTTTACTGTATTCTACATTTTAAAAGAATAGTGAAGATATCAAAACTATGAAATAACACGTATGGAATCATGTAGTAACCAACAACAAAGTTCAACGTAGCCACTTGATGAGTGGGTCGCAGTTGTAAATGAGAACTTGTTCTACCTGGTGAAATAAAGGTGAAATAACATAAAAAAAAAAAAAAATGACAGCTTTGCACACTCTTGGCATTCTCTTGAATGAGTAGGTGTCCAGACATGACTGGTACTGTACGTGGACACGTATCATTTCAGCAACTTCGAAAAAACAACGATTTTATATCGGAGTTATGCCTGTTGTTCACACGCGTATCTGCCCACTCATTAGCTAGAATGGTCTCACTTGAGCTCGCCTCCTCGCCTGCCTTCCATCTTTGAGGACATGGATTTCCATTGTTAATGGTCAGTTGACCATCTTGTCAATATAAAAGTATATTTGATATACTTATAGGGCTTGTTAGGGACCATCAGTAAAATGACACAATCTACATGGTAATAAAATGTCCATAGATCCAAATTTCAATGACTTAACCTCAAACCATCTACAAATGCATATACACATATTGAAAGCATTTAAAGATGCACTATGCAGAAATCTCACCAATATTTGCTCAAATTGGAATAATTCACCTAATTTCATTTTGACAAAACATGCAAGTATAGTGTTGAGAATCATTGTGCCATCTAAACCGCTGTGAAATATATTTTCGATAACAAAACGTATTGTATTTTCAGCTGTTTGAATCTGGTGTACAAAACCGTAAAAGTAGTAAACTGAACTTAAGAACGGGTAGCATAGAAATAGCGCACATAGAAGAGGTCTACTGCTTCTTAGACATATTTTGGGTCAGCCAAAATGTTACATATTGCAGCTTTAATGAGACATAATCAATTTACATTGTGTAATGTTTTGACGGTCACCACTAGCCCCACAGTCCAAAGTCAAACCGACTTTTCCACGGTCGCACACTGGCTGGCTGAAGCTAATTGCCAAAATAAGTTGTCTAGCTTACTAGCTAGTCCAGGCTAGGCTATTTCCAGACACTAGACCTGGTTAGACTATTTCAAGTTATCTAGAAGGGTGTGTGACTGTATTGTAATTGTGTACTGTTTTGGCAGAGTGAAAGTATAAACGCTTCCCACGTTTGAACACACACAAACGACACCCACATCAAAGCACGCCTCCAAGGCCAAAATCTCATTCAGTCACATTTCCTAATGAGGAGACTTGAAACCGTGGCTAAATCAGGAAATTCAGCCCCCGTTTAAGTGCACAGACATTGCCGAGAGGGTATGTGGTCTGGCTCAGAGATTTTTTTAAACTTGGGCTTCAATTCACATGTCATGTAAATCAATTTATACCGTATGATCCATTTCCAAGAAAACAAAGCCAGCTTATCAGAGTAAAGGTGCTCTGGAGGTGCTATTCAAAGTCTTACTGAAACATTCAGAGGGGCGGCAAGTAGCCTAGTGGTTAGAGCGGTAGACTTGTAACCGAAAGGTTGCAAGATCAAATCCCTGAGCTGACAAGGTAAAAATCTGTTCTACCCCTGAACAAGGCATCATTGAAAATAAGAATTTGTTAACTGACTTGCCTAATTAAATTCAGTGAAAGTTAAGTTATTGAAAAACCTCAACACTAAGAACAATTAAGAAAACTTTCAATAATGACCATAACTAAATGTTCACAACATTTAGAGAATGTTCTAAAATGTTTATTTAGTTACATTAAAATGACCTGTCATTTCTGTTCTCAGAGCCTTAAAACCTCCCAGGAAAACTTGTTGGTTCACTGCCAGCTTATACTTTATGCAATACTTTAGTCTCATTCTCTCTGAAAGTCCATGGACATACAACATGTGTATGATCATTATCTGAACGCCCCCCTACAGAGATGGAGGATGCGGTTTTGATTCTGTACTTTACCCAAAACTGAATGGGATGTCAATGCTCATCTTTGTCACACATTTACCCCCTGCAGCGATTACACACAGAACACATTACTCAAAGACCGTTTCTGTACAAGTAAAATTAGACAATTACATCTTGCTAAAGCTTGGCTTTCCCAACAAGTTCAGAAGTGAATCAACAGATTCACAAGTAAAGTATTTGTCCCACTTGACAGCCTGTTATAGATAAACACATGCATTTTCCCATAGATATTTTTTGGAATCAATACACTAATATAGAAAGTTATGAGACATCAAATTACAACAAATGGCTGCTGTTTGATCCAGGATACTGCCAGACAAACAATACCCCCACAAATGATATGAAAGTCCTTATGGTTAGGATTATGAATCATTCACTACTCCTAGCCAAATACTAACCACAGTCACTGGTCCATTTTAATCTTGAACAGCCTGATATTGTTTGAACACATGCATTACAAATTCAATGTTGCAGCACACTAACGTCTGCTCAGTGCTCATGTAGTTCAGAGTGATCAATTACTTTTTCAAAATCTGGCTTCCAGTTGAAGCTCGCATCCGCTACAAGACCATGGTGCTTGCCTACGGAGCTGTGAGGGGAACGGCACCTCAGTACCTCCAGGCTCTGATCAGGCCCTACACCCAAACAAGGGCACTGCGTTCATCCACCTCTGGCCTGCTCGCCTCCCTACCACTGAGGAAGTACAGTTCCCGCTCAGCCCAGTCAAAACTGTTCGCTGCTCTGGCCCCCCAATGGTGGAACAAACTCCCTCACGACGCCAGGACAGCGGAGTCAATCACCACCTTCCGGAGACACCTGAAACCCCACCTCTTTAAGGAATACCTAGGATAGGATAAGTAATCCTTCTCACCCCCCTTTAAGATTGAGATGCACTATTGTAAAGTGACTATTCTACTGGATGTCATAAGGTGAATGCACCAATTTGTAAGTCGCTCTGGATAAGAGCGTCTGCTAAATGACTTACATGTAAATCGAAGTTACTTTTGTTTGTCTTGGTCTCACCGAGGTGAGCTGATGTAGTTGGGGAATAATAACCAATCTTCTCAGGATGTTTATCTGTGTACTCCCAGACAGTGGGAGGAAGATGGACTCTGAGGCAACAGTCCATTGAACAGTGACCCAGCAATCACATTTGGTACCTTGGAACATATATTTTTGGTTTCATGTTGGTTGTGGGAAGGACGCCATACGTTTCCTAACTGGTAAAAAACAAAATGTTTTTTTTATTGTTGGTATTTTACCCCCTTTTTCTCCCTAATTTTGATCTTGTCTCATCGATGCAACTCCCCAATCGGCTCGGAGGCGAAGGTCGAGTGGTGCTTCCTCCAAAACATGACTCACCAAACTGCTTCTTAACACCTGCCTGCTTAACCTGGAAGCAGCCGCACCAATATGTTGAAGGAAACACTGTTCAACTGAAGACCGGTGTCAGCCTGCAGGCACTCAGCCTGCCACAAGGAGTCGCTAGAGTGCAATGAGCCAAGTAAAGCTTCCCTGGCCAAACCCTCCTCTAACCCGGACAGCGCTGGGCCAATTGTGCACTGCCCTATGGGACACAGCCTGGGAACCAACCTGGGTCTTTAGTGATGCCTCTAGCACAACGATGCAGTGCCTTAGACCGCTGCGCCACTCGGGAGGCCCTAAACTGAACGTTTTTTTGAATGTTCTGAACAGAAGTGAAAACTTTGCCTGTTCTGGGAATGTTAATGTTAACACATCTAGCTTATTTTGGGTTAAACTGTTCAACTCTGACACCCTCTGGTGGCATTTTCTAAACAATGCATAAATTTGTATACTGTCCTCAAAGTACCTATAAGTCCTACAAACACATGATTAGTACTGTTAGAAAGGTAATTGTGGAATTCTGATAAAGGTCTTTCCATTTTAAAAGTGCAGGGCTTGTGCAACATAATACTTTGTCTTACAGGAATATTTTTCCTCTTACAGAAAGGATATACATATGATGAGAAAGCTGAAGTCTACCTATCCATTGACCTTATTATCCCCTGTCTGATTCCCAGTTCGTCCACTAGATAGCAGTAGCAGATCACAAGACCACTTGAAACCAGTTGCGTCTGGATTGGATAGTGAGTACCTGGGCAAAAATCGTTAAAAGTATTTTCAAGCCTCTTAATATAGTATATATAGTACTCAGGCCTTTCAAGTTATCACGGTTGTAAATTGAAATAAGACACAGACAGGTGAAGAAACTTCAAACTTCTTTTCCAATTCACTTTTCCTATTGTAAACGAGTGAGTGATGAAATCAAATGCCACATGCGTCGAATACAACAGGTGTAGGAAGACTTTACCATAAAATGCTTACTCGTGAGCCCTTAACCAACAATGCAGAGTACCCGTAGCAGTGAGAACAGTCTGACTGGAGTTGGACAATTTTCAGGGCCTTTCTGACAAATTTCAGGCCTATACCAGCCTGGTATAGAAGTCCTGGATGACAGGAAGCTCGGCCCCAGTGAAGTACTTGGCCGTACGCACTACCCTCTGTATCGCCTTATGGTCAAATGCCAAGCGGTTGCCATACCATGAGGTAATGCAACAGGTTAAGCCAACCAGATGGTGCAGCTGCAGAAATTTGAAGATCTGAGGTCCCATGCCAAGTCTTTTCAGCCTCCTGAGGGGGAATAGGCATTGTGGTGCCCTACCACATTGAATCTGGCAGCGCAGAAAATCGACAAAATTACTTCCATTCATAAATGGGCAGCCCGAATCAGAGCAGTAGTCGTGTGGTTCAAGAGATCCTTGATGTCCAAAACAGTCTTGAAGGAAAAGCAGAAGCTCCTTGGTAAGAAGCCAGTTCAATCTATTAAAGTATTATTTAGAAATTCACACATTTAACAATCTAATTCAATATTCAAGTGTGCTGTAATGGGTTGTTGTTGTTGTTTCAGGCCTTCCGCAACACTCACTCATCCTTGATGTCAATATCAGAACTCACTCTAATGATAGAGAGTATCCAGCGATCCAAGCAGCAGCCTTGGACCCACAACTGCGAAAAGCAATGGCCAAGGACAACCTGGACCGTCTGAAGGACAAGAACTTCCATAAAGGCTGAGGAGTTTGTCCAGCTCATGAGAATCCTCTATACATCCACACTGTGTGTCATGTGAAAAGAATGCCACCTGTGGACAGATCATACCCATCCTACACAAACTGGAAGAGCACTTCACTGTGAAGCATGAAGATACGTTTGTGGCAACCATCAAAGAGAAGGTGTGGGAGAACCTCTGAGCGCTATCAGGATGAGGACATTCAAGCCATCCTGCATGAGGCCACAACGGACCCAGATTTATAGAGAGGCCGGTGAGTGACACCACCTGGGACAGGCTGAGGAAGGCAACTGTTGCGGCCAATGTAACAGGAGCAACACCAGGGCTGTCAGAGGAGCTGGAGCAGACAGACACAGCGCACCAGTAGCAGGAGGAGGAGTCTGAAGGAGAGGAAATGGAGGAGACAGTCCCTCCATTGTACAAGACAAGGAGTGCCTTGGAAGAGCTGTTCTCAGAGGAGGACAGAGAGTTGAGGTTGACGATCCAACAGGACACCTCGTCCCTCACCCTCAGCGAGTGTGTTGACCCAGAGGTCGAGCTCTATAAAGGCCTGCCTCCCATCCCCATGGCTAAAGATCCTGTGATGTGGGAGAAGAGTGCCCCTCACAAACATTGCAACAAGCTACCTCTGTGCTCAACCCTCCACCCCTAGCGAGATGGTATTTGACTGCAGGGAACACAATAAGCCAGGAGAGGTTCCGACTTCTGGCAGAGAAGGCAAATATGTTGATCTTTCTCCAGAAGAACTGCTAGACCTTTTGCAGCCTACGTGCATGCTCCACCCGTTTTGCTCTACACAACTATTTTATTTTGCAGGAAATGTTATTTACATTTCCATCACCACAACATAAGTCTATAGTGATTTGTTAAAAAAATTGCTGTTTCTTTTGCTGTAAATTTGATTTGTTTTACATTTCATAAAATAAAGCAATGTTAATTCTGTTCTTAATTTGAGTTTTTCTTTGTAAAAACAACAACAAAAAGAACGGATAAGAATACCGTTAAAGTACCAGATCGATAAGCAGTATCGGTAAGAGTATCAGTAAGAGTAGTAATACCCATCCCTAACAGGGACTATGGTGGTCTGCTTGAAACATGTAGGTATTACAGACTGGGTCAGGAGGTTGAAAATGTCAGTGAAGACACTTGCCAGCTGGTCAATGCATGCTCGGAGTACGTGTCTCGGTAATCCATCTGGCCCTGTGCCCGATTTCAGTTTTTGATTTGTTAAAAAAGTTTGAAATATCCAATAAATGTCGTTCCACTTCATGATTGTGTCCCACTTGTTGTTGATTCTTCACAAAAAAATACAGTTTTATATCTTTATGTTTGAAGCCTGAAATGTGGCAAAAGGTCGCAATGTTCAAGGGGGCCGAATACTTTCGCAAGGCACTGTAGCTCATCTGGTCGGCTTGCATCACTGGGCAGCTCGCAGCTGAGTTTCCCTTTGTAATCTGTGATAACTTGCAAGCCCTGCCAAATCTGACTAGTGTCAGTTGGTGTAGTAGATTTCAATCTTAGTCCTGTATTGACACTTTGCCTGTTTCATGGTTCGTCGGAGGGCATAGCAGAATAAATAAATAGACAGCTACAAAGAATATAGATGAACTCTTGGTAAATAGTGTGGTCGACAAGCTTATCATGAAATACTGTAACTCCAGCAAGCAAAACCTTGAGTCTTCTTATATATTATAGATCGCCCACCAGCTGTTATTGACAAAGACACACACCACCCCTCCGGTCTAACCGGAGGCTGCTGTTCGGTCTTGCCGATGCATGGAAAACCCAGCTAACTGTATATTATCTATGTCCTTGTTCAGCCACGACTCAGTGAAACATAGGATATTACAGTTATTAATGTCCCATTGATAGGATGATCTCGAAAGGAGCTCATCCAGTTTATTCTCACGTTCACCAGTAGAACGGGGGTAAAGGCGGATTATCCACTCACCGACGCGGTCTTGCCAAGCACCAGGCTCTTCGACCTCGGTAACTGCGTCTCCTCTTCATACGAATGACAGCGATTTGTATCTTGTCCTGGAGGAGCAGTATATCCTTTGCGTCCGACTCATTAAAGAAAAACTCCTTATCCAGTTCGAGGAGAGTAATCGGTGTTCTGATGTCCAGAGGCTCTTTTGAAACGATGGCACAAACATTATGTAAAAAAATATATATATATTACAATTGCGCAAAAAATAAACCACACAAACTAGCACAATTGTCCAGGAGCTCGTAATACGGCGGCCATCCCCTCCGGTGCCATTCATTGAATGCCATTCAACGGCTCATGTGAAGGATGCAAACAAGGTCATGTGGATGGAGAAGGAAATGCATTGCTTTACAATGACCATCAGGTTGTGTATCCTTTCCATGCATACTAAATGTTTTCACTTTTGGTGACTTGACCTACATTGCATACTCTGACTATAATCATAGCGCATGATTTATGACCTTCATGGGAGGATTCTTATTACATTGCCAGCAGTAAGACCACTCAGTTAAATTTTTTAGAACTCCAAGCACCGAACACATTTATATTAATTTACTTAGGCATTAATCATAGAAACACTAATCGTTCATTCTCTATCTAGGGAATTAGTCCAGGATAGAGCTTGCATGCCATGTTTTTATGCATACAAATCTGTTCATTTTAGTCTATTCAAACAGACCCCATTTCAAAGGAAACAAGCGCTCATTAAGATCAGGTGTGGCCAATTAGTGGGCAGCACACCTGAACCCACTTAACACATAGAGGATAGAGAGTTTTGTTGATGATGAGAATGGAATGTATATGTTTAACTTTCTCTGAAAAAGTTACAAAAGTTTTGTTTGTGTACTCTGAACAATTTCAAAACATGACTTGAAATAGAACCATGAGGAAACCTTTAGGAAACGTTATGCTGAAGTACTGAAATTCCCACTTGTACTGTATATATATTTTTCAGTCCTTTTTCGCAAGACTGAGACTTGTGCAGTTGGCTGACACACATATGAGTGAATAAACACCTTAAAGAGACATGCCGGTAAAAATATTATATGAAACCAACAGGAAAGGAAAGTAAAGAGAAAAAAAAGAGGGACAGAAGAAAAGAAAACATAATTGAATTTGACCACAAATACCATCCCTGAAGTAGGAATGCAGTGAGATACACACACACATTCTCATAAACCTGTACACAGAGGGGGCATTTAAGTGCGGGCAGGAGAGAGCAAACAAAATCAGTTGTCTCTGAGGAGGTCCAGGGAAGGGTGTGGGGTAAAGCCTCTAGGAGGGGACCAGTGAGGAGCAGTCGATCTGACTGCAAACAGATGGCCTAGATGGAACTACTAATCATCAATTACCAGAGCAATAAGGGAGGGGAGATAATTATTTATTTTTTGGGTAGTGCGGCTGCAGTGCAAATTCAGGCAACTTCATTTTGTTTCTCCTCACACACAATCCCTCAGACTTTCCACCCTCTCGGTTTCTGTTAGGCTAGGTAGGTGGCGAATGGGGCCAAGTGGAGGGGGCTGACAGGCCAGAGGCGGGTGCTTGAGGTGGGGGTAGAGGTGTTGGTGGGGTTCTCTCTCAGCTGCAGCCCCCCGAGGCAGGTTTGACAGGCGTACTCTGGATCTTGAGTACGTGGCCTATCCTCTTCTTGATCTCAGCAACCATGGTCATGAAGGCCTGCTCCACATTGGTGGCGCTCTTGGCACTCGTTTCCAAGAACAGGATGTCCAGGGAGTCTGCAAACTCCTCCACTTTCTTTGTGGCTAAGTCACACTTGTTCCCCACCTTTTTGACATTTTCACTGGCATAGCCACTGCTTGACATTGTTGAAGGATTCCTGGTCTAGACTACAATGATGCTGTGGGCTCCTCTGTAGTAGCTGGATGTGATAGTGCGAAACCTCTCCTGCCCAGCTGTGTCCCAGATTTGAAGTTGAATGGTGTTTCTGTCTAATTCTGTAGTTCGTATTACTCCGATTGTGCATGTGTCATCTGCGAATCGGAATAGAAGACATGACTTTCCAATGCCAGAGTCACCGATTAGGAGCAGCTTGAAATAATCAATCAGGATTCATAATGGATTCATCAAAGTAAATCCCTTCTTGCTCTGAAAAATCTAAGTACTTAGCTAATTCCTTTGATTAAAAAAGTAGCAAGCTAAGTTAACTTGCTGGCAAGGTACTCCTCTAAAACCAGGCTAATTGTCTGAAACTTAAAATGGCTTCCAGTACCAACCAGGAAATAGTAACTCTTTGTTGTTGGAACAACTGAAGAACATGACTATATAGAACCATGAGGAAACCTGTAGGAAACATTATGCTGAAGTACTGACATTTCCACAGAAGAATGTTGTTTAACGTTCTCTTAACTATGAGAATATTCCCAATGTCAAAAATGTTCCTAGAAAATTACCGAAATTGAACCATGTTTGAACTTGTCAAGTTTTTTGGTTGTTGTCAAGTTCCAAAGAATGTTCCAAAGCAAAGCAACTATCCTGTACCATTCTCAGAAAGTTGTGGGAAGGTAGTATGCAAAATAACCATAGGACAATCCTGCTGTCACCCAAGCTCTAAGAAACATGGCGTTATAACTACTATTCCCTGGAGGAGGAAAACGAGGTACAACATACTATTGGGAGTCGCACTCTCGCAACTTTGGTTGAATGTCTACAACATGCCTGACAAGGCCAATGAAATCCGTGTCTCGCTGGAAGCCCCCCCTTTCACAGGCGATAAGCGTGAGACTGATGAATTCCTTCAATTCAATACTGCTCTTCACAGAGCCCATGAACAGATGACACGTGGCTAAACAGGGACAGTAGTTATAACGCCAAGTTCCCTTCAGCATGATCCAATCCACATTGACGGGCTGTAGTAGAGCGGGTCGAAAGCTTCAAGTTCCTCTGTGTCCACATCACTAACACGGAACCCAAACCGGCTGTGCACGTGCACTATCGTGGTTAAATTCATTTTGTCCCCCTACACCAAACGCGATCACGACATGCAGGTTAAAATATCAAAACAACCTCTGAACCAATTACATTAATTTGGGGACAGGTCAAAAAGCATTAAACAAGTATGGCAATTTAGCTAGTTAGCTTGCACTTGCTAGCTAATTTGTCCTATTTAGCTAGCTAATTTGTCCTGGGATATAAACATTGAGTTGTTATTTTACCTGAAATGCACAAGCTCCTCTACTCCACCAATTAATCCACACATAAAACGGCCAACCGAATCGTTTCTAGTAATCTCTCCTCCTTCCAGGCTTTTTCAGCTTTGAATTTATATGGTGATTGGCATCTAAACTTTCATAGTGTTACCACGACTACTGGCAAAACAGTTAGTCTTTCAATCACCCACGTGAGTATAACCAATGAGGAGATGGCACGAGGATACCTGCTTCTATAAACCAATAAGGAGATGGGAGAGGCAGGACTTTCAGCGCGATCTGCGTCAGAAATAGAAAGGAATTCTATTTTAGCCCTTGGCATCGCAGACGCTCGTCATTGAATAATATGGATTCCTACATTCATTTTGCGACGTGTCCGGTCTAGTCAGCATGTAAGGAATTAAAATTACGTATCTCAGAGCATCGTAGCACCATTAGGTGTAAAAACTTTACTTATCCAGTTGCGGCCCACTTCTTGGAGGCAGGCCACTCGATTTCGTCTCTGCCTCCCTAGGAGAGGGGGTGACCTTGATAAATTATTGTTAAAACTAGAGGCTGCCTCGATCTTTAATTTAAAGACCTTGATCTGAAGCCATTCTTGTGATTATTGTGACTTTGCCATTGTAATTGTTTGTAAACTTGTGTAGTCAAATTCATCTATAATCGTATGCTATCCATTTGTTGTTTGTATGCTGTTCTTTGTATGACATTTTAATATTTGATTATTAACCAATGATATTAGGCCACTCTTGGCCATGATTACAGACACCTGTGTCTTTTGACACTATATAAACGAGTCATCCCGCAGTGTTTGTGATTATACCCTGATGAAGACAGCTTGGCTGTCGAAACGTTGGTAATTACATTTTTGCATCTGAGCTCCTAGAGTGTGCGGCTCTCTTTTATTTTCAAGTTTTCTACTCCGCTAGCCAGCACCTCGTCTTAATAGGTGTGCATTTCAAATACAATTTGATAGCCATCTAACTAATTGCTAGAGCCAGGTCAAGCAATTTAAGAATAGCTCATAGTTTGTGATTAAGAAATTTATGAGTACCATACAAAATTCAGCCCACAACATCCAGGGGGTGAGCACGCTTTACCACTAAGGGACAGTTTAGTTGGCGCAACGTAACGATCTCGTGTGCCAATGGTTTGTTTTCATAACGTGAATTGTTCCTCGGAATAATTGAAGGAATTAATCCAAGCCACACGTTCATCATTTGCCTTTTCAGGCGTGATTGTAGCTCCTTCTACCGAAGTCAGGAGAGTGTGACTCCCCATAGTATGTTGTACCGAAGTTGACTGAAATGGAACATATGGTTCTCAGAACGTTACGTGCTAGCTGGGGAGTGTCACTACCCCAGCAGGAGCAGCTCATTGTGACCCTGGTCTAATAACAATTGAGTAGACTACAAGACAACAAACCACAGATGCAGTCCAGTCTGTCCACCGCAGCTTCACCACATCTCATCACTTTCCACTTTGGTGTTGTCAAACAAGCAGAGATTGATCCCTTTCGTGCAGCCGGTGGACATCGATGATCATGTAGGCTTTGATGACGACCATTTTGTTTGATTTTCAGGTGTCTCAGGCTGTGAAGCAGTACCCTGTGACTCATGGCTCGGTGCACTGTAGGTGGTGTTTATCCTCATCAACTGCACAGTATTTTGCAGAGAACACACCATTTCTTCATTATATTGCACTCTAGGAATACTCCTTAATGGAGAACCACAGGGCTTCCAATAAAACATATATCATTTAAATCTTGGTTGTGTGTGCGTGCGTGGTACTTGCCCGATTATGAATCGAGTTGACAGCACATCATAACAGCAAGTGAGTATGTTAACTATACACCATCTTGGAATTGTCACATTTTGTAGAGTTACAAAATGGGATTGAAATAGATTGTATTGTAATTGATCTAAACAAAACTCCATAATGTCAAAGTGAAAAGAAAATTCTACAAATTAAATAACAAAAACATAACACCCCCTTTGTGCCAGCCTAAATTAGTTAACGCGTTACATTTGGCTTAAGAAATCACAAGTTACATGGACTCTGAAATAATGGTGTTGACATTATTTTATTATGAGCTACTCCCTTCCTCTGTCCCCCATACATACCTCAGTCAAGTATTGAATTTCAAGCACAAATGAATCTACAAAGACCAGGGAGCTTTTCAAATCAAATCAAATTTTATTTGTCACATACACATGGTTAGCAGATGTTAATGCGAGTGTAGCGAAATGCTTGTGCTTCTAGTTCCGACAATGCAGTGATAACCAACAAGTAATCTAACTAACAATTCCAAAACTACTGTCTTATACACAGTGTAAGGGGATAAAGAGTATGTACATAAGGATATATGAATGAGTGATGGTACAGGGCAGCATACAGTATACATACAGATGGTATCGAGTACAGTATATACATATGAGATGAGTATGTAGACAAAGTAAACAAAGTGGCATAGTTAAAGTGGCTAGTGATACATGTATTACATAAGGATGCAGTCGATGATATAGAGTACAGTATATACGTATGCATATGAGATGAATAATGTAGGGTAAGTAACATTATATAAGGTAGCATTGTTTAAAGTGGCTAGTAATATATTTACATCATTTCCCATCAATTCCCATTATTAAAGTGGCTGGAGTTGGGTCAGTGTCAATGTCAGTGTGTTGGCAGCAGCCACTCAATGTTAGTGGTGGCTGTTTAACAGTCTGATGGCCTTGAGATAGAAGCTGTTTTTCAGTCTCTCGGTCCCAGCTTTGATGCACCTGTACTGACCTCGCCTTCTGGATGATAGCGGGGTGAACAGGCAGTGGCTCGGGTGGTTGATGTCCTTGATGATCTTTATGGCCTTCCTGTAACATCGTGTGGTGTAGGTGTCCTGGAGGGCAGGTAGTTTGCCCCCGGTGATGCGTTGTGCAGACCTCACTACCCTCTGGAGAGCCTTACGGTTGAGGGCGGAGCAGTTGCCTTACCAGGCGGTGATACAGCCCGCCAGGATGCTCTCGATTGTGCATCTGTAGAAGTTTGTGAGTGCTTTTGGTGACAAGCCAAATTTCTTCAGCCTCCTGAGGTTGAAGAGGCGCTGCTGCGCCTTCTTCACGACGCTGTCAGTGTGAGTGGACCAATTCAGATTGTCTGTGATGTGTATGCTGTCAGTGAACTTAAAACTGAGGAACTTACTTGCTACCCTCTCCACTACTGTTCCATCGATGTGGATAGGGGGTGTTCCCTCTGCTGTTTCCTGAAGTCCACAATCATCTCCTTAGTTTTGTTGACGTTGAGTGTGAGGTTATTTTCCTGACACCACACTCCGAGGGCCCTCACCTCCTCCCTGTAGGCCGTCTCGTCGTTGTTGGTAATCAAGCCTACCACTGTTGTGTCGTCCGCAAACTTGATGATTGAGTTGGAGGCGTGCGTGGCCACGCAGTCGTGGGTGAACAGGGAGTACAGGAGAGGGCTCAGAACGCACCCTTGTAGGGCCCCCGTGTTGAGGATCAGCGGGGAGGAGATGTTGTTGCCTACCCTCACCACCTGGGGGCGGCCCGTCAGGAAGTCCAGTACCCAGTTGCACAGGGCGGGGTCGAGACCCAGGGTCTCGAGCTTGATGACGAGCTTGGAGGGTACTATGGTGTTGAATGCCGAGCTGTAGTCGATGAACAGCATTCTCACATAGGTATTCCTCTTGTCCAGGTGGGTTAGGGCAGTGTGGTTGAGATTGCATCGTCTGTGGACCTATTTGGGCGGTAAGCAAATTGGAGTGGGTCTAGGGTGTCAGGTAGGGTGGAGGTGATATGGTCCTTGACTAGTCTCTCAAAGTACTTCATGATGACGGAAGTGAGTGCTACGGGGCGGTAGTCGTTTAGCTCAGTTACCTTAGCTTTCTTGGGAACAGGAACAATAGTGGCCCTCTTGAAGCATGTGGGAACAGCAGACTGGTATAGGGATTGATTGAATATGTCCGTAAACACACCGGCCAGCTGGTCTGCGCATGCTCTGAGGGCGCGGCTGGGGATGCCGTCTGGGCCTGCAGCCCTGCGAGGGTTAACACGTTTAAATGTCTTACTCACCTCGGCTGCAGTGAAGGAGAGACCGCATGTTTTCGTTGCAGGCCGTGTCAGTGGCACTGTATTGTCCTCAAAGCGGGCAAAAAAATTATTTAGTCTGCCTGGGAGCAAGACATCCTGGTCCGTGACTGGGCTGGGTTTCTTCTTGTAGTCCGCGATTGAATGTAGACCCTCCTACATGCCTCTTGTGTCTGAGCTGTTGAATTGAGCTTCTACTTTGTCTCTGTACTGACGCTTAGCTTGTTTAATAGCCTTGCGGAGGGAATAGCTGCATTGTTTATATTCGGTCATGTTACCAGACACCTTGCCCTGATTAAAAGCAGTGGTTCGCGCTTTCAGTTTCACACGAATGCTGCCATCAATCCACGGTTTCTGGTTAGGGAATGTTTTTATCGTTGCTATGGGAACGACATCTTCAACGCACGTTCTAATGAACTCGCACACCGAATCAGCGTATTCGTCAATATTTTTATCTGACGCAATACGAAACATGTCCCAGTCCACGTGATGGAAGCAGTCTTGGAGTGTGGAGTCAGCTTGGTCGGACCAGCGTTGGACAGACCTCAGCGTGGGAGCCTCTTGTTTAAGTTTCTGTCTGTAGGCAGGGATCAACAAAATGGAGTCGTGGTCAGCTTTTCCGAAAGGGGGGCGGGGCAGGGCCTTATATGCGTCGTGGAAGTTAGAGTAACAATGATCCAAGGTTTTACCACCCCTGGTTGCGCAATCGATATGCTGATAAAATTTTGTGAGTCTTGTTTTCAGATTAGCTTTGTTAAAATCCCCAGCTACAATGAATGCAGCCTCCGGATAAATGGTTTCCAGTTTGCAAAGAGTTAAATAAAGTTTGTTCAGAGCCATCGATGTGTCTGCTTGGGGGGGGGGATATATACGGCTGTGATTATAATTGAAGAGAATTCTCTTGGTAGATAATGCGGTCTACATTTGATTGTGAGGAATTCTAAATCGGGTGAACAGAAGGATTTGAGTTCCTGTATGTTTCTTTCATCACACCATGTCTCGTTAGTCATGAGGCATACGCCCCCGCCACTCTTCTTACCAGAAAGATGTTTGTTTCTGTCAGCGCGATGCGTGGAGAAACCCGTTGGCTGCACCGCCCCGGATTGCGTCTCTCCAGTGAGCCATGTTTCCGTGAAGCAGAGAACGTTACAGTCTCTGATGTCCCTCTGGAATGCTACCCTTGCTCGGATTTCATCAACCTTGTTGTCAAGAGACTGGACATTGGCAAGAAGAATGCTAGGGAGTGGTGCTCGATGTGCCAGTGTCCGGAGTCTGACCAGAAGACCGCTACGTTTCCCTCTTTTACGAAGTCGTTTTTTGGGGTCGCTGCATGGAATCAATTCCGTTGACCTGTTTGTAAGGCAGAACACTGGATCCGCGTCGCGGAAAACATATTCTTGGTCGTACTGATGGTGAGTTGACGCTGATCTTATATTCAGTAGTTCTTCTCGACTGTATGTAATGAAACCTAAGATGACCTGGGGTACTAATGTAAGAAATAACACGTAAAAAAAAAAAAAACTGCATAGTTTCCTAGGAACGCGAAGCGAGGCGGCCATCTCTGTCGGCGCCTCATAAAGGGCAGTGATTTGTAGATGGGTAACAATAACAAAATCAGACATTGAATTTTCCTTTTGGTATGGTCAAGTTAATAATTATGCTGTGTATGATGTATTAAACCACCCAGCCACATCAAAGATACAGTTGTCCCTCTGAACTGAGCTGCAGGACAGGAAGGAAACTGCTCAGGGACGTCACCATGAGGCCATTGGTGATTTTAAAACAGCTATGGAGTTCAATGGCTGTGATGGGAGAAAATTGAGGATGGATCAACATTGTAGTGACTCCAAAATATTGACATAAATTACATAGTGAAAATAAATAAAAAAAATGGCAAAGGAGTACACCTTTTGGCCTAAATGCAAAGTGTTGTGTTTGTGTTGGATTTGCCCCTTCATCATGGTATGGGTATGCTTGACATTGGCAAAGATGGGAGTTTTTCAGGATACAAATAAACGGGGTGAAGTTAAGCACAGGCAAAATACTAGTGAAACACCTGCTTCACTTTGCTTTATATCAGACACTGGGAATGTTTAGGATGCAGAAAGTAACCAGCATAGTGGGTCAGTTTCCGCAACAAGTAAGCACTGAAGCACGAGGCTCAAAGTTACACCAGCTCTGTCAGGAGGAATGGGCCAAAATTCACCCAACTTATTGTGGGAAGCTTGTGGAAGGCTACCCGATTTGACCCAAGTTAAACAATTTAAAGGCAATGCGACCAAATACTAATTGAGTGCATATAAACTTCTGACCCACTGGGAATGTGATGAAATAAATAAAAGCTGAAATAAATTATTCTCTCTACTATTATTCTGACATTTCACATTCTTAAAATAAAGTGGTGATCCTAACTGACCTAAGGCAGGGAATTTTTACTAGGATTAAATGTCAGGAATTGTGAAACAGAGTTGAAATGTAGTTGGCTAAGATGTATGTAACTGTATATTACCGTTTTTAGCATTTTTCTTCCACTTTGACATTAGAGCATTTAAATCCATTTTGATGCCACTTTAACACAATAAAATGTAAAGAAACATAATGGGGATTGAATACTTATGAATCACACTGTACATACTACATACAGTACAGCCCTCTTATCTCCTGGTTCTCCTGTCAGTCAGTAGATGGGGAAAACTCTGAAACTGTGATATACAGTGGGGCAAAAAAGTATTTAGTCAGCCACCAATTGTGCAAGTTCTCCCACTTAAAAAGATGAGGCCTGTAATTTTCATCATAGGTACAGTTCATGACATTAAAAATCCTACAATGTGATTTTCAGGATTTTTTTCTCTCATTTTGTCTGTCATAGTTGAAGTGTACCTATGATGAAAATTACAGGCCTCTCTCATGTTTGTAAGTGAGAGAACTTGCACAATTGGTGGCTGACTAAATACTCTTTTGCCCCACTGTAAGTCATCTGTATACCAATATATTTACTCTATAGAACAACTATTTCCTGCAGCCAATGCATTCAGTGCATTATACTTCACAGAGAAACTTAAATGAAAGCAGACATGTCACAGCAGGCTTTTGTATTGTAGTAATGGGAAAATGTCCCCTTGAAAGCAACTAGTGCTGAAATCCATCTATAGACTTTTTGTTCTAGACAGTTCCTTTGCATTGCAGAGAGAAAAGCTTTTGTATCTGAGGTCGGCCAAAGGGTATTTTATTCTTGAATGATTTTTGAAAGCTTTTGGAACAGATGCTTTACCTTGAATGACTTCAGGAAACTACAAGGTGTACTGAAAACTGTAATTTACATACATGGCAAACATGTTTAAGGGCACTTCACACAATGGTCAGCTCCACATTAGCTATGATAGATCTTATTATGATCATATCAATATATCTGTAAAACTGACCTAGTCACCTTTTTAGTCACTTCTTACAAGACTCATGCCAAACTGACTTCTTCGTTCTATGATCTGCTTTCATCCCCCTTCTGTGGCTTACAGCATACCTTCCTCCTTAGCTTGTCACTGTCAGTCCATCCATTGCCTGTGGGTCAGAGTAGAGCCAAAGCTGGCTATGAACTAGCCTCCACCTTGTAATGCAGCACTTCCTTCCCTTTGTCAAACAAAGACATACCAGGGGGATGTACTGAGTAGGCAGAACAAGAAAACCTCAGCTCACAGAGATCCAAACTCTGGATCCCAATCATTCTATAAAGTACAAAGGAAATATCTAGTAGAAACATTGAGACCAAAAATAAACCCCAACCATCTGAGAGAAAAGAAAAGCAGATCAGAGGGGCTTTTATGGAAAAGTTATTTTTTGAGTCTATTTTTTCCCCCCGCAGACACTTGCTCTTTGCTCCCTCTCAGTAATGCTCCCTCTCAAGTGACATCTCTGTGGGAAATGACTCGTCGATGCTAACACGACTCCTTCGAGTGAAGGACTTGACACGGAGTAAACTTGAGCAATGGGTACTGCAATTTAGAATTTATTGATTGGCCAATCTGACAACATGACAAAAAGAAGTGCGATATCTCTTTCCCTGAAAACATCTGTGGCCCATTTGATTTGGAATGAGATAATGGGACCTGGAAGGCACAAAGTCATTTATTTTCACTGTCATATGACTAGTGTCGCATGATGGGGGTTGCAACGGTTCCCGCTCGCGCAACATGTAGTACCTCAACTTATTGATGAACTCGCACACCTTGCCGACAGTACCATGCCCTGTACTTAGTTATCATTTCCATGCTACGAGAGCAATTGGCTGAGTGTGGGTTAAGGGCGACCTGTCATTCCATTCCTCAGTTGGAGAGACAGGTGAACAGAGTAAATGAACACTGATGTCCATGCTGCCTACTACCTGTTCCAGTCTGCTTTATGACTTTCCCTTCCCTTACATAGACATAGATGTATCCATGGTCTTGGTTGCCATATAGCACAAAGGACACATAGGAGCAATGCTCCTGCAGAGCTTTCTTTGACCAGTAAGGCATCTATTAGTCCATGCGCCAGAGGGGCTGTCGGGCTCACTTGTGCCGACGATGTCTCATAGTGATTTTCTTGAAGGTCTAGCTCCATAGAGTTGGTAAATGTGTGATAGCAGTGTAGAAATGGCAGCTTTCTCTGTGTTATCGCTCTTTCTTTCATCCTCCACCCCATTAATTTGCCCCATAGGGACTTTACCCTGTGACAAACTATGTCAGTATACAACAAGTTATTGCTCACGTATACGCTTTAATCATATATCACTGGAAAGCTTAATTCACAGCTATCAGACACATTTTTGGAATGTTCAGGTAAAAAATAACCTTGACCTTTGACCACTAGGGTACAAATATTTACCTGTATAAATTGCATTTAAAAAATGAAACCTTGATACATTTTAATCTTTGTTTGACGAGTGTTTTTGAAAGGTCATGAAATTACATTTTAAATGATATATAATATAACCAACTTTGAAAGCACCAACTACAACTATTGTTTAGATATAGCCCGTATCTGTGTATCTAAGCTTACAATGATACAGTGGCGTCGGAAAGTATTCACAACCCTAGACTTTGTCCACATTTTGTTGTGCTACAGCCTGAATTTAAAATGGAATAAATTGAGCCTTTTTGTCACTGGCCAACACACAATAACCCACAAGGCCAAAGTGGAATTATGTTTAGACATTTTTACCAATTAATTCAAAACGAAAAGCTGAAATGTCTTGAATCAATAAGTATTCATCCCCTTTGTTATGACAAGCCTAAATATACTGACTAAAAATATAAACACGGGCCTCCTGTGTGGCATAGTGGTCTAAGATACTGCATCGCAGTGCTAGAGGTGTCACTACAGACCTGTTCCCGGGCTGTGTCACGACCGGCTGTGATCGGGAGTTCCATAGGGCAGCGCACAATTGGCCCAGCTTGGCTCATCGCGCTCTAGCGCCTGCAGGATGACCTTGGTCGTCAGTTGAACGGTGTTGAACGTTCGGGTACGCCACCTTCGCCTCCCGAGCCCATTGGGGAGTTGCAGCGAAGAGACAAGATCGAAAAAGGGGGTCGAAAATATATTTATCTCACTGTTGCATCTCCCCAATGGGCTATATATATATAGTGCCAGTCAAAAATTTGGACACCGACTCATTCAAGGGTTTCTTTGTTTTTACATTGTAAAATCATAGTGAAGACATCAAAACTATGAAATAACACATATGGGATCATGTAGTATCCAAAAACATGTTAAACAAATCAAAATATGTTTTTGATTTTAGATTCTTCAAAGTAGCCACCATTTTCCTTGATGACAGCTTTGCACACACTGAATTCTCTTAACCAGCTTCATGTGGTAGTCACCTGGAATGCATTTCAATTAACAGGTGTGCCTGTTCCGTCATCATGAAGTGCTTTGAGAGACTAGTCAAAGACCATATCACCTCCACCCTACCTGACACCCTAGACCCACTCCAATTTGCTTACCGCCCAACTATGTCCACAGACGATGCAATCTCAACCACACTGCACACTGCCCTAACCCAGAGGAATAGCTATGTGAGAATGCTGTTCATCGACTACAGCTCGGCATTCAACACCATAGTACCCTCCAAGCTCGTCATCAAGCTCGAGACCCTGGGTCTCAACCCCGCCCTGTGCAACTGGGTACTGGACTTCCTGACGGGCCGCCCCCCAGGTGGTGAGGGTAGGCAACAACATCTCCACCCCGCTGATCCTCAACACTGGGGCCCCACAAGGGTGCGTTCTGAGCCCTCTCCTGTACTCCCTGTTCACCCACGACTGCGTGGCCACGCACGCCTCCAACTCAATCATCAAGTTTGCGGACGACACAACAGTGGTAGGCTTGATTACCAACAACGATGAGACGGCCTACAGGGAAGAGGTGAGGGCCCTCGGAGTGTGGTGTCAGGAAAATAACCTCACACTCAACGTCAACAAAACTAAGGAGATGATTGTGGACTTCAGGAAACAGCAGAGGGAACACCCCCCTATTCACATCGATGGAACAGTAGTGGAGATGGTAGCAAGTTTTAAGTTCCTTGGCATACACATCACAGACAAACTGAATTGGTCCACTCACACAGACAGCATCGTGAAGAAGGCGCAGCAGCGCCTTTTCAACCTCAGGAGGCTGAAGAAATTTGGCTTGTCACCAAAAGCACTCACAAACTTCTACAGATGCACAATCGAGAGCATCCTGGCGGGCTGTATCACCGCCTGGTACGGCAACTGCTCCGCCCACAACCCTAAGGCTCTCCAGAGGGTAGTGAGGTCTGCACAACGCATCACCGGGGGCAAACTACCTGCCCTCCAGGACACCTACACCACCCGATGTTACAGGAAGGCCATAAAGATCATCAAGGACAACAACCACCCGAGCCACTGCCTGTTCACCCTGCTATCATCCAGAAGGCGAGGTCAGTACAGGTGCATCAAAGCTGGGACCGAGAGACTGAAAAACAGCTTCTATCTCATGGCCATCAGACTATTAAACAGCCACCACTAACATTGAGTGGCTGCTGCCAACACACTGACACTGACACTGACTCAACTCCAGCCACTTTAATAATGGGAATTGATGAGAAATTATGTAAATATATCACTAGCCACTTTAAACAATGCTACCTTATATAATGTTACATACCCTACATTATTCATCTCATATGCATACGTAATACATGTATCACTAGCCACTTTAACTATGCCACTTTGTTTACATACTCATCTCATATGTATATACTGTACTTGATTCCATCTACTGTATCTTGCCTATGCTGCTCTGTACCATCACTCATTCATATATCTTTATGTACATATTCTTTATCCCCGTACACTGTGTATAGGACAGTAGTTTTGGAATTGTTAGTTAGATTACTTGTTGGTTATTACTGCATTGTCGGAACTAGAAGCACAAGCATTTCGCTACACTCGCATTAACATCTGCTTACTGTCACGAGTCCGACCGAGGGTGTTTCCCCTTCCCGGGTGGGTCGCGCTCGGCGGTCGTCGTCACCGGCCTATTAGCTGCCACTGATTGTTTTTCCTCCCCCTCCTTTTATGTTGATTGGTAGCACCTGTTCATGTTTAATTAGTTTGTCTTTATTAGACAGCCGGCCTGCCTGGTTGTTGTGCGGGATTATTTCAATGTAACCTTCGGCTCTGTTGTAGAGGTACGTGTTAGTGCCTGGTCGTGATTTTTTCCATTGTACATTTTTGATTCCCTGTGGTTGGGAACGTAACTTTTGTGAGCACCCTAATGGTGCGTTGGTGCTATTAAAAGACGCACAGCATTGAACTCTGTCTCCTGCATTTGACTCCACACCCACGACACCCGGAGCATTACACTAACCATGTGTATGTGACAAATAAAATTTGATTTTGATTTGATGTGTTTGAGCCAATAAGTTGTGTTGTGACAAGGTAGGGGTGGTATACAGAAGATAGCCCTATTTGGTAAAAGACCAAGTCTATATTATGGCAAGAACAACTAAAATAAGTAAAGAGAAACGACAGTCCATCATCACTTTAAAACATGAAGGTCAGTCAATCCGGAAAATGTCAAGAACCTTGAAAGTGCAGTCGCAACAACCATCAAGCGCTATGATAAAGCTGGCTCTCATGAGGACCGCCACAGGAAAGGAAGACCCAGAGTTACCTCTGCTAAATTCATTAGAGTTAACTGAACCTCAGATTGCAGCCCAAATAAATGCTTCAGACTTCAAGTAACAGACACATCTCAACATCAACTGTTCAGAGACTGCGGGAATCAGGCCTTCATGGTCAAATTGCTGCAAAGAAGTCACTACTAAAGGACACCAATAAGATGCAGAGACTTGCTTGAGCCAAGAAACACGAGCAATGGACATTAGACCGGTGGGAATCTGTCCTTTGGTCTGATGAGTCCAAATTTGACATTATTGATTTCAATTGCCGTGTCTTTGTGGGGCCCCAGAGTAGGTGAAAGGATGATCTCTGCATGTGTGGCTCCCATCTTGAAGCAGGGATGTGGTGTGATGGTGCTTTGCTGGTGACACTGTCAGTGATTTATTTAGAATTCAAGGCACACTTAACCAGCATGGCTACCACAGAATTCTGCAGCGATACGTCATCCCATCTCATCTGGTTTGTGCTTAGTGGGACTATCATTTGTTTTTCAACAGGACAAGGACCCAATACACCTCCAGGCATTGTATGGGCTATTTGACCAAGAAGTGCTCAGCATATGTGGGAACTCCTTCAAGACTGTTGGAAAAGCATTCCAGGTGACTACCTCATGAAGCTGGTTGAGAGAATGCGAAGAGTGCAAATCGGTCATCAAGGCAAAGGGTGGCTACTTTGAAAAATCTCAAATATATATATTTTTTGGGTTACTACATTATTCCATATGTGCTATTTCATAGTTTTGATGTCTTCATTATTATTCTACAGTGTAGAAAATAGTCAAAATAAATAAAAACCCTTGAATGATAAGGTGTCCAAACCTGACTGATAGTGTAGATTAGGGCATAATTAATTAATTTACACTAACTCAGTAAAATCGTTGACAATGTTGTGTTTATTTAAGTTCAGAGGTAAAAATGTTCTTAAAAAGTTACATAAGTTGCATGGACTCACTCACTGTGTGTGCAATAGTTTTTAACATAATTTTTGAATGACTACCTCATCTCTGTACCAATTGCCGTGTCTGTACTGTCCCTCAGTCGAGCAGTGATTCTCAATCAGATTCAACCAAAGACCAGGGAGGTTGTCTAATGCCTCGCAACAGGCACCTACACGATTTATACAAACGTATGTGGACACCCCTTCAAATGAGTGAATTTGAATTTGAATTTTTTACACAGCAATGCAATCTCCATAGACAAACATTGGCAGTAGACAGTGGGCGTTACTGAAGAGCTCAGGGACTTCCAATGTGGCATCTTCATAGGATTTCAACAAGTCAGTGAGTCACATTTTTGCCCTGCTAGAGCTTCCCCGGTCAACAGTAAGTGCTGTTATTGTGAAGTGCAAATGTCTAGGAGTAACAACGGCTCAGCCGCGAAGTGGTAGGCCACACAAGCTCATAGAACGAGACTGTTGAATCACATAGTGTGTAAGAATCGTCTGTTGCAACACTCACTACCGAGTTCCAAACTGCCTCTGGTAGCAACTTCAGCACAATAACTGTTCTTCCGGAGTTTCATGAAATGGGTTTCCATGGCCGAACAGCCGCACACAAGCCTAAGATCACCATGCGCAATGCCAAGCGTCGACTGGAGTGGTGTCAAGCTCACCGCCATTGGACTCTAGAGCAGTGGAAATGCTTTCTCTAGAGTGATGAATCACACTTTGACATCTGGCAGTCCGGCATGAATCTTGGTTTGGCGGATGCCAGGAGAACGCTACATGCCCAAATGCATCTGTGAAGTTTGGTAGATGAGGAATAATGGTCTGGGGATGTTTTTTCATGGTTCAGGCTAGGCCGCTTCGTTCCAGTGAAGGGAAATCTTAAAGCTAGACCATTCTGTGCATCCAATACCCTTTCCTGTTTAGGCATGTGCCCCCGTGCACAAAGCGAGGTCCGTGCAGAAATGATTTGTCGAGATCAGTATGAAAAAACTTGACTGGTTTGCACAGAGCTCTGACCACAACCCCATCGAACACCTTTGGGATGAATTGCAACGCCGACTGCAAACCAGTTCTAATCGTCCAACATCAGTGCCCAACCTCACTAATGCTCTTGTGGCTGAATGGAAGCAAGTCCCCACAGCAATGTTCCAACATCTAGTGGCAAGCCTTGCCAGAAGAGGGGAGGTTGTTATAGCAGCAAAGGGGGGCCAACTCCATATTAATGCCAATCATTTTAGTATAAGATGTTCGACGAGCAGGTGTCCACATACTTTTGGTCATGTAGTGTATTTGTAGACAAAAAAAAGCAGATATTGAATATTCCTTTGAGCATGGTAAAGTTATTAATTACACTTTGGACAGTGTAGCAAAATACACAGTCACTACAAAGATACAGCCGTCCTTCTTAACTCGGAGAGGAAGGAAACCGCTCAGGGATTTTCTTATGAGGCCAATGGTGACTTTACAACAGTTAGAGTTTAATGGCTGTGATTGGAGAAAACTGAGGATGGATCAACAACTTTGTAGTTATTCCACAATACTAACCTAATGACAGAGTGAAAAGAAGGAAGCCTGTATAGAATTAAAATATTCCAAAACATGCATCCTGTTTGCAATAAGGCACTGAAGTCAAAATAACAAAATAGAAAAGAAATGGACTTTATCCTTAATACAAAGCGTTATGTTTGTTGAAAATCCAACACGTCACTGAGTACCACTTTTCGTCTTTTCAAGCATGGTGGTGGCTGAATCATGTTATGGGTATGCTTGTCATTGGCAAGGACTAGGGAGTTTTTTGGGGGTTAGAAAGAAACGGAATAGAACTAAGCCCAGGCAAAATCCTAGAGGAAAATTTGGTTCACTCGCCTTTCCAACAGACATTGGGAGACAAATTCACCTTCCAGCAGGACAAAAACCTAAAACACAAGGCCAAATATACTGTACCTTGGAGTTGCTTAACAAGATGACATTGAATGTTCCTGAGTGGCCTAGTTAAAGTTTTTGGCTTCAATCGGCTTGAAAATCTATGTCAGGACTTAAAAATGGCTGTCTAGCAATGTTAAAACTACCAACTTGACAGAGTTTTAAGACATTTGTAAAGAATGTGCAAATATTGTACAATCCAGTTGTGCAAAGCTCTCAGAGACTTACCCAGAAAGATTCACAGTAATCGCTGCCAAAGGTGATTCTGTGCCTCAACACAATCCTGTCTCAGAGCTCTATGGACAATTCCTTCGACCTCATGGCTTGGTTTCTGCTCTGACTTGCACTGTCAACTGGTGGAACCTTATATAGACAGGTGTGTACCTTTACAAATCATGTCCAATCAATTTAATTTACCACAAGTGTACTCCAATCAAGTTGTAGAAACATCTCAAGGATGATCAATGTACACAGGATGCACCTGAGCTCAATTTAGAGTTGCATAGCAAAGGGTCTGAATACTTATATAAATATGGTATATATTTTTTTTTTAATACATTTGCCAAATATTCTAAAAACCTGTTTTCACTTTGTCGTTCACTTTGTCGTCGGCCCAAATTTGGGGGTCTGGCTCATGGACTAAATGGGCTCACAGTCCATAGCGTTCACTGGCTGATGAGTTGTTGAACAAAAGGCTATTTAGTGAACATAATTTAATGTCATAAATTAGGATAGCAGCTACTCGCCTGTGACATCCCACTGGACACAGACATCAGTTCAACGTCTAGTTTGGATTTACATTCAATTCCGTTTTCAATTAACATGAATTTAATATGAAATCAACAAGTGACTTTTTATGACTTTTTGCAAATCCAAACATTTTTTCCACATTGATTCAACGTCATCATAGATTTTTTTGGTTGTTGAAATAATGTTGATTCAACCAGTTTTTCCCAGTGGGATGCTGTGCTAACCTTACTTCACGTTACTTATGGTATTTATCAACTCTTACCCAAGGTGAACTGTGTCTCAGTTGGGAAACCTTTTGAACAACACCATCTACTGTGAGGACTTATTTGATGAAACTACTGTCTGTGTGGGGATCTGTATTATTCATCCTAAATTTGAATCCCATTGTCTAAAATGCCCGAGGGTAGTTGGAGGCTTACAGACAGAATATAACAAGGAAAAGGACTATTTTGACTTTTTAAATTCTATTTTAGAAAATAATCCTCCCATTTAACATTACAAAACCCATCAACTGCCCTAATGTGTACAGAGGCATTGGTGTATTTGTGATGCACTAGGAAAAATCAATTTTGCACAATGGCAATTTCATCCTTAATCATCTGAACACTATTATATGTAAAATCGACTAAGGATTTCTAAGGGTTTCTCTAGACCTGGTCGATTGACATATTAAGTTTAGTGTTTTTCCTTTCCTCAGTATTGTTACTGCATTTGTGGTCAAAAGTACTATAGGAACTAGCTATGACCAAGCTCTCAACATGTCAAATCCTGCATCCAATCTCACATCCATCAAGCGCACTCTGGTTTCATAACACTGTTGCCATGGCTACACAGTATTTAAAACCCCTTGTAATAACCTGACCATCACAATTTTCTCCCAGAGGTAATTCCCACCATTTCGAGCTAAAATTATTCCACCACTGTTACTGTTTTTCTAATTAATTAGCCGTATTAAAGGAAGTTGGCCTGTCAAAGTCAATATATCATGGGAACTCTAGTGCTTAGTGAAGTATGAACAGACACAACCGAATGTGAGACTGAGAGCAGGATAGTAAATTCAAGCCATAGCATAATATGATTGTTTTTTTTTACACATGCATTTTCTGAAAGGTTGATTTCTTTAACCAGACTGCGAAGGAGTTCCACTGTTAGTTTCCATTCATTGCATTCATCGTGCTGTCCAACATTGGCTGAGCATCGGATGTACGCAAACATGTAGAGGGATTTTGATGCAGTGCTCTTACAAGATATATTGAACAGCACTAGACTTGCGTAGGGAGAGGCCTTGTCAGGTGTCCTTGTCTTTAACTAAAAGTAGTCCTTCTCATTCTAGAGATACAATCTAGAAGTCCTTGGAACAGAGTCATCCTCTTGGCTGGCCTGGAAAATCTATAGACAATCTTTGTTAATCCCAACTTTGCTATCTGACTGTGTGCCTGTAGGCTCTTCAACCCCCTAAGGACAAATATGGTCCAACTTACTGAAATAAAAATAATTACATTTTCCATTTTTGTTCAGCTAAGTCCCAGCAGCAGCCTTTCACTTGTGGAGATTTCAGTGCAACAGTTGAAAGCACAGGATAAGTGTCAAGCAGACCAGTGAAAATCCCATGATTAAATAAAGCTGGCCAGAGCAACATGAGTTGATGTTTGTACTCTGAGAGAATACATAATCATGGAGTGTGAATACAGAGCACTGCAAGGCCACTTACTCTTAATTAAAGAGTGGGGAAAGAGGTTCTGTTTTCCACAAGATTCACACAGGAGCAAATTAGGGGCGTCTGACAGTCACACAGACATATCCATTTGCCTCATTTCCCCTTCCTGTTCCAGTCTGCCCTATGGCCGCCTTCTCTCCCATTAGATACGACTTCTTCTCTCATTAACGGGATGGAGCCACTCTCAGAGCTTCCAAATCCCAAATAATTAAATAGAATGCATTAACAACTGATTAAGGGAAAGAGGAATTGGTAGTATAATTTGTCTTTCTTTTGCAAAGTTCTATAGGAAGGATGTGAAACACACAACAAACACACTCAAAACGGTTGGGTTTATAGTTTGTTTTATAGATTACCTAGTCTTATTATCGGTATAGATGGATGGAAGCCATCCAAATGTAGATCTATTGTAGCATCTCATCCCCTTCTGCCCACTAACGAGCAACTCTGATTTAGTGTTCCATTACATCAATACATCAACTGGTAAGTCAAGGGTAATACTCCGAGGGCTCCCGAGTGGCGCAGCGGTCTAAGGCAATGCATCTCAGTGCTAGAGGTGTCACTACAGACACTGGTTTGATCCTGGGCTGTTTCACAATCAGCCGTGATCGGGAGTCCCATAGTGCGGCGCACAATTCGCCCAGCGTCGTCCAGGTTAGGGGAGGTTTTCGCCGGGGTAGGATGTCATTGTAAAATAAGAATTTGTTGTTAATTGACTTGCCTAGTTAAATAAATGTAAAAATGAAATAAAAAACACTTGGTGGCTGAGACAGCTCAGAATAACAACATTCATATAAATACAAGTTTATGATGAATTGATAGCAATAAAATGTGACATGAAGAATACACGCAGTGCCAGATGCCAGGGGTTCCCCACTATGGTTTAGTATCCTTCAAACTGCTTTATTACATTTCACTCGGCAGAATAATTCTTCCATCATTTCTCAGGCTCACTGGCACATTTAGATTTACTCCGCCAGAGCCAGCTAGGCAGCCTAATATAATTTATAACCAGGCAGACTGTAGAGAGGAACAGTATTTACAGCAAAGACAAATCAAACATCTAAAGCATTAGAACACCTTTTGTTGGACATGGTGACCTTTAAACTTGGGATCAACAGGGAAATGTCATATATCTTCTTTTTTTTCTTTTTTTCCCCAATTGGAAGTTAGTCTTGTCTCATCACTGCGACTCGACATACAGACTCGGGAGAGGCGAAGGTCGAGAGCCGTGCGTCCCCCAAAACACAAACCAACCAAGTTCTTGCTTACTTACTGCTTCTTGAAACAATGCCCACTCAGCCCAGAAGCCAGCCACACCAATGTGTCAGAGGAAACACTGTACACCTGTTGACTGTGTCAGCATGCACTGCACCCAGCCCACCACACCTTCTCCCCATTTTAGCTATCAATATGTTTTGATAATGACAGTTTACAGTCCAGGGTTACTCCAAGCAGTTTAGTCACCTCAAATTGCTCAATTTCCACATTATTCATTACGAGATGTAGTTGAGATTAAGGGTTTAGTGAATGATTTGTCCCAAATACAAGACTTTAAGTTTTGTAAATATTTAGGGCTAACTTATTCCTTGCCACCCACTGTGAAACTAACTGCAACTCTTTGTTAAGTGTTTCAGTAATTTCAGTTGCTGTAGTAGGTGACGTGTATAGTGTTGAGTCATCCGCATACATAGACACACTGGCCTTACTCAAAGCCAGTCGCATGTCGTTAGTAAAGATTGAAAAAAGCAAGGGGCCTAAATAGCTACACTGGGGAATTCCAGGTTCTATCTGGATTATGTTTGATAGGCTTCCATTAAAGAACACCCTCTGTGTTCTGTTAGACAAGTAACTCTTTATCCACATTATAGCAGGGGGTGTAAATACATAACATATGTTTTTCCAGCATCAGACTTTGATCAATAATGTCAAATGCTGCACTGAAGTCTAACAAGACAGCCCCCACAATCATTTTATCATACATTTCTCTCAGCCAATCCTCAGTCATTTGTGTAAGTGCTGTGCTTGTTGAGTGTCCTGCCCTATATCCGTGCTGATAGTCTGTTGTCAATTTGTTTACTGTGAAATAGCATTGTATCTGGTCAAACAGCATTTTTCCATAAGTTTACTACGGGTTGGTAACAGGCTGATTGGTCGGCTATTTGAGCCAGTAAAGGGAGCTTTCCTATTCCTGGGTAGCAGAATGACTTTAGCTTACTAGAAAGTGTGTGAGGGCACACACTTTCTAGTAGGCTTAAATTGAAAATGTGGCAATATCGTCCGCTATTATCCTCAGTCATTTTCCATCCAGATTGATAGACAACAATAATCTTTTCACCTCTTCCACACTTGACTTTACAGAATTCAAAAGTACAATTCTTGTCTTTCCAAATTTGGTCAGAAATACTTGGATGTATAGTGTCAGCGTTTGTTGCTGGCATGTCATCCCTAAATTTGTTTATCTTGCCAATTAAAAAGTCATTAAAGTGGTTTGCAATATCAGTGGGTTTTGTGATAAATGAGCCATCTGATTCAATGAATGATGGAGCCGAGATGGCTTTTTTAACAAAAATGTCATTTTAGGTGCTCCAAAGCTTTTTACTATCATTCTTTATATCATTTATATTTGTTTCATAGTGTAGTTTATTCCCTTTTATTTAGCTTAGTCACACCATTTCTTCATTTGCAGTACGTTTGCCAATCAGTTGGGCGACAGTACGTTTGCCTCATCGCTCTCTACCATACAATTTCTCAATTCCTCTTCAATCCAAAGGGGATTTAATCGTTTTTACAGAGTCATATTCATGGATTGCTTTACATCAGCATATCACTTAACTTGTTAACATATGTATCCCATGCAATAATAAAATGTGTATGCTTACCTGTTTGCATATAGATTATTACATTTCCACCCACAACCAGGTATAGAATAGGAATAGGACTCCCAATGCTGAAATGATTCAGGGATGGGATCTCTTTGGTCTTGAAGTTGAAAGGTGCTAATGGTGTGTTGTGATTGACATGTCATCTACCTCTCTGCCTTCTCTCATTATCCTTTGTTTCATGCTTTCCATGAGGGCTGGGGTTGATGAAAGACGTATTTAAGAAGAGATATTTCCAGATTGATCTATGTGACAAAGAAGACAATGTAAACAGCACTCATGTATTCACAGTGGTGTAAAGTACTTAAGTAAAAAAAGTACTAATTAAGTAGTTTTTTGGCATAACTGTACTTTACTACTTATATTTTTGACAACTTTTACTTTACTTCACTACATTTCGAAAGAAAATAATGTACATTTTGCTCCATACATTTCCTGACACCCAAAAGTACCCATTGCATGTTGAATGCTTAGCAGGGCAGAAAACATCTCTGGTCATCCCTACTGCCTCAAATCTGGCAGACTCACTAAACACATGCTTGGTTTGTATATAATATTTGAGTGTTGGAGTGTGCCCCTGGCTATCCGTGAATAAGAAAAACATTTAATGAACATTGTGCCATATGGTTTGCTTAATATAAGGCATTTGAAATTATTTTGTACTTTTACTCAAGTATTTTCATGGGGGACTTACAATTTTACTTGAGTCATTTTCTATTAAGGTATCTTTACTTTTACTCAAGTATGACAATTAGGTACATTTTCCACCACTGTGTATTTAGGGAAACCTGAGATGCAAGAATATTTGGCAGTTTATCCTAAAACATTTTACAGATGGACAATGTCCATTGATGACCCCATTAATGGACACGTGAATCTGTTTAAGGTTAAGGGAATTGAAGGGAACAGTACACTATGTATGTATTGTGAATGAAAGGAATCATTGTGTACCACTGTCAGACCTTAAACCCCAATAGAATAGACCCCATAGATGTAATTTAACAGAGTAAAGAACCCCCTTGTGCTGACTGTAAGGGTTTGTGACTGTTAAAGGATAGTATGTCCAATACCAAGGTGACCAAGACTCAGGTTTTGATGTGGCATCATTACCTAGATTATATTACTCATATTATGGAGTTCAGAGAGTGTCAAGGACAGTATTTTTTCTGTCAAATTAGCATCGTAGTTCACTCTGTTCACCTGTCCTAAATCCCTCTGTGGGCTTTGGATCACCTCCCTTTGCAGTCAGGGGATGTCTGAGAATTACCCACAAGACATGTCAGGAGGCATACGCATACGCATGCACATACAAACACACACACACACCCACGCACACAGATGATTGGTTGCCGTATATGTTACGATCAGGAATAAAATGTGGCAGATTATTCAATAATCAGACAGGAAATGTGTGGATTTTGGCATTCAAGTGTGTTGTGTATTACCAAGGCAGTTTTGCCAGGGCCATTGCCAATGCCATTGTGGGTTTACTGAGGATTTATTTTGTTATCTGATTTCTGAATCTCCTCTGAAGATGAAACACACAAAACATACATGGTTTAGATAGCTCATTTTCGAAGAGCTGCCTCATCATTCACAACACCTGGCAATAATTGTGCTTCATTTGCAATCAACGTTGTTTCAATGTAATTTGTGAATGCATTGTGACTTGGAGTCAACGTGGAAAATACATTAGATTAAAAATAAAGTAATCAACCAGTACCAGTCTTCATTTCAACCAGCGCTGTAAACATTGAAATTAGGGCAAAACTACAACTTAAATACATTGATTTAACCTGTCTAACAGGTTGTTACGTCAATCTAATTTCAACATAATCTTTAGAACTATGTATATGTTAAAAAGAAATTGAAAATTTCACGTAGAATGTAACAACTTTTTCATCATATATTCAATTGAGTGGTTGAAATTATTTTGAATTTCATATTTGATAAGAAATATTTTATGTTAATAGTAAAATAGTATGTTTGAATCAACATAATTGTTTCAACGTCATGCTATCAACCTAAATAAAGAGGTAAACATTTTTGAAGCCACTGTCCAATTATTTCTGTTTTAACAGTGAGTCCTACTGGTATATGAGGGGTAATTCACTTCAGTGAATCCAGATGTCTTGTCACGCCTTGGTCATAGATTTTTGTGTTTTCCTTAATTATTTGTTCAGGTCAGGGTGTGACATGGGTTTATTGTGTTGTCTTATTGGGGTTTTTGTAGGCATTGGGATTGTGGTTCATTAAGGGTGTGTCTAGCATAGGCTTAGCTGCCTGAGGCGGTTCTCAATCAGAGTCAGGTGATTCTCGTTGTCTCTGATTGGGAACCATATTTAGGTAGGCGGGGTTTCACTGTGTATTTCGTGGGTGATTGTTCCTGTCTCCGTGTTAGTGTTCACCAGACAGGCTGTATAGGTTTTCACGTTCCGTTTGTTGTTTTGTATTTGTATAGTATTTTCATGTATAGCTTTTTTCATTAAAGACATGAGTAACCACCACGCTGCATTTCGGTCCGACTCTCTTTCGACGAACGAATGCCGTTACATGCCTATCTCTACAGTGCCTTCAGAAAGCATTCACACTCTTTTGACTTTTTTTCACATTTTTTCGTGTTACAGCCTGAATTAAATTGAGATTTTGTGTCACTGGTCTACACACAATACCCTATAATGTCAAAGTGGAATTATGTTTTTAGAAATGTTTACAAATGAATAAAACATTTAAAGCTGAAATGTCTTGAGTCAATAACTATTCAACCCCAGTGAATTTCAAACAGATTCAACCATAAAGACCAGGGAGGTATTGTATAGGTATTGTATAGTGTTTGTGGGTGGCCAAGGATCCATAGACTGCCATGGTAATTGGGGGAATAGTCTAAATATAATAAGCATGCCAGAAAGACATGGGTTAAAGGGCCCCTAGGTGATATGTGTGGCAGATGAAACAATAAGCAGAACTATCTGTAATGCCAATTAATTGCCTTCCAGAGGCAAAACTAAAACTGCATGTGGGTGCTCATTTGTTGCTCAGCCTCTCTCAATTTATATTTAACTAGGCAAGTCAGTTAATAACAAGTTCTTATTTACAATGACAGCCTAGGAACAGTTGGTTAACTGCCTTGTTCAGGGGCAGAACAACATATTATTTACCTTGTCAGCTCAGGGATTCAATCTAGCAAACTTTCTATTACTGGCCCAATGCTTTAACCACTAGGCTATCTGCCACCCCGTGTGTTTACATTGCCAAAGCAAGTGAACTGGTTTACCCAGCACTCTACACAGGTTCCTTTCTGTTTGCTTTATTAATCTGGAGTTACATCCCATTGCCCTTTAATTACTACATTCAGCCCAACATTAATCCAGGAGTGAAGATGGTCATTATTGCTCTCTGGATAGTCCCACACTGTCTGTGGGAGTGTTCATGACACCAGGAGAAGGACTGTGTTCATTAGATCAGCGACTCCCACTGTTGAATCATCCCCTGCAGGGCCACAATGGTCTGCTAGACATCTGCTGGCCAGGAGCATCAAGCGGATCTGGGGGGACCGAGAGGGACAGAGCTGGAGAGTCATTTTGTCTTTTTTCCTCAGGTATATTTCATTCAGTAGATTCTAATCTCAACTTTTATGTCCTTTCCTCTTTTCATACTTTGACACCTACAGATTATCTGCCTGTAATTCGTCTTTGATAGGAAGTCATTGTTCCGTACATTGTGTGTACGCCTACAATACTTGGGCAGCAGATCCGAGAGATAAAAGATGAATGCAATCAATGCCTTTGTCATTTTTACTACTATAGGCTACAGTAACTGACTGCCAGTTACACTAATGTGCCATGAAGAAAAAGAAGTGAGACTAATGCAACTGATTCGTGGGAATGGGGTCATGTCATAACAGTTCCATTACTCTCCCACGACCGTTGACATGTTTGGAGTAAGATGAGTTGCATTGATTTGCCAGCATCTTCATCTGTTACGTCTGCATGAGGACCCTAACAGTGTGGTTAGTGCTGGATGAAAGTGTGACCTTATTGCACATGGAGCTTGTAACGGTCCCCTCTGATCCTGAGGGAATTACAAAGTGCTCATAGCTTCATCAGACCCCAAAGCATGAAATACAGCGTAAACTCCATCCCATAGCATACAACTTATGTTTGTATACAAATTTCATATTTTCAAACTGATATGTATATAATTATGAATCTGGATTTCTTTTATACAGGAGATGTCTGGACTGGTATGATGGTTTGGAACAGTTAGGTGTTGCTTTCTTCCTGTTGCCATTTAGAATAAAGCACATCAGGAACCGGTGATGACCTCATTAATATGGAGAAGGTGTTGCGTTCACCTTTAACATAGCTCCCTCAGAAGTCTGCAGACAGACACGTCTGGGAAAGAGAGATAGTGAGCCCTAATTTATGAGTGATGATGGGCGGCTTTAACTTTTAAAGGTTAGGTACCCTACTGAATAGTACATACATATCATTTATCTTATTGGACTATTTTAGTTGTTGGCAGGATGATTAGTACCTAAGTAAAGGTTAAAGCGGTCACTTGGTAATAACTGACAAGGAAGTTCATTTCATGGCCAAAATATCTGAACTAGTGTTTCCCAAGTGTAGGGTCACAGGACTTACTAGCTAGATTTGGGCTTGGTTACATAGTGGGTTACACAAGAAAAAAGAAAAAAAATCTTTAGCTGGGTCACGCGGCCAAAGGCGTTTAGTGAACCGCTGCTCTATGCACCTGAAAGACACTCAGGTTTGGTATGCACAGTATGAAGCAAACTCTGTTCTGACTGGAGCATGGTTGGTTCACATTGAAACTGCAGGGCAGACTTTGGTTGCCTGCTGAGATATGTGAAAAGCGTACATGAATCACTGTAATATTTAGGCACAGTGTTTGCTCTCTCATGTCATTGAAATTGATCGTTTGTATTACTGAGAGACCTCTGGTGGTTCTAGCCAATCTTTAATTAGTCTCAGACGGCATCACAAAAGCATATTCACGAGGGCTCTGCTTTGCTCCCTCCCACAATTACTACATTTCTCCATCTAGTGCTTCATTGAGATTTGGATTCTAAAACGTGGATAGTTACTGGCAATCCCCAGCTAACAATTGTAGGGAGAGAACATTTTTGTAACGTTACCAGTAATGTTCTACTAATGTTTGAATGTCCAGTTTTTGTTCGTTAGGGGAACACAATCTACCGTATGTTAGCAAAAACTTTCTGTGAACCTTTTTAGAATGTTTTGGTGTTAAAGTTAGGAGAACATTCCCTTAATGCCAAGCAGAACCTATTGTATCTAGAACGTGGTTACAGTGTTCTCAGAATATACCATATGAATGTTCTCGACACGGTTCACGGGACGCTGCAAGAACATCCATGTGTCCAATTTTCTGAGGGTAGGGAGAATATTCCATCATTGCCCCACCAAACATTCACAGTACATGGTTGCCGTGTTCTCAGAATATACTATATTAATGTTCTAGACACGTTTCATGGGAACGTTGCAAAAATATTTCTGTGTATCAGGACGTTGCCTGATGGTCCAAAAGAAACATGCTTCAAAAGAAAAGATTCCTTACACCTTGTTACTGTTGCCAAGCCCAACAAGGCGAACCACAGATCCAATCACAGCTATTTTTGTCTGTTGCAAGGTTAGGGATACTCACACACACAGTGCTTTTAACATACATATTTGGTACATGTTCAATTATAAAGTAATTATTCTTCAACATGTCACCTGGGATTTGATGGTTCACAGCATTTAGTTCTTCCTCTTACGCCAACATATCTGTGTCAGTCATCACTTAGTTTGACGATTCTCTCACCATTGGTTTGATTGAATTGTTTCAACAACTTAAGGGCTTTCTGTATAGTTGTCTAATGTTGGTGGGGAATATTAACCTGTTTTAATGATACTCCTGAATCACTAATATCAATAAAAGTATTTATTGAGTGTACTTTTAACAGAGCTGAGATTTACTTCAAAGTGCATTCACCCGTTTGCTTACACATAAAGTTGTTTCAGATCTACACAAGTGCCTAGAGAGGATGGATTAGGGTTAATTCTGTACATGGACTAACTGTACTGGCCCATTAAGCACATGCCATACAGATATCCCTTATAGGGACTGTGGTTAGGGTGTTCGTCATTGGTGCTGGTGGCCTGGGTTTGAGACCTGCTAGGGTAATCTCACATTCGTAGCAATATAAGTTAATTTCCTGATTTGGCAACAGTTACAACACACCAATTTGGTCTAATTAAAATGTATTTCTCATTGAAACATGGAGATCAGTAGAATTCTAGATAGCTGAGCATCTCAAAGAGAACTCTCTGTCATCTTCTTGAAATCGACACACCACATACCATGTAGAACAAACGTGTCTTTGATAAGGAATCACATCAACTCCCGTCATTGAATTTCTATCTCTAACATTCCTAAGTTGTTTTCCCCGGTGGGAGTGCTACTTCTGATGGAAGCATACCCAGAACATGGTTACCAGATTCTCAGAATATCAGAAATGTGCATATTTACAGTAGCATGTCTGTACTTTCTCACATTTGCCATTTAAGCAAAGATGATGCCAGTCATACCAAAACAATACACAACCAGGGGCGGACTTAGGGCCCGATCACATTTGGCAGCGATTACAGCTGTGTGTCTTCCTGGGTAAGTCTCTAAGAGCTTTGTACACCTGGATTGTACAATGTTTGCGCATTATTCTTTGTTTCATTCTTCAAGCTCTGTCAAATTGGTTGTTGTTCATTGCTATACAGGAATTTTCATGTCTTGCCATGGACTTTCAAGACGATTTAAGTCAAAACTGTAACTAGGCCACTCAGGAACATTCAATGTCATTTTGGTAAGCAAATCCAGTGTATATTTGGCCTTGTGTTTTAGGTTATTGTCCTGCTGAAAGGTGAATTTGTCTCCCAGTGTTGGAAAGCAGACCGAACCAGGGTTTCCAAAAGGGTTTTGCCTGTGCTTAGCTCTATTCCATTTATTTTTATCCTAAAAACTTCCTAGTATTTGCCGATGACAAGCATACCCATAACATGATGCAGCCACCACCATGCTTGAAAATATGTAGTGTGGTACTCAGTGATGTGTTGGATTTTCCCCAAACATAAAGCTATATTCAGGACATAAAGTTAATTTCTTTGCCATATTTTTTGCAGTTTTATTTTAGTACCATATAGCAGGATTCATGTTTTGGAATATTCTGTACAAGCTTCCTTATTTTCACTCTGTCATTAGGTTGGTATTGTGGAGTAACTACAGTGTTGTTGATCCATCCTGTTTTTCTCCCATCACAGCCATTAAACTCTGTAACTGTTTTGAATTCACCATTGGCCCCCACCATTGGTCGAAAACCCTGAGCGGTTTCCTTTCTCTCCGGCAACTGAGTTAGGAAGGACACGTGTATTTTTGATACACCATCCAAAGTGTAATTGATAACTTCACCATGCTCAAAGGGATATTCAATGTCTGCTTTTTTGTTTTTCATCTACCAATAGGTGCCCTTTGTCACGTTCTGACCTTAGTTCCTTTTTTATGTCTTTGTGTTAGGTTGGTCAGGGTGTGAGTTGGGGTGGGTAGTTTATGTTCTTTTTTCTATGTTGTTATATTTTTATGTGTTTGGCCTAGTATGGTTCTCAATCAGAGGCAGGTGTCGTTCGTTGTCTCTGATTGAGAATCATACTTAGGTAGCCTGTTTTCCCCATTTTGGTTGTGGGTGTTTAATTTCTGTTTAGTGTCAGTTCACCTGGCAGAACTGTTTTTTTTTTTTCTCGTCGTTGTTATTTTGTGTAGTGTTCAGTTTTTTCAATTAAAATATGACGAACACTTACCACGCTGCATATTGGTCCGATCCCTCTTACTCTTCCTCAGACGAAGAGGAGATTCGTTACACCCTTCTTTGCAAGGCAACTGTCTTTGTGGTTAAATCTGTGTTTGAAATTCACTGCTCGACTGAGGGACCGTACAGATAATTGTGTGGGGGGGGTACAGTGATGAGGTAGTCATTCAACAATCATGTTAAACCCTATTATGAGTCCATGCAACTTATTATGTGACGTGATAAGCATAAGCTTGATAAGTTGAATACTTCTTGACTCGAGACATTTCAGCTTTAAATGTTTTATTAGTTTATAAACATTTCTACAAACATAATTCCACTTTGACATTATGTAACACAAAATCAAAGTTTTATCCATTTTAAAATCAGGCTGTAACACACAACTAAATGTGGAAGAAGTCATGGGGTGTGAATACTTTCTGAAGGCACTGTAGGTGCAACAGTGTGTGACAATTATTTTTAAAGTCCATGGTGAGAATGGCCATGAAATCACAGATTAAAACCCCATCAAAATATGTTGATGTTCTTTTTGTGTATGTCAATTTTGTGTATAGAGCAGCACACTTCTGACAAAACATAATTTTGTTTTTCATCCAGCTTTTCTTTCATTTTCTGCAATGTTTCAAACTAGCATACAGAACAACTCTCAACTTAAAATGTGTCCTACCCTGTCTGAAAACAGTGATGAACAGAACACATAGCACCAACGAGCATGTGGGGGGGATGGTTCTTGAAATATAACGTCCATTCAAACCATTTTTGCTATACTAAATTCTCAAGGCCTCCAAGGGAGGCGTGACAGCGACGTGATTTTTGATATTTCATTTTGAATTGTAGGACCCCTGTAAGTATAAAAAAATATTTTTTTATTTTATTTGGCATAACTGCTATTAGCCCATTGAAACGCATTGAATAACAGATTCATACATTTGAAAACAGATAGTAAAAAAAGTTATCAAAAGGAAATATGTTTTGAAGAGTCTGTCTCATATCTGAGAGACATAAGAAAGCTCAGGATTAATATTTTTTTCTCTCATGGAATTACCTGAAAACCTTTAAAATAAAAATGCCCTATTCACTTCCATTCATTTTTCGTCCCAGTACCAGGTTACCTTCAGAGGAGTTCCACTTGTGGGAGTGGTATAGCAAAACAAATAAAACTGTATAGTGTCCGTGAGAGTATCATATTTCCATAGAGGGGTCATAATAATAATGTGTAGACCAATCTGTTCGGACTCTACAGACATTTTCATGAGAAGACCGATTTTTGAGATGTCCCCTGGTCTGACATACACTGCTGTAGGTCTGCCAACTTCCACCACAGATGCAGAAGGCACACATCGGTGGATGAAGCCCATACAGATATCTCTAGTTTTGACAGGGATTTTTTAAATCTTTTTTTATTATGCCTTGAGCAGATCATGGGAGGGGGCCTCAAGCTAATAAATTATTTTAATATATATGATGTGAGGCCTGAGGCAATTCCCTCTTCTGCCTAAGGAAATTGCTGTACAATATAATCTTGTTTCCATCGGATGCACATTCAAATGTCATAAAAAATCAACACTGCAGAGCTCTCCCTGTCCTCTGCCGTGCCCTGATTATATTACTGCTGATGATATCTGGAAATGTGCATGTACACCTGGCCCATCTACTGTTGCTAGCCCCAATTCTGACTTGTGCTCTGATATCTGCTTCACTGATTTCTTCTCTCGTAAAAGCCAGGGTTTTCTGCACGTTAACACTAGTAGCTTATTACCTAAAATGGATCAATTGAAAGTGTTGGTTCACAGCTCCAATCCAGATGTGTTTTGTCATTACTGAGACGTGGTTAAGAAAGAGTGTTTTGAACATTGATGTTAACCTTTCTGGTTATAGCCTTTTTCTGCAAGACAGATCTTCCGAAGGTGGTGGAGTGACAATCTTTACCAAGGAACACTTTCAGTGCTCGGTTGTCTCCACCAAGTCCCAAACAATTTTATTTGCTGGTTTTAGCATTACACTTTCAAATAGCTCTTTGTTGACTGTTGCTGGGTGTTATCGTCCACCATTAGCACTGGCCTGTACCCTAAATGCCCTAACCTCTCTCCTGGCCCCTTACACTAAGTCTGAATGTGTCCTGCTAGGTGACCTAAACTGGGACATGCTTAAACCACCTGACCAAGTTCTAAAGCAATGGGACTCCCTAAATATTTCTCAGATTATTACCAATCCCACAAGGTATGACTCCAAACACCCAGACACTCTCCTTCATGTTATCCTCACAAATAATCCTGATAGGTGTCAGTTAGGGTGTTTTTTGTAATGACCTTAGTGATCACTGTTTTACAGCATGTGTTCGTAATGGCTGCTCAGTGAAACGACCTGTCCTGATTTGTCATAGATGCTTGCAAAAAAAAATGTAAATGAGCAAGCCTTCCTTCATGACCTGCCTCTATAAATTGGTATAGAATCAACTTGATCCCCTTTGTCGAAGACGCTTGGACCTTATTTTTTTATATTTTCAGTGGTATTGTTAACAAACACGCCCCCATAAAGAAAATGAGAATTAGAAACGGGTTCAGCCCCTGGTTCGACCGTGATCTGGCAGAGTTACAGTTACTCCACCAAGAATTCCATTTGGCATAAAACTTGGCACACACATACTCAGGCTGACTGCCTCTCGTGCACTCAGGCTATCCGGAAGGCCAAATCTAGTTACTTTAAGGAGCAGTTCTCTCTCTGTGGATCTAACCCTAAGAGTTCTGTAAAAAGGTTAAAGACCTGGAGAATTAACTAGAGGTCGACCGATTATGATTTTTCAACGCCGATACCGATTATTGGAGGACAAAAAAAAAAACGATATCGATTAATTGGCCGAATTTTTATATATATATATTTGTAATAATGACAATTACAACAATACTGAATTAACACTTATTTTAACTTAATATAATACATCAATAAAATCAATTTAGTCTCAAATAAATAATGAAACATCAATTTGGTTTAAATAATGTAAAAACAAAGTGTTGGAGAAGAAAGTAAAAGTGCAATAGGTGCCATGTAAAAAGCTCATGTTTAAGTTCCTTGCTCAGAACATATGAAAGCTGATGGTTCCTTTTAACATGTGTCTTCAATATTCCCAGGTAAGAAGTTTTAGGTTGTAGTTATTATAGGACTATTTCTCTCTATACCATTTGTATTTCATATACCTTTGACTATTGGATGTTCTAATAGGTATTTTAGTATTGACAGCCTAATCTCGGGAGTTGATAGGCTTGAAGTCATAAACGAAGCGAAGAGCTGCTGGCAAATGCAGGAAAGTGCTGTTTGAATGAATGCTTACGAGCCTGCTGCTGCCTACCACCGCTCAGTCAGACTGCTCTATCAAATCATAGACTTAATTATAATATAATAAACACACAGAAATACGAGCCTTAGGTCATTTAATATGGTAAAATCCGGAAACTATCATTTCGAAAACAAAACGTTTATTCTTTCAGTGAAATACGGAACCGTTTCGTATTTCATCTAACGGGTGGCATCCCTAAGTCTAAATATTGCTGTTACATTGCACAACCTTCAATGTTATGTCATAATTCTGTACAATTCTGGCAAATTAATTACAGTCTTTGTTAGGAAGAAATGGTCTTCACACAGTTCGCAACAAGCCAGTCGGCCCAAACTGCTGCATATACCCTGACTCTGCTTGCACAGAATGCAATAGAAGTGACACAATTTTCCTAGTTAAAAGAAATTCATGTTAGCAGGCAATATTAACTAAATATGCAGGTGTAAAGGTTTTCCTCCTATTCGTCTGAAGAGGATCGAACAAAGATGCGGTGTGATAAGTGTCCATGGTTGTTTATTTACAAACATGAACTGAACACTCAATGAATACAATAAACGTGAACCAAAACCAAAACAGTACCGTGTGGCGAACAAACACAGACACGGAAACAATCACCCACAAAACAACAGTGAAACCCAGGCTACCTAAGTATGATTCTCAATCAGAGACAACTAACGACACCTGCCTCTGATTGAGAACCATACTAGGCCGAACACAGAAAACCAACCTAGAAACACAAAACATAGAATGCCCACCCAACTCACTTCCTGACCAACTAAAACAAACAAATAACACAAGAACTAGGGTCCGAACGTGACAGCAGGTCTAAAAATTATGTACTTGTGTATTGATTTTAAGAAAGGCATTGATGTTTATGGTTAGGTACACATTGGTGCAACGACAGTGCTTTTTTCGCGAATGCGCTTGTTAAAACACCCGTTTGGCGAAGTAGGCTGTGATTCAATGATAAATTAACAGGCACTGCATTGATTATATGCAACGCAGGACAAGCTAGATAAAATAGTAATATCATCAACCATGTGTAGTTAACTAGTGATTATGTTAAAATTGTATGTTTTTTAAAAGATAAGTTTAATGCTAGCTAGCAACTTACCTTGGCTCCTTGCTGCACTCGCATAACAGGTATTCAGCCTGCCACGCAGTCTCCTCGTGGAGGGAAATGTAATCGGCCATAATCAGTGTCCAAAAATGCTGATCACCGGTTATGAAAACTTGAAATCGGCCCTAATTAATTGGCTATTCCGATTAATTGGTCGACCTCTAGAATAAACCCTCCTCCTCAAAGCTGCCCATGTCCCTTAATGTTGATGATGTGGTTGTTACTGACAAGGAGAACATGGCTGAGCTCTTTAATCACCACTTCATTAAGTCAGGATTTCTATTTGTCTCAGCCATGCTTATCAGACCTCAGGATAAGACCCAAATGCAGACAGTTTGAAATAACAAATGTTTATTTAAAAAACAGGGGGCAGGCAAACGACAGGTCAGGGCAGGCAGAGGTCAGTAATCCAGGGCAGAGTTTCCTAAGGTACATATCGGCAGGCAGGGTCAGGGCAGGCAGAGTGGTCTAAAACCGTGAGAACTAGAAAACAGGAACTAACGAGAAACACGAGTACAGGAAAAAACGCTGGTAGGCTTGACAAGACAAACTTTCAACAGACAAACAGAAAACACAGCTATTAATGCACAGGGAAAAATGGGGGAAATGGGCCACACCTGGAGGGGGTGGAGACAAGCACAAGACAGGTGAAACAGATCAGGGTGTGACACATGCCTCCTTGCCCGTCCAACATCTCCCACCCCTTATAATGCGACTAGCCCCGAAGACCAAGATGTGTTGACCAAGATGTGTTGGTATATGTACTGATGGTGCAGAAGCCATGACAGGGAGACATAGTGGAGTGGTAACGCACGTGCAAGCAGTTGCTCCCGATGCCACTTGGGTACACTGCAGCATCCACCAAGAGGCTCTTGTTGCCAAAGGAATGCCTGACAGCTTGAAAGACGTTTGGACACTACAGTGAAAATGGTAGTGTCCAAAAATGCCCCTGAAGTATTGTGTATTTTCTGCATTATGCAATGATATGGGCAGCGACCATGTAACGCTTTTACAACATAGAAGTGTGCTGGTTATCAAGGGGAAAAGTATTGACAAGTTCTTTTGATTTGAGAGACTAGTTTAAAGTGTTCTTTAATGACCATCATTTTCACTTGTCCGACTGTTTGCATGATGACGGGTTTCTCACACGACTGGCCTATCTGGGTGATGTTTTTTCTCGCCTAAATGATCTGAATCTAGGATTACAGGGACCCTCCACAACTATATTAGATTTGCGGGACAAAGTTGAGGCTATGATTAAAAAGTTGGGGCTCTTTTCTGTCTGCATTAACAATGACTACACACAGGTATTTCCAATCATTGTACGATTTTTTTGTGTGCAAATGAACTCAAGCTTACAGTCAATGTCAAATGTGATATAGTGAAGCACCTGAGTGAGCTGGGTGCACAATTACGCAAGTACTTTCCTGAAACGGACAACACAAACAACTGGATTTGTTATCCCTTTCATGCCCTGCCTCCAGTCCACTTACCGATATCTGAACAAGATAGCCTCATAGAAATTGCAACAAGCGGTTCTGTGAAAATGGAATTTAATCAGAAGCCACTGCCAGATTTACGGATAGGGCTGCACTCAGAGTTTCTTGCGCTGTTAAGACACTGATGCCCTTTGCAACCACGTACCTATGTGAGAGTGGATTCTCGGCCCTCACTAGCATGAAAGCTAAATACAGGCTCAGACTGTGTGTGATAAAGGATTTAAGACTGAGACTCTCCAATACAAACCAACATTGCAGAGTTATGTGCATCCTTTCAAGAGCACCCTTCTCATTAACCTGTGGTGAGTTATTCACAATTTTTTGATGAACAAATAAGGTTTTGTATCCATCTCTCCATCTCTTCATTCAAAGACTTGATCATGAACACTCTAGTTGACAGTTGTGGCTGCTTAGCGTGATGTATTGTTGTCTCTACCTTTTTGCCCTTTGTGCTGTTGTCTTTTCCAATAATGTTTGTACCATGTTTTGTGCTGCTACCATGATGTGTTGCTAAAATGCTGTGTTGTCATGTGTTGCTGCAATGCTATGTTGTTGTCTTAGGTCTCTCTTTATGTAGTGTTGTGGTGTCTAGATTGTTGTGATGTGTGTTTTGTCCTATATATATATATATATATATATTATATATATATATTTTTTTTTAATCCCAGCCCCCTTCCCCGAGGGAGGCCTCTTGGTAGGCCATCATTGTAAATAATAATATGTTCTTAACTGACTTGCCTAGTTAAATAAAGGTGAAATAAAATCAAAAACAAGTCTGCCAACACAGAGTTCCATCTCCAAGTTTTAATGTTGAAAAATAGACAAATCGCAACAGAATAACTAATAAGCAGTGTTGGGGGTAATATATTATATACAGGTTCCCAAGTGGCTCAGTGGTCTAAGGCACTGCATCTCAGTGCTAGAGGCGTCACTACAGATCCGGGTTTAATTCCAGGCTGTATTACAACCAGCCGTGATTGGGAGTCCCATAGGGCGGTGCACAATTGGCCCAGCGTCGTTACAGTTTGGCCGTGGTAGGCCACTATTGTAAATAAGAATTTGTTCGTAACTGACTTACCTAGTTAAATGAAAACAGAAATATATAACTTTTGAGTAACGGAGTAATATAACTTTACTGTTTGCAAATATTGTAATATTATTACAGTTACTTTTCAGGTAATCCATATATTACTTTCAAAAGCATATTAATACCGGAGTGTTATTGCCACGTTTGTCATCAAGGAGACCAAGGTGCAGCGTGGTAAGTGTTCATGATTCTTTATTTACTCAGAACACCAAACAAAAGACTAACGAACATCACGTTCTGCAGGCTTCACAGAGCTAGCAAAACACAAACACCAAAAGGAAAATGACAACTTATATGTGATCCCCAATCAGAGACAACAATAAACAGCTGCCTCTGATTGGGAACCACACTCGTTAAAAAACAAAGAAATAGAAAACATAGAAATAAAGAAACTAGAATGCCCACACTAGTCACACAATGGCCTAACCAAAATAGAGACTAAAAACCTCTCTATGGCTAGGTCGTGACAGTTATAGATATTTTTTGCAGCCTTGTATCATGTAACGGAATTTATGCTGTAGGTTAAATTGTTTCCAATAGGCTACCATAAAGTTGAAAATATAAGAAAGATGGCAGCTGTGTTGTTACCCCGCTTAACCTTTTCCTTGTGGAAGTGCTACTATTATTTTGAGTTAATCAAGAAGAAAGAGAACAACATTTTAGTCAACACAAAAAGCATCTTGAGGCATAGCCTCCGGAAGTAGGGGTGATGAGGGGTACTGCAGACCCCCTGAAAAATCTGAATTAAAAAAAAATGTACAATATGCAGATTTTTTTCTTCTTCTCACAAAGTGGTGCACTGGGCCTTTACTAGTCCTGTGTTAGTGGACCAATATATCCAGCCGTCTGTAACCCAGGCAACCCCACCACCAAACATCTCCCTGTGGCTATGTCTGGAGCTCATGCACAAGGCACAAAGGTAGCCATAGTTCCAGAAATGTGTGAAAGAGGAGACATCTATACACATTATGATAATAAACATCATGCCTAAATAATAACATTTCCATATAAACAATCGAAATGTCTGATAAATGCAATTCAAAACAGCAATAATGACATTAACATACACTACCGGTCAAAAGTTTTCGAACATCTACTCATTCAAGGGTTTTTCTTTATTTTTTACTATTTTCTACATTGTACAATAATAGTGAAGACATCAAAACTATGAAATAGCACATATGGAATCATGTAGTAACCAAAAAAGCCACCCTTTGCCTTGATGACAGCTTTGCACACTCTTGGCATTCTCTCAAATGCTTTTCCAACAGTCTTGAAGGAGTTCCCACATATGCTGAGCACTTGTTGGCTGCTTTTTCTTCATTCTGTGATCCGACTCATCCAAAACCATCTCAGTTTGGTAGAGGTCAGGGGATTGTGAATGCCAGGTAATTTGATACAGCACTCCATCACTCTCCTTGAGTCATTGTCCTGTTGAAAAACAAATTATAGTCCCGCTAAACCCAAACCAGATGGGATGGTGCATTTCTGCAGAATGCTGTGGTAGCCATGCTGTTTCAGTGTGCTAACCAGTGTCATGATAAGGGTAGCTTTAGGGCATGTGCTTTTTGGGCTAGTATAGTTAGGCCCTGTCTAGAATAAACCCCAACCCTCCTCCCTTGACACTGAAACAACTTGATTGGTGTAAGCAATAGGTGCGGCAGGTAGCCTAGTGGTTAGAGCATTAGGCCAGTAACTGAAAAGTTGCTGGATTGAATCTCCAAGCTGACAAAGTAAACATCTGTCATTCCACCCCTGAGCAAGGCAGTTAACTCACTGTTCCCCGGGCGCCAAAGATGTCGATGAAGGCAGCTCCCAGCACCTCTGATTCAGGGGTTGGGTTAAATGCGGAATACACATTTCAGGTGAAGGCATTCAGTAATTGCACTTTGAAGTAAATCTCAGCTCTGTTAAAAGTACACTCAAGAATATATTTTAATGATCAGAATGATTCAGGAGTGTATGCCAACCTTAGACAACTACACAGAAACCCCTTTAATTGCTGAAATAAGTTTAAAAAATCAATGATGAGTCTGATTATAATATCATAATTACTGTATGAATGAATATGCACAATGTGATCGTGTGTCAAATACAGTGCCTTCAGAAAGTATTCAAACCTCTAGGCTTCTTACACATGCCTTCTTACACAGCCTGAATTTAAAAAGTATTTTAAAAAATTGATTTGTCACACACAATAATACCCCATAATGTCAAAGTGGAATTATGTTTTCCATTTATTTATTTTTTACAAATTAATATTGGCTGTGCCACTAGCAATTCTGGGTTTGAGTGGATACTAAATGGATACCACGAAATTGGGGAGAAAAAGGAGCAAAAAGTTAAGAATAAAATAAGACAACGAAAAAAAGAAAAGTTGAAATGTCTTATTCAACCACGTTGTTATGGCAAACCTAAATACATTCAAGAGTACAAATGTGCTTAACAAGTCACATCATAAGTTACATGGACTCACTCTGTATGTAATAAGTGTTTAACATGATTTTTTAATGACTACTTAATCTCTGTAACTCACACACACAATTATCTGTAAGGTCCCTCAGTCAAGCAAGGTCCCACAAAGACCATGAAGGTTTTCCAATGTCTTGGAAAGAGGGGCACCTATTGGTAGATGGATAAAAAAAAGGCTTTGTTTCAAAATCATAAAAGACACACCCTCGTCTTATGCCCTTGGGGGAATCCCTGTCACCATCTTGGACGTCGGATCAAACGATTAGCAAAACAAGGGAAGTTCGCAACATATGTCCCTCAGCCCTCGTTTTTGATCGAGTTTGCGAGTGTACAATTATGTTAACTTCGGGGCCTGAAACGCCCCATAATTAAATTGCGATGATTGTGCATCCGCTAAGAAGTCAACATAGAAGTGTAAGTAAAAACGAATGTAAAAAGGTTAGAAATAGTGCTACTAATGCATATGACAGCACAAACACGTCTCATAAAAGTAAGGGTGTTTATTTGGTTAGCTTTTGGAAATTGTAGAAATAAAACATCTTCCTCCCTCAGAAGTCCCAGTTGGCAGGCTGTTAGCTAATTCATTTGCTAGCTATAATACAGTAGGCGTATATTAATAATTATATCGTTAATATAAGTTTACATGTAATCATAATTGACTGTAGCGCATATAAAGTACCCACAAGCTGAAAACACAATCATTGCGAGATGAACGAGTGACGAATTTCCAGGCAAAGACGGTCCATTTAAAAATCAGCATTCTTTCCTCCCTCGCCCATTGCCCTGCAAGTGTATACTTGTCAGACGTCATGACACGTCATCAGAAGCGTCCACTTAATTTGAGGGCTCAGAGGATAGTGGACAGTCTTTTAAGTGTTTGGAATGCAGCCCGTGAATATCCCTTTGAGCATAGTGACGTTATTAATTACACTTTGGATGGTGTATCAATACACCCAGTCACTACAAAGATGCAGGCGTCCTTCCTAACTCAGTTGCCGGAGTGGAAGGAAACAGCTCAGTGATTTCACCATAAGACCAATGGTGACTTTAAAATAGTTACAGAGTTTAATTGCTGTGATAGGAGAAAACTGAGGATGGATCAACAATCTTGTAGTTACTCCTCAATGCTAACCTAATTTGCAGAGTCATGTCTTCTTCCGCTCCTCCCCTCCGATGTTTGACATGGCCAATTTACTAACCACCGGTCCTGGCAACCATCATTAGGCGCACCTGGCATCAATCATTATGTGCACCTGCCCCTCATGATTAGGCTCATCTGGACTCAATTTCCTCTCTCATTACCTCCCCTATATCTGGCACTCCCTTAGGTATATCCCCCTGGCAGTATTGACTATGTGGTTCATGTCTGTATGCTACTCATTCAGTCTGTTTTCCACCAGACACTGGGAGATAAATTCACCTTTCACCAGGACAAGAACCTTAAACATAAGGCCAAATCTACAATGGAGTTGCTTACTAAGAACACAGTGAATGTTCCTGGGTGGCTGATCTACAGTTTTGACTTAAATCTACTTGACAATCTATATCTAGATCTGAAAATGGTTGTTTAGCAATGATCAACAACCAATTTGACAGAGTTTGAAGAATGTTGAAAAGAGTAATGGGCAAATGTTGCACAAATCAGGTGTGGAAAGCTCTTAGAGACTTACCCAGAAGGACTCACAGCTGTAATCACTGCCTAAGGTATTTCTACAAAGTATTGACTTAGGCGTGTGAATACTTACAGTACTAGTCAAAAGTTTGGACACTTCCTCATTCAAGGGTTTTACCTTTTTTTTTTTTTACTATGTTCTACATTGTAGAATAATAGTGAAGACATCAAAACTATGAAATAACACATGGAATCATGTAGAAATCAAAGTAGCCACCCTTTGCCTCGATGACAGCTTTCCACACGCTTGGCATTCTCTCAAGCAGCTTCACCTGGAATGTTTTTACAACAGTCTCGAAGGAGTTCCCACATATGCTGAGCACTTGTTGGCTGCTTTTCCTTTATGCCATAGTCCAACTAATCCCAAACCTTGTCAATTGGGTTGAGATCAGGTGATCTGATGCATCACTCCATCACTCTCCTTGGTCAAATAGCCCTTACACAGCCAGAAGGTGTGTTGGGTCATTGTCCTGTTGAAAAATAAATGATAGTCCCATAAGCGCAAACCAGATGGGATGGTGTATTGCTGCAGAATACTGTGGTAGCCATGCTGGTTAAGTGTGCCTTGAATTCTAAATAAATCACAGACAGTGTCAACAGCAAAGCACCATCACACCTCCTCCTCCATGCTTCAATGTGGGAACCACACATGCAAAGATCATCTGTCACCGACTCTCCATTCACCAAAAATCTCATATTTTGACTCATCAGACCAAATGACAGATTTCCACCAGTCTAATGTCCATTGCTTGTGTTTCTCTGCCCAAGTAAGTATCTTCTTGTTATTGGTGTCCTTGTTATTGGTGTCCTTTATTAGGGTATCTTTGCAGTAATTCAACCATGAAGGCCTGATTCATTCATTCTCCTCTGAACAGTTGATGTTGAGATGTGTCTGTTACTTGAACTCTGAAGCATTTATTTGGGCTGTAATTTCTGAGGCTGGTAACTCTAATGAACTTATCCTCTGCAACAGAGGTAACTCTGGGTCTCCCTTTCCTGTGGCGGTCCTCATGAGAGACAGTTTCATCATAGCGCTGGATGGTTTTTGCAACAGCACTTGAAGAAACTTGCAAAGTTCTTGAAAAATTCTGGATTGATTGACCTTCATGTCTTAAAGTAATGATGGACTGTTGTTTCTCATGTGAGCTGTTCTTGCCATAATATGGACTTGGTCTTTTACCAAATAGGGCTATCTTCTGTATACCACCCCTACTTTGTCACAACACAACTGATTGGCTTGAACTGATTGGCTCAAACATTACTTGAACTCTGAAGTATTTATTTGGGCTGTCATTTCTGAGGCTGGTAACTCTAATGGACTCTAATGAACTGAAATCATGAAGCTGGTGGAGAGAATGCCAAGAGTGTGAGAATCTGTCATCAAGGCAAAGGGTGGCTACTTTGAAGAATCTCAAATATAAACTGTTTTGATTTCTTTAACACTTTTTTGGTTACTACATGATTCCATATGTGTTATTTCATAGTTTGGATGTCTTCACTATTATTGTACAGTGTAGAAAAAAAGTACAAAAATAAATAAAAACACTTGAATGAGTTTGTGTGTCCAAACTTTTGACTGGTACTGTATGTAAATGAAATATTTCTGTATTTAATTTTCAAAAAGATTTGTAAAATTTCTAATAACATGTTTTCATTTGTCATTATGGGGTATTATTTGTAGTTGGGTGAGAGCATTTCATTTAATCCATTTTGAATTCAGGCTTTAACACAATAAAATGTGGAATAAGTTAAGGGGTATGAATACTTTCTGAAGGCATTGTATGTAGGTTGAAATCACTGTATGTTAAAAGCACTATGTGTGTGAGTATCCCTAACCTTGCCAACAGACAGAGCTATGAATGGATTCGTGGTTTACCAAATAGGGCCTTGATGGGCTCGGCAACATTACTGTGAGGTGTAATTCATTTTTTGAGGACACGTATATGCTCTTGCAACTTTCCAATGAATGTGTCTCGAAAATGAACATCTTATGTTCCCAAGAACATGCCAACCATGTTCTGTGTTTTTTTGTGGAATGTTGATGGAACATTCTCCTAAACCGCAGATAACTCGGCACATTAATGTATTTTGTGGTCGTGATGGTCAAAACCTAACTTTTAAAAAGCACTTTATATGCCCGTCACAGGCATGATGGAAGAGGGGGACTATAAATCTGAGGAGTCGCCTGCTGTTAAATTACACTGGGATCGCTTTGGGACATCCAGGCTCAATAAGGGAGGATGTGCTGGTAATTGTGAAATGTCCTTGTCCCCTTTAGGAAAGCAGTGCCTCGACACAGGAGCCAAATTCAGAGCAGGCTGCAGCACAATGTGTCGTTTTCCTCGGATGACAATTTAATCAGACATTTCAGACAAGTGTGAAACCCGGACTCTGCTATAAATGGATTCTGGGGAAATAAGTAATTCTCAAGGCAATGACTCTTATTTTAAAAACTGGAGGGAGCCCACTGAGCAAACACTGGTTGAATCAACGTTGTTTCCACGTCATTTCAACGAAATTACGCTGAACCAACGTGGAATGGACATTGAATTGACATCTGTGCCCAATGTCTGGAAAAATGCAAAATTCAGATGCCTTGCTCTTCTCCTTCTCAGGGAGTGTGGGTTGATGTAAAGAGGAAGTAAGTATTTACCTTCTGCAATGCAGGTTATTACAATAATGATTTAATGTGTTCAAAGGATGTCACTCACTCAGCTGTATGGCAGATCCACAGCAGTCAGCTTTCATTTCATTAGGTTATTGTAATTTCAACTGATTATTGCTTTTGGCAAAGACACAGTGCAATTTGACTGACTTTTTGGGGGACTTTTTTGAATGATTTGCAATTTTACAAAGCTTGTCTGTCGTCACTTTTGATAAGGTTGGTTTGTCATTCCATGGGACATCATAAATGCATTTTAAAGTGCAGAAATAAAAAATGACAGAGATTGTATTGGAACGAAATTGATCGCAGCTCAGTAAATCTTTCTGCTGTATATATCATAAAGTAACCACAATGTTTCAATAGAGACATTTAATTTAAAAAGAGTGCGAATTTTAAGGAGAGAACATTTGCAAATGAGTTGTGAATATTGGGGTGTGAGCTTCATGAGCTCTCTGACAACCAACATGTGTGATTTAAACAAGCAATACATTTAATGATGCTTTTACAGTATATATATATATATATATATATTTATATATATATATATATATATATATGTCCCCTTACTTGAGTTCAAAGGTCATTGGAAGATCTTAAGATATACTTCAAACTGACAGTGAAACACAACGGAGGAGGCTAAAAGCCTTTTCTATCACATTTACATTTACATTTAAGTCTTATCCAGAGCAACTTACAAATTGGTGCATTCACCTTATGACATCCAGTTTACAAAGTGCATCTAAATATTTTAAGGGGGGGTGAGAAGGATTACTTTATCCTATCCTAGGTATTCCTTAAAGAGGTGGGGTTTCAGGTGTCTCCGGAAGGTGGTGATTGACTCCGCTGTCCTGGCGTCGTGAGGGAGTGTGTTCCACCATTGAACAGTTTTGACTGGGCTGAGCGGGAACTGTACTTCCTCAGTGGTAGGGATTTTAGCAGGCCAGAGGTGGATGAACGCAGTGCCCTTGTTTGGGTGTAGGGCCTTCAGAGCCTGGAGGTACTGAGGTGCCGTTCCCCTCACAGCTCCGTAGGCAAGCACCATGGTCTTGTAGCGGATGCGAGCTTCAACTGGAAGCCAGTGGAGAGAGCGGAGGAGCGGGGTGACGTGAGAGAACTTGGGAAGGTTGAACACCGGACGGGCTGCGGCGTTCTGGATGAGTTGTAGGGGTTTAATGGCACAGGCAGGGAGCCCAGCCAACATTTCCAGACGGGGGAGATAACAAGTGCCTGGATTAGGATCTGCGCCGCTTCCTGTGTGAGGCAGGGTATACTCTGCGGATGTTGTAGAGCATGAACCTACAGGAACGGGCCACCGCCTTGATGTTAGTTGAGAACGACAGGGTGTTGTCCAGGATCACGCCAAGGTTCTTAGCGCTCTGGGAGGAGGACACAATGGAGTTGTCAACCGTGATGGCGAGATCATGGAACGGGCAGTCCTTCCCCGGGAGGAAGAGCAGCTCCGTCTTGCCGAGGTTCAGCTTGAGGTGGTGATCCGTCATCCACACTGATATGTCTGCCAGACATGCAGAGATGCGATTCGCCACCTGGTCATCAGAAGGGGGAAAGGAGAAGATTAATTGTGTGTCGTCTGCATAGCAATGATAGGAGAGACCATGTGAGGTTATGACAGAGCCAAGTGACTTGGTGTATTAGGAGAGGGCCTAGAACAGAGCCCTGGGGGACACCAGTGATGAGAGCGCGTGGTGAGGAGACAGATTCTCGCCACGCCACCTGGTAGGAGCGACCTGTCAGGTCAATCCAAGCGTGGGCCGCGCCGGAGATGCCCAACTCGGAGAGGGTGGAGAGGAGGATCTGATGGTTTACAGTATCGAAGACAGCCGATAGGTCTAGAAGGATTTAGCTTTAGCAGTGCGGAGCGCCTCCGTGATACAGAGAAGAGCAGTCTCAGTTGAATGACTAGTCTTGAAACCTGACTGATTTGGATCAAGAAGGTCATTCTGAGAGAGATAGCGGGAGAGCTGGCCAAGGACGGCACGTTCAAGAGTTTTGGAGAGAAAAGAAAGAAGGGATACTGGTCTGTAGTTGTTGACATCGGAGGGATCGAGTGTAGGTTTTTTCAGAAGGGTGCAACTCTCGCTCTCTTGAAGACGGAAGGGACGTAGCCAGCGGTCAGGGATGAGTTGATGAGCGAGGTGAGGTAAGGGAGAAGGTCTCCGGAAATGGTCTGGAGAAGAGAGGAGGGGATAGGGTCGAGCGGGCAGGTTGTTGGGCGGCCGGCCGTCACAAGACGAGATTTCATCTGGAGAGAGAGGGGAGAAAGAGGTCAGAGCACAGGGTAGGGCAGTGTGAGCAGAACCAGCGGTGTCGTTTGACTTAGCAAACGAGGATCGGATGTCGTCGACCTTCTTTTCAAAATATTATCCTATCCTATCTATCCTTCAAGAGTCAGACGGTTTCTGTGTAAATGCTGTGCAATGCATATTTTGTACTTTTCCTGGTTACTCCACTGTGTTAACGGTAGCATAGCTAGGACATCCCAGATGTCAACCGCAGCCCATTCAAATTATGGCCGTTTCAATTCATCCCCTGATGTTGTGAGTGGAAATGCATTGTGGGAGCCTTTTGCTTGACTCATCCCTGACCAGTAGTCTGTCGGTGTCATCAATGCTTGTTGATTATGTGATAAGATTCCTGAGCAGGACCAGGCTGACGCGTCACTCTGAGTAAACACTTATCAAGACAGAAGGCTTTCAATTGATTCACCCAGCGCTTGATTTAATTAAGGCCTCGCAACAGCAGAGCATGACCTAACATAATAATCTGATATTGTCTGATGGCGGTTAAACCCCTGCAGGTTGGAGATATTCAATCCATTTGGGTGAAATGAGACAACCTTGTCTCCCCAGAGATTATTTTAAATTACAGGGCTTTGTTGGTTCCACCTAAATCATCATATGACACAGGGTAATGGCTGACACAGTGATAGAGAGGGCACAGCTATTGCTCCTCTGGCTGTTGTCAAGGGTGAAGTGTTGTCAGGTTCAAGTGTAAGTTTCTTCAATGATGTTGTCGTGTGACTTGTTGTTTGGTTAAATCATCTCTTTCTGCCAAGAGAGAAACCATTGACTTTGTATTGCATTAGACATAGTGTTGCCTCTTCAAAAGCGATTAGAATGTTCCGTCATTTCAACATCTGTAATATTTGCTTGAGAAGTTGATCACTGAGATTTCAACCTTTATTCAATTGTTCAAAAAATATAGCCAGAGGTTTGTCGAATTCTCAATGTGTTATCACTATACTTTCAACCATCTAAAGGGCACAACCAAATTCCAATGGAAAAACAATGTCTGATTGGTATAGCTGTCTTCTAAATGTGTTATCACTGAGCTTTCAATAATTTAAAACCACAACAAGGTTAAAATGGGAATATGTCAGATATTCTGTATATACAACAATTTAAAGAGATTCTCCGGTACTTTTGTATACTTTTTAGCCAGTAGTTCTAAAGGTAGTACACCGAAAATTGCAGTACTATGTCAGATACTTTATGTGCAGGTACGTGCACCACATCATTGCTCTCTCTCACACTTTGCTGTGTGTTCGTCTGGATAGCTGTCACTCAAATGGCAAGGGTGTTGAAGCTCTTTGGATAGAATTTGAATTGCTAGGGGCCAGCCCAGGTGTGGGAAAATGTAAGGAAAATGGCGCAGCACAGCTTTCAGAAAAACGGCGCAGCACAGCTTTCAGAAAAACTGTTGCTTTCGAACTAGGGATTTTGTGGCTAGTTGAGGTAATACAGTAATTCTGCTCATAAACTCAGCAAAAAAAAAGAAACGTCCTCCCACTGTCAACTGTGTTTATTTTCAGCAAATTTAACATGTGTAAATATTTGTATGAACATAACAATATTCAACAACTGAGACATAAACTGAACAAGTTCCACAGACATGTGACTAACAGAAATTGAATAACGTGTCCCTGAACAAAGGGGGGGGGGGGCTCAAAATCAAAAGTAACAGTCAGTATCTGGTGTGGCCACCAGCTGCATTAAATACTGCAGAGCATCTTCTCCTCATGGACTGCACCAGATTTGCCAGTTCTTGCTGTGAGATGTTACCCCACTCTTCCACCAAGGCACCTGCAAGTTCCCGGACATTCCTGGGGGGAATGGCCCGAGCCCTCACCCTCCGATCCAACAGGTCCCAGACTTGCTCAATGGGATTGAGATCTTCGCTGGCCATGGCAGAACAATGACATTCCTGTTTTGCAGGAAATCACGCACAGAACGAGCAGTATGGCTGGTGGCATTGTCATTGGGAGGGTCATGTCAGGATGAGCCTGCAGGAAGGGTACCACATGAGAGAGGAGGATGTCTTCCCTGTAGTAACGCACAGCGTTGAGATTGCCTGCAATGACAACATGATGCTGTGACACACCGCCCCAGACCATGATGGACCCTCCACCTCCAAATCGATCCCGCTCCAGAGTACAGGCCTCGGGTAACGGTCATTCCTTCAACGATAAACGTAAATCCGACCATCACCCCTGGTGAGACAAAATCGTGACTCGTCAGTAAAGAGCACTTTTAGACAGTCCTGTCTGGTCCAACGACGATGGGTTTGTGCCGACGTTGTTGCCAGGGATGTCTGGTGAGGACCTGTCTTACAACAGGCCTACAAGCCCTCAGTCCAGCCTCTCTCAGCCTATTGAGAACAGTCTGAACACTGATGGAGGGATTGTGCATTCCTGGTGTAACTCGGGCAGTTGCTTTTGCCATCCTGTACCTATCCCGCAGGTGTAATGTTCGGATGTACCGATCCTGTGCAGGTGTTGTTACACGTGGTCTGCCACTACGAGGACGATCAGCTGTCCGTCCTGTCTCCCTGTAGCGCTGTCTTAGGCGTCTCACAGTACGGACATTGCAATGTATTGCCCTGGCCACATCTGCAGTCCTCATGCCTCCTTGCAGCTAAGGCCCATTCACGCAGATGAGCAGGGCATCTTTTTTTTGGTTATTTGGATTTTTAGGAATTATCTTTGAAAGACAGGGTCCTGAAAATGGATGTTTATTTTTTGGCTGAGTTCAGATTATTCATATATGAACTACACATTGACACATTCAGCTCAAAGCAGGAGGTTTAAAAAATACTAGTAGTCGCCAAAGTTCTGGAGCATTTTTTAAAAATGTGTTATTACTGTGCCTCAACTAATAGCACAACCAAATGACCTGAGTGGTATACTACGAAGCAAGCGAGATCTACTCAGGCTTTTAAAAGATAGCCGGCTTCAGTCAGCTTCACATGGTTCCAGATCAGACTTCATCTGTACTATTACGGTGAATATTGCTCGTCCGCCTGCCACTAACTTTAACAGGATTATAACTGTGTGTGCATGCCGCACATGGCTAGTTTAACACCAAACTCTTCATTCAGACAATGCTGAAACATCAATCACTGGGCAAGTCAGTGCCACATTTTCCTTTATGCTGAAATCAAAATTAAAGAAAAGTTGTCTTCCAAATTCAACAGGCTATGACGTGAAATCGGGTTTTAGAAGTGCCGGCTTCATTTTATTAGGCTACTTATCATTTAAGCCGTCTTTTGCTGTGCTTTGTGGTAATACACAAGCAGCTTTTCCCCCACTCCTATCATTCCTTCTTCTATCTGTTGAACAGCTGCATTGTAGCCATAGATATATAATCCATAGAAACCCTGGCAATTTGACTGTTAAACTCATGGGTACACTAACAATGGCTGCCAGTCTTGACTAAAGTGTAAACTGCCATCTGTCAATTACCCTTTTGCAAATTTCAAAATACGATCGCTCAAAAAAAACGTACAGTTTGGAAAGCAAATACGGATAGGTATTTTAACATTTTAAAACAATTACACAAAGAAAAACATTTGACTACTAAAATATTGAATCAGTCCTCTTCCTCAAATGAAGGGGATGATGACACAATCTTTGCAAGAGGGAGGGGAAACTGATTTCATTGGTCCTCAACTCGCGGCTCAGACACTTAATTCAGTATAAATGGAGTCAGCAATGAGTTAGCCTGCCCCTGAGCAGGTTAGTTTTGAAGATTCATTGCCTTAGAAATTGATCTGGCTAAAAGGTGAGCCACTTTCATGGTACCGGTTATCCTGAGTTGAACTCAGAGTTAACCAAAGTTACCTCGCTAACTCCTCAAACCTGATTCGTAGTCTAGGGCTCAGGATTGCAGTTGAGATTATATTAAAAGTACATACAGTGCAAGTGATCAATGCTGTTCGAGATTCTGCACAGATTATTATAGCAATTGTGAAGATCTCCACAGACCCAGGGCCGGATTAGGAAATCATAGGCTTTGGCGTTTTTAATAAGTCAAATTGCAATGGTAAGAAGTTACCAAACCCTTCTATGAATTATGTCTATGGCCACAATGCAGCAAGCTGTAGCCAATATTTGTCAGGCATGCTGCCAAAACTGCGGCCTTCCTGTAGGCATACCGGCAACTGCAAAAATAAAGGAAACACTTGAGTAAACAAAGGATAGAAAGTATATCTTATGTTGTGGGGTGTATTTTCTTGGCATGGTTTAGGTCCACTTGTAGAATCTATGACAAGGCACATTGAAATTGTTTTGTCAGCTTTGAAGACACTTTATGTTTGTGTTTCCTTCATTTAGGCAGATAACTGTACATGCTTGTGATAAAACTTAATCCATAGTTATTTTTTATTAACTATTTATCCTCTGTGGCTAAATGATGCTCTCTGATGTATTTTGAACATTGAGAGCGGGCTCCTGTGGTTGGATGAAAGGTTTTGTATTTTTGAATTTTGTTTGCCTTTTGTGCCCAGCCCCTGACTCACACAATTGACCTGTCACATGTATTTATTATGCAGTTATCTTTTTTATTAATCACATACCCAATCAAGGCAGGGCCCCCAGTTAACCATGTGGCCCCCCTACCTCATCTCATCTGATGATTAGCAGAGCAGCAGTAGGCAGTCCACACTCATTGAGAGCTCCTGAGTCTTGCTGAGGTTGGCGGTTGCAGTGAAAACATATAAAATAATAATATTTTTATAAAAAATATGTATTTATTGCTGCCTCTTGGGCCCCTGGGGCCTGGGGCTTTAGCACCGGTAAACCCCTGCATTCATCCTCTGTTGCGCCTTCTTCACCACGCTGTCTGTGTGGGTGGACCATTTCAGTTTGTCCATGATGTGTACGCCGAGGAACTTAAAACTTTCTACCCTCTCCACTACTGTCCCGTCGATGTGGATAGGGGGGTGCTCCCTCTGCTGTTTCCTGAAGTCCACCATCATCTCCTTTGTTTTGTTGACGTTGAGTGTGAGGTTATTTTCCTGACACCACACTCCGAGGGCCCTCACCTCCTCCCTATAGGCCATCTCGTCGTTGTTGGTAATCAAGCCTACCACTGTAGTATTGTCTGCAAACTTGATGATTGAGTTGGAGGCGTGCATGGCCACGCAGTCATGGGTGAACAGGGAGTACATGAGAGGGCTGAGAACGCACGCTTGTTGGGCCCCAGTGTTGAGGATCAGCGGGGTGGAGATGTTCTTTCCTACCCTCATCACCAGGACTCAGTTGCACAGGGCGGGGTCAAGACCCAGGGTCTCGAGCTTAATGACGAGTTTGGAGGGTGCTATGGTGTTAAATGCTGAGCTGTAATCGATGAACAGCATTCTTACATAGGTATTCCTCTTGTGCAGATGTGTTAGGGCAGTGTGCAGTGTGATTGCGATTGCTTCGTCTGTGGACCTATTGGGGCGGTAAACAAATTGGAGTCTAGGGTGTCATGTAGGGTGGAGGTGATATGATCCTTGGCTAGTCTCTCAAATCACTTCATGATGACAGAAGTGAGTGCCACGGGGCGATAGTTGTTTAGCTCAGTTACCTTAGCTTTTTTAGGACCAGGAACAATTGTGGCCCTCTTGAAGCATGTGGGAACAATACATAAGGTATTTAGAGTTACAATAACCTCAAAACATGACCATGGAACTGTTACTAATTTTAAGGTTGAATAAATACTGTGCCATTAGTTTGTAAAATAACCTTAACTTTATGTCAGTAGTTACAGAATTACAGAAGTAATATTTATTGTGTTTGCTTGACAATGCAACCAAATATCAACATCTACAGGAGATGTATCTAATGCTTGGCTAGTTTTTGGTTTAGTTGGAGACTTAACATAATTTGTTAACTTGTCAACAAGTTTATAGGCTATTTACTGTATTGCAAAAGTGATTTTGAATTGTGTTTGGTTGTCAACACAGCCACATTTGAAGGAGATGTATCTTTTGTGCTACTGACTTAGTCTGACAACACCAGTTTGTCTAGAAACTATATGTTAGATTGATATGTTGGATTCACGTCTCCATATCAACTAAACATCCAAGTTAAAGAATAGGATTAAATCTAATCAAACATTATTTAAAGTGCATTTCACATTTGATTTGATTTAGGATTGTCTGTTGAAAATGTGTCATCATGATGACATAATCCTGTGGTTGAAATCAACCCTCAAAACAACAGGGTTAATGGCTTATTGCAAATCCAATGTATTTCCCACATAGATTCCATGTCACAATACGTTGACAAATGACTTGGAAACAAGTTGATAGGCCTTCGGTAGACTTAGCCAACTGCTCCTTTAACACTTTATTATCACAAGGTATTTATAATAATAATAATAAACAGTCAAATAAAATACAAAATATCATAGGCAGTATCTTTGCTGGTAACTCTTTCCTACTTTTGCAGCATGAGAAAATCATGTGAAAGTTTCAATTGGATTCATTCAATATTTCAGTGCTCATATGCATATTTCATCCATCAGCTGCGTCCTTCCAGGCGCTCATCTTGGTGAATGAGGTTTATGGTGGGGCTGTAAAGGTGAAGAAGTAATTTAGTGAACCATTGCATGAAAGACAAAGATCAAAGCTGCTGCCTCAAGGCACTATCTGTGGAATCCATCTGTTGGTGCGCTGATGTTATGTTAGCGCTCCAGCTCTCATACAGCACGCCTGTATCAGGGAGATGGAAGGGTGATGGGGAGGCTCCTGTCACTTCTGTCTCTCATCGGCCATCATAGAAATGATTTGAACCGCTCCTCTCTCACCTGTCTCTGCTGTTGGCAAATGGTGTTAGCTAGCTGTATAGTGGTGGTAGGCTATTCGGGACAAGCCTGCATTACTCAAAAGATTGTATGATCTTATGGATGTATTTTACAATTATTGTTTTAGAAAGTCTCAATAATCGGTGACGTCTTAAACAATATGTGATGTTGGATCATGAATAACCACTTGGGTAGCCTAACAATAAAGTCTATGAAAGGAGGCCCCCTGTGGGCTCGTTGAGTACTGCATCATAATTTCCCATTTTAACGAATAGGAGACAGAATTTATGCTCACGAGTGTTTTAACGATGCCTCTATCCTACAAATGCCAAAGATGTAACGTTCATTTCTCTAAACACTGCGTAGAGAACGTTTGTTAAGCTCGTTGAGGCCGATAGGATCGAATGAAAGGCAGCGGTGCTCTCGGGTCAGCTTTCTCCATTAAAATCTTACCTTAACATTAGAATTATTCCACAATACTGACGACGGATCAGCTCCTAGGGAGTTTATCACCTATGGCTGCAAATATTGAGGTATTTTATTCTAATGCTTAACCTATAACAATGCACTAAATCAAGCTTAGGCACATCTATCACACCCTGATTTGTTTCACCTGTCTTTGTGTTTGTCTCCACCCCCCTCCAGGTGTCGCCCATCTTCCCCATTATCCCCTGTGTATTTATACCTGTGTTCTCTGTTTATCTGATGCCAGTTAATTTTGTTTCATCAGGCCTACCAGCGTTTTTCCCTCTGCTCCTGTCTCTCGATTTGTTCCTGTTTCCTAGTTTTCCCGGTATTGACCATTCTGCCTGCCCTGACCCTGAGCCTGCCTGCCATCCTGTACCTTTGCCCCACTACTCTGGATTACCGACCTCTGCCTGACCTGAGCCCACCTGCTGTTCCGGTGCCTTACACCCTCTCTCCTGTCTGCCTTGACCTGTTGTTTGCCTGCCCCTGTTGTAATAAACATTGTTACTTCGACAGCCTACATTTGGGTCTTACCTTAAACGTGATAGTACGAACTGGCCATGACTGACCCAGCATACTTGGACCAGCTCCGCAACGCCATCTCCTCCCAAGGAGCCACCATTGGTAGGCAAGAGGAGTTGCTTCGCAGCCTGATGGAAGGGTTCCAGGCCGTGGCCGATCATCACAACTTAGCATTGGACACATTGTGGGAGCAATTACGTGGGTTGTCTACTATGCAGCCTACCAGTGACAGTAACCTCCCAGCCCCTCAGTAACCCGGATGGTAGCAGTGCCATCACCCCAGTTTCCCGGGAACCCTGCTTACCTCCCCGGAGTGCTTCGATGGAGAGTCGGGCATCTGTTGGGCGCTTCTCGCTCAGTGTTCCCTCATCATAGAGCTTCCTCCTTCTCCTCAGACTGCTCTAAGATAGCGTACCTCATCACGGTGATTGACAACAGTTGGCCGTATGCTTCAGTCTGGAGGGATTCCTGGTGGAGGTGAAATAGGTTTGAGGCTCCGGAGTCCGGGAGAGGGGCTGCCCGGAAGTTATTCCAGCTGCGGCAGGACTCCCTCAGTGTGGCAGACTATGCTGTGGAATTCCGTACAATAGCACACACACTCATTGCTTTAACCATCCGGATCAATGGTAGCCTACAGGAACGTAGGAGGGAGAAGCGGTCTGATTGTTGTTCCATTCGCTCACTCAAGGATCCCACCTTGCATCTAATGAACTCTGGAAGTCCCCGGTGTCTACATCCCTGAGAGAATCCGAGCTTAGAAAGAGTTCCTCGAAGAGCCTACGAACACTGCCAATTCACCTTATCCCGAGCCAATGCAGCGCGGTGAGGCTGTCTCCAGCCGAACGCATACGCAGACTTGACACCCAGAGTTGTCTGTATTGCGATACTGCCGGTCATTATGTGTCTACCTGTCCCTTCAAGAGACCTAGATCACTCGTTGGAGTGAGTACTCTGGTGGGTCTTATTGATCATTTTTCTTCTCCCCCTACTCGTCCTGCTGTGGGACGACCAGTCCAAGTCTCTCCAGGTACTCATCGACTCGGGGGCCGATGTGAGTCTTTTATGGATGTTACCCTGGCATCCGAGCAGGGCATCCCAACACAACTCTACTCCATTCCCATGGATGTTAGAGCGCTGGTCGGGCGCTCTATAGGCCGGGTCACCCACCATACCACCCCCATCAACCTATGAGTGTCAGGGAACCACAGCGAGACGATCCAATTCCTGCTAGTTGAGTCTCCACAGGTCCCCTTGGTATTGGGATTCTATTGACTGGGCTACTGGTGCCATCGTGGGCTGGAGCCCGGCCTGCCACACTCATTGCCTGAAGTCAGTTCTGCCTGCCCCGGGACGTATTCCTGGGGGCTTGGCAATTGTCCCGGACTTCTGCCAGCCCCGTGGAGTACCAGGACCTCCGGGAGGGGTTCAGTAAGGCCCGGGCCACTTTGCTTCAGCAGCACCGACCGGTATCCAAGAAGGTCAAGCCAGATGCGCTGGCACCCAAGATCATTTGCCCCTCTGCTGTTTGTCCTCTGTTGCCCCGTACCCTCTGTATACTTCCTACCTTTCCTGTGTCTAGAATTAAAACCATGTGTCACAGCCCTTTGTCTCCTGTTTCCAGGAGTTACTTTTAATTTGACTGTTTGCATTTGGGTCTTTAAACGTGATAACATCATTGCTTCCATGTTAAGCTACACATCATTAAATATATTGATGGCAAAATTTTGACAGTAGCCAAATGGAAAAATAAAACTAAATTGAATGAACATGAAATGTATTTGAATATTGTTTAAATATACAGGCCCATACTGTTGGTAGGCTATTTGAATGCAGTAATCTGTTTTCATTTGAAGCATCGTTTTATCCTTCGCTTATTTGTAACAATTGCAAAGAATTTAGTAACTTTGTATTTGTAGTCAACTTTGTTGTGAAGTTATTGGCGGTCACAGAGAGACTGATAAACACTGTGATTCTATGTTTAGCGGAGTTCTTCTGTGTATAAAGTGACGATGGATGGGGAAAAAACATCTAATGACGCAGTTAGCTGTTCTATGAGGCGTTAGATTATTAGCGTTTTCATGTGCAACGTTAATAACGGTGTTTTTGGGAAACAGCTCGGAGATTTAATGATGCTCATACGAAGGTTCTAACGACGAATTTAGCCTTATAGATGCTTTTGGGAAAGGGGGCCCTGGTTAGGAGAATGAGGTTAAGGTTAGGAAAATGGTTAGAGTTAGCAAAATGCTCCCCTAACCTACGTGAAAAGTCTGTCCCATTCGAAGGACGAGACAATTGTGGAGAACACGCCTCCTATGCTACAATTGGATAGTGTAATGATCGGATATGCACTGTACATTTCCGGAGGATTTCATTGGCCGCCAGCTCTACGATTATTTTGTTGCAGCGGATTTCAGCTGGTGCCCGGTACGGTATAGTGCATATACGAATTTACATTTCTGTGTTTGCGTTGCTGTCAATCTCAGCAGGCTATAATCCTGGATGATCTGAAACTACGGTACTGTCATTTAGTTTTGTGAGTTTTTTTATATTGCGTTTCTATACGCGTTGGACCGTATGGAGGGATGTCGCGATGATGGTCTGCTCTAGGAGAACCAAAACTTTGGTGTCGACATGCGTAATTTTAAGTGGCATGACCAATATTGTCTGTCTTCTCTACGTCGGCTGGATCACTAATTATGTGGCCAATGTGAACACCAAAGTCTCAGAGACAGAACCGGAGAGAAAGTTTGACGATGACAACAAGGGAGAAACTCTGAAGATTATAGAGAGACTGGACCGACTGGAAAATGTGGTCAACCAACACATCCAAGGTAGGCTACATGCGGATTTACGGTTCTAGGGACAATGCATAGGATATGTCCACAGTTCTGTTTTAGCAAGTAACGTTACATATTTAGAATATTATATTAAATAAATGCCAAGTAAATTGGAAAATAATGTAGGCCTAATGTAAAATAAAATGTAACCAAAACTCTTCCTTGAAATGTGGTTATCAATATCAACCACATTGTGTAGTCCAAGTACCGTAAAACGAACTAAGCAGTGGTTTTAACACCATGCTGATAGAGGCTACAACAGGGGTAGGTAACGAGATTCAGCCGCAGGCAGATTTTTGCCGGGGGGGTGGTTGGGGCCGGAACATAATTAAAATAATGTGTACACTGCAAATTGACAACAACGAAGCCTAAAAATAGATTGTTATTTTCCAATACAATCATTTCATACCTTGTATTTGTTGGAATACTTGAACAGATTTCCTAAATTAACGCATTTGAGATTAATTATTTGTGGTTTTATTGTAATTATGTTGTATCAAAAACAAAAATCCTGGGGCAAAAAAAAGAACTTTGGACAAATAGGAAATATTAATTAGTGCTGTGCACTTCACACTGGCGGACAGAATGCAGAGTAGTGCTGATGCTGCGGTGAACTGATGAGTAAATTTAGCACTTGGAGCATGCATTTGGCCAAGTACTCAGTGTCACATAGATGCACTCCTGTAGCTGGTGCCGTATTACATTACTGTGGATCTGTTTATGTTGTCAATGATATCTGTTAGCATGGAGGGAGCTGAGGAGATCACTTGACAAACTGTCAGACCTCAAAAGACCTTTAACACCTAGCCTAATTCTCTCAAATGTCTGTCTGTCCAATTTAGCCCTTTTATGATGAAATGAGGGATAGCATGGAGTTTCACATCTTTGCAGTGGACCATAGGGTGTCAGATACTCATATGTGAGTGCTGCTTCTTCAAATATAGAGTACATGGCAGCAGTTTGTGCTGCATGTGTACAGTAGAAGACATGTCAGGTCTTGTTTCCCATTAGTTACCACCCAGCCCTGCTACCATCAAATACAATTTTATTTGTCACATGCCTTGTGAATAACAGGTGTAGAATATCCCGCCTTTCCCAGAAATTCAGAGATAAATGATAACGCAAGGAATAAATACACAATGAGTAATGATAACTTGGCTACATACACAGGTCACAGAACAGAGTTGATGTGCAGGGGTATGAGAATGGAGGTAGATGCTCATATATATATATATATATATATATATATATATATATGGACACCCCTTCAAAATAGTGGATTTGGTTATTTCACAGGTGTATAAAATTGAGCACACCGCCATGCAATCTCCGTAGGAAAACATTGGCAGTAGAATGGCCTTACTGAAGAGCTAAGTGACTTTCAAAGTGGCACTGTCATACGATGCCACCTTTCCAACAAGTCAGTTTGTCAAATTTCTGCCCTGCTAGACCTGCCCCGGCCAACGGTAAATGCTGTTATTTTGAAGTGCAAACGTCTATGAGCAACAACGGCTCAGCCACAAGGTGGTATACCACTCAAGCTCACAGAACAGGATCGCTGAAGTGGATAACAAATGTCTGTCCTCAGTTGCAACACTCACTACCAAGTTCCAAACTGCCTCTGGAAGCAACATCAGCACAATAACTGTTCATCGGGAGCTTTGTGAAATGGGTTTCCATGGCTAAGCACAGGCCTAAGATCACCATGCGCAATGCCAAGTGTCGGCTGGAGTGGTGTAACGCTTGCCGACATTGGACTCTGGAGCAGTGGAAACGTGTTCTCTGGAGTGATGAATCAAGCTTCACCGTGTGGCAGTCAGACAGACAAATCTGGGTTTGGTGGATGCCAGGAGAACACTACCTGCTCCAATGCATAGTGCCAACTGAAATGTTTGGTGGAGGAGGAATAATGGTCTGTGGCTGTTTTTTCATGGTTCGGGATTGGCCCTTCAGTTCCAGTGAAGGGAAGTATTAATGCTATAGTGTACAATGACATTATAGACTATTCTGTGCTTCCAACTTTGTGGCAACAGTTTGAGGAAGGCCGTTTCCTGTTTCAGCATGGCGATGCCCCCATGCACAAAGTGAGGTCCGTACACGCATGGTTTGTCGAGATCTGTGTGGAAGAACTTGACTGGCCCGCATAGAACCCTGACCTCAACCCCATTGAACACCTTTGGGATGAATTGGAATGCCGATTGCGAGCCAGGCGTAATCACCCAACATCCGTGCCCGACCTCACTAATGCTCTTGTGGCTGAATGGAAGCAAATCCCTGCAGCAATTTTCCAGCAACTAGTAGAAAGCCTTCCCAGAAGAGTGGAGGTTGTAATGGCAGCAAAGGTGGGACCAACTCCATATTAATCCCCATGATTTTGGATTGAGATGTTCGACGAGCACGTGTCCACATACTTTTTTTAATGTAGTGTATGTACATATAAGTAGGGGTATCGTGACTAGGCACTAGACTAGATGATAATCAGAAGCAGCAGCATGTGATGAGTCAAATGTTTAATTAAACACATTTAATGTCTGACTTAAAAAATACATTTTAAATTCACTGTGGAGCCTCAACTGAGGTGGACCATGTTAATTCCTTAGTGATGTCGACACTAATGAACTTGATGCTCTCGACCCACTCCAATACAGCCCTGTGGATGGGGGCGTGCTCGGTTTTCCATTTTCTGTAGTCCACGATCAGCTCCTTTTGTCTTGCTGACGTTGAGGGAGAGGTTGTCCAGGCACCACACTGCCAGGTCACTGACCACCTCTCTATAGGCGGTCTCGTCGTCGGTGATCAGGCCTAACACCGTTGTCGGTGATGGTGTTGGAGTCGTGCGCGCCACACATTCGTGGGTGAACCGGGGGAACAGGAGGGGCCCCCGTGTTCAGGGTCAGTGTGGCAGATGTATTGTTCTCACATAGGTGGTCCTCTTGTCCAGGTGGGAGAGGGCAGTGTGGAGTGCAATAAAATTGCGTCATCTATGGATCTGTTGGGGGCGTTGACGTGAGCCATGACAAGCCTTTCAAAGCATTTCATGGCCACAGATGTGAATGCTATCGTCATTTAGACTGATTACCTTGGTGTTCTTGGGCACAGGGACTATGGTGGTCTGCTTGAAACATGAAGGTATTCCAGACTGACAGGTAACACAAGCTGACACCCTCTCACACAATTAAAATGCTCTCTCAGCAGGGTGCTCTCTCAGCAGCTCGATCGGCCCTCGCTAGGCCCTCACTAGGCCTATAACGCTGAGCTTTAATTAAACTTAAGAGGGACTGCCACACTGCAGTCGGTCCAAAACCCTCCTCGGGAGGTTCATAATGGACTTAACCTCCATAGGGGACAGTCAGGAGCGGTTTGGAGCTATGACCCGCTCCACACCCACCTCCTCTAGAGGGGGGTGTGTGTGTGGGTAAGTCATGCATAAAGTACACCTGTCTCACTCTTACCTAAGCAGTGTGTCACTAAGTTTGTCGAATAAAAAAATTGCATAATGGGTTGCGCTGAGGATCCGTTGACATTTCACACATGATCTGTTTGACTTGGAATCCAATACTGGATGACTCTCACTGTCGTTCACTATCATTTGGGACTTTGTCACTACCCTTTTGGTGCTCCCCATAGCAGCGGAGGAAAGGCTCTTGCCCTGCGGCTATTTACTTGACTGACAGTCCTTTGGCAAGATAAGAGAAATTATTCTCCCCACTTTCTCTCAGGTCATCCAACCTGCCTCACAGTTAACATGCTTTCTATCATACAGACTACTCTGTAGAATATACAGCTGTGCAGAGTGTACATATTTTTTTCTGGTGTTAGTATCTAACTACCAGTTTTTTGCCAAAATTGCTAGTGAACCGTTTTGGTGGAATATACACTGTGGCCAGTTTATTAGGTACACCATCCCATTCACCAAAAATGAAAAAATGCTGATGTGTTTTGTGTCTTCAGGAAGAATAGTGCTGCATCGAGCAGAAATAACATATTAATTTTCATGCCATATCCTCACTCTGACTCCTAGAAGGGTGTCGAAATGGTATAACAATTTTATCTTGGATTTTTACAATCACCACTTTCAAGTGCACAGCAGTGGCAGTAATTTATTTATTTATTTGGGTCAGCTCATTATGTTTTGGCTTGACAATGAATTGCTCCCTTTTTTGCCTGAGGAAGATTTGTGCTACTTTGCTCATGTTTTTGTATGGTTGCTGTCTGACCCACGGCACCCTTTCACAACATCACAAAGGAGATTTAATATGTCAAAAGAAAGCTGTGGGACTTTAAATAGTAGGCTGCCTTCGTTTGAATTGACAATGTTATTTTCTTCAATCAGATGTTTTGAAAGGTCTTTTATTGGCTGTACAGAAGGTATTTCTTAAAGTTTTTAAAAATGCTCTATATTTAGATCAATGCTGCAAAATCATAATTTGCCATTTTTCATCTGTCTAATCAAAACCCTTGTCTGATGTCTCGAGCTTCACACGTTTGCTGATGTCTGTGAATCAATATATATCTGTAATCCCTATTGAGCTGGGACTCTGATTACCTCCTTCACAGCTGTTGATGAGGAAACTGGGTTTGTCAGAATGTAAAATAAGATTATACTCTATGATATAAAATAGATTATGATCTATGATATAACAGATTATGATGTGAATGCATCCTTCCACAAGTTAGTCTGACACCGATCCCACTGAATCCAGTGATTTACAAACAGCTAGGTGAAATGTACAATCTTGTCTCAAACCAATGTTTTTCTCTCATTACAAATATCAAATACTTTGGGATTTGATATTTCAAGGTTATATTGGGAATGTTAATTTCCTCCATTGATGTCTACATTACAGTACCTTTCTCGTTGAGGTCAGTGCTCAAACTCTGATTTCTGCTAAATATTTAGAGTCAAAGGATCTTAACACAAGTGTCCTTTTTGGCTCGATGATTTTCACAGTAGAGTATGTTGGTGTAATCCTGGTCATACGGTGTAGATGAGCACAACAGGGGTGCTATAGATATAGATGCCCCCAGCCTGTCAACGGTGAAGTCGTTGCTTGAATGAAAGAACTCCACACAGCTTTTGACAGTGAACGACGTTGAACCTTTTTTTTGAGGTTCGGAAGCTGATTTCAGTTCAAAAACTCCACCGTTTTATTATATACTAACTGTAAAATGGCAAATGAACCAGAATGCGGTTTTTATTGGGTGTTCTCTAGTTAAGCTTCTGGTGTAAGCTCTCACAATAATATTTTGAAGATGAATACACAACGGAGAGTTTGAAAGGACGAGAGTACTAAACAAAGTCTAGTACTAATGGTCAATCGGGAATTGTAAACAGGAGCTGGGTTTCAGTTCAACCGCTGTTTTAGAATCTGTGGAATGTCACTCCTGAACTCAGACCTACTTGTGCTGCGTTCTGTACATTGAGTCGGGAGCAGCATATTTGTTTTTTGGCCAGTTGTACTGCAAGGACTTCTGATTGGTCAACCCCAGGCTAGGGTGGGGTGGGGGGGTATAAATGGTATAAATTGTATCTCTTTCCTTTGTTCAGTGGAGAAAAGCTGAGGACAGGGGAGACTGAACATCTACCTTCCAGTATAACTTCTTGATTTGTCCTTCTCAAATAAACATGTTTTTATCCCCCTGATATGCTTTGGAGTTTGTGTTATTGAAGAATAACATCAATTGCTAACACTCTCTCTCTGTAGCTGCTGAGGCTTTTCTCTCTGCTGGGTAGTGGATAAATCTGCCCGTCCACCCATCTGTGCTGTACTGTACTGCTTATTGACCTTAATCTCCCCTGTAGAAAAGGACAAAAATTTCTGGGCCACAGCCTTCACTCGATATTGATGTTTCGCATCCAGAGACAGGTGGTTGGTTTTGTCCAAATATATTGAGTTTTCTGAAACATTCTGTAAGTTGTGAAGAATCCAAATTTCCAGCTCAACAGACCATGTTTATTTAGTCTTTCTCTCCGCTTAATGAAATAGTTTGCCATTTTCCATTGGCAACGAGGAAGCATTTGTCTATGCCCACAAACTACCCAGTGACACCGGAGAGGAAGCATTCACTCACTTTGCAGGGCAACACATACAATGCAAAGCTAAATTATGTAACTTAGATTCTGACTTTTTTTTAAAAGAATGCAGAGGATCTCTTATTTTCATACTGTACACAATTCATATTCTACAATTTAACAAGAAAATTGTTTATACAGAAAGGTAATAGCAGGTAAGCATTTACTGTCTAGAACTGGTGATGAGGTTGTCTCATTATCTATTGCCCCATGACCACTCCTTGACGATCACCTTTCCTTGTTCGGAACCCCAGAGAAGAGGTTCAGGTCTTCTCAGGCTGCTGTGGGTGACTGTGCTGTGTGATAATAACATTCCTGCCCTTTCACCACTTGTGGAATTAGAAGATTATTATTATGATGATGATGGTAGGACTGTACATTCAAAGATCTGCTACACATAAAAATTGTGTATAGCTCAAGGTTCCTTTTTGTAAGTGTTTTAGGTGTGAATATCCCTCTTTTAAATATGTACATTTTTTTCTATTGATCTTAGGTGGTCAGTTGTACCTTCCATATGACACGAGCAATGTTGAATGGTGCTTGCCACTTATTCCTGTTTGTCAGGTCTCTACTGACCTCTGACAAACCAGCCTGTGACGATCAAGCTGTGACAGAGTGACCACACAGGAGGTGGAGAGATCTCTCTTGGCTCACTCGGCATCCCCTAAGTGAAGTTGCGTGGTTGAAATTTTTTTTTTTGTGGATATTTCATGTCTGTGTAAGAAAAGAAAAAGCCAATTATTCTGAGACCGCCAGATGAATCATCTGAGTCTCACGAACAGACATTTCTCCTCCTGCTGTCATGAGTACTACCACAGACTGAGGGTGATACGGCTCCAGATGAAGCCCAAGCGGCACAGGGCAATAATAATTACCATCTTCTCTCCTGGATTATGGGATGAATGTTGTAATTAGAGGCAATGGGATGTAACTCCAGATTAATTAGGCAAACAGAGAACCTGCGTGGAGTGCTGGATAAACCAGAGCGAGCGGAGTGTTCTCATCTCTAAAACTCATCAGAGATAAGTAGCAGCGTACAGACTGGGATAAAGTTAAGAGGATGAGAAACAAAGCAAACAACTACACAAACGCTCTCGCTCTCTCACCCACACACGGACTCTCTCTGTCTCCCTCAAACGCTCGCTCGCACTCACTCACACTCACACACTCTTGTAGACCAAATCAAACGCAAACGAGCACTGCTTCGCGTAGATGCGAGAAACAGACTTGCTTTCTAATTTGAAGCGCACAACGCTTTTGACGGCATTGACGCTGGCGGCCTGTCTGTTTTCAGTCATCACTACTGTGCATTCTAATTCCAGTTTGTACATGCTCTTTGCTCGTTCGCCCTTCCTTTAATTTGGCCTTGTGTGTCTCTCACACACACACACACACACACTCTCACACACAAGCCTACCAACTCTCTCCCACCATCTTGCTTTGACTCCCAAGCATTGCCTGCATGCATAAACATGCTCACAGTGCATCATGTCCTACGCTATTTTACCAGAAATGCATCACTATATGCTTGAACCCCCTTACATTCTCTTTCCACCATACTTATCTTTGTCCATTCCCACAATTACCATGGTAACCCATGATTGGTCAGCCGCATGACGCTGCCAGGACAGGAAGAAGACACAGTTCAGTGCCACTCTTGCACATTTCCTTTTCAACCTCGAGTCATGCAGAAAATCCAGCTGCCTTTGTGTGGATAGTTCTTCTTTTATGAACCTGAATACAATCAATATATTATGAGGCAGCTTTTGAAACATGTAACAGTTTTTAAGCATGTCGGTGAATGTTTCCGTTACAGATGGAAATGGAACCGGGTTAGTAGAGCTGTCAATCAATAATCAGAGAGCTACTCTGTTCAACACAGGATATAGCACACAGAGAGAGAGGGAGGGATGTCCTTGGTCAAGTCGGATGACCTGTACTACAGGCTGAATAGTCTGAGAAGTATTCTTTTTGCATTTGACCATTTTAGATTCTCAGCAGTGCATCACAAGATTGTTCCGTTTTTGATTTGTGGAGCGCAGTGCTACAGAGAGAATCCCAAAGGGGAGAGACGTATCGAATAGAGATAGCACTTCATAGACACAACATGCAGAGTACTGTATTCTATACTGCACCCATGAAAGGATACAGTGTATTGGAAATCATTTGAGCTCAAAATAATTCATTGGAAGTGAATTTAGTTTGTCTTACTCAAATTCAAATCGAATTCTGGAGATTCCTTTTAAGACACCCTAGTTGCCCAAATGTAATAAATCATTTCCTTTTGACATGTTTTGAATTGCTGCAAAATTGTAATTTGTCCCTGGAGTGGCTTGAGTCTGCCTTTTACCATGTCAAGGAAAAGATCCCTCTAACCACAAGAAAATGAATGCTATCTAATTAGCTTTACATTATGCACATGCGAAATATGCTGTAGCAACAGGAGGTGTATTCCAATTTGTGAGACTTTCGATTCAATGTGCATAAAAGCACCTGTGGCTTCTCTGTAAAGTGTTCAGTAGAAACATGTAGCACCTGCATCCCCCTCCGTCCTCCTCAGGGGTTTGTGAGCTGCCATCTGCCCAGCACAGGCTGCTCTCCGGTGGGCTTATTATAACTCCGGGGCCCCTCCACGGAGCCATGCGATGGAGGTTAATTGGGCATCCGTTCTGCGAGCACACTTCTCATCGCCATCTGAATGTCGCTGCTTTTTATCCTGTCTCACTAACGCCGTCGTGTGAACGAAGCAGTGGATTAATCAACCTTATGAATTGGCTGTTTTTAAAGCGAGTACACTGTGCTTTGAAACAGCTGTTGTAGGCTAGACTGTAGCATAAATCAACCACAGACACCACCATATACACCCTATGTAAACCACCAGGGTTGTGATTGATTATATTCCAGTAAACTGCATTTGCACTAGTCTGAATCACCCTAAACCCCACGTTGACCTACTGATCCACCCACATACTGGCCTAGCTGTGCCAGCTGACCTGGGGCATGACTGTGCAATGGGCATAGAAGCAGTGGTGGGCATCTGAGTGTATGTGTTTTTCTGAGAGGGTCTGTAGAGTTGGAGTGCCCTTGCCAGTTTTGCCAGATGACTCTCGCTGGGTTTAGTGAGCTAATGGTTGCGATTTGGCGAGAGAGACCGTACATCTTTGACACCAACAGATGATTGACGGAATGGGAGCTTTTTGGGATCTAACGCCTCTTGTTATTTTTCGGGTTGTCACTGAGAGGAGTGGAGCACGCTCACAAGTGTGAAGTTCAGATGCATTTCCAATCCTCTTTGAAGTGTGGGGGCGTTGCATTTTGATTTCATCAGTGACTCGGTGACACCCGCACATCAGATGAGAACTTCCTGGGTTTCAGGCACCTCTTGAATATTCCACTCTAGTTAATGGATCTCAAACAGCCTCCAAAACAGTAGGGTGGACTGAAGGTCAAGAGGTCCGCTGCACTACAGGCTCCTCTGCTCTGACCTTCACACGATATCTATCTATAACCCTCACCTGACACAATTAATTTATTATTTATTGGCTTTTTTTCTTGTGTAGGGGAAAGGTTCAAAATAAAAATAAAAATTATTCTGAACACTTAAAGTTAAAACGGGCCCTAAACAGTAGGTAATGGTGCAAGAGATATTGCCACCAGCCTCTGTCAGCTGTCCCGACTCTCTCTTTAAATGAGCTGCCTGGGATGTGTTTCTGCCCGCTCCTGCGGGTGGCGCCACCCGGAGGTCAGGGACAGCAGGCAGATACTTACTAAACACCTCTGACTGAGCTGATTTGGATGTGGCTTTCTCTACTCTGTCAGATTTAGAATCCAACTCATCAAGCCAGACTGATACTGAAGGCTGTGCATACACTCCAGGGTGACACGCATCTGTGACAGGGATGAGGAGGACACTCTGGGTGTATTAACACATAAAGGCTTTAATAGTAGACTCTCGATGATATAGATGCTCGAAGTATACAACAGTAGTGGGTCAATTTCCTCAACAACTATTTTAAATAGGTTGTCTTTTAAAGTAGTTAATTACCTCCTGCTGTGAGTTTTTGAAGTCCTGGGCTCTGTTTACTTAAATGCATGGTAAACAGATTGGTTACTGTAGTGCTTAAAGGGCACAAAGAATTACAACTGCCCTCCCAGCCCACAGATGTGAGCACTCTGCCCTGGCTGGTCAGGCAGATGGTCAGCAAGAATCCCATTCAGTCCTACGTCTGAATCTCCCGCGCATAGTCCCCCCCCCTCGCCCAGCATACCACAGCCCTGCCCATCCCAGCGTCTCTTAGTGAAGGACCCTTTCCCCTGTGAAAGCTTCAGTAAATGTGTGTCTGCAAGAAATTCATACATGTATATTTCCCAGGATATGTGAGTGGGCTGTCTGTTCCTTTTAGCCGCTCTGGGGGGGAGGTGGCAGGGCGAATACGTGCAAATGTTGTATTTAGTCTGTCAGGTCATGTTTTCCTCAATGGCCTCGGCAGAACACAGGTTTGCCACTGGCTGACCTCTTTCAGTTTGGCATATTATTGAATGATTTAATATCATTGCAGTTGTCTTGACCTTAGTGTCATTACGGGTGCAAGGGTAACCGTGCACCCGTACTGTGCCACATGTTCAAAACTCAACATGGAGCTTGTGTAGCCCTTGATTTCACTCACATTAGCTCTTACTATTCCCTCAGTCAACCTCTGTCCCTGATGTGATGGGTAGGACTTGAGAGCGAGGCCTTTTTCTTCTTTCAAACCTTTTTCGTTTCCCTTCAGGCCCACGGGGCCTCGAGGGACCCGGTCTGTTTTAGTTTGAGGAAGCACACTTAGCATTTTGATCCATTTCATTCACACTTTCTTCGATGTGGACCTGCAGAGGGGAAATTATACGAACTCTACATCAACACATAAACACTTTGTTGCAAAATGGGATGGGGAATTATTCAAAGCATATGTTAAATGTAATGCATGTATTATATAGTCATAATTACTTGCATTGCAAAATAGCCATTCAAGATGACTGTTACCTTGAAAATAAGCTAAAACAGTAATGGGGACAATTATCTCTTATTGAGCTGTTTCTTTTGATAAGCAGTCTCATTGGCATTTGCTAAGTCACTCCACCACCAGCAACAACAAATGAATTCAGATCACATATTAGGCCTCGTCTATTATCGCAGTTCACGATCTGCTTTGTGCTTGTTGGAATAGTGCCATACTCCGTACAGCAGTGGTGCCTCATCACTCGCAGCTAAAAGTGTAAATCAGTTTCGCCAGTGTCCGTACAAATCGAGGAGGCAAGACTGCCACTGTTGGAAACTATTGGTCGCTCACATTTTACAAGGCCATTTGCAAGCTCAGTGTGGCGGAGGGAAATCCGAGTTGGAGTGAACCGGTTATGAACTTTTATCACGTTAATTAGTGGGCTTTGAAAACTATAATGAAGGAAAAGCTACAGGCTTAGCTATGGTTAGTTTGATCTTTTGAAAATCTGGAGGCTGTAATTTAAGTCTAAAGAAAAACATCTTCATTTAGGCATTCTGGTTGTGTTATGGAATTAATATTAATTTCATTTGAAAGAAAGAATTGTAGACGCTACCTCCCTTTCAAACCAAGCCAAACTAAGTCCATTATTTTTATGATAGTAGATCTTTTTTTGTGATTGATTTCTAGCTCATTTGACTGTGTTAAATGCAGTGGTGGTAATTGTACAGTAGAAGATGCAATCAGGTGCAGATTTGACTGGGAGTGGTTTGAACAAAGGCATCAGCATTGGCCTCCAGCTGTGGAGTAATTGGTCTTTTGAAGACTTAGTTTTCCTCTCACTCGGGGGCCATGTGCTTCCTAAACTTGGACCTTGTTTTCCTGATTGGGAGCGTAAGTCTAGCATTTTGTGGGCAGGAGTGTGCTGCAACTGCCTTGTTCTCAGGAAAACATTTAAAATCTCTGTCACTGAATATTTAAACTCCACAACACTACGATTTAATATTTCATTTTGAAGGATATAGGTTGGTCCTGACAAGTGAATACCATTTCCATAGACCCTGCATTTCTATCCGAATGACTTTAATGAAAGGTCACGTGACGACATGCATTAGTCCTATCGTTTTATAAAACCTCTCAACTTGATTGTCTCTCAATCTATTACAACAGTTTAATCTGTGCAGTCTGGTCTGTATCATCGAGATAATTTTGAATCTTTTTTTTTCATTTTTTTTTCATGAACTTGTCACAATTCTCCATGCTCCCGTCTGGCAGGCGGTACCAGTGCATCAATGCTCAGACCGACATTCTCCTAAACATCTTCTACATCTTCTATCACTTGGTCATAAGACTGTTAAATGGCTAACAACTACTGCTCTCCCTCAGACTATCCTCGGTCACGCTTACTCACACGTGCGCACACACACACTCACCACACCCTCAGTCACATACTCATTACTGATGCCTCACACTTACACCCCCTCACACCTACGCTGCTGCTAAAATGATTATTGATTCGATTTATTACTACCACTGCTGCTGTTCATTAAATATTGATTTCCATTACCATTTAGTATCTATCTATCCTGCTTCTGGTCACTTGCTCCTGTTTTACATGTATAAATGACCATTAGTATGTTACCATTTTATTGGTAACCATTTTAAGTGTGTATATATTCCTGCTACAAGTTCGTTTTCAGCCCTGTTTACATGTTTAGTGCATTCAGAAAGTATTCACACACCTTGACTTTTTCACATTTTGTTGTTAGAGCCTGAATTTAAAATGTATTCGATATAGATTTTTGTCTCTGGCCTACACACGCAATACCCCATAATGTAAAATGGGAATAGAAATTTGTCCAAGTGTGAAAATATAAAAGAAAGTCTTTAGTAAATAAGTATTCCACCCCTTTTTGTTATGGCAAGCTTAATATTCAGGAATAAAAGTGTGCCACATTAAGTTGAATGGACACACACTGTGCAATAATAGTTTGAATCACTACCTCATCTCTGTACCCAACACATACAATTTATCTGTAAGGTCTCTCAGTCAAGCAGTGAATTTCAAACAGACCCTTTGCTATGAGACTCGAAATTGAGTTCCGGTGCATCCGGTTTCCATTGATTATCCTTGCTGTTTCTACTTTATTGGAGTCCACCTTTTTTTTAAAAATTTTTTATTTCACCTTTATTTAACCAGGTAGGCTAGTTGAGAACAAGTTCTCATTTGCAACTGCGACCTGGCCAAGATAAAGCATAGCAGTGTGAACAGACAACACAGAGTTACACATGGAGTAAACAATTAGCAAGTCAATAACACAGTAGAAAAAAATGGGCAGTCTATATACAATGTGTGCAAAAGGCATGAGGAGGTAGGCGAATAATACAATTTTGCAGGTTAACACAGGAGTGATAAATGATCAGATGGGCATGTACAGGTAGAGATATTGGTGTGCAAAAGAGCAGAAAAGTAAATAAATAAAAACAGTATAAAAACAGTATGGGAATGAGGTAGGTGAAGAAGGGTGAGCTATTTACCTATAGACTATGTACAGCTGCAGCGATCGGTTAGCTGCTCGGGATAGCTGATGTTTGAAGTTGGAGAGGGAGATAAAAGTCTCCAACTTCAGCGATTTTGCAATTCGTTCCAGTCACAGGCAGCAGAGTACTGGAACGAAAGGCGGCCAAATGAGGTGTTGGCTTTAGGGATGATCAGTGAGATACACCTGCTGGAGCGCGTGCTACGGATGGGTGTTGCCATCGTGACCAGTGAACTGAGATAAGGCGGAGCTTTACCTAGCATGGACTTGTAGATGACCTGGAGCCAGTGGGTCTGGCGACGAATATGTAGTGAGGGCCAGCCGACTAGAGCATACAAGTATTATTATTATTATATATTATTTATTATTTATATTATTTATTATTAAGTCGCAGTGGTGGGTGGTATAAGGTGCTTTAGTGACAAAACGGATGGCACTGTGATAGACTGCATCCAGTTTGCTGAGTAGAGTGTTGGAAGCCATTTTGTAGATGACATCGCCGAAGTCGAGGATCGGTAGGATAGTCAGTTTTACTAGGGTAAGCTTGGCAGCGTGAGTGAAGGAGGCTTTGTTGCGGAATAGAAAGCCGGCTCTGGATTTGATTTTTGATTGGAGATGTTTGATGTGAGTCTGGAAGGAGAGTTTGCAGTCTAGCCAGACACCTAGGTACTTATAGATGTCCACATATTCAAGGTTGGAACCATCCAGGGTGGTGATGCTAGTCGGGCATGCGGGTGCAGGCAGCGATCGGTTGAAAAGCATGCATTTGGTTTTACTCGCGTTTAAGAGCAGTTGGAGGCCACGGAAGGAGTGCTGTATGGCATTGAAGCTCGTTTGGAGGTTTGATAGCACAGTGTCCAATGACGGGCCGAAAGTATATAGAATGGTGTCGTCTGCGTAGAGGTGGATCAGGGAATCGCCCGCAGCAAGAGCAACATCATTGATATATACAGAGAAAAGAGTCGGCCCGAGAATTGAACCCTGTGGCACCCCATAGACTGCCAGAGGACCGGACAGCATGCCCTCTGATTTGACACACTGAACTCTGTCTGCAAAGTAATTGGTGAACCAGGCAAGGCAGTCATCCGAAAAACCGAGGCTGTTGAGTCTGCCGATAAGAATTTGGTGATTGACAGAGTCGAAAGCCTTGGTGAGGTCGATGAAGACGGCTGCACAGTACTGTCTTTTATCGATGGCGGTTATGATATCATTTAGTACCTTGAGTGTGGCTGAGGTGCACCCGTGACCGGCTCGGAAACCAGATTGCACAGCGGAGAAGGTACGGTGGGATTCGAGATGGTCAGTGACCTGTTTGTTGACTTGGCTTTCGAAGACCTTAGATAGGCAGGGCAGGATGGATATAGGTCTATAGCAGTTTGGGTCCAGGGTGTCTCCTGTGGTAAATTAAATTGATTGGACATGATTTGACAAGGTACACACCTATCTATACAAGGTCCCATAGTTGACAGTGCATGTAGGAGCTAAAAACCAAGCCATGAGGTCAAAGGAATTGTCCGTAGAGCTCAGCGACAGGATTGTGTCGAGGCACAGATCTGGGGAAAGGTACCAAAATATTCTGCAGCATTCAAGGTCCTAAAGAAAAGGTTCCTAAGAATCTCAGACCATGAGAAACAAGATTCTCTGGACTGATGAAACCAAGATTGAACTCTTTGGCCTGAATGCCAAGGGTCACGGCTGGAGGAAACCTGGCACTATCCTTCCGGTAAAAGCATGGTGGTGGCAGCATCATGCAGTGGGGATGTTTTTCAGTGGCAAGGACTGAGAGACTAGGCAGAATCGAGGGAAAGATGAATGGAGCTAAGTACAGAGATCCGTGATGAAAACCTGCTCCAGAACGCTCAGGACCTCCGACTGTGGCGAAGGTTCACATTCCAACAGGACAACGACCCTAAGCACACTGCAAAGGTAATGCAGGAATGTGAATGTCCTTGAGTGGCCCAGCAAGAGCCCAGACTTGAACCCGATCGAACATCTCTGGAGAGACCTGAAAATAGCTGTGCAGCTACGCTCACCATCCAACCTGACAGAGCTTGATAGGTGCTGCAAAGAAGAATGGGAGAAACTCTCCAAATACAGGTGTGCCAAGCTTGTACCCAAGAAGACTCGAGGCTGTAATCGCTGCCAAAGATGCTTCAACAAATTACTGAGTAATGGGTCTGATATATGAATTTAAATGTAATACTTGTTTTTATTTTTTTTATAAATATGTGACTCACCACCTGGATTTGGTCTTGTGTCGCAAAATGTGAAATTGTTTTTTTTTTATTTTTTTACACGGGATAAAAGTGGAGACTCAGATCTACCAAATGGTTTATCATACAACTGCATTTGAAGAACAATGGAAAAGTAATTCTGCTTTGACAGTTGTGAAAATGGCCTTTTGAATGTTTTGGTATATTGTGAGAGTTCTTCTTTGTCTACACCCATTCAGCATCGTTCACACCCTCTTAAGCTTTAGCCCCACCCATCTCGTTTCGCTCTCGGAGCGTTCATAGCACACATTTGACGCTCTGGTCGATGATTTGTTTACCTCTGGATAACATGATAACAGCTTAACCAGCTCTGCTGGCAACCATTTCATTATTCTTTTTTTGCAGACACCAACCATATTCAACGGGTGTTGTATACACGCCACGTAATGTTAGCTAAAGAGCCAGCCAGCTATCGTTAGCTAGCTAAACAACAATTAACAAAGTGTCAACAATGCCACCAGGCTCTATTTAGAAAAGAAAATGGCTTTGGGAAACAATAACGTTAGCCATTTAGCTAACAGTACAATTGAGCTTGAAATGAAACAACTTTCTTCCAAAATTAGAAACATGTAATACCTAAAAATGTAGCTAGCTAATGTTACTCTCTGAGCAATTACATTCTCCTGATATCTTGTGTAGGAGAAAGTAAATGCTAAGTTACAATGCTGTAACTTGAAACTATTTTATTTAATTTTGAAGTTTGTGTTATACATTTGAATATTTGTAGCTACTTTTTAAGGTAACACCAGCAGTTAACTTGTACAATATGTTAGGAGATAAAGAAGAGCTCGTTCTTCATTTCACCTGTCACATAATTTCACTTGTCACATAAAGGAAGACCGACTGGATGGAGCCTTGTGAGCAATGTTCCCTCAAAACATTTTCTGGCACTGAGCAAATTTCAGGACTGCTGAGCTCAAACTTGAATGTTGTGAACATTCTGTGCAACTTCCCACATGCCTTTACTGTGAACACTTAGGCTGTACCCACTTTAAGTTACCGTTTTAACAATGGCCAAGTAGGCTACTGTGGCTATTTGATCATAATGTAGGCCTACCAGTGTGGTCTATATCAACAACAATGGAGAAAATGTGTCCCATAACATTTTAACATGGGAATAGCTGTTCTGCCATTCAGCCTGTGTGTGGTAGCAGCCCGTGTGTAATGATCAATGTAGGCCTACATTCCATGATCAAATATCCATATATCCACTTGTCCTTCTACATATCCACTTGTCCTTCAGACAAGGAGGTGACTGAAAATGTTGTAGTGTTTGATGCAAGAAACCACTTTACACATTGTTTAAAATGCATTATTATTCCCATACCATTATTACAGAGTATCAAACAAAATTATGGTACCCTCTACATATTGGCTTATTCAAGCCGGTCTCAAAATACAACACTGACAAAAAAAGGCTCTTTACCTGACTTGCTTTTCTTTAATCTTTCTTTATTTTTTTATCCTCAATTTCGTGGTATCCAATTATTATTATTATTATTATTAGTTACTACCAGGCTCGGGAGAGACGAAGGTCGAAAGCCATGCATCCTCCGAAACACAACCCAACCAAGCCAAGTCGCACTGCTTCTTAACACAGCGCGCATCCAACCCGGAAGCCAGCCGCACCAATGTGTCGGAGGAAACACCGTGCACCTGGCGACCGGGTTAGACAGGAGTCGTTAGTGCGCAATGAGACAAGGATATCCCTACCGGCCAAACCCTCCCTAACCCAGACGACGCTTGACCAATTGTGCGTCGCCCCACGGACCCCCCCGGTCGCAGCCAGCTGCGACAGAACCTGGGCGCGAACCTAGAGTCTCTAGTGGCACAGTTAGCACTGCGGTGCAGTGCCCTAGACCACTGCTTTTCAAAGTGTCTAGAAATGTACATGTCTTGTATGAAGTAATCACTCCCCTAATAAGTGCAAATGATCTATAACTGGGCTAATAACTCACTAAATAGCAAAGGATATTAACAAAATGTGCGCCTGTGGCTACATGCAGCTCTTGCTTTGATCTCAAACCAAGTGCATCTATTCATGGCCACTCGTGCTGTAAACACAGTCCAGTTCAAAGTAAATGACAGAACATTGCCATATATGGATATTTGCATATAGGCCTACTGCAGCTCTGATTGGTTATGCCGCACCGGCCTGTGTAGAGTACTGGCTGAGTAGTGCTATTCCTACACCGATGTGTTCTACCTACAACAATCTCTTGCTTAGTTAGTTTTGCATACTAAATTATGCATAATTCGTTTTGTTTCGGTATGTTGCATTGAACGTGGTTAATATTGCATTGATTCGATCACAAATGCCACATTAAAAAGGAAACATTGATAGGGTTAACTAACAGGGAAAACTCTAAAATGTTAGGTGAAGTTCAATCTCATGCTTCTCGCAGTGGGCTGATACTGTATTTCTTCTGTGCCCGGAGTCCAGGGGTAGCTGCGTGACGCTTAGAGGGAAAATTGCTTGTGAGTCACTCACTGTTGTGCAACTTCATGTTTGCCAGCTTATAACATTTTATAACCTATTAAGTCAACTGTCTAAGATGTGCTAAATGCTCTGTGGTTGTGCATTTACTAACTAGTTAGCTAAGTGGTTAGCTTCTTGCTAAATCAAGCTTTGCTTGGTAACAAGAGAATCCCCTCCTGGATCAAGAGCTTTGCTGTTGAATGTTTTGTGTGTGCAGCAAACTGTGATTAGAATTATTATTATTTTTAGTTACTATAACTTTTGAGTTGGGATGTCTGTCCTGCAAATGCTTTAGGTCAGACTGTCTAAAATGTTCAATGAGCTTGTTGGAATTGTAGTTAGATTCTCTATGGGATTTTACATGTACTTGTTAGCATTGCTAATCTTGGATTTACAAAGGCTCAGTGGAGTTAAAAAATGCCGCCCCTTGTGTTCAGTTCCGGTATTACCGACTATTCCAGTATGGCACAATGTCATACCTTTGTCTCGACCATCTGGATACCGCCCAAGCCTAGTGTGCGCACGTGCAAGCGAAGTGTGTGTGCATGTAAGAGTCTCCCGACAGGCCTTGTGGGTAATCCTCAGACATGATGGATACTGATAGTGCCCTGACTGCAGAGGGAGGTGATCCAAATCCCACAGAGAGGGATTTAGGACAGATGAACAGAGTGAAAAACGATGCCCATTTGGACAGATTCAGTAGGCCGTCACACTATGTAAGCACATCAGGATGTGCTACAAATGGTGACTGATAGTTGTAAAGAACAGTTTGGCAAACAAAACTAAAGCTCTTGAAAGCGATGCATTGCAAATGGCTGATCATTATTCACGGTTGAGGAAATAGGTGGGAAGACCATCTGTTTAAATGATGATGAAATTAATCATTTCAGAGCCGAGGCACAGCGCTGCAGGCACTTCAGCACCACTGTTCCACAAGCCTTAGTGTAAAAGAGGGAACTTTCTCTGTGATTTATTCAAGTTCTGTAAACAAACAGATAAAACAAAGGCTTTGGCAAGAGAGAATTTCAATAGCTTTGAGAGCAAATGAGATTCTCTTTTTAAAAACCAAATGACATTATTTTAGGGGGAGTCTCAAAGCTTTTGGGGGAGTCTACGAAGCCTTAAAGCGACAATCAGCAGTTAAAGCGACAATCAGCAGTTAAAACAATAACAAACCATTTTCCCTGCCACTTTCGCTAAAAAGCTGAGGGATGGCTTTGTAAAATTTTTTTTAACCACTTTCAAATTCATAGATGGCGCTATGGATCCAAGGACTGACCATCCATGATATCAAAATGATAGTTTTTACTGTTTTTGAATGCTATAGTGTTTACTTTTAGAAACATTAGTGTAAAATAAGCTTATATTTTGGGTTCTGATGCTATACGACAGTTGAATTAAGGCCATGAGTCATTTGTAAGTTATATTTTTCAAGGATCAATGGGTACCAAAGATGGATGTAGCAACTGCATATTGTCCCTTTAACAGCAGGAGGCTTGTTGAACTGATGTTGTCAAGGGGAATGTAACTTTACCTCTTAGCCAGTAGGATCCCCGTTACAATGTCGGAGAGAAGTACAAATCAGGGAAATAACTGCAACAGGAAATGGTAATGTACAGTGCATTCGGAAAGTATTTAGACCCCTTGACTTTTTCCACATTGTTACTTTACAGCCTTAATATATTGTAAAATGTTTTTTCCCCTCATCAATCTACACACAATACCCCATAATGACAAAGAAACATGATTTTTTTTTTGTGCGAATTTCTAACAATATAAAACCAGGAAGTAACACATTTACATAAGTATTCAGACCCTTTACTCAGTCATTTGTTGAAGCACCTTTGGCAGCGATTACAGCCTTGAGTCTTCTTGGGTATGACACTACAAACTTGGCACACCTGTATTTGGGGAGTTTATTCCATTCGTCTCTGCAGATCCTCTCAAGCTCTGTCAGGTTGGATGGAGAGTGTCACTGCACAGCTATTTTTAGGTCTCTCCAGGGATGTTCAAGTCTGGGCTCTGGCTGGGCCACTCAAGGACATTCAGAGACTTGTCCCAAAGCCACTCCTGCGTTGTCTTGTCTGTGTGCTTAGGGTCGTTGTCCTGTTGGAAGGTGAACCTTCACCCCAGTCTGAGGTCCAGAGCAGGTTACAAGTATCTCTCTGTACTTTGCTCCGTTCATCTTTCCCTCAATCCTGACTAGTCTTCCAGTCCCTGCCGCTGAAAAACATCCCCACAACATGATACTTCACCGTAGGGATGGTGCCAGGTTTCCTCCAGATGTGACACTTGGCATGCAAGCCAAAGAGTTCAACCTTGGTTTCATCAGTCAAGATAATCTTGTTTTTCATGGTCTGAGATTCTTAGGAGCCTTTTGGCAAACTCCAAGCGGGCGGTCATGTGCATTTTACTGAGGAGTGGCTTCCATCTGCCCACTCTACTAGAAAGGCCTGATTGGTGTAGTGCTGCAGACATGGTTGTCCTTCTGGAAGGTTCTCCCATCTCCACAGAGGAGCTCTGTCAGTGACCATCGGGTTCTTGGTCACCTCCCAAAGCACTTCTCCCCCGATTGCTCAGTTTGGCCAGGTGGACAGTTCTAGGAAGTCTTGGTGGTTCCAAACTTCTTCCATTTAAGAATGATGGAGGCCACTGTGTTCTTTGGGACCTTCAATGCTGCAGAAATGGTTTTTGTACTCTTTTCCCAGATTTTGTGTCTCGACGCAATCCTGTCTCGAAGCTCTATGGACAATTCCTTCAACCTCATGGCTTGGGTTTTTGCTCTGACATGCACTGTCAACTGAGTGACTTTATATAAACAGGTGTGTGCCTTTCCAAATCATGTGCAGTCAATGGAATTTACCACAGGTGGACTCCAATGAAGTTTAGAAACATATCCAAGGATGATCAATGGAAACAAGATGCACCTGATCTCAATTTCGAGTCTCAGCAGAAAGGGTCTGAATAGTTATTTAAATTAGTATTTTGTTTTATAAATTTGCAAACAATTCTAAAAATCTGTTTTCACTTTGTCATTATGGGGGTGTAGATTGATTCATTTTAGAATAAGGCTGTTACAAAATGTGGAAAAAGTCTAGGGGTTTGAATACTTTCCGAATGCACTGTAGATAATTGTAGGGTGCATTTCCATAGAAAAAGTCCCATGAGCTCCAATGTGTGAAGTTCATAGGCGCTTATCAAATTAAAGATACGATTCTATATTTTTGGGAAATGAAGGCATAGGTTAAAAAAAATGAACCATTTTCATCTTAAAAATGAGGCATAAGTAAAGGCTTTGATTTCTGGATAAACAGATGGAAAATTAGTCTTAGAAACCGTTCAAGACTTTTTCTGGTAGATGTTATCAGAAATACATCAAAACACAGTGTCGACATAAAGACCCCTGCCAACTAATATCAACACCTACAGTACACACTGAGTGTACAAAACATTAGGAACACCAGCTCTTTCCATGACAGACTGACCAGGTGAACGCCATGAACCCTTATTGATGTGACTTGTTAAATCCACTTCAATCAGTGTAGATGAAGGGCAGGAGACAGGTTAAAGAAGGATTGTTAAGCCTTGATACAATTGAGAAATGGATTGTGTATGCATGGCATTCAGAGGGTGAGTGGACAAGACAAAAGACAATGCAACTCAATATTAGGAAGGTGTTTTTAAAGTTTTGTACACCGTGTATTTATATACAGTACACGTATTGCTGCAACTGAATTGGCTACAATAGGAAATCCTAATAGTCACCAACCACAGTTGGGTCACCTGCTTACAGTCCTCCATTCCACTGGCATACTGTTATGTTCAGCTCATGACTGATTTCTTTCTCTTTTTGAGTTCTGGACAACCCATAAGCCCCCGTTCTTTACATTTACTGTAACCAGCATCCTCACCCACTGAGCACCTGTGGAATTGCCCTAGGCCCATTGCCTTGGAAACGTATAGTTATCCCCCCCACAATTTGACCTTTTTTTAAACCTTTATACTCAAAGCTGACAATGTAAGTCTCCAATAAATGTTAACATAAAAGTTGTACTACAATCTGTGACTCTCATCAAACCCAGAAGTGATGTATTTGCTCTGATGTAATGCAGCATGAATTCAACTGTTTAATTCATAGGGGTAATGTAAATTCATACACACAAAGACAGACAGACATGCCCTCCAGACTGCTCTGTCGGTCTGTCAGCCAGTGTTGTTCTAATGAGAGTGACCTCGTAAAATGACCAACCTGGAACTCACCTCCTACATTTATCTGGCAACTCCGTTGTCCAAGACCATCTGCATAATGTAGTTTTCTTGTGGTGGATCAAGATATTGCCATTGGTTATGGTAACAAAATGACGGTAAAAATACTCCCCGCTTGCCATTACAAGCGGCACAATTTGATCTGATGATAATCTAAGTCCTTGTGACGTGCTGTGTTCCCATGAATAGATAAAAACAAATTATTTTTTACATTTGTCTGAGTTTCATGATGCTGTAGCTATAAATTCTACCTACACTAATAATATTCATGTTCATCCTCGCTGCTCTCTGTGGGAGGAAGCTCTACAGACTGTGAGTGTGTCTATATTGTGTTACTCCAGCTGAGCAAACCATTGAAAACAAGCCAGTGTTTTCTCAGCAAGGTCACTTCAGCCTGCTGTTTGCCATGATGACATCAGTGTGGCAGTAGCTCGTTGGGCTGTACCCCGGAGCTCACAAACCCCCACCACCTCCCAACCGTAAACAAATGACACTATATATGAGACTCTAGCCTCTCAGTGATCTAAGGGGGTAGGGGTACTGTTCAAGGTTCAGAGGGAGGATACCTACCCCCAAAACTTTAAGGCAGTACGATAATCCGACTCCTACGTAGTAGGCCTCTGAGACTAGCTATAATCCCATTACTGTATTTGTACTTCATTACTAAATTACTTAAGACTCACGCGAAGCGGCTACTTTTCCCAGTCCAAAACGCTCCTGTCTATTGAAACCTTCACACGTGCCTAGACGGCTCCACACGATTAACCAGAGGTCCACTATGGCCCAGAGGTGTGTTGTGTTGGGGGGGGCCTAAGGCCAGGCCAGTACGCAGGGTAAACATTTACCCTGCTATTACGGCTGCTAATAAATTTGAGGTGAAAAAAGACACTGAACTGTGTGTCCCCCCCCCCCCTCCACCCAAGTACACAGTGAATGCCACTACCAAAGTGGAGAGGCAATTACTTTTTCTGAGCTTTACATTATTACATGAATTTACTGGAAATAGGATTGTGTCAAATGATTTCATCTCGTAGATTGAGCAGATTGTATAATTGAATACTGAAACTCATCATGCGGAATGCACACATCTCCTTTACCTTCATTTGAGCATTGAAAAGCTACGGAATCTAGTCCATTTCCCATAGACGTACTGTTGTTGACAGTATGGAGAAAAAGACTTGAATGCACGTTCTACACAAGACTAGATGCACATATTGCACTCACTATTTCACAAAGCTACAATCATGTTTTCTGTTGTAGGCAAATATTTTTCTCTGTGCCCGCAAGGACTTTACGACACTGATAATTTTTCTGTTTTCAAGACTCTGGGAGAAACTGCTTATTGCACAAATGGATAATAGGAAATAATTACTATAGGTGCCTGAATATTTTATTTACCCTCAGTTTAAATGTCATGGTATAATTTCCACAGCATGCTATCGGTAATAATGGTCTCAAGTTGAGAATAGGCTACTAACAATATTCAATAAAAAATATGGTGGATTGGAAATGCAGACAATTATATTGATGGAAGCTACAATCCATCTGTGGTATTAAAGCTCATCTACCCCCTAAAATATATATATTAGTACACTACTGTGCAAAAGTTTGGGGTCACTTAGAAATGTCCTTGCTTTTGAATTTTTTTGTTTAAAAATAACATTAAATTGATCAGAAATACAGTGTAGACATTGTTAATGTTGTAAATGACTATTGTAGCTGGAAATGGCAGATTTTCTTATTTTATGGTATATCTACAGTACAGATGAAGTTTACATACACTTAGGTTGGAGTCATTAACTCGTTTTTCAACCACTCCACAAATTTCTTGTTAACAAACTATAGTTTTGGCAAGTCTGTTAGGACAGCTACTTTGTGCATGACACAATTTTTCCAACAATTGTTTAGACAGATTATTTCAGTTATAATTCACTGTATCACAATTACAGTGGGTCAGAAGTTAACTTAGTGTATGTAGACTGTGTATTTAAACAGCTTGGAAAATTCCAGAAATGATGTCATGGCTTTAGAAGCTTCTGATAGGCTAATTGACATAATTTGCGTCAATTGGAGGTATACCTTCAAACGCATTGCCTCTTTGCTTGACCTCCATGAGAAAATCCAAAGAAACCAGCCAAGACCTCAGAAAAAAAACTGTAGACCACAAGTCTGGTTCATCCTTGGGAGCAATTTCCAAACACCTGAAGGTATCACGTTCATCTGTACAAACAATAGTACGCAAGTGTGAACACCATGGGACCATGCAGCCGTCATACCGCTCAGGAAGGAGGCGCGTTCTGCCGCGTGGAGATGAACGTACTTTGGTGCGAAAAGTGCAAATCAATCCCAGAACAACAGCAAAGGACCTTGAGGAAATGGGTACAAAATTAGTTCTATCCACAGCAAAACGAGTCCTATATCAACATAACCTGAGAGGCCGCTCAGCAAGGAAGAAGCCATTGCTCCAAAACTGCCATATAAAAGCCAGACTACGGTTTGCAAATGCACATGGGGACAAAAATCATACTTTTTGGAGAAATGTCCTCTGGTCTGATGAAACAAAAATAGAACTTTTTGGCCGTAATGAACATTGATATATTTGGAGGAAAAAGGGGGAGGCTTGCAAGCCGAAGAACACCATCCCAACCGTGAAGCACGGGGGTGGCAGCATCATGTTGTGGGGGTGCTTTGCTGCAGGAGGGACTGGTGCACTTCACAAAATAGATGGCATCATGAGGATGGAAAATTAGGTGGATATATTGAAGCAACATCTCAAGACATCAGTCAGGAAGTTGAAGCTTGGTCGCAAATGGGTCTTCCAAATCGACAATGACCCCAAGCATACTTACGATGTTGTGCAAAATGGCTTAAGGACAACAAAGTCAAGGTATTGGAGTGGCCATCACAAAGCCCTGACCTGCCCACACATTTTCTGTGATTGAGAACTGAAAAGGCTTGTGTGAGCAAGGAGCCCTACAAACCTGACTCAGTTACAACAGCTCTGTCTGGAGGAATGGGCCAAATTTACCCAACGTATTGTTGGAAGCTTGTGGAAGTCTATCCAAAACATTTGACCCATGTAAACTTCTGACCCACTGGAAATATGATGAAAGAAATAAAAGCTGAAATGAATCATCCACTCTCCTTTTCACATTCTTAAAGTAAAGTGGTGATCATAACTCACTTAAGACAGGGAATTTTTACCAGGATTAAATGTCAGGAATTGTGAAAAACTGAGTTTTTAAATGTATTTGGCTAAGGTGTATGTAAACTTCCGACTTCAACTGTACATGGGCTACAGAGTCCCATTTATCAGCAACCATCACTCCTGTGTTCCAATTGCATGTTGTTAGCCTTTTAAAATGATTAACTTGTATTTGCTAATTGATCATTAGAAAACCCTTTTGCAATTATGTTAGCACAGCTGAAAACTGTTGTGGTGATTAGAGCCAATACAACTTCTTTAGACTGCTTGAGTATCTGGACCATCAGAATTTGTGAGTTCGATTACAGGATCAAAATGGCCACAAACGAAGAACTTTCTTCTGAAACTCGTCAGTTTATTATTGTTGTGAGAAATTAAGGCTATTCCATGCAAGAAATTGCCAAGAAATTGAAGTTCTCGTACAACGCTGTGTACTACTCCCTTCACAGAACGGAGCAAACTGGAACTAACCAGAATATAAAGAGTGGGAAGCCCTGGTGCACAACTGAGAAAAAGGACATTACATTAGTGTCTAGTTTGAGTAACAGACTCCCCACAAGTCCTCAACTGGCAGCTTCATTAAATAGAACTTGCAAAAAAACAGTCTCAACATCAACAGTGAAGAGGCGACTCCGGGATGCTGGCCTTCTGGGCAGAGTTCCTCTGTCAAGTGTCTGTGTTCTTTTGCCCATCTTAATGTTTTCTTTTTATTGGCCAGTATGAGATATGGCTCTTTCTTTGCAACTCTTGATTTTATGTTATCCATAAAGCCTGTAAATATTGATGATCTGACTCCATTTAAATTAATGTAACACTGTGTGCGAAATATTGTTGATTCAGGCTCCAATTCTGTCAAAGAGACATTGTCATTGAATATTAACTCAAACCACACCTATCCATAGAAATATACATTTGATCAGAATCTGAGTGTTGTTGTGCTGTGAGGATCCCTTCATGTCAACATCCTCCTCCTCGGATGAAGTTGTACCCTCAGAGTAGCAAATGCTGGGATCCCAGTCGTGGCAGAGATGGAGTTGGTGCTGAGAGAGAATGCAATGCAGTGGTTATAATTAAATAACTCCGTCGACAATTAGCATTCAGTATTTACCTGCACCGAGTCCTTCATCACTCGCTGTGGTTTGTGAGGACGTTTCCCGGCATCGTAAATTCCATTGCGTTACCAGTATTGCGAGCTGAAAGAACGTATTGAGTGAAGAAGAAACAGTTGTCTTGTCCAGACAATGTGATCTAGTAGGACTAACCGGTTTTTGTTTTGCTGCCTTCAGTAGACCACAGGAAAAGTAGGAATATCCAAGACTGGTGTCAGTAGTCCAAGACTGGTGTCAGTAGTCCAAGACTGGTGTCAGTAGTCCAAGACTGGTGTCAGTAGTCCAAGACTGCAGTAACACATTGCAGCGTTTTAGATGGATCAATTCAAATGCTAATGCATTCCAGGAAGTGTGCCTGCTACATTATGTGATCGTGCTGAATACAGTGACCTTTTTCCCCACTGGTATAAATCTTTTTCATGTAAGCTGCAGTATGCGGCATGAATGTAAATATTATTATTTCTATATCCCAGGCACAGACCATTTCACCACTCTCCTTTCTCTCACTCTCACCTACAGAGGTGCCCCAGAAGGGTAGTGATGAAAAAGTGGAGTCCCTCTCCGACTCCTCCCTGTTTGTCCGCTGGGGTCATGACCTTGGTCCTGAGAGTCGCCGTGTGGCGCTGAAGAAGTTCCAGTACTACGGCTATAACGGTTATCTCAGTGACCGCCTCTCTCTGGCCAGACCCATCCCCGACCTCAGACCCGATGGGTATATGACCTATTGACTCTTTTGTTGGTTCCTTTTATATTGTCCATAAAAAAACAAGTTTCTTGTTCATATCTTGTCTGTTTGCTGTTTCTCCTCAGGTGCAGAAACATGTCGTACCCCACCAATCTCCCACAAGTAAGTATCATATTTATCTTTGTGAATGAGGCCCTGTCGGTCATCCTGCGCTCCATCCACACAGCCATGAACAGGACTCCCTCCCACCTCCTCAAGGAGATCATCCTGGTCGACGATAACAGCAACAATGGTAACTCCTATATATATTTTTTTATTTAACCTGTATTTAACTAGGCAAGTCGGGTAACTGGTAACTTCTATATTCCTACTAAATGTAGCTTACAAAGTATACACACTGCATTGTATACAGGAATTCATTCAGACTGCTTACTTCCTGGATTTAGAAGTTGTTTAAGATAGTAACACAAAATGTGGAAAAAGTCAAGGGGTGTGAATACTTTCTGAAAGCTCTGTATATCAATTCACACTTGACATTCTTGAGGACCCACAGTGCATCAGGAGTTTCTCTCTAGTCTTATTACTGGTAATAAACTCATGTAAATGTGTATGGAGTAAGATACATTTCAATATCTTTTAAAAAATGCGCTGGTGTTGCCTGCCAATTTAATGGATTACTTTCACACGGCTCCGAATTAAGTTATTTGTTAGCCTAGTTATTTCAGCAGGACAGACCTGCATGTTGATCAGCTATAGAGCCAGCGGGAAGTGAGAAGATTTTAAAGGCTCCAATTGACCTAGACTGATCATTTCATATGATGGTGTTTTTAGCTGCGTACTTTACTGAACATCTGTTGAGATGACAAATGAGGGTCAAAAGAGTCCGGCAGAGGGATAAAACAAAAAAAACTTTCTTTTGAATACATCTTTTTATTGAGGACTCCTATTTCAGGATGTAAATGTTGAATCATTACATTAAAAAGAGGCGCTTCTGTAATGTAAACTGTCTGAAAACGGAGCTGAATAGCTGAGATGCAGGAAATTAATCTGTAAAAGTTTCCTTTGTGGCCATTGGTATTCTAATTAATTCCTTGGCAGTTGGCTCACTTTGAACAATATGACTCTTCCCGTTCTGTACAGTTTCAGGAGTCTGGCTAACGGCTCTCCATCCTGAGTGGGGTGTCTCATAGGGTCTGCTGGGATTACTTCCCATGACAATCCCAGTAACCAAATCGACCTTAGTCCTTTTATTTGTCCTTTTCATTTCTTAACAAGTTAAATGACTGTGGGCCTCCTGAGTGGCGCAGTGGTCTAAGGTAGTGCATCGCAGTGCTAGCTGTGCCACTAGACATTCTGGGTTCGAGTCCAGGCTCTGTCGAGACCGGGAGACCCATTGGGCGGTGTACAATTTGGCCCAGCGTCGCCTGGGTTAGGGGAGGGTTCGGCTGGCAGGGACGTCCTTGTCCCATCGCGCACTAGCGACTCCTGTGGAGGGCCGGGCGCAGTGCACGCTGACACGCTTGCGGCTGGCTCCTGGTTTAAGTGGGCATTGTGTCAAGAAGCAGTGCGGCTTGGTTGTGTTTTGGAGGACGCACGGCTCTCGACCTTCGCCTCTCCCATGTCTCATCGCTGCTTCTCCCATACGGACAAGACTGTAACTACCAATTGGATACCACGAAATTGGGGGAAAAAATGACTGTATTTTTACCGCTAACTATCACTGGATATTACTTAATAGCCATAGTTGTATGATAAATATTGCCATCCAAAACATGTATAAAAGCCATTTTCCCATGAACACCACTGTAATGAAAACAGACATTGATGTCCGGTCCTCGCCCTTCATGTCCCAATCACTCCATCTGGTTGCCATGGTGAGACACTGCCGACACGTCCACCGAGCAAATTAAAACAAACAGATGGCAGATGGAGCTTCTGGGAAAGCAGAATTGACTTCCTTCAACCAGACGATGCTGATAGACGATGCTGATAGACATCAATAATCACAACCGCAATATTATTTGAAATCCCCTTTACACCGTGGAATAAATAGAATTTGGGACTGTAAAGCACTTTTCAATTGTGTGGTTAGTCAATAGTCCAAGGTACATGCCTTCAGCAGATTTCACAGGTGCAGGATATTATATTCTACTGTATCTTAGTCTGAGTCTCTGACATCGCTCGTCCAAATATTTATATATTCTTAATTCCATTCCTTTATTTAGATTTGTGTTTATTGTTGTGAAATGGTTAGATATTACTGCACTGTTGGAGCTAGAAACACAAGCATTTCGCTACACTCGCAATAACATCTGCTAAACACGTGCATGTGACCAATAACATTTTGATTTGACATAATGAGAAATACCTGCACGTGGTTTCAAGGCTTCCCATTGTTGCATTCAACAATGTTTCAGCCACTGGTTCTTGTTAAGGTCAGACAGACTCTGTAAAATGTCTCTCCATTTTTCTCTTTCTGTACTGTCTATGAATGTTTTCTGTAGCTGAGCTGAAGGAGAACCTGCAGAACTTTGTGAAGGAAACCAACTCCCAGCGGCCAGACTTCATCAAGGTGGTCCGCCACGACAAGCAGGAGGGGCTGATCCGCTCCCGGGTCAGTGGGTGGAGGGCCGCCAGCGCCCCCGTCGTGGCCCTGTTCGACGCCCACGTGGAATTCAACATTGGATGGTAAGGGACTGGAACGCCGCGTGTATGTTCCAATCTATCCAACAGCTTCAAACATTTCATGTCTAGTTATGATCTTTGCTGTATGTGCGGTTTAATTGATATGTGCTGCATTTTCTCAGTAATTACTTAATAGAGCTATTACATAACTGATTAGATGAGAGGGTTGTCAGAATAATATATGTGACTGCCCTCAGCGCTGGAGTGCTCAAAGGGTTGACGTACTGCTGACTGGAGTTGAGATGTGTTTTTCATCAAGGTGTTGTTCATGGCAATGTAGTGAAACGGGGCTTTCTGTCGTCTGACAGTTTATGTGCCTGTTAATCATTCTCTCCACAGCTTGACAGGTCGACCGACACATATATCTCTGAAGAGCCTGGGCTCAATCCCAAAAAACTCCTGAGGTGCTTTGGCACAGCTCTCGGAACAGACATTTCAGAGGCCTTCTCACTCTTCTGAGCTACCAGATATTGTGTCTTCGACTAATGAAATCATTTGGCTCAATGCGACGGCAGTGCTTGAAAAGGAGAGCGCATGAGGCTCTCAGCCGGTCTTTTATGCAGACAAACATGTTGACTATTCATTTTAACGTTGATCTGAGGCCTTTCATATAGAACAAGTCTGATGCTATTTGTGCTGTCTGCTGATGACCTCCATATGTTTTTGTGGAGCTCGTAACGTTTTTATTTTGAATGATTGATTGAAAAATGTCTGCCATTAAACAAGAGAGGGTGACTGACTGCTATATTTATTTATCACGTCACTCTATTCTACATTACATTATCAGAAACTGCGCACATTTAGTCTAATACCAGTTAAGTGCCAGTCAGCAACAGATTTTCTGTCTATCTTGTCTATAATGGATAACTCAACACCCATGTAGAAGACTTCAAATGACTTTTTAGTGAGTAGAACGACACTGAACAAAAATATAAACGTGACAATTTCCAAGATTTTACTGAGTTACAGTTCATGTAAGGAAATCAGTCAAATTAAATAAATAATAATAAATTAGGACTGACACTATTGATTTCACATGACTGGGAATAGATATATGCATCTGTTGTTCACAGATTAAATTAGATTTTCAAACTAATAAACATTTTATAGAACATTTTGTAAATGAATAAAAAAAACGAATCTGTATTGATTGCGAATGTCTTCACATCCTAGAGTCTCCAGAGTTAATTGATGAAGCACCTTTGGCAGCCATGACCACAACTGTGAATCATTTTGAATCTAATTTTACCAACCTTGCACAACTCTTATAAGGATCCATAGATTTTATTCAACATTACTCAAGCTCAGTAAATTTGATTGGGATATATACCAGAACTATGAAAATGTATGCACTCACTACTTTGTCACTCTGGATTAAATGTAAAAATGTATGGACAAGAAAATTCAAACCGTGTCTCTGATTTTCAAGCGGGTTTAAGTCAGGACTGAGACTGGACCATTCAAGAACACTCACCACCTCTTGGAAAGCCATTCTGGTTTGTCTTTGGCGTTAAAATGTGTGTAATTGTCCCGTTTAAAAAATAAATAAAAAAAACTAAGCCAGTGTTAGGTTTTCAGAAGACAATGGTGGGTTTAGCTCTAACTTTTTACCTGGGCTCTGCTCCTTTCATATTTCTTTTGATCCTGACAAACTCCCCAGTCCCTCCCGATGACAAGCATACCCGTAATATGATTCTGCCACCACAATAGTTTCCCAACCAAATTTACTGATCTTGAGCAGTTTTACCAAAAACAATGGATAATACAGTATGTTGCCATAAGTGTTGTGCAAAGTTGGTAGAATCTTATATACTGAACGAAAATATAAACTCAACGTAAAGTGTTGGTTTCATGAGCTGAAATAAAAGATCCCAGAAATGTTCTTCATGCACAAAAGCGTATTTCTTTCAAATTTAGTTCACAAATACGTTTACATCCCTGTTAGTGAGCATTTCTCCTTTGCCAAGACAATCCATCCACCTGAGTTGTGGAATATCAAGGAGCTGATTAAACATGAACATTACACAGGTGCACCTTGTGCTGGGGACAATGAAAGGCCACTGAAATGTGCAGGTTTGTAAGACAACACAATGCCACAAATGTCTCAAGTTTTGAGGGAGCGTGCAGTTGGCATGCTGACTGCAGGAATATCCACCAGAGCTGTTTTTCAGAGAACTTGATTGTTCCTTTCTATACCATAAGCCGCCTCCAATGTCGTTTTAGAGAATTTGGCAGTACGTCCAACCAGCCTCACACACAAGACCATGTGTAACCATGCCAGCCCAGGTCCTCCACTTCTGGCTTCTTTACTGGCAGGATTGTCTGAAGCCAGCCACCCGGACAGCTGATGAAACTGAGGAGTATTTCTGTCTTTAATAGGCTTTTGTGTAGAAAAACTCTTTCTGATTTCCTGTGCCCCTGCCCAGTCATGTGAAATCCATAGATTAGGGCCTAGTGAATTTATTTAAATTGACTGATTTCCTTTATATATGAACTGTAACTCAGTAAAATCATTAATTGTTGCATGTTGTGTTTTATTTTTATTCAGTATAAATTATTCACAGCTGTAATGGCTGCCAAAAGACATGTGCAATCAGGACATGGGAGGTGCGGTGTTGTACAATTTGATTTCACTTTGAAAATATGGAGTAGGTTGTGTAGATCTGTAGGGGGAAAAATCTAATTGAATCCATTTATTTTTTATTTTTTCACTAGGCACTCAATGTTGTGATAAGTGTATTTCCTTAGCTGTGGCTTTTACTCATGTCTGGATTGTGATCTGACATACAATACATGGCCATATTTATCCAACCTCATTTGTTTCCCTCACCAAATCAACACGTCTCAAACTCCAAATCGGCTTAATATTCTGTGTGTGGCCCGGGATACTGGAAGCTGTAGCCATAGGCCGAGATTCCGCAATGAGCCATTAACAATTAGTGGCCAGGATGAAAGACCCTCATTCCTGCTGTTTCCCCATATCTCCTGTGATGTTAAGGAAGTGATTGTGTTCACCCTCATATTGTTTTAATTGAAAAAGACACTAAATGTATCTCACAGCAACACAATGTCCCACTATGCCTTGTCTTCCCTGCAGGGCCGAGCCCATTCTTCTCAGGATCAAGGAAGACAGAACGCGCATCGTCTCGCCGTCGTTTGACAACATCAAGTATGACACGTTTGAGATCGAGGAGTATCCGCTGTCTGCTCAGGGCTTCGACTGGGAGCTATGGTGTCGCTACCTGAACCCGCCCAAAGTCTGGTGGACCCAGTTCAACCACACCGCCCCTATCAGGTCACTGTCAGCAAAGACTTAGGAATCAACAGTTGTCTTGTGCTATTTCACAGGCACTGTGTTGCATTGAGAAACCCTCACAATGTTGTGGCTTATTTTATTTTAATAACAGAAAAGCTCTGACGAAGGCCGTGAGGCCCATACGTAAAGCTTATTAAAGAGCATTGATACTATTGAGCAGTGTGCGGGTTCCTTCTTTTTTCTCATCTTAATAACAGACCCAGTAAGAATCATGTGTGTAAACCTGTTGCATCAGTTTGATGTAGATCAAAGCTCTGTTCTTTCTCCTGGTTGTTTTTAGACAGCTGTTACTTAGTAACATGTGGGTAATCCTCATTCTTGACAACAACAAAAAATAAACAGGTTTATTATTGAAAACATATCAAGAAATCAAATGTGGAAAATCTCCAGCTGAGCTCAGAGGTGTTACAAATACGCTAGAAAGTACTAGGAAGTAGTTCATAGAACCACTGCATAATTGACTTTTCTCTCTTTTGATTTCTTTGTACCAGGAGCCCAGCTCTTATTGGCTGTTTTGTGGTGGACAGGAAGTACTTTGAGGAGATTGGCCTATTGGATGAGGGAATGGAGGTCTATGGTGGAGAAAATGTGGAGCTTGGCATCAGGGTGAGTGGAGTGCAAAATAATTATAATCTGCTCAGTAATATGCCAAATCCTAACTTGAGAACGGTCCCCCATTGACATCTATGCTAAGAGTCAATTTAAGCAACCAAAACTTAAAAACAGGAAGCAAACCAAAAGTTCAGCAAAATAAAAACAGAAAATAACTTTTTTTTTTTTTAAATCTAAATGGAGCAAGCCAATTAAAGGTGTTAACCCTCTACATCTCTCAACCAACTGGAGCCATGTGCCACCCTTAAATATCCCCTGTGCCAGCACAGGTGAAATGCCCTCTGACTAATGAGATGACAAGCCCGCACAGGTGTAACACATACTAATGAGGTGACGCCAATCGGTGCACCTAAAGTCCTGAGGTCCAACCTCGAAATATAAATGGAAAAACCAAAACCTGTAACAATAATTTATACAACCTGAGTTATGTACAAACCCGGAATATCAATTTAGGATTTGGCCTATATTGAGGACTCTTGGACTCATTAGTGTATGTAACAATCTGGTGCTGCTGTATGTGAGTCCCTGCTGCTGTGAGTCCCTGCTGCACTGCTGTCTGTTGCTGGACGATACAGCCAGCCAGTCAGCTCAGTCCCTCCCCGCCACATAGCGAGCTGAAACTCAACCAGCTCAGCGACTTGCACATTTCCAAAGAGCTAAAAGTACATCAAACGAACCCTTAGAAATGACTATGGGACATACAGTGGGGAGAACAAGTATTTGATACACTGCTGATTTTAGCAGGTTTTCCTACTTACAAAGCATGTAGAGGTCTGTCATTTTTATCATAGGTACACTTCAACTGTGAGAGATGGCATCTAAAACAAAAATCCAGAAAATCACATTGTATGATTTTTAAGTAATTAATTTGCATTTTATTGCATGACATAAGTATTTGATACATCAGATAAGCAGAACTTAATATTTGGTACAGGAACCTTTGTTTCCAATTACAGATATCATACGTTTCCTGTAGTTCTTGACCAGGTTTGCACACACTGCAGCAGGGATTTTGGCCCACTCCTCCATACAGACCTTCTCCAGATCCTTCAGGTTTCGGGGCTGTCACTGGGCAAGACGGACTTTCAGCTCCCTCCAAAGGTTTTCTATTGGGTTCAGGTCTGGAGACTGGCTAGGCCACTCCAGGACCTTGAGATGCTTTTTACGGAGCCACTCCTTAGTTTCCCTGGTTGTGTGTTTCGGATCGTTGTCATGCTGGAAGACCCAGCCACGACCCATCTTCAATGTTCTTACTGAGGGAAGGAGGTTGTTGGCCAAGATCTCGCGAAACAAGGCCCCATCCATCCTCCCCTCAATACGGTGCAGTCATCCTGTCCCCTTTGCAGAAAAGCATACCCAAAGAATGATGTTTCCACCTCCATGCTTCACGGTTGGGATGGTGTTCTTCTCATCCTTCTTCTTCCTCCAAACACGGCGAGTGGAGTTTAGACCAAAAAGCTTTATTTTTGTCTCATCAGCCCACATGACCTTCTCCCATTCCTCCTCTGGATCATCCAGATGGTCATTGGCAAACTTCAGACGGGCCTGGACATGCGCTGGTTTAAGCAGGGGGACCTTGCATACGCTGCAGGATTTTAATCCATGACGGCGTAGTGTGTTACTAATGGTTTTCTTTGAGACTGTGGTCCCAGCTCTCTTCAGGTCATTGACCAGGTCCTGCCGTGTAGTTCTGGGCTGATCCCTCACCTTCCTCATGATCATTGATGCCTCATTGATGGTCTTGGCCATTGTGGAGAGGTTGGAGTCTGTTTGATTGAGAGTGTGGACAGGTGTCTTTTATACAGGTAACAAGTTCAAACAGGTGCAGTTAATACAGGTAATGAGTGGAGAACAGGAGGGCTTCTTAAAGAAACTAACAGGTCTGTGAGAGCTGGAATTCTTACTGGTTGGTAGATGATCAAATACTTATGTCATGCAATAAAATGCAAATTAATTACTTAAAAATCATACAATGTGATTTTTCTGGATTGTTTTAGATTCCGTCTCTCACAGTTGAAGTGTACCTATGATAAAAAATTACAGACCTCTACATGCTTTGTAAGTAGGAAACACTGCCGATTTTGCAGGTTATCAAATACTTGTTCTGCCCACTGTACATGCACACTCCACATTAGTGAGACCCACACAGTGCGTCTTGTGTGGGTATTTGTGCCTCCTTTCCCTTGCAGCTTTGTGGTCCTGTGGCATCAAGAGGGAAGGTCTTCTCTTTGGTAGGTGTCAAAAATCCCTTCAATACTGGGTGTTAATATAATGATAATGGGTCATATCAGCTGTTGTTCAAGCTGTCACTCCATAGACTGTATCATACAGTAGCTTGTCTGATTGGCTAACTTCATCCTGCCGGAGGGTGAAATGTGCTCTCTAGCAACTATATTGCATTCGAGACCTGGCTGAATGGGAAATACTTATTGTGTGGAAATATGGCAAAAGTTTGAGGACTCTCTATATAATCCTATTGACTGAAATTATGGTATAGAAATCCATTGAATCGGAGGAGCATAAAGATCACAAGTATGCTGGAGTGACTTTTCAATACAGTACGGCAAAAGTTCAGGGACCGACCGATTTTTATTGTTGAGTGTATGGCTAACTTGAAATCCTCTATGGAGTGGCTTATCTGTGCTCTCTTAACAGAATCTATGTGTGCGAGTGCTTACATAATCACCTCTAATGTTGCAGATAACAGACATCCGGTCATGGATCGTCCGTTGTCAGTTATTATGTAAATGAGGCATTTTCTTGACAGAATCAGGAACTGCACATCTGGGCATTCCATCCACCTTAATGAATAGTTGTATTTAGGCCCGCCAAAACAAGGGATGGGATTTTTCTGTTTTTTCTACCAATTCTTCCTCCCTGGTACCCAATAACCACATGCTGTGCTTTAATAAATACTTTATTTATAGATCTATGCTTATTATGTTTGTGTTTTATTTACTGCCATTTGATTATTTTAGCATTTTATCTCAGCAGGCAGACTTCACAATTTACAATGCATTTGTTAGTCAGGCTCCACTCAACATCTCAATTAGCACATTTTTCCTTTGAGCTCCTGACCAGGTTGTGTGTTGACTTTGACAATGAACGTCAGGGGAAAAACCAGTCAGCACTCATAACTGATATATTTCTAGTCTCAGCCACTATTCGTCATACCTTCTACAGCCAGGTGTAATGTTGTCTGCAGATAGTTGTCTCCAGTCCAAAATTGTAGGCATGTGCCCCATTATAATCCCCATAAGAAGGATTTCTCTGAGAGAAGGAAAGGGAGAGTTCTTTTTTTTTATATATATATTTTTTAAATATTTTATTTTTGCATTTTCCAATTAAGAACATTCAAAACAAAAGTGAAAAGATATTAGACAACGGTAGGACAAAGTGACAGTAACAGACGAACGTAACAAAAATAAATTATAATTATAGTTATATAAACAAACATACAATAATAAAAAATGTAAAAAATATATTTTAAAAAAAATAACGAGACATTGGATCACCTGCCGTAGGCTACATAATATACATTACGTGTGAAACATTATGTGAGGATTATATATAGATTCAAACCCCCGAGCTGACAAGGTACAAATCTGTCGTTCTGCCCCTGAACAGGCAGTTAACCCACTGTTCCCAGGCCGTCATTGAAAATAATATGTTCTTAACTGACTTGCCTGGTTAAATAAAGGTAAAATATAGTCAATAAAAGGTTGTCAAATTTAAAGGGAGAGTTCTTGAGGGCTCTACTCAGCAAGAGTACAGTGGGTGGACGAAATAAACATACAAACACACAAAGATTGATATTACACAGATTACAGTGAGGGGGGAAAAGTATTTGATCCCCTGCTGATTTTGTACTTTTGCCCACTGACAAAAAAATGATCCGTCTATAATTTGAATGGTAGGTTTATTTGAACAGTGCGAGCCAGAATAACAACAACAAAAAATCCAGAAAAATGCATGTTAATGAGGGAAATAAGTATTTGACCCCCTCTCAATCAGAAAGATTTCTGGCTCCCAGGTGCACACTCTTAAAGGGAGTGCTTCTAATCTCAGCTAATCTCACCTGTCCACAGAAGCAATCAATCAATCAGATTCCAAACCCTCCACCATAGCCAAGACCAAAGAGCTCTCCAAGGATGTCAGGAACAAGATTGTAGACCTACACAGGGCTCCGGGCAGCCGAGCGGAAATGGAGGAAAACTCGACTCCCCGCGGACCTGGCATCCTTTTCCCTCCCTCTAATATAATAATAATAATAATAATATATGCCATTTAGCAGACGCTTTTATCCAAAGCGACTTACAGTCATTGTGCATACATTCCGTATGGGTGGTCTGAACCCACTACCCTCTACAAGCGCCATGCTCTACCAACTGAGCTACAGAAGGACCCATTTTCCTCCTCTGTCTCTGCTGCTAAAGCCACTTTCTACCATTCTAAATTCCAAGCATCTGCCTCTAACCCTAGGAAGCTTTTTGCCACCTTCTCCTCCCTCCTGAATCCTCCCCCCCTCCTCCCTCTCTGCAGATTTTGAAAAGAAGGTCGACGACATCCGATCCTCGTTTGCTAAGTCAAACGACACCGCTGGTTCTGCTCACACTGCCCTACCCTATGCTCTGACCTCTTTCTCCCCTCTCTCTCCAGATGAAATCTCGCGTCTTGTGACGGCCGGCCGCCCAACAACCTGCCCGCTTGACCCTATCCCCTCCTCTCTTCTCCAGACCATTTCCGGAGGGAGAAGGTCTCCCTTACCTCACCTCGCTCATCAACTCATCCCTGACCGCTGGCTACGTCCCTCCCGTCTTCAAGAGAGCGAGAGTTGCACCCCTTCTGAAAAAACCTACACTCGATCCCTCCGATGTCAACAACTACAGACCAGTATCCCTTCTCTCTTTTCTCTCCAAAACTCTTGAGCGTGCCGTCCTTGGCCAGCTCTACCGCTATCTCTCTCAGAATGACCTTCTTGATCCAAATCAGTCAGGTTTCAAGACTAGTCACTCAACTGAGACTGCTCTTCTCTGTATCACGGAGGCGCTCCGCACTGCTAAAGCTAACTCTCTCTCCTCTGATCTCATCCTTCTAGACCTATCGACTGCCTTCGATACTGTGAACCATCAGATCCTCCTCTCCACCCTCTCCGAGTTGGGCATCTCCGGCGCGGCCCACGCTTGGATTGCGTCCTACCTGACAGGTCGCTCCTACCAGGTGGCGTGGCGAGAATCTGTCTCCTCACCACGCGCTCTCACCACTGGTGTCCCCCAGGGCTCTGTTCTAGGCCCTCTCTTATTCTCGCTATACACCAAGTCACTTGGCTCTGTCATAACCTCACATGGTCTCTCCTATCATTGCTATGCAGACGACACACAATTAATCTTCTCCTTTCCCCTTCTGATGACCAGGTGGCGAATCGCATCTCTGCATGTCTGGCAGACATATCAGTGTGGATGACGGATCACCACCTCAAGCTGAACCTCAGCAAGACGGAGCTCCTCTTCCTCCCGGGGAAGGACTGCCCGTTCCATGATCTCGCCATCACGGTTGACAACTCCATTGTGTCCTCCTCCCAGAGCGCTAAGAACCTTGGCGTGATCCTGGACAACACCCTGACGTTCTCAACTAACATCAAGGCGGTGTCCCGTTCCTGTAGGTTCATGCTCTACAACATCCGCAGAGTACGACCCTGCCTCACACAGGAAGCGGCGCAGGTCCTAATCCAGGCACTTGTCATCTCCCGTCTTGATTACTGCAACTCGCTGTTGGCTGGGCTCCCTGCCTGTGCCATTAAACCCCTACAACTCATCCAGAACGCCGCAGCCCGTCTGGTGTTCAACCTTCCCAAGTTCTCGCACGTCACCCCGCTCCTCCGCTCTCTCCACTGGCTTCCAGTTGAAGCTTGCATCCGCTACAAGACCATGGTGCTTGCCTACGGAGCTGTGAGGGGAACGGCACCTCAGTACCTCCAGGCTCTGATCAGGCCCTACACCCAAACAAGGGCACTGCGTTCATCCACCTCTGGCCTGCTCGCCTCCCTACCACTGAGGAAGTACAGTTCCCGCTCAGCCCAGTCAAAACTGTTCGCTGCTCTGGCCCCCCAATGGTGGAACAAACTCCCTCACGACGCCAGGACAGCGGAGTCAATCACCACCTTCCGGAGACACCTGAAACCCCACCTCTTCAAGGAATACCTAGGATAGGGTAAGTAAGGGTAAGTAATCCTTCTCACCCCCCCCCCCCCCCCCAAAAAAAAAAAAGATTTAGATGCAAGTGGCTGTCCCACTGGATGCCATAAGGTGTATGCACCAATTTGTAAGTCGCTCTGGATAAGAGCGTCTGCTAAATGACTTAAATGTAATGTAAATGTACACAAAGCTGGAATGGGCTACAAGACCATCGCCAAGCAGCTTGGTGAGAAGGTGACAACAGTTGGTGCGATTATTCGCAAATGGAAGAAACACAAAAGAACTGTCAATCTCCCTCAGCCTGGGGCTCCATGCAAGATCTCACCTTGTGGAGTTGCAATAATCATGAGAACTGTGAGGAATCAGCCCAGAACTACATGGGAGGATCTTGTCAATGATCTCAAGGCAGCTGGGACCATAGTCACCAAGAAAACAATTGGTAACACACTAAGCCGTGAAGAACTGAAATCCTGCAGCGCCTGCAAGGTCCCCCTGCTCAAGAAAGCACCTATACATGCCCGTCTGAAGTTTGCCAATGAACATCTGATTGATTCAGAGGACAACTAGGTGAAAGTGTTGTGGTCAGATGAGACCAAAATGGAGCTCTTTGGCATCAACTCAACTCGCCGTGTTTGGAGGAGGAGGAATGCTGCCTATGACCCCAAGAACACCATCCCCACCGTCAAACATGGAGGTGGAAACATTATGCTTTGGGGGTGTTTTTCTGCTAAGGGGACAGGACAACTTCACCGCATCAAATGGACGGGGCCATGTACCGTCAAATCTTGGGTGAGAACCTCCTTCCTTCAGCCAGGGCATTGAAAATGGGTCATGGATGGGTATTCCAGCATGACAATGACCCCAAACACACAGCCAAGGCAACAAAGGAGTGGCTCAAGAAGAAGCACATTAAGGTCCTGGAGTGGCCTAGCCAGTCTCCAGACCTTAATCCCATAGAAAATCTGTGGAGGGAGCTGAAGGTTTGAGTTGCCAAATGTCAGCCTCGAAACCTTAATGACTTGGAGAAGATCTGCAAAGAGGAGTGGGACAAAATCCCTCCTGAGATGTGTGCAAACCTGGTGGCCAACTACAAGAAACGTCTGACCTATGTGATTTCCAACAAGGGTTTTGCCACCAAGTACTAAGTCATGTTCTGCAGAGGGGTCAAATACTTATTTCCCTCATTAAAATGCAAATCAATTTATAACATTTTTGACATGTGTTTTTCTTATTATTTTGTTGTTATTCTGTCTCTCACTGTTCAAATAAACCAACCATTAAAATTATAGATTGATCATTTCTTTGTCAGTGGGCAAACATACAAAATCAGCAGGGGATGAAATACATTTGTCCCTCGCTGTACATTGTATGCTAAATAAAAGCTCCTCATGACGCTGTATAGTAAGTCGCTTTACAAAATATGGTGATTTGTAAAAGCCATTTGGTGGCGGTTGTGCACTTAAAAGCGTTCATACTATGAGTGTGGTAGCACCACAGTTGTCTGATGATTTGAGTGAGACGTGGCAGACAGTCAATATGTCACAGGTCATTTACTGACACTAGCTAGGTTTCTATCCATTTGGCGACAAATTTCCAAGCGAATATCCTAAAGTCTGCATGAAAACAATCTTCGCATTTTCTCACCCTGTGAAGTTTATCGTAACTTATTTCATCTGTAGCTTAATAAACTGCGTTCTTTCCCGAGTCGTAGTGGGAGGTACACACAACATATCATCGCGTGACTCCAAGTTTACTTTGATATTGTTATTATAGCAATATTTGCGCATAAAGGCATTTACATAATACATTTTAATGACACAAAAAGTTTACCGACAAATTCGCTGTTTCCATCAGGCCTGTCGTAACGTATTTTTATCCGACATGTACTTGCATAAAAAGGATGGAAATCTGGATACTGACTTCCTCCTTGTATCTAAACCTATGTGTACTACTGAGCTCTGAACACTTCCAGGGCTGGAACTCAGCTTCCTACCTATTTAAAAATGTGTATTTTATTTTGACCATTTTTGTGTGTAACTTCAGGTATGGCAGTGTGGGGGCAGTGTGGAGGTCCTACCCTGTTCTCGGATAGCCCATATCGAGCGTGCTCACAAGCCCTACACTCAAGATCTGACTGCTCATGTGCGGCGGAATGCGCTGAGGGTGGCCGAGGTGTGGATGGACGAATACAAGAACCACGTTTACATGGCCTGGAACATTCCTCCACAGGTAAAGACCAATAGCCTCCTGAGTTATTCCTGAAAATGCGACCTGGCCAGAAACTCCAGGCCCGAGTCATTTCAGTCTAAATGTGTATTCCATAAATGTTCTATGTAAAAAAAAATAAAAAAATAAAAGTTGTCATGTGGGTATCCATGTGTCTCTTTCTAGGATTCAGGGATTGACATAGGGGACCTCACGGAGAGGAAGGCTTTGAGGAACAGACTGCAGTGTAAATCTTTCAGGTGGTTCTTGGCCAACATCTACTCTGAGATGAGAACCTACAGTGACACTGTTGCTTATGGAGTGGTGAGTATGTTATGACATTTTCATGTATTAAAGTCCCTTTTCCACTTGTGAAATCTCGAGGCATTTTGTCATTTAGAAAAAAATGTCACGTGAGGACTAGTTTATCATCGGTATACTGACAATGTCAGTCATAAAACGTGATGCTATAGTGTGAGGCATGCGTACTGTAAATGCTGATACAGTCTTTTGCAATATCTTAGCGAGAACATAAAACATTACTATCCTAGGAGTCCATTTCAAGCCACAGCTTGTGGACAATACCTCCACTGAAGCAAAGAATGTTTGAAGATGCCTGAAATCAAAAAAATAGGTCAGTTTTATTGAAGTATGAGTAATGACATTGTCCAAGAATAAGCTGCCCGCCCCTCTTAACGCTTTTCTTGGTTGTTTGATGAGCACTTCACATCACAACTGTGTTTGAATTGTTTGATGCCAAACCATGACGCTGCTGAGCATGTGTGGGAGTCAAGCTGTGCATGTGATTATGTTGGCAGCTATCAAAACAACTTGGTGAAACGCATATGAATACATATTTGACAGTGACCACTAAATCTCACATGATTGTTTTCTGAAAAATGAACATGATAATCTGAAGTGCACTGTTGAGAATGACATTAACATAACAAGGACATTATTCCACAGTCATTTATTGAAAAATTACAGAATATAGAAAAATAAATAAGGCGTAGTAGAAAAGTGTATTTATTATTTCTTTTTGTAGCTGTAGCTCTAAACCCTGCTCCAAACTGCACATTTCTCCTGACTCTCAATTTGTGGTCAAACAGATGCTGCAGGACTATTTTTGTCGCAATTATTTAGTGGAAAAACGTATTTCTTCCCTTGTTGATGTGAGGATAATGGAAGCCAATTGTTTACACTATTGTGTTTTGTCTTTCGAGGCTAACCGTAATTAGCCTAAAGTGCTTCCATTTGTCAAACTGTTCGTCACACAAACCAGTTTTGTGCTGTATCATTCTATTGTTAAAGGACTAATTATCCATTGGCGTTTGCCAGATGGAAGAAGGCCGAGCTTAACGGCTTTTCAGAAAACAGATTGTCCATTAACGAGCTTCTGCAGTCTTAATCCGTCTCAGTCCCTCTTTCCTGGTTATTGCATTATTTTCCTCCTCTCTGTCTGTCTCTTCCAGGTAAAGAACATGCTGAGGAATGACCTGTGTCTAGACCAGGGGCCTGACTCGGACAACATCCCCATCCTGTACCTCTGTCATGGGATGACACCACAGGTGAGTGCCCTCTAACCCCTCTATCTGTAAGGTCACTCCCAACTCTGTCCTGGTCCTAACGCAAACACCACAGCAATTATTCCTGGGTCTTTTCCCCACTTACAAAATCAGATTGTTGCTCTAACTATGAGTCAAGCTATTCATCCATGTTTCCTTGTCCGTTGAATGTAAAAGCTCTTGGAAAAGGTGTTTCTCGAATGCCTTGTGCTTTTATACGACTTGTTCCTTTTACCTCTTTGGTAATGTGCTTTTTGTGTGATGTGATTTTAACGCATCATAAACAATGAACGTCTGGCCGTCTACATAGTCACATTGCATAATTCATAATTGCAACAAGACAGTCTGGTACGGCATCTTGAGTTTTTCTGAGGACACTATGTTCCACTATTGCCGGAGAAGTCAATATAATCGACTGGTGCCTGAAATGTTAAACCATAGATGGAAATCAATCTACACGGCTACTGTAGCTCTCCAAACTGCTGCACTTTCACTATTCTGTCTCGCTGTCGTTATACATTTTCATTTTCCCCCTGAGACGTACATTTGGCTCATGATCGATAACTGAATTATTATGTATAACACTTTCATGTGATTTTTTGTTGTTGCTGAAACCCAAAATATGAGATTATCAATTGCGAAGGTGCTGAAGTCCAAAATGCAATTGAGTTCTAGACAGTAACTCTACAGGAATGACTGTAGAATACAAACAGAGATGTTTTACATTGGGTATTCAGGCTGAATCCTGCCTCTGTACTATGATGGAGTGTTAGGGGTTAGGATAAGATACCATTGCACTCCATCAGTGTGTAAGCCTATACAAACTCTATCAGAGCATTATCTGGGTATGGATGGAGGTGAAAGGTGGTGTTGTAGCGTTGACTATCATTAAAATTGAAGACTGTTCAATTATCAAACCAATTCTCTGTGTAATTATTCCGTAATTAAACAAATCACTGAATAGTAATTAACTAGGAAGTTGGGGCACCTTGGGAAAATGTTTGAGTCTAAATTTCCCGAATAGAACTCTTCAGATATTTTATCTTATCGATTACAGTCTTCTATTAATGTATTATTACCGGGGCAGTGGTCTGTCGCAGCCGGCCGCGACCGGGAGGCCCATGGGGCGGCACACAATCGGCCCAGCGTCGTCCGGGTTAGGGATGGTTTGGCCGGCATGGATATCCTTGTCTCATCGTGCACTAGCGACTCCTGTGGCGGGCCTGGGCGCAGTACACGCTGACCAGGTTGCCAGGAGTACAGTGTTTCCTCCGACACATTGGTGCGGCTGGCTTCCGGGTTGGATGTGCATTGTGTCAAGAAGCAGTGCGGCTTGGTTGGGTTGAGTTTCGGAGGACGCGTGGCTCTCGACCTTTCGCCTCTCCCTAGTCCGTACGGGAGTTGCAGCGATGAGACAAGACTGTAACTACTACCAATTGGATACCACGAAATTGGGATGAAAAAGGGGTAAAATATATTTTTTTATGTATTATTACCTCATCATTCCTGAACGTCGCAAACCCTTTATCTGCAATAATCTTAGCATCGTTCCATGACACCGATGTAAATGTCTGTGCTCACGGGGTGTGGTCACTGACTAGTTATAACTTTATATGAAAACCCAAACTCTCATTTAGAAGGCTAACATCACATTTCATCTTTTCAAAAGTATATCTATACTCAATCATTTATTTTATACAACATTCAGATGCAATCGGGGCGGCAGGGTAGCCTAGTGGCTAGAGCGTAGGACTAGTAACCGAAAGGTTGCAAGTTTGAATCCCCGAGCTGACAAGGTACAAATCTGTCGTTCTGCCCCTGAACAGGCAGTTAACCCACTGTTCCTAGGCCGTCATTGAAAATAAGAATTTGTTCTTAACTGACTTGCCTAGTAAAATAAAGGTAAAATAAAAAATAAAAAATCCCCATAATTGAGGAGTGTATACAAAGAAATGAACAGTAATGTGTGTCTCCTGTCCTTCATGAGGTCACCAAATGAAACAAACTCAACATGATTGTCCTTTAAGTGTCCACAGACTACTCCAACTGCTTGCAATACAGAAATACTGTTCAATTATTCAACCTTTTTGATGTCCAAGTGTCTCTCTGTTTTCCACAGTTACATTCCAATCTTCATTACTACTGAGCTCAGAAGCAGTGTATTTTACGACCGCCATAAAGCGAGAGAGAGAGGGCACTGTAGAGCGGACCCACTGTAACCTGATCCTTCAGATCTTCACAGGAGAGTTATGACAGTGGTGAATGTCATTGACCATGAACCAGCAACCAATCAGAGTGATGGCTTGTCTACTATGGAGGAGGTAGAAGAGTATTTCCTGTGGGAACGGATGGTCTGCCATGCCACTAGGAAATGTCTCGCCTCCAGTAGCGATGTGTGGGTAAAATCTCGGGACGCCAAGCCAGAAAAAAAGCCATATTACAACCGATGTGTTGTGAAAATTGCGTTGTTTGCTCTGTAACCTTTTAGGCCTATATCATGGTGGCAAGGCATATGAAGTAAGGCCCATACAATAAGATGACAGTGGCAGAATAAATCAACCACACCTTTTTGTTTCATCACAAAGCCTGAGGGCAACCTATGTTCAGTGAAGTCCCCATTGCAATTAGCTTTTTACAAAGTTACTTGACCTTCAGCATGGTCAAGCAAGTTAATGTTACCCCCTGAAATACTACCTTTTGATTTTGTTCATTTTAAGACGTATTGTTTGGAACAACGTACTCTACATGTACATCACATTTCCAGAATGGGCTCTGTGCTAATTCTGAAGTTATGAGACATTTTATTAGCACTACCAACACAGTGAATGGTAAATATATTCAAAGTGAAGTCTCTGCTGGTGATTTGCTGAATGTGCAATCCTAAACGAGGCTTGTGATTTGGTTAATTACCTAAAAGTACCAGAGCTCCCCCAGGAAATGTGATGTTTGAAGGGTATATTGTTCCAAATATAATTTCTTTAAGTAAGAAATATCAAAAAGGGTCATTTTCTTATATTTTTTATTGAATAAATGAATGTCAACGTTTTTATTTCAGAATCTAGACATAATACATATTTGAGAGAACATTATAAGGAGTATATTGATACCAAGATGTTGTCTGTATACTGCACGGTTCACAGATCATAGGGTCTTATAGGAGGCATGTATACTGTAGGTATAGAAAATATCTAAAATGGCCTCTTAAAAAAAATCTAATGTATGGTTTGTGATGCAAATGTAAAAAGCATGTCTAACATCCTTCCACCCAATTAAGTTTCTATGTGAAAATGGCTAAAACAACAATCTGAGATACAAAAAATATTTTTCGCTCCAGTTGGCATGGAATCGCCCCATTAGATCTGGTGTTACCTAGGAGACCAGACTAGACTGTGTGGAGATATGGAGAAAATCCCAATTGGCACTGCACTGGGTGGGAGAAACCTTTTAGGGATCCATATTTCTTATCAAAGGATCTTATCAAAGAGCACTCTACAGGTTACTGCAGAGAGTGAAAGGGAGACCGAACTACAGAAAAAACACTGAAAGAAATGTGTAATTCTGCCTTGACTGGTTTGATCTATACTGTAGTACTACCAAAGGTGGTATCAAGGCACAAGGCGAGACCCAAATGCAGATGGTTGGAGTCTTACAATGTTTATTAATCCAAAGGGGTGGTTGTTTTCAGTCGTCTGTTACACACTTGTTGAAAGTTACTTTGGCATCTTTGCTAATTAACTTTAGATGCATTGATATGATATATCTGTGTGAAATTATTTTCATAATGAAGGATTGAGAGTTGGCTCGGATAATTGACAGCACCATCTCTTCCTTGCCTAGCATATGAACAGAAAAGTGACTCAGGAGGAGAAAGATATATACATATTTGCAATGAAGTCCTTGCTGAGTTAATTGAAGAGGGATTAGTACATGTTGGCTGTGTAATGTACAAATCCTGACAGTTACTGGAGTGCTACAAACACATGTTTTGTTCTTCTATACTTGTGGGGGCCTAAAATTAGTTTCCACTCAAAATATTTTTTTCCTTAACCTGAACCATACTTTGGGGTTTTGGCAATTAGACCCGTTGATCTACTTTCCCAGAGTCAGATGATATTGTGGATACAATTTTTATGTCTCTGTGTCCAGTATGAAGGAAGTTAAAGATAGTTTTGCCAGCCAGTACTAACTAGCGTTAGCATAATGACTTCCAGTAATTGCGCTTACACTAGTTAGCAATTGCGCTAGCAACTTCCTTCAAACTGCACGCAGAGACATAAAAATGGTATCCACAAGTTCATCTGACTCTGGGGAAGTAGATTTCCAAAATCCCTTTAACCCAAACCCTAAACCTAACCTAACCTAACTCCTAGCCATAAACCCAACCCCCAATTCTTGACATTTAACCTAATGAAGTATCATATGTACAGTAGCTCAGTAATAGAAAGCAGGAGCTCCTGTGCCATCAACTTCAGCCTGCTGAAAAACAAAGAGGAACATTAATAGAGCTCTCTGCTAACACAAGGGCCTTTTGTTCTAGCCCATCGCTCTGAATTACTTTCCGTCTGTCTGTTATTCCAGAATTGTTACATTTAACAGAAACGTTCCATCGGGATTGAGTCTCTTCTCGCAATGAATACGCAATGAGATTTTTACATGTTAGGGATTGACATGCTCCCTTTCTATTCCTCGTACAGAGAGGCCTTTGTTCCACACGGCTCAGTGTAAAAAATGTAGAAGTTATTTTCGATGACTCTTAAAGAGACTGAAATGCTGTGGTATCGGTAACAATATGAGTGTAGGCCAGAATAAGTGTATTGAAATCTTAAAGATAATGGATATCATATATGCTTCTGTAATAGAGTCGTATCCGCAATATTGTGCAGTGCATTGGGACAATATATTCAGAGCCCTTCACTTTTTCCCAAAATGTTTACGTTACAGCCTTTATTCTAAAATGGATGACATTTTTTTATTTTTTTATCCTCATCACTCTACACACAATACCCCCATCATGACAAAGTGAAAAGGGGAAGAAAAATCTCTAATTTGGACTCATCAGACCAAAGGACAGATTTCCAGTCTAATGTCCATTGCTCGTGTTTCTTGGCACAAGCAAGTCTCTTCTTATTGGTGTCCTTTAGTAGTGGTGTCTTTGCAGCAATTCGACCATGAAGGCCTGATTCACGCAGTCTCCTCTGAACAGTTGATGTTGAGATTTGTCTGTTAATGAATTGAACTCTCTGAAGCATTTATTTGGGCGGCAATTTCTGAGGCTGGTAACTAATGAACTTTTCCTCTTCAGCAGAGGTAACTCAGTCTTCCTTTCCTGTGGCGGTCCTCATGAGAGCCAGTTATATCATAGAGCTTGATGTTTTTTGCAACTGCACTTGAAGAAACTTTCAAAGTTCTTGAAATGTTCTGTATTGACTGACATTCATGTCAAAGGAGTGATGGACTGTTGTTTCTCTTTGCTTATTTGAGCTGTTCTTGCCATAATATGGACTTGGTCTTTTACCAAATAGCCCTATATTCTGTATACCACTCCTACCTTGTCACAACACAACTGATTGGCTCAAGTGCATTAAAAAGGAAAGAAATTCCACAAATTACCTATATTTTCTATAAACAAGGCACACCTGCTAATTGAAATGTGTTCCAGGTGACTACCTCATGGAACTGGTTGAGAGAATGCCTTGATGACAACTTTGCCAATTCTTGGCAAAGGGTGGCTACTTTCAAGAATCTCAAATAAATAAATGTTTTAAACTTTTTTTGGTTACTACATGATTCCATATGTGTTATTTCGTAGTTTTGATGTCTTCACCAACATTATACGATGTAGAAAATAGTAAAAAATAAATAAAAACCCTGGAATGAGTAGGTGTCCAAACTTTTGACTTGTACAGTATGTCAACCATCTGAATGAAAAACAGTCCGTCTTTAGAGACGGAGAAAATATTTATTTAAGCAGCCCTTATACTTTAGAAAAACCTCGATTTAAAGCACTGAAGACAATGATTTATGTTTTCGTCTGACTTTGGAATATAAATCTGTGTTATTTTACATATAAACAAACTATTCTTCCAGAACGACTTCACACGTATTCAAAAAGCAAATAATTGATCACAACTGGGATCAAAATATGAACTTTCTTATTGAAAAAATGTCACATCAATCCTCTTTTTTCCCCCAAGCAGTTTTCACTGAACTTATTTTCTGCTCAGAAGGAGATGGTGCATCAACTAAGTCAAACGTGTGAAAATAACACCCTTTTTCAGTATTCTGAGGTATTGTGAAAGGGGAATGTGAACTTAAGGCATGAAAATGGTTGTCATTTCATTAAGTCAAGCTCGTTTCAAAGACAACTCCATTGAGGCCCATTAAGACAGGGTGCAATCTTATCAACAACAGATTAACATAATCACATGGTCCCTGAACCTTGCATCGAGATAAGGAGTTACTGTATCTCTCCCTAGAAAAATCCATTGAAATCTGTGAATGTTTACAGCACAAATATCTTACAATCATGGGATGTAGCTGTACATACTATTCACATTATTGTGAAAAACGAGATGCAGAGCTTGATCTCATTTATGGCACACAGAGTTTAGTTGAAAGGAGAGAAAAATATGCACATCCAACTAAATGCACAGCAAGAGGACTTTTGATATCATTATAATAATCAAATAAATGTTTTTTTTTTTTTTTTTTTTATCACCCAGAGACTGACAAAGAGATATCAAAGGCAAAATATCCTGCAACACCACAAATGTCATTTATTTGATCTGGTGTCCATGCAGATTGTCGTATGTGGGGAAAGACGCATAGAGTGCTTAAAACATGAACCACGGAACACAGGAGTTGCTTTAGACATAATGATATCAAAAGTCCTCTTGCGCTGCATTTTTCCCAGGCAAACTTGTCCTTTCTCCCCTATCTGGGCATTGAACATGTGAAAATGCCATGTAAGGGGGGGGTATTGACAATTTCCTCCTTAGACAAGTCCTTTTGGATACATTTCCTCAACACTCTGTCTTCAAGAGGTCTAAATGAGGAACTAGACGTAAAATATTTTCTATAAAATGTGTTCTGCTCATAGGGTGTGCTGTTCTCCCATTTTCCCTGTATATCATATTGTATACAAAATGATCTATATTAGCCTACTTGACATGGATAAAAAAGTACAATCCAACTCGGATCGAAAGGCACCTGATTTAAATCACCATGGGAGCATACCAGAGTTGCAGACACAGAATGTAGTTACCATGATGACTTTCCATTCTCTCTCATCACCTGTATGCTAGTGCTATCCGGAATACTTGATGTCCCTACCCTAAACCCTAACCTTAACCCCTTACCTTAATCCCTACCTAACCATAACCCCCTTAACCGTTTGAAATGTCAACTTCTATGGGGTGATGTCAGAGTTGGGAGATCCCAATGAATCTATTTAGACTTCCTCTCCTGTATGACTTCTGTATGAGTGATGTGGGGTGTCTGTGGTTGGACTCAGATATGTGTGGGTGTGGGATGATGTTTAAGGCATGCGTTACAAGATGGGTCAGTGTTAATGCGTGTGTGTATGCCACAAAAATATAAATGCAACATGTAAACACTTACTGAAAAAAACAGGCTTCTGACAAACAGTTGTGGCAAGCCTTTGACCAATTTGCCTCAAATTTGCGACAAGCTCATATTTTCACATGCAAATTAGTTTTGTGGCAAATGGTTGCTGTACATTTGCGGCAACTTGTGAACTTCTGGCAAACAATTCTGGGAAACTTGTGGCGAACATTTTGTTTGTTGTAAACTCAGTGAATATGCAAATTAGATCACATTTTTGGTTACTGTGTGTTAAACAACATTGGAATGTATCTACAGTGCATTCGGAAAGTATTCAGACCACATTACCTTTTCCACATTTCATTACGTTACAGCCTTATTGTAAAATATATATTTTTTAAATCTAAAGTAAAAGCAAAAACAGATTTTTAGAAATTCTTTAAAATGAATTTAAAAAATCTAAACTTAAACCATATTTACAGAAGTTTTCAGACCCTTTAATCAGTAATTTGTTGAAGCATCTTTAGCGGCAACTACAGCCTCAAGTCTCCTTGGGTATTATGATGCTACAAGCTTGGCACACCTGTATTTGCGGAGTTTCTCAAATTCTTCTCTGCAGATCCTCTCAAGCTCAGTCAGGTTGGATGGGGAGCATCACTGCACAGCTATTTTCAGGTCTCTCCAGAGATGCTCGATCTGGTTCAAGTCCGGGCTCTGGCTGGGCCACTCAAGGACATTCAGACTTGTCCCGAAGCCACTTCTGCATTGTCTTGGCTGTGTGCTTAGTGTAATTGTCCTGTTGGAAGGTGAACCTTCACTCCAGTCTGAGGTCCTGAGTGCTCTGGAGCAGGTTTTCATCAAGGATCTCTCTGTACTTTTCTCCGTTCATCTTTCCCTCGATCCTGACTAGTCTAAACATCTCCACAGCATAATGCTGCCACCACCATGCTTCACCGTAGGGATGGTGCTAAGTTTCCTCCAGATGTGATGCTTGGAATTCAGGCCAAAGGTCAGAGTGAACATCAGGTTCTTGGTCACCTCCCTGACCAAGGCTCTTCTCCTCCGATTGCTCAGTTTGGCTGGGCGGCCAGCTCCAGAAAGAGTGTTGGTGGTTCCAAACAAATTCTATTTAATTATGATGGAGGCCACTGTGTTCTTGGGGATGTTCAATGCTGCAGACATTTTTTTGGTACCCTTCCCCAGATTTGTATCTCGACACAGTCCTGTCTCGGTGCTTTACAGACACTTCCTTCAACCTCATGGATTTTGCTCTGACATGCACTGTCAACTGTGGGACTTTATATAGATGGGTGTGTGCCTTTCCAAATCATGTCCAATCAATTGAATTTACCACAAGTGGACTCCAATGTGGTTGTAGAAACATCTCAAGGATGATCAATGGAAACAGGATACACCTGAGCTCAATTTCGAGTCTCATAGGAAAGGGTCTGAATACTTATGTAAGTAAGGTATATACTTTTTTTTTTTACATTTGTAAAGATTTATTTTTTAAAAACTGTTTGCTTTTTTTATCATTCTGGGATATTGTGTGTAGATTCAGGGGAAAAATATAATTAATCAATTTTAGAAGAAGGCTGTAACAAAATGTGGAAATGTAAAGGTCTGAACACTTTCCAAATGCACTGTAAATAAACCAAATAATGACTTAATATGAACTTACTTCACAGAGAAAAAAAATAAACATAGTAAATGTAGTAAATATACTTAACAACATGCATTCAATGTCTCAAATAAATCCAATACAATTTGAAATAATCTGCGTGGTAATGAAGAAAATAGCAAAGACTGAATATTTTTATACATGGGAGAAATGTGAACAATATGGGGATGTTGACCTTAGGCTGTTTTAAAGGGACAACTACATAATTAATTATGAGCCAGGTGATAACTGAGCAATAGATTAAGAATGGAAGTTTAAAAGATATTCAAATGTTGTTAATTATTTAAAACAACAAAAAACAAAATCAAACCCAGTCCAGAACTATTGCCTTTTGAGTGAACTTTGGAGATGGCTGCCCTGAAACTATCAGAAAACAAAATTAGGATACTGAAAACAATCGGTGAAAACAATTTCTATCTTGGCATCTTAAAAGGTAGAAATTGGGTTGTGACAAACCCAGCACATTGGGTTGGGGGATTGACCCAGCAGCTGGGTAATTTATGTAATCCTAATTTCAATTTTTCTTGAATATGTTTGCTTACTCTTACCATCCCACCTCCTCACAATCAATATACAAGGTTGAATTTCAAATAATGAATTTCTATTGCCTGCATTTCAGAACATACATTGAAACAAAGCCCTAATGTCTATTTATTATACTGAACAAAAATATAAACACAGCCCTAATGTCTATTTATTATACTGAACAAAAATATAAACACAACATGCAACAATTTCTAAGATTTTACTGAATTACAGTTTGTATAAGGAAATCAGTCAATTATCAAGCCTCTCCAGGTTCTCCTTTACCCAAATCCAGATAGCAGATGTTCTGAAAGAGCTGCAAAACCTGGACCCGTACAAATCAGCTGGGCTTGACAATCTGGACCCTCTATTTCTGAAACTATCCACCGCCATTGTCGCAACCCCTATTACCAGCCTGTTCAACCTCTCTTTCATATCGTCTGAGATCCCCAAGGATTGGAAAGCTGCCGCAGTCATCCCCCTCTTCAAAGGGGGAGACACCCTGGACCCAAACTGTTACAGACCTATATCCATCCTGCCCTGCCTATCTAAGGTCTTCGAAAGCCAAGTCAACAAACAGGTCACTGACCGTCTCGAATCCCACCGTACCTTCTCCGCTGTGCAATCTGGTTTCCGAGCCGGTCACGGGTGCACCTCAGCCACACTCAAGGTACTAAACGATATCATAACCGCCATCGATAAAAGACAGTACTGTGCAGCCGTCTTCATCGACCTTGCCAAGGCTTTCGACTCTGTCAATCACCATATTCTTATCGGCAGACTCAGTAGCCTCGGTTTTTCGGATGACTGCCTTGCCTGGTTCACCAATTATTTTGCAGACAGAGTTCAGTGTGTCAAATCGGAGGGCATGCTGTCCGGTCCTCTGGCAGTCTCTATGGGGGTGCCACTCTTGAGCCGACTCTTTTCTCTGTATATATCAATGATGTTGCTCTTGCTGCGGGCAATTCCCTGATCCACCTCTACGCAGACGACATCATTCTATATACTTCTGGCCCGTCCTTGGACACTGTGCTATCTAACCTCCAAACGAGCTTCAATGCCATACAACACTCCTTCCGTGGCCTCCAACTGCTCTTAAACGCTAGTAGAACCAAATGCATGCTTTTCAACCGTTCGCTGCCTGCACCCGCACGCCTGACCAGCATCACCACCCTGGATGGTTCCGACCTAGAATATGTGGACATCTATAAGTACCTAGGTGTCTGGCTAGACTGTAAACTCTCCTTCCAGACTCATATCAAACATCTCCAATCGAAAATCAAATCAAGAGTCGGCTTTCTATTCCGCAACAAAGCCTCCTTCACTCACGCCGCCAAACTTACCCTAGTAAAACTGACTATCCTACCGATCCTCGACTTCGGCGATGTCATCTACAAAATTGCTTCCAACACTCTACTCAGCAAACTGGATGCAGTCTATCACAGTGCCATCCGTTTTGTTACTAAAGCACCTTATTCCACCCACCACTGCGACCTGTATGCTCTAGTCGGCTGGCCCTCGCTACATATTCGTCGCCAGACCCACTGGCTCCAGGTCATCTACAAGTCCATGCTAGGTAAAGCTCCGCCTTATCTCAGTTCACTGGCAACACCCACCCGTAACACGCGCTCCAGCAGGTGTATCTCACTGATCATCCCTAAAGCCAACACCTCATTTGGCCGCCTTTCGTTCCAGTGCTGCCTGTGACTGGGAGGAATTGCAAAAATCGCTGAAGTTGGAGACTTTTATCTCCCTCACCAACTTCAAACATCTGCTATCTGAGCAGCTAACCGATCGCTGCCGCTGTACATAGTCTATCGGTAAATAGCCCACCCATTTTTACCTACCTCGTCCCCATACTGTTTTTATTTATTTTATTTTCTGCTCTTTTGCACACCAATATCTCTACCAGAGCTGTTGTCAGAGAATTGAATGTTAATTGCTCTACCATAAGTCAACTCCAATCTTCGTTTTAGAGAATTTGGCAGTACGTCCAACTGGCCTCCCAAACGCAGACCATGTGTAACCAAGCCAGTCCAGGACCTCCACATCTGGCTTCTTCAACTGTGGGATGGTCTGTGAACAGCCACCCGGACAGCTGATGAAACTGTGTGTTTGCAAAACCAAATAATTTCTGCAAACTGTCAGAAACCATCTCAGGGAAGCTCACCTGCGTGCTCTTCGTCCTCACCAGGGTCTTGGCCTGACTGCAGTTCGGTGTCGTAACGGACTTCAGTGGGCAAATTCTGACCTTCAATGGCACGCTGGAGAAGTGTACAATTCACAGATTAATTCCGGTTTCAACTGTCCCAGCAAATGGCAGACAGCGTATATGGTGTCGTGTGGACGAGCGGTTTGCTGATGTCAATGTTGTGAAGTGTCCCATGGTGGCGGTGGGGTTACGGTATGGGCAGGCATAAGCTACGGACAATGAACACTATTGCATTTTATAAATGACAATTTGAATGCAGAGATACAGTACCGTGACGAGATCCTGAGGTGGTCACACCAGATACTGACTGGTTTTCCGATCCACGCCCCTACCTTTTTTTTAAAGGTATCTGTGACAAACAGATGGAGGTCTTTATTCCCAGTCATGCGAAATCCATCGATTTAAGCCCTAAAGATTTGAAAATTTTTACATTTTTTTATTTCACCTTTATTTAACCAGATAGGCTAGTTGAGAACAAGTTCTCATTTGCAACTGCGACCTGGCCAATATAAAGCATAGCAGTGTGAACAGACAACACAGAGTTACACATGGAGTAAACAATTAACAGGTCAATAATACAGTAGAAAAAAGGAGTCTATATACATTGTGTGCAAAAGGCATGAGGAGGTAGGCAAATAATTACAATTTTGCAGATTAACACTGGAGTGATAAATGATCATGTGCATGCCAATTGCACATCCTCAAACTTCAGACATCTCTGGCATTGTGTTGTGTGACACAACTACACATTTTAGAGTAGCCTTTTATTGTCACCAGCACAAGGTGGACCTGTGTAATGATCATGCTGTTTAATTAGATTCTTAATATGCCACACCTGTGAGGTGAAGGATTATCTTGGCAAAGGTGAAATGCTTACTAACAGGGATGTAAACAAATAAGCTTTTTGTGCATATGGAACATTTCTGGGATCTTTTATTTCAACTCATGAAACATGGGACCAACACTTTACATGTTGCGTTTCATTTTTTTGTTCAGTATATTTCACAAGATACTATTTCATAAGCTCAGCTATAAGAATGCTTATTAGAATTGATTCATATTCTCTAAGGTCCAAACATCAGACTAATTCCTCAGTTGAACTTGGTGTGCACACACAGATTGCAATCGGAGAAAATCAAAGTATGCGTGTGTGTGTGTGTGTGTGTGTGTGTGTGACATTGTCTGTCTTAAGTGGTATTAACACAGATCTGTCTGATAGCTCTGATGCCAGAGCTAATCGATAGATAATCACATTCTTTGGCACACTTCGGATATCTTAGGTGACAACACACACACACACACACACACACACACACCATGCTGTTTTGCCATACAATAATGGTCTACATTTGGATAGAGTTAAAACATTGTTACACAGAACAAGTGTAAAATATTACATTTGAATGTCACACTCCATTACTTAATAAGTGTATTTCGTTCATAAAGCACTTTTCACAATCTCCAAAATCTACCATTTGTATTAAAAGTAAATTGGTGTGAAAGAATGAAAGCATACCAGAATGCGCTTCAGTAATTGAACTAAAGGAAAACGAGCCACAATCCGTACAATAGGCAAAAAGCAGGAACAAAGGCATAGAAAAGCTAACTATAAAATCAAACACATAATAGGACACATCCAGTGCCCCACGCAGTGCATCTTGCTCCAATGCCAGTCCACTAAAGACTGCAAACACCTGTGAGCAGTTCCTAAGAGCCAACACAAATGGGTCTGGTCACCTCCACCTTAGTGAAATCATGTGATTTTTTTTTTTTTTTTTAGAATATAAGGACTTGTTGCAAACCATGGAGGTACACTGACAATGCCACCACACACAATTAATTTAGTATATTTTATAGCCATTTACATCAACATCCAATCCTTGTTTGATGTCTACATCTTTCATTCATTTGAGGCTGGGGCTCAAAGGTTCATTTACACAACACTAACCACGTTTCCAGTCAACCATTTCATGCAGATGAATTCTGATGCATGAAAAAAGTCACGACTGGGCTGATGGAAACATGAAATCCCGGTACAATTCTATAAATGGCTAAAGACAATTAGTTTTTTTTGACATGGTGGGATATTTTTGTGTCATTTTAAATGAATTGTGCGAGAAATGGCGGTGGAAACTCACGCGATGATATGTTGTGGTCCTCCCACTACGACTCGGGAAGCATGCAGTTTATTAGGCTTCAGATGAAATAAAAGGTAGGAAGCAACACTGGATCAGTCTTCAAGGTAAAAAAAAAATGTTTCTTTGCCAGCCCAGGCTAGTTAATCCTAGAAAAAAGAATCAAATTAAAGTCTGCTTTTGTGAAAATGACCCACCATGCCTGGAGTATCCAGCAGACGCGGATACTCTCTGACTATCTCGACTGTCTTGGCCCCATTCTGTCTGGTCCACTGAGCCCTCTGGATCACAGCCTCCTTTGTGTACTCTGCAACCTGGTTTGCCGGCCAGATGTTCAGCCACTTGGTCATCTGGGCTACCCTCTCACATTTTGACTCAAAGTATTCAATGAATTATAAATTCCTTTTAATAATCAGTTTTCAAAATACATAAATCTTTCAACATGTACCTGACAAGATCCAGCTACTGCTCAAGCTTGGTGTGTCCACAGTCCTAAGTATTCATGTCTGTGTCTCGAGGACTTCCCCTCGTGTATAAAAAAAAAAGGTGTCATTTACAGAATACTCACTGCATGTAAGATTAATATGTTCTTCTTTAACTTCAGGCTATAGTTGAGTCGTCCAAAAGCAAGAGTGTTTCCTGGTCCATCTCTTCCGTTCCAAATGTGAAACAATGTCCGAGACAGTCCAGATGAAGTGTCAGCTATTAGCACAGAAAATCTAGGTAACGCTACCTACCTGATTACGATAGGACAACCTATAACCTGAATTACCATCAAATGTATAATTCGTAACATTTTGTTGCATACCGTTTTCAAGGATTTCATTCAGCCAAAACACGAAATAACAATTGCCGGTTTCCACTCGTCAGTCACTGAATCGCATTAGAACTAGAATACTTGCAAGTATTCTGTGGACGTCATGCGCTTGTGGCAGGAGAATTAACCCACTGGCTGGGTCAAATATCCATTGCCCAACCTTAATGACCCAGCACCAACAACCCAAACTTGATGTAGTTACAGAAAACAACACAACTATTGACCCAATGTCTGCAATCCAGCAATTGGGTCATCCAAACAACCCAACTTACATCTCAAAGCCATGCATGCAAGAAGCCTTGACCTGTCTGGTGCACATATATTTCTCAGTCTTCAGTTTGGTTGAAGGCCTCAATCTGTATTTTTGCCTTGTAACTGATTGCTTCTAGAAAGAGAGAAGGAACAACACATCATGAAGATAAGCTGGCTACTAGTTTAAGGTCTCTGTGACCAACAGATGCATATCTGTATTTCTGAGTCATGTTGCTAACTATAGTGATGTCCCCTCTCTCTTCACTCCCCATCCCAGCTGCGAGGGTTAACCTCATTGCTCAGCCCACACTGAGAAACCTCTTCATCACATATGCAGACAACATGGCTATTTTATTCAGCACAGCTGTTGTCTCTGTCCTGCCACCACCTCTTCACTGTTAGAACAGGTGGGGCTGCCAAACACCAGCAATTAGGATGTCCCACTACAATTAAGCCTCTGTAAATAATCACTCCACTAGATTCCTCTTTCTTATCGGAAAGCATTTTAATGTGGCTGGCTGTGTGAAAGAGATGGCCACTGTCATGGTCAGCGACAATTTTGATTGATATTTGTCATTTTTGTGCATTAGATTGCACAGCAAACTATATTTAATTGTGGCTAAACCTCCTCTCACCCAGTATATCATAATTGTGAATGTATTTGTCAATCCTTGAATGAGTGCATGCCACAAACCGTTGTACAGGAATAACTGGTTTGCTATGTACCAACAAGTGCAGTACCTACATTGTAGTTTCACTTTACTGATGTAACTACCATGTAATTGGATGATATTAGGGACACTTATTGTAAAGTGAAACCACAATTTGTATTGGAAAAATGTCCATCAATGTATGCATTTTTATGAATTCCTTTCTACTACTTGCTGTTTTGAATTACAATGTTTTTTGTAAAGTGTGTAAACACTTTAAGCTGTGGCTTTATTACAATAAACACCATTAGGACCTATCAAAGGACCTGGCAGGTAACGCAGGACAGAGTCCTCTCTTCACAGGCATTCAGACTAATGAGATTCTGTCACCAGCTCTGAATGGTGAGGAAACACCATTAAGCCTTCTGTTGGAAAGGAATGTCAATCTATAGACCGACTCCTGTTTAATAACCACTTATCACCGTATCCCACGTCAGCTATACGCTTCCAGGATACGAGATCACAGATTAAAGGCTCAAACGTTGCTTTACATTTGGATAATTGCTTCTCTAAATGTCTTGTTTGTGACAGACAAACATAATCCCACCCAATTACTTCCCTGATGCTTGCCTTCAGTGCCTCCATTCAGATGCCATTTATGTTCCTTGTTCCATTCTGTTTGCTTGACACTCATCTGGTACTTGTCCTTTTTTGTGTTTTCCTTCTCCAGAACGTGTACTACACAAACTCACATCAGCTTCACCTGGGGGTCCTGAGCCCCACCATCGACGACGATGACAACAAGTGCCTGGTGGATGTGAACAACCGGCCGCGGCTCCTGGAGTGCAGCTACGCCACAGCCAAGCGCATGAAGCTCGCCTGGCTGTTTACTCAGGTAACTGCTACTCCTGTCTTCTCCTACCATTCCTCTCCTAAATGGATTAAACGAATGGACAACAATATTTAGGCTTCTACTTCCAGTTTATACAGTGCCTTCGGAAAGTATTCACAAGTATTTCCACATTTTGTTACTTTACAGCCTTATTGTAAAATGTATGAAATAGTCCCCCCCCACCCTCATCAATCTACACACAATACCCCATAATGACAAAGCAAAAACAGGTTTTAAGAATATTTAGCAAAATCTGAAATATCACATTTACATAAGTATTCAGACCCTTTACTCTGGACTTAGTTGAAGCACCTTTGGCAGCGATTACAGCATCTAGTCTTCTTGGGTATGACGCTACAGGCTTGGTACACCTGTATTTGGGGAGTTTCTCCCATTCTTTTCTGCAAATCCTCTCAAGCTCTGTCAGGTTGGATGGGGAGCTGAGGATCTTTTTTTCAGGTCTCTCCAGAGATGTTCGATCGGGCTCTGGCTGGGCCTCTCAAGGGCATTGAGACTTGTACCGAAGCCACTCCTGCATTGTATTGTCTGTGTGCTTAGGTTGTTGTCCTGTTGGAAGGTGAACGTTCATCCCCAATCTGAGGTCCAGAGCGCTCTGGAGCAGGTTTTCATCACGGATCTCTCTGTACTTAGTTCCGTTCATCTTTCCCTCGATTCCCAGTTCTTGCCACTGAAAAACATCCCACAGTATGATGCTGCCACCCATGCTTCCCCGTAGGGATGGTGCTAGGTTTCCTCTTGACGTGACGCTAGGCTTTCATGCCAAAGAGTTCAATCTTGGTTTCATCAGACCAGAGATGCGTTTCTCATGTGCCTTTTTACTGAGGAGTGGCTTCCGTCTGGCCACTCTACCATAAATGCCTGTTTGGTGGAGTGCTGCAGAGATGGTTGTCCTTTTGGAAGGTTCTCCCATCTCCATAAAGGGACTCTATGGATTCTCGGTCACCTCGCTGACCAAGGCCCTTCTCCCCCGATTGCTCAGTTTGGCCGGGTGACCAGTTCTATGAAAAATCTTGGTGGTTCCAAACTTCTTCCATTTTTTGAAGAATGATGGAGGTCACTGTGTTCTTGGAGACCTTCAATGCTGCAGAAATGTTTTGGTACCCTTCCCCAGATCTGTGCCTCGACACAATCCTGTCTCGTAGCACTACAGACAATTCCAAAGACCTCATGGCTTGGTTTTTGCTCTGACATGCACTGTCAAGTGTAGGACCTTTATATAGACAGGTGCTTGCCTTTCCAAAAAATGTCAAATCAATTGAATTTACCACAGGTGGACTCCAAGTTGTAGAAACATCTCAAGGATGATCAATAAGAAACTGACTGTTAGAACTGTTCAGGCTCCATGGATTGAGGAGGATTTGGGAAACTGTGTGGTTGAATAAGATGGTGCAAAAGGAGTGGCTAATAAGTCTGGTTGTACATCTGACTTACTTACTGCAAATTGAGAAGGTATGTGACTAAACTCAACAAAAAGAGGAAGCAACTTTATTATGAAGCCAAGATCAATGATATAAAGAATGATGGGTAAAAAACTTTGTAATTAGCGTCTGCTAAATGGGCGTTGTAATTAAAAAATATGAGCAGAAAGACATTCAACTCCATCTTTCATTGAATCAGATGGCTTACTCATCACAACCATTTGACGTTGGCAATTATATTTATGATTATTTCACTGGGAAAGTGGGAAAACTTAGGCAGGAAATGCCCACGACAAACAATGTGCAATTATGTTAATGTATCAAAAATAATGAAAGAAAAGCAGTGCAAGTTTGAATTTTGTAAAGTTAGTGTGGGAGATGCAAAAAGGATTGTTAACGATCAATAATGTCAAACCTCCTGGCATTGACAACTTAGATGGAAATCTACTGAAATTGATAATAATAAGATTGTGGGAGCTGTACTATTAGATTTCAGTGCAGCCTTTGATATTTATTGACCAAATAACCTGTTGTTGAGAAAACATGTGTTATGGCTTTTCAACATTTGCCATATCAGAAATTACTGATGATTCTAATAGAACTAATAAAGGGTTTTCTTTAATGGAAGTGTCTCTAATGTCAAACATGTTGAGAAAGTGTAGTTTCAACCTTTGCCATATCAGAGCTATCTACCATATCATAGCTCAAAGGGTTTTCTTTAATGGAAGTGCCCATGTCCGCAGGGCAGCTCTTTTCTGTTTTTACCAATGACCTGCCATTGGCATTAAACAAAGTGTGTGTGTCCATGTATGCTGATGATTCAACCATATACGCATCAGCAACCACAGCCAATTAAGTCTAGGGCCTCCCAGGTGGCGCAGTGGTGAAGGGTGCTGTACTGCAGCGCCAGCTGTGCCACCAGAGACTCTGGGTTCTCGCCCAGGCTCTGCCGTAACCGGCCGCGACCGGGACGTCCGTGGGGCGACGCACAATTGGCCCAGCGTCGTCCAGGTTAGGGAGGGCTTGGCGGGTAGGGATATCCTTGTCTCATCGCGCACCAGCGACTCCTGTGGCGGACCGGGCACAGTGTGCATGGTGTTTCCTCTGACACATTAGTGCGGCTGTCTTCTGGGTTGGATGCGTTGGGTTGTGTATCGCGGAGGACGCATGACTTTCAACCTTCGTCTCTCCCGAGCCCGTACGGGAGTTGTAGCGATGAGACCAGATAGTAGCTACTAAACAATTGGATACCATGAAAAAGGGGTGTAAAAAAAAAGGGGGAAAAAAGAGTTGCAGTCTGTTTTGTAATGGGTGGCCAGTAATAAACTGGTCCTGAACATCTCTAAAACTAAGAGCATTGTATTTGGTACAAATCATTCCTTAAGTGCTAGACCTCAGCTGAATCTGGTAATGAATGGTGTGGCTGTTGAACAAGTTGAGGAGACTAAATTACTTGGTGTTACCTTAGATTGTAAACTGTCATGGTCAAAACATATAGATTCAGTGGTTTTAAAGTCTGTCCATAATAAAGAGATGCTCCACACACCAAAAAGCAACTTCTGCAGGCTCTAGCTGTGTCTAATCTTGATTATTGTCCAGTCGTGTGATCCAGTGCTGCAAGAAAAGACCTAGTTAAGCTGCAGCTGGCCCAGAACAGAGCGGCACATTTTCCTCTTAATTGTAATCAGGGGGCTAATATTAATACTATGCAGGCCAGTCTCTCTTAGCTAAGAGTTGACTGCATCACTTTTGAAAATCCCAAATTGTTTGCTTAGTCAACTTACACACAGCTCTGACACACACACTTATGCCACTGGGGTTCTTTTCATAGTCCCCAAATCCAGAACAAATTCAAGAAAACGTTCTGTATTATATGAAGCCTTCCATTTCCATTTCATATTGCTCAAATAAACAGCAAACCTTGTTTCAAAAAACAGATAAAGAAACACCTCTTGGCACAACGCCTCTCCCCTATTTGACCTAGATAGTTTGTGTGTATGCATTGATATGTAGGCTACGTGTACATTTATACAAATGAATGTAGTTCTGTCCTTGTTGTTCTTGTCTAATGATGTTCTGCATTATGTCATTCTGTATTATGTTTCATGTTTTGTGTTGGACCCCAGGAAGGTTAGCTGCTGCTTTTGTAACGGCTAATGGGGATTCTAATAAAATACCAAATAGCAAATAAAAACAGAATATACCTGAGCTCAATTTCCAATCTCCTCACAAAGGGCCTGAATACTTATGTAAATAAGGTATTTCTGTTTTTTTAAAGTTTTTTTTTTTACATTTGCAAAAATGTCTAAACCTGTTTTCGCTTTGTCATTATGGGGTATATTGTGTAGATTTCTGAAAGAAAAAAAACATTGAATCCATTTTAGAATAAGGCTGTAATGTAACAAAATGTGGAAAATATTAAGGGATTAGATTACTTTCCGTAGGCACTGTACATGCTATATATATTTATCGGACACCGTATATATTTTACCATGGTCATCTTTTTTTAAATGTGTTTTTAGTACAATCCAGCTACCGTCAACCCAGCACAAATATTGATTTGGATCAATAACTTTCATTAGATTAGGAAGGGAATGAAAACAAAAGTAATGAAATAATGACTACATATCTTTGATCAGTAACTGTAGTACTATTACTCAAATTGGAACAGTACTCTATTATATTACTTATTATAGGAAAAAGTAACACTATTGTAAAGTGTTACTTTGTAACTTGTTACCTCCAACACTGGTCACTAGCAAAGTTACAAATGTGGTAGATGAACCAGGCTAATAAGATACTGCATTGGGATGTTGAGCATTTCGAGAAGTGGATGTGAAGAGATTGGCCTGTTAGTGGGTTAAAAGTGTGGTTCACCGGCCTGCATTCAAGTGGCCTTGATTCTCATTACGGAGTGTTGCCAAAAAGCGTCAACGCCATATGAAAAGCCATAGTAGGTCATTGAACCCGGTCTCATTAATCACGTTAGGCAAGAAACATGAACATCGCCTAACGACTCTCCTTGTTCTCCACTGCAGACGCTGGCATTAAATCTCTCTAATTAGGCCTAATGTCACCCTCATGATCACACTGAAAATGTACTTCTTTGACCTTTTTGTAATGTTGAGAGCATCACAATTAGGTGTTCCTCAAGGTTCAAATAAGGGCCCCTCATTTTTAATAGTGAGAGGAATGTTTAGATTCAAAGACAGTCAAATGAGTAACGCGTTATCGTGGTAGGAACATCTGGATTAATACAGTAGGACTTGAAAATAAAAAGTGTCATTAAACTTTATGCAACCTGGCAGACACATCAGGGACACAACTGCCAATTCTGAAGTGCACATTGAAGCTGTTAGAAGAACTGTCCGCATCTACTTTTCGTCAGCCAACAAGATGAGTAGGCTACTGAACAGCAAAAGCACTAACCTATGTCAATCTACTATCCCCCATAGTACAAAAGTTGATATATTCTGTGTGATAAAATAAATATTCCAAACATCGTCTGAGACAGTTGTGGGATGCGAAAGATCTCAAATTAATACAACCACTAGCATTCCCCCCCAAAATGTACTCAATGTAGATGACACAACGGATGAGAACGTTTAGCTTTAAATGTTGATAATCTATTAGCCTATTTCTTCACATAAGCGCAGCAATGCGCACATGGCAGTAGGCTATAAGCTTGAATGTTCCATTAGCAGGAAAACACCATTATCAAAAGTGACCACAAATGTGATTATGCATGTAATGCTTTTATTATAAAAGGTGCATTTTTATGGTGACAATGATCTTCCCCAAACTTGAAACTCACGGGCTGCTCATGTATGCCAGTTAGGCTCTACACCCCTTGTAAAGAGGATTCTGCTTAATTTTAGGAAGTTATTTGGCCACTTTATTTGTGATACAAAACTTATTAACATGAGCTAGGTTACCTGAGGTGTGCGACTATGATTAGAAAAAGTCTTATGCTGGGCATTATTTTTTAACCTTTTTATTTAACTAGGCAAGTCAGTTAAGAACAAATTCTTATTTTCAATGACGGCCTAGGAACAGTGGGTTAACTGCCTTGTTCAGGGGCAGAACGACAGATTTCTTTTTACCTTGTCAGCTCAGGGATTCGATCTTCCAACCTTTCGGTCCAACGCTCTAACCGCTAAGCTACCTGCTGCCAATTGGTTGTGCAGCCAGACTTATTTGCGATTCCTTTTGCCTCATCCCTCTCAACCATACATTTTTTAAATTCCTCATCAATATACAAGAATTTAAGTTTTTACAGTCATTTTGTTAATAGGTGCATGTTTATTAGTAACTGGAATAAGCAATTTCATAAGTACATCAACAACATGATGTAGGATTCATTACAGAACTTCTTGTATGACCTCTTATACACGATATAAGGCCCAGCCTTTGGATCTTTGGTTTCCTAGATAAGTCAACTATATCCAATTGATTTGGATACGGCTTTCAACCAAATTTCTGCAGCATTAATACATATATGAATTCCTGTGCTCTTTGTAAATACCCTGGTAGGTTTAGTGATAACCTGAGTCAGGTTGCAGGCACTGGTTGCATCTTCTTGAGTGGGCAGCTTGATGAAAGCCAGTCAATATCTAAATCACCCAGAAAATATACCGGTCTGTTGATATCACATACATTATCAAGCATTTCACACAAGTTATCCAGATACTGACTGTTAGCACTTGGTGGTCCATAGGAGCTTCTGTCAAGAATGGCCTTTAGATGAGGCAGATAAAGCTGTAGCCATCTCTAAGCTTTACAGGAACACCTCCACCAATGGCATTTCTGTATTTTCTGTTATAACCATGTACAGCGGTTTGTCCTTTAAAATTTGCAGCGTACTGCTGCGCAGCTTGCATGGTGCCGCAGAATTCTATGATACGTTATTTAAGTGTGAAACACTGGTGCCATTAAATCTAGTTTGACCACCGGCGGGCATCTTTGAGAAGCATTTAATAGCCTTTCATTAGTGGCTGTACAAGAGAATAACATTTTTAAAAATTGGAAGAACATAGTATATGGGACTGATTTTAAGAAATTTTGCTTATATAATTTGATTCATATTATAGTGTTTCTATTCCAAGAAAAATGTGAAACCCTCTGGTTTTCTGTTAGGATGGAACGGAAAATATGACACTGTACAACGTGAGGTTTGGGAGTAGGCTTCGGTACTTGGCTATTTAGCTAAAGAATCCCTGTATCGTGTGGGAGACCAGGGTTCAATTCCAAGGTGGGGAGGAAGGAGTAGGCTGTCCTTGTAAATAAGAATTTGTTCTTAACTGACTTGCGTAGTTAAATAAAGGTTACACTAAGAGCATAACATTTCAACACCCGAATTGTATAATTGTAGTCTAACCAATACCCAAACAGAGATTTAGTCAGAATAAAATCTCATTGATTTATCAAGACCAGTCCCCATGCTTGTCTTAGAGCAGCGGGAAACAGTGCTAAAATAGTTGTAGGCTATTGCTTCAAATCCTATTGCTTCTAACTTCAATATGCTCTTTAAATAAATAAGACCTACACCACTTTTAACAGCACATTACTCAACACTAGTGAGACTCATGTCGCCTACGGTAGGCCTACAGCATATCGAAAAATATGACATTACTCCCCGCCAATAATGACATTTTAGAGGATTGGTGGATTCTAAATTTAAACCAAAAGCCGCCTCACGGGTCTCCGGGTGGCAGCCGGCACGGGTATTGAACCAGCATATGTAGCAACACCGCTTAGACTGTTGCACCACTCAGGTGCTGTACAATGCAACTAGTCGGGAGTGGGCTACAGTACTACAGTAAGAGAGATAAAAGTCCTAACAAAATAAAATAATGAAAACCTTAGTGTAACAACAATTAAATAATACTGAAGTCGTGCAAAATTATCAGTTTCTATTTAGGTTTATGTCGCCCATTAATTGTCAGTTAGAGACACAGTAGGACCCAAAAGCATAATCCGTACTCTAACTCCCCGTTCGCTGGTCTGGAGCAATGAAGTGATGATGCAGGGTACCGTACTAAACCACAAATTACCTCTAAGTCCCGCAGCATAATCACAAAACTTTTATTGGAGGAACCACTATTGCTACCACTGTATCACCAAAGGTGTTCTAAGTGAGTTTCAGAGATCGTACAAATATGAATGTCATCTGTTACTAGCACATTATTGATTTCATGAACCTTGTTTCTTAACTATAGGATCGGTGTCTCCCCCCACAGGACAGTTAAGCAAATGTGATTTGCATGAGGTTGTAAGTAACATGAACATTTCCCAGGACAGACATATCTGATATGGGCAGAAAGCTTAAATTCTTGTTAATCTAACTTTACAGTAGCAAATACAGTGAAAGAATACGATGCTATTGTTTGAGGAAAGTGCACAATTATGAAATGAAATGTATTAATAAACCAATTAGGAATATTTTGGGTAGTCTTGATACAATATTTTGTATTGGATCAGTCTAAACCTTTGCACATACACTAGTGGCTGAAATCTAAATTGCGCCTGGGCTGGAATAATGCATTATGGCCTTCCTCTTGCATTTCAAAGATGATGGTACAAAAAAATGCAGGTTTTATCTTTTTATCATATCTAATGTGTTATATTCTCCTACATTAATTTCACATTTCCACAGATGTACAAGTGTTTATTTTCAAATGCATATCCTTGCTTCAGGTCCTGAGCTACAGGCAGTTAGATTTGGGTATGTCATTTTAGGCAAGAATTTTAAAAGGGGGCGGATCCTTCAGGTTTTAAGCTACATATTTTAACATGGGCTATTTTTAGCAATTTTTAGAAATTGATTATTTCAATTTCTTTACTGGGAAGCTTAGCAGAAGTAGACATGCTCTTGTTATTTATCTTAGTGCAGGGTGAGCTGCACAAAGTGGACTTCTACTAGGGCACACCACCTCAGTGCTAACAGTATAACTCTTGCACATGATAACTGCATACAATAGCTGTAGGATCAGCAGAGGCATTCAGGGCAGTTAGAGGGACATCAATTAGGTTACTTACATTGTGTCTACCAACACACCTGGGATAATGTACATTTTGTTGAAGCATCATGACAACTCCTGGACATAATGGTAAGGATTAACTGAGCTGGGCTTGGATCATTGATAAGTCATTGTCTCAACACAGCCTTATAATGCTGTGAAAGGATCCAGGAACCCAAATAATGATCTACCAAGCTTTGTTTCCAGAAGGTAGTGATGGTAACTGAAGAACAGAGAGTGGTTAGTTAGTATTCAACCTACAATCCCATGAATAACTGTCACTGTGGAGAAGTGGACCACCAAAGTAATGCTGCCGGTGGCTGTTTGATCAAAAGTTGTGGGACTGCCTCTTGGGAGGGCACAAGGACTCCTGCTTTAACATCCAGTGGAAAGCTTAGTGTGTGTTTTTGAAGCCAGAGGTCCTTTATGACGAGAGAGAGATTTAATCTGAAACGGACAGCTGAGAATTATTTATAAGGGATCTTTCGAGATATTGAACTGTGTTTGACCCCGAGGGAAATGTTGCGTCGTAAATCTATGAGAAGCCACATCGATTTTTATCAGCTTCTTATTTTATTGGTCCATTTGATTTGCCCCTTTTATAGACACCACTTCAAATCCGCAATAAAACGTGAATTACAGAAATGTTAAGCACAATAACCAAGGCATGATGCGCACTTGCTGTAAACACATGTTTAATTCAGTTGGGAGGGTGGAGTGAATATTACCGGGAAGATGCCCCAAGGGAGGTGGGACAGGCAACGCGGAGTGTGAGCTGTTCTGTCAGGTTAGAGTGCTTGTCCTTACTACAGCACACTGAGCCAGGCCTCACATGCCAGAGCTGCTTAGCTGGAGACAAGTCAGCAAGGATACTCAGCTATACATAATAATTTACTACCACAGCTGCTCCAGCCTCCGTCTACCCTACACAGACGGTTCAAAAACAGATGTTTTTAGAAGAATGTGTTGTTTTTACCTATATTCATATCCAATGCTTTCTGCTGAGAACTCTTACGGATATAATTCTACCAAATAAAGACCCATGAAATGTCTAACACGTACACCATGTCCATTTTTTAATATTGGATACCTTCTGTGCATGGAATTGAAAATGATCAATCCCGATCTAAAAGTTTCACACTTTGCTGTAATGTAAAATAAATGGCTATTTAATTACAAACAGTGTGTGGACAATATTGATACTTGTGACTTTGGGGAAGTTTTGATTCTACTTTCAAACCAGCGGCAGGTAAAACACATTGAACGCTCCCTGAAGTACCTTTACAGAATCCGAGCACAGGTCACATAGGCCTCACAGCCTATTTGACCCACACTCCTGAGCACACTGCACAAAGGCAAAAATATGTGTGCAGGGTAAACAGTCTGCAATAAATCATTCCTATCTGAGTGAAGAGATTTAATTATCAAATTAAATGAATTATTTAAGGGATTTAGGTTTAGGGCCCTCTGCTATTGGAGTTCAATAGTTCCTGTCTGAGCACAATGGTTTGTATAGCAGCATAAATTACAAGATGCACTGCTGAGAGATGAAAATCTAATGTAATTTGTTTGAGACTTACAGCAATATGCAATCATTGGACTGTTTTGCATTTGATCAATTGTTAAAAGGGGCTAACCCAGTGTTTCCCAAATTCGGTCCTCGGGGACACCAAGGGGTGCTCAGATGAATCAACTAATCATCAAGATTGAATTATTTGAATCAGCTGTGTAGTGCTCGGACAAAAACGAAATATGCACCCCTTGGGGTCCCGAGGACCGAGTTTGGGAAACTGTGGGTTAACCGTTGTGAACTTGCCTTATGTTTTGCAGATGACAACTTGATCATCAATGGGTTATTTATAGAAACCCTTCCCATAGCACATTGAAAAAAGACATAGACACAGTATACAATAGTATTCTCGTAAGATGATCACAACAAAACTCTACTTTCAATGCTAAAATCGGTTTTATTTGGCATCTCATTAAGGAACCTTTAGCAGATCAATCTTTTCACATTCAAGTTGAAAACACTTAGCCAGCGTTAGCATCGCTACTAGTGAAACAATGGGAGTGGTAGGGCCCATGGTAGGATGCTTCAATAATTATGCCCAATGTCACTTCAAACCAAATGTTATAGCAACCAAAATACCATCCTAAGATGCACATATAGAATAGTAGAGGGTATTATACGAATTCTGGTATTTTTATAACATTTTCCGTAGAATAACCATTTTTGGGAGAATACACACCAATACAATCATTGATGAGCTATATCTCTGCAGATGATCTGATAAACACAGCTCAAGAACAGTTTTAAAGTTTGTTCCAGGTCTGGGAAATCATCGATGTCATTATGTCAAGGAATATGTAATAGTAGGGACAACCAACCAAGATGATGTCATAGTAGGTGGAATCAACCAAGTAACAAACTAGCCTGATTGCCTTGAACAGTAATAAAGCATAGAGCAGGATGGATGAAGCTAAGAGGGGTTACTTTGCTGAGAAAATAATTGAGAACAAAAATGACCCTAAAAAGCTTTGCAAATCATTTTAAGGAACTAGGCTGTGGTAGTACTACCAAAAACAAACTAAACAGTATTGGACTGAAGATCAGGGGGGAGATGGTATATGAAAAAAGTAGAAGTTGCCAATGACTTAAACTTTTTTTATGTTTTACTTCTGTTGCCAGCAAGCTGGTTAGCAAGCTGGTTAGCAAGCTGCCCACCAGTTCTGGTTTGTATGGAAGCAACCATGTCCAGAAGTATTATGTAGAGTTAGGGGTTCAGCCAAACTCTCTTTCTTTTGCAAAGGTAGCAACAGCCAAACTAGTCAGTATGCTGGCAGAGCTTAAATGCTCCAAAGCCACAGGCCTGGATAATATTCCTGCAAGGTTTCTTAGAGATTCTGCTGAGCAAATTGGCCCTTGTATTACGCATATCGTTAATCTCTCTCTTGAACAAGGTACCTTTCCCAGGGACATGAAACAAGCTAAAGTTATACCTCTGTATAAGAGGGGGATAAAGTCTGACCCTGGGAATTATAGGCCTGTATCTATCCTCTGTGTAACATCAAAGATCCTGGAGAGAGTTGTACATGAGCAAATGTAGGAACATGTTAACAAACAGGGTCTGATGTATGATTTTCAGTTGCGTTTTTAGAAAAACGTACTCCACTGATTCATGTCAACTTTACTTGACTGACTTCCTCAGGAAAGAGATTGATGAGCGAAATCTCTGTGGTGTGGTACTGCTTGACCTACAGAAGGCCTTTGATACAGTTAACTAATGTCTTAATCTCCAAACTGGAGGCACTGGGGTTAAGCAGTATCTCTCTCGGCTGGGTAAAGTCCAATTTATCAGGTAGGGAGCAAGTAGTAGAGGTTAATGTTTCACTGTCTCAGGCAGAAACAATGAGTTGTGGCGTTCCGCAGGGGAGCGTGCTTGGGCCTGTTTTTATTGTATATTAACGATATGAAAGATGCTTGTTCTTGCCTTCTTTTGCTTTATGCGGATGACTCTACACTTCTGGTGTCTCACAAAAGTAAAACTATGTTGGGGAGCATACTTAGCGCAGAGTTTACTAACATTCGCAAATGGCTTGGAGATAATAAGCTATCTCTGCACTTAGGGAAAACTGAATCAATTGTTTTTGGATCCAGACCTAAATTGAGTAGGTCCTCTGAAATCGGTGTGGAGTTAAGGGGCGAGGTGCTGACTACTAAAACCTCTGTTAGCTACTTGGGATGTATCCTTGATGGAAGCTTGGGAGGTGTGAGCATGGCCAATAAAGTGCTAAGGGAAGGTTAATGTGCTAAGGGAAGGTTAATGCCAGGACTACGTTTTTGGCTAGAAAGTCCAAGCTGCTTGATAAGGACTCCATGAATGTGCTAGCTACTGCCCTCATTCAATGCCATTTTGACTATGCTAGTACTTCCTGGTTTGGGGCCTTATCTAAATTTATGAAGGGGAAGGTCCAGATTGCCCAGAATAATCTGATCAGGGTAGTATTGAAGGTGAGTTCACGTATTCACATAGGCAAGAGCTTGTTTCAGGAACTTACCTCTCTGCCTGTTGAGGCTTGGGTGTCCCAGATTAGACTAGGTTTGGTTTACAGGAGTATTTATGGTCCTGCGCTCAGATATCTAACTGATTACTTTCCTCGTGTTAGGAATGCACACAATCATAGCATCAGATCAGGTGTTGCTGATGTGTGCTTATACAGGTTCCGGAGTAATGCTGGGAAAGGTACTTTCTTGTATACTGGAGCCTCAGAATGGAATGAGTTGACTCTGCCCATTTAAAAACAATGTCCTCTCTGGGCAGCTTTAAAAATAAAGTAAAAATATGTTTGTCTTCTGTGGCCATATGAATAACCCCTATGATGTAACTGGATCGATGAGATGTTTTTCTTCTCTGTTTTTGTTTTATTATTTCACTGCCATACTGTGTTCGATCTTGTCTAGCCATCTTGTCTCGAGGACCACAATGAAAATCATTCCCAGACTTTGTTATCCTCAATGATTTTACTCATGTGCATGTGTGGCTTTTTCAAGTTTTATGTGTGCTTGTTTTTTAAAATGGTCGAATTAATAAACTAAACTAAACTTAGCCACAGAATATGGGATAGTGTTACCTCGTACCTACTGCCGGCTAATAATTGGAAACAAATCATTTGATCAATGCAATTTCCCCGCCTGCAAATAAAATATTTTGTTTCTGTTAAGGTTTCACTTGAGGCTAATCAACATCTGAGGACAGTGGAAACTCATAACCTTGCTAGATCAATAGGGGCTACCTAGCTGTATATGCCTAATTTATTATTCTAATAGTACATTTTAATGTCTTAAACATTGCAACATAGGCCTACTACCAATGATGGCCTACTACCAATGATGCCGCCTTTATATACAGTGCCTTCAGAAAGTATTCATACCCCTTGACTTATTTCACATTTGTTTGTGTTACAGCCTGAATTCAACATGGTTTTTTTTCTCACCCATCCACAATACCCAATAATGAGAAAGTGAAAACATGTCTAGAAACGTTTGCACATTTATTGAGAATTAAATCCAGAAATATCTCATGTACATAAGTATTCATACATAAGTCCATACATGTTAGAAACACCTTTTGACAGCGATTACAGCTTTGAGTCTTTCTGGGTAGGTTCTTTAAGAGGTTTCCATACCTGGATTGTACAATATTTGCCCATTTAAAAAATATATATATATATTTTAACAAATTCTTCAAGCTCTGTCAAATTCGTTGTTGATCATTGCTAGACAAGCATTTGTCTTTCCATAGATTTTAAAACCTTTTAAGGATCTGACCCTTTTTAAAATGTTCGCCTAAAATGACATACCCAAATGTAACTGCCTGTAGCTCAGGACCTGAAGCAAGGATATGCATATACTTGATACCATTTGAAAAGAAACACTTTGAAGTTTGTGGAAATTAATGTAGGAGAATATAACACATTAGATCTGGTAAAAGATAATACAAACAAAAAAACATGCATTTTCCCCCCAAAAATTGGTCAATCATCTTTGAAATGTAAGAGAAAGGCCATAATATAATATTGCAGTTTAGGCGCAATTTAGATTTTGCCCACTCGATGGCAGCAGTGTGTGCAAAGTTTCAGATTGTTCCAGTGAAGCATTGCAATACTGCAATTTATACATTTTCTATACATTTTCTAACTATAAAGAACATACAGAAATTATATGATGATACAAAATTTTAGTTTACACACTTCCAGGAATGTCATACATGATGGATCATTAGCTTATACACTTAACTTTCACACATCTAGATGGCTGGGCGAGGTGGGTGTGGAGCCAGAGGCAGCACGAGTTCAAACTGTATAACCCAGTTCCTACATTTGAATATAAAAATGGATTTTATCAAACAAAACTGTCACATTTTATCTCTGGGACTCTCAGGATGACAAATCATCAGAGCAAGATTACTGAATGCAAGTATATTATTTACCTTCAGAGGTGAATGTATCAAACCAGTTGCTGTGATACGTTTTTGTTATTGTGCACTCTCCTCAAACAATAGCATGGTATGTTTTTGCTGTAATAGCTACTGTAAATGGTAGAGTGCAGTTAGATTAACAAGAATTTAAACTTTTTGCCCATAGTTTGCTGTTACTTACGTCATTCTAGTCACACTAGCGCATGTTAGCATCAACCATCCCGGTATAGGTACACCGATCTCGTTGCGGTTAAAGAAGCTCTAAGTAAAACTTTGGCCTTGAGTTTTAGGTAATTGAAAGGTGAATTATTCTCTGTGTCTGGTGGAAATCAGACTGAACCAGGTTTTCCGCTAGGATTTTGTCTGTGCTTAGCTCCATTCACATTGTTTTTTACTCCTCAGTCTGTAACGCATACCCATAACCCGATGCAGCCACCACCATGCTTGAAATTTGGAGAGTGGTACTCAGTAATATGGTTGTGTCCAATACAACACTTTTTTGTATTCAGGACAAAAAGTGAAATGCTTTGGCACATTATTTGCAGTGTTACTTTAATGCCTTGTTGCAAACAGGATGCATGTTTTGGAATATTTGTATTTTGTACAGGCATCCTTCTTTTTACTCTCTCAATTAGGTTAGTATTGTGGAGTAACTACAACACAATGTTTTTGATCCATCGTCAGTTTTCTCCTGTTACAGCCATTAAACTCTTAACTGTTTTAAAGTCACCATTGGCCTGATGGTGAAATCCCTGAGCGATATCCTTCCTTTCTGGCAACTGAGTTCGGAAGGATACTTTCATATTTGAATTGATACACCATCCAAAGTGTGATTAATAAGTTCACCATGATCAAAGGGATATTCAATGTCTGCTTTAAAATAAGAAATCTACCAATTGGTGCACTTCTTTGCGAGGGATTGGAAAACCTACCTGGTCTTTGTGGTTGAATCTGTGCTTGAAATTCACTGCTCGACTGAGGGACCTTACAATTATCTGGATGTGTCGGGTACAGAGATGAACACTATTGTTGCACACAGAGTGAGTCCATGCAACTCATTATGTGACTTGTTAAGCACATTTTTACTCCTGAACTTATTTTGACTAGTCACAACAAAGGGGTTGAAGTTTTATTTTATTTAACTAGTTAAGAACAAAATCTTACTTTCAATGACTGCCTAGGAAAAGTGGGTTAACTGCCTTGTTCAGGGACAGAACAATAGATTTGTACCTTGTCAGCTCAGGGATTCGAACTTGCAACCTTTTGTTTATTAGTCCAACGCTCTAACCACTAGGCTATGCTGCCGCCCACTAGCCACGCTGGCACTAATACTTAGTGAATCAAGACATTTCAGCTTTTCATTTTTAATTCATTTGTAAAAATGCTGAAAAACATAATTCCACTTTGACATCACATCAAAACTGATTTGTCACATACACGTGTTTTAGCAGATGTTATTGCGGGTGTAGTGAAATGATTGTGTTTCTAGGTCTAACAGTGCAGTAATATCTAACAGTAATATCTAACACTAATGTAAAGGAATGGAATTAAGAATATATACATATTTGGGCGAGCAATGTCAGTGGCATAGTCTAAGATACAGTAGAATAGGATATAATACAGTATATACATATGAGATGAGTATTGCAAAATATGTAAACATTATTAAAGTGGCCAATTATTCAAAGTCTATGTATTTAGAGCAGCAACCTCTAATGTGCTAGTGATGGCTATTTTAATAGTATTTAACAATCTGATGGCCTTGAGATAGAAGCTGTTTTTCAGTCTCTCGGTCCCATCTTTGATGCACATGTACTGACCTCGCCTTCTGGATGATAGCGGGATGAACAGGCAGTGGCTCGGGTGGTTGTTGTCCTTGATGATCTTTTTGGCCTTCCTGTGACATCGGGTGCTGTAAGTGTCCTGGAGGGCAGGTAGTTTGCCCCCGGTGATGCATTGGGCAGACAGCACCACCCTCTGGAGAGCCCTGCTGTTGCGGGCGGTGCAGTTTCCGTACCAGGCGGTGATACAGCCTGACAGGATGCTCTCAATTGTGCACCTGTAAAAGTGGGTGAGGGTTTTAGGTGCCAAGCCACATTTCTTCAGCCTCCTGAAGTTGAAGAGGCGCTGTTGTGCCTTCTTCATCACACTGTATGTGTGGGTGGAGCATTTCAGTTTGTCCGTGATCTGTACGCCGTCGATGTGAATAGGGGGGTGCTCCCTCTGCTGTTTCCTGAAGTCCACGATCAGCTCCTTTTTTTTTTGTTGACGTTGTGCGAGGGGTTATTTTCCTGGAACCAGACTCCCAGGGCCCTCACCTCCTCCCTGTAGGCTGTCTTGTCTTGGTAATCAAGCCTATTAATGTTGTGTCGTCTCCAAACTTGTTGATTGAGTTGGAGGCGTGTATGGCCACGCAGTCATGGGTGAACAGGGAGTACAGGAGGGGGCTGAGCACTCATCCTTGTGGGGCCCCAGTGTTGAGTATCAGTGAAGTGGAGGTGTTTTTTCCTACCTTCACCACCTGGGGGCAGCCCGTCAGGAAGTCCAGGACCAAGTTGCACAGGTCAGGGTTCAGACCCAGGGCCTCCAGCTTAATGATGATGGGGTATTGTGTGTAGGCAATTGACAAAAATATATATTTAATACATGTTAAATTCATGTTGTAACACAACAAAATGGGGAAAAAGTCCAGGGGTGTGAATAGGGGTGTGATTGTCAAGCAAATAACTGCTGGTCTCGCAGTAATTGACCGTTAATTAACATAAACACTTTTAGCATCTCCTGGCTTCCTACAAGCCACTGATGTAGACCTTTTGGAACATCTACATTTTAAAAAGTCTAATAAATCCATGTAATATAGCCCAGGTCTAAAGAAACATGATATGTAGAACAGAACAGCATACTCTGAGTTGTCCTTATGTTAGGCCCTGATCTGGCTTTGCCATATGGCTGTGAGCTACACTTGTTCATTTAGCAGACAAGATTTGCTTAGGATTCCGTGGCATTATTTCATATTATATTATTATATTATATTTGTCATATACACATGGTGAGCAGATGTTAATGCTAGAGGAGCGAAATGCTTGCGCTTCTAGTTCCGACCATGCAGTAATATCTAACAAGTAATCTAACCTAACAATTTCACAACAACTACCTTATACACACACACACACAAGTGTAAAGGACTGAATAAGAGTAGGTGCATAAAAATATATGAATGAGCGATGGCCGAATGGCATAGGCAAGATGGTGTAGAGTACAGTATATACATATGAGATGAGTAATGTAGGGTACGTAAACATTATTTGAAGTGGCTAATGATACATTTATTACATACATTTTTTAATTATTAAAGTCAATACAATGCTTAGTACCAGGCAGTTAGCAAGTTCGGTAGACTACTAATGGACTTCAGCAGCATCAGAGCTTGGAGAAGCCCAATTACCATGGCTAAGCGGTCACGTGGAATTTGACTGCTGTCATGACTGTGTGGTTTTACGGTCACCGTAACAGCCCTAGATGTGAATACTTTCTGAAGGCAATGTCGGCCTATGCAATCACCTCAAATAGTAGTTGTGCGCTTCCCGTGCTATGTAGCCTATATGGGCTATATATATCAAAGATAATTTGGTTAAAAATAAAAAGCAGCGCCACAACGGTCAATATTGAGAGTTTGGAGATAAATGCAGTGCCTACAGAAAGCTGAGACCCTATTTCCAACTGTCACAACAAAGGGTAGTGAAATCCGACTAAATGGTTATGGTATTATTGGCTAGAGCTGTCCCTGCATGTCCGTTGTGCATGGCGCACATCTAAGCTTGGAGTTACATTTCCACCTTGCCTGGCTGACTAATCTACCAGCTCGCATTTGTTGCCTATGTTTTAGATCTAGTACTTATTTGACTCATGTACTTTATTTTACAGCATTATTTGAAAGGATTTTGAATTTGTTTATGGGCCGAAAGGCTTCAGTCATGAGATATGCAGTTGAAGTTTTACGCACAGCCCATAGATTATAAGCAAGTATTTAATTCTGATCAGTGCAGTTTGTATTTGAGGACTCTGAAGCACTGCTTGCAAATCTGAACTGTGAACATACAGTACTTAAGTTTTTTTGCCTATTGACCTAAGTCATACATTTAAATTGAAATTAGTGAGTGTGGAGTGCAGAGAATCCTAGAAGTTCGGCTATTGTTTGTTAAACCGAGAATAATCTATGCCTATATGTATATTAAATCTATATTTGGAGGCTAAATATATAGCCAAATTATTAAGAACTTTTGCCCATTTGAGCTTTGCAGCCTAAAGGACACTTACAGTACATTCAGAAATTGTTCAGATCACTTGACTTTTTCCACATTTTGTTACGTTACAGCCTTATTCTACACACAATACCCCATTACGACAAAGCAAAAACAGGTTTTTAGACATTTTTGCAAAGTTATACAAAATAAAAAAACGTATTTACATAAGTATTCGAAATTGAGCTGAGGTGCATCCGGTTTCCATTGATCATCCTTGATGTTTCTACAACTTGATTGGAGGCCACCTGTGGTAAATTCAATTGATTGGACATGATTTGGAAAGGCACACACCTGTTTATATAAGGTCACACAGTTTACAGTGCATGTCAGAGAAAAAAACAAGCCATGAGGTTGAAGGAATTGTCCATAGAGCTCCGAGATAGGATTGTGTCAAGGCACAGATCTGAGGGAGGGTAAATGTCTGCAGCATTGAAGGTTCCAAGAACACAGTGGCCTCCATCATTCTTAAATGGAAGAAGTTTGGAACCACAAAGACACTTCCTAGAGCTGGCCGCCTGACCAAACGGAGCAATTGAGAGAGAGAGAAGGGCCTTGTTCAGGGAGGTAACCAAGAACCTGATGGTCACTCTGACAGAGCCCCAGAGTTCCTCTGTGGATATGGGAGAACCTTCAAGAAGGACAACCATCTCTGCATACTCCACCAATCAGGCCTTTATGGTAGAGTGGCTAGACAGAACTCACCCCTCAGTAAAAGGCACACGACAGCCTGCTTGGAGTTTGCCGAAGGGTACCTAAAGGACTCCGACCATGAGAAACAAGATTCTCTGGTCTGATGAAAATAAGATGGAACTCTTTGGACTGAATGCCAAGAGTCAAGTCTGGAGGAAACCTGGCAACATCCCTATGGTGAAGCATGGAGGTGGCAGCCTCATGCTGTGGGGATGTACAGAGATCCTTGACGAAAACCTGCTCCACAGCACTCAGGGCCTCAGACTGGGGCGACAGTTCACCTTCCAACAGGGCAATGACCCTAAGCATACAGCCAAGACAATGCAGGAGTGACTTCGGAACAAGTCTCAATGTACTTGAGTGGCCCAGACTTGAACCTGATCGAACATCTCTGGAGAGACGTGAAAATAGCTGTACAACGACACTCCCTATCCAACCTGAAAGAGCTTGAACGGATCTGTAGAGATGAATGGAATAAACTCCCCAAGTACAGGTGTGCCAAGCTTGTAGCGTCATACCCAATAATACTTCAGATATTTTTTATTAAAGGAATTGGCAAAAGATTCTAAAAAGCTGTTTTTGCTTTGTCATTATGAGCTATTGTGTGTAGATTGATGATGGGGGGGGGACAATTGAATCCATTTCAGAATAATGCTGTAATGTAACAATGTGGAAGGAGTCAAGGGGTCTGAACTCTCTGAATGCACTGTATCTAACAGGGAGCTTTTGATTAAGGGACCTAACGTCTCCTGCCAACTCTCCTCTTGCGCCTCACGGTCCAATGTGCTCTACGACTCCTGCGGACTGGATAATCTGCATCTGGGCATGATTATTGTTATACCCACTGAGTGGCTGGACTCACGTTTTGCATTTGGAGTGAAATTATGTCATAATGGCATTGACATGAGGCAATAGTGATATTTTTACATAATTTGGATTATAACAGCTGAATCTCCCGTCATAACCACACTGTGGGATTTATTTAAGAATCTTTAGAGGCAGAGTTTCAGATGTTTTCGGAAGATGGGCGGGGACTCCACTGTCCTGACGTTAGGGGGAAGCTCATTCTACCATTAGGGTGCAAGGACGGAGAAGCTCTTTGACTGGGCTGAGCAGGAGCTGCCCTCAGAGTACTCGATTTGGGGTGTAGGGTTTGAGCATAGCCTGAAGGTAGGGAGTGGCAGTTCCCTTGCTGCTCCAAAGGCAAGCACCAGGGTCTTGAAGATGATGTGAGCTTCGACTGGAAGCCAGTGTAGTGTGGAGCGGGGTGGGGTGGAGGAGGGGGGTGATGTGGGAGAACTTGGGAAGGTTGAACACCAGGCGGGCTGCGGCATTCTGGACAAGTTGCAGGGGTTTGATGGCACAAGCAGCAGCCCAGACAACAAGAGAGTTGCAGTAGTCTAGACGGGAGATGACAAGTGTCTGGATGAAAACCTGTGCCGTTTCCTGTGTGACGAAAGGTTGTACTCTACGGATGTTGTAGAGCATGAACCTGCAGGAGCGAGTCACTTTTTTGATGTTTGCAGAGAACAACAGGGTGTTGTCCAAGGTCATGCCAAGGTTCTTTGCACTCTCGGAGCAGGGGACTGTGGAGTTGTCAAATGTGATGGAGAAGTCTTGGATGGGGCAGGCTTTCCATTGGAGGATGAGTAGCTCGGTCTTGTTGAGATTAAGCTTTATGTTGGTGGGCCAACATCCAAGCTGAGATGTCTGCCAGGCATGCAGAGATGCATGTCACCAGCTGGATGTCAGAAGGGGGGGAAAGAGAAAAGAAGTTGAATGTCATCCACATAGCAATGATGGGAGAGACCATGTGAGGATATGACTGAGCTTAGTGACTTGGTGAAAAGAGGATGACCTAGAACCGAGCCCTGGGGGACACCAGTAGTGAGAGCACGTGGTTGCAGACAGAGATTCTCTGTCCCCTTTGTCGCATAGATGTTTAGATCTCACAACTAGGATTGGCCGATGTCAACATATGTCCTAATATGATTATGTACCCATAAAACATTTTTTTTACAATGACGGCCTACCAAAAGGCCAAAGGACTCCTACATGGATGGGGGCTGGAATTAAAAATAAATGTGATAAAATATAGAACAAAACACACATCACGACAACATTACATAAAGAGAGACCTAAGACGACAACGTAGCGTGGTAGCAGCACAACATGGTAGCAGCACAACATGGTACAAACTTTATTGGGCAATGACAACAGCACAAAGGGCAAGAAGGTAGAGACAACGATACATGACGCAAAGCAGCCACAACTGTCAGTGTGTCCATGATTGTGTCTTTGAATGAAGAGATGGAGATAAAACTGTCCAGTTTGAGTGTTTGTTACAGCTCGTTCCAGTCGCTAGCTGCAGCGAACTGAAAAGAGGAGCGACCCTGGAATGTGTGTGCTTTGGTGACCTTTAACAGAATGTGACTGGCAGAATGGGTGTTGTATGTGGAGGATGAGGACTGCAGTAGATACACCCGATAGGGGGGGGTGAGGCCTAAGAGGGTTTTGTAAAGCAGCATCAACCAGTGGTTCTTGCCACGGGTATACAGAGATGAGCAATTTACAGATTAGTATACAGTGCAGTGATGTGTCCTATAAGGAGCATTGGTGGCAAATCTGATGTCCGTATGGTAAAGAACATCTTGCCGCTCAAGTACACCCTTACCTGCCGATCTATAAATTACGTCTCCGTAATCTAGCATGGGTAGGATGGTCATCTGAATCGGGGTTAGTTTGGCAGGTGGGGGGAAAGAAGAGCGATTACAATAGAGGAAACCAAGTCTAGATTTAACTTTCGCCTGCAGCTTTGATATGTACTGAGAGAAGAACAGTGTACTGTATATCCATACTCCCAAGTACTTGTATGAGGTGACTACCTCAAGCTCTAAACCATCAGAGGTAGTAATCACACCTGTGGGGAGAGGGGCATTCTTCTTACCAAACCACATGACCTTTGTTTTGGAGATGTTCAGAACAAGGTTAAGGGCAGATATACCATGCTATCTATCGCCCTATTGGCCACCCCAATAATAGAATGCCACTGGACGAATCATGACGACAGATAATGTTGTTAAACGCCGCACAAAGGCTAAGTGCAGGCAATGGCAGATCTATTCTAGTATTCCTTTCTGGTGAAGGAGCGAATCAACAGGTTTGTGTGTGCGTCTGTGTCTGTCTGTGTGGCGCACACATGATGGAGAATGAATTGTCTGATGAACAGGCCATCTTAACGTAGTCAGCTAGTTTATAGGCCTACATCATGGGCTGGATAGAAGCAGTCTACTGTCTTCAGAACTGGATAATAATTGCTTTATTTTCCTCATAAAATAATAGAAAAATAAATAATATCGTTCCATCTCTCATAAAGCTATTATTGAGAATAGTCTATGCTTAGGCTTAAACTATGGACTTTTATTCTTGTTATTTTTGAAAGCCACACCTTTAGGACAACACCTTCATAGGCTAGAATATTTGGGAAATAAGCTCCTGTTTATTACTTTAAATTTGTCTGGAAGCTTTTATGATATGCCTAGTAGGAAGATAGGTTATTGCCCATTTCGGCCTGCATGGATAATTTCTTTCTTAATAAGCTTAAACTTGATTAAACTTGTCATTAGATTTTTCTATAAGCTGTTGATATTGTTTGTTCTCCCTCATTATTAGTACTCTTGGCTACCTTACGTTTTTAGGCTATTCAAATAACTTTTTGAGATGGAAGTCTGTTACATTCATTGTTTGATCGGGAGAAAGCCATGCATAAAATGATGAAGCGTACCCTTCAGTCATGAATTCATAGCCTATCGAATGGAGAGAGAAGGGGAATATAGGCTATAATATTGATTAATATGTATAGCTTTGTAAGACTATAAATGACCAACCACCCAGCTTTGGAGTAGTTAGGTCTATTTCCCTATTTTGAGAGGAGCGATCTACTTCCAGCAATTGTGCTAAGCTAATTATATGCGAACTTCAATCATCTCCAAACTGCATGTAGAGACATAAAAATGGTATCCATGTGTTCGTCTGACAGGGTAAGTAGAAAAACGACCTATATCTCTAAATCTTGCCATATACCTTTAATTTAATTAATGGACTGCTGAATTCATTAATGGACTGTTGAATGTGTATTTTTTTCTCTTGCTCTGTTTGTTCTCTTCCATATTATGTCTATCTCTAAGAAGTACCAAGGAAAGGGCTGAAAATAGTCCATACTAACATATGTAGCCTTAGAAATAAGGTTCATGAAATCAATAACTTGCTAACATTCATATATTAGCCATTTCTGAGACTCTCTAAAATAATTAATTTCATGATACAGCAGTAGCAATGCAAGTATATAACATCCTATAGAAGAGGCAGAAATGGGGGCGGTGTTGCTGTATATATTCAGAGCCATATCCCTGTAATGCTTTGAAAACATCTTATTCAATTGTTATTGTGTTGTGGTTGCATGTTCACTTGGCAGTTCTAAAGCCTTTTCTTTTGGGATGTTAGACCATCAAGTGCTAACAGTCAGTATCTAAATAATATGTGTGAAATACTTGATAGTGTAAGTGATGTAAACAGAGAGGTCTACTTTCTTGGGCACCTGAATATTGACTGGTTTTCATCAAGCGGTCTGCTCAAGAAGCAGCTTCTCACTGTAACCAGCCTGTAATCTGGTTCAGGTTATTGATCAACCTACCAGGGTGTTTCCAAACACTACAGGAACAAGATAATCCACATGTATCGATCACATTTTTACTAATACTGTAGAACTTTGTTCTAAAGCTGTATATGTACCCATTGGCTCACAATACAGTGGCAATATCCAGGAAAGCCAAAGTTCCAAAAGCTTGGCCTAAAGAGATCATACAAAAATATTTTGCTGTGACTCTTCTGTGGATGATTTAAAAAGTATTTGTTGGTGTGATGTGATTAATAAGGAGCATCCAGGCCCTGAACTTGATAAATGTATGAAATTGCTTCTTCCAAGTATTGATAAACATGCACCTTTTAAGAAACTGACTGTTAGAACTGTTAAGGTTGCGTGGATTGATGAGGAATTGAAAAACTGTATGGTTGAAAGAGATGGGGCAAAAAGAGTGGCTTATAAGTCTGGCTGCACATCTGACTTACTGCAAATTGAGGAATTATGTGACTAAACTCAACAAAAAGAAGAAGAAACGGTATTATGAAGCCAAGATCAATGATATAAAGAATGATGGAGAAAATACTTTGGAATACTTTAAATTAAATTATGGGCAGAAAGACTAATTCAACTCCATCTTTCATTGAAATCAATGGCTTATTCATCACAAAACCATTTCATGTTGGCAATTATTTTTATGATTATTTAATTGTCAAAGTGGGCAAACTTATGCAGGAAATGTCAACAACGAACAGTGAGCCATCGTACTCATGTATAAAAAAAGAAAAAAAAGAATGAAAGAAAAACATTTCCAATTTGAATTTTATTATTGGAGAGGTGGAAAAATTGTTATTGGTCAATAAGGACAAACCTTCTGGCATTGACGACTTGGATGGAAAGCTACTGAGGATGGTAGCTGACTCTCTAGCCACTCCTATCGTCATATCTTTCATCTGAGCTTAGAGGAAAGCCTTTATCCTCAGGCCTGGAGAGAAGCTAAAGTAATTCTGCTAGCCAAGAGTGGTAAAGTGGCCTTTACTGGTTCTAACAGAAGACTTATCAGCTTGCTGCCAGCTCTTAGCAAACTGTTGGACAAAATTGTGTTTGACCAAATACAATGCTATTTCTCTGTAAATAAAATAACAGACTTGCTTACAGAGAAGGGCACTCAACATGTACTGCACTGACACAAATGACTGATGATTGGTTGAAAGAAATTGGTAATAAGAAGATTGTGGTACTATTAGATTTCAGTCTAGCCTTTGATATTATTGACCATAACCTGTTGTTGAGGAAACATGTGTCATGGCTTTTCAACCTCTGCCATATCGTGGATTCAGAGCTATCTACCATATCTAATAGAACTCAAAGGGTTTTCTAATGGAAGCTTCTCGAATGTCAAAAATGTAAAGTGTGGTGTTCTGCAGGGCAGCTCTCTAGGTCCTCTACTCTTTTCTATTTTTATCAATGACCTGCCATTGGCATTAAACAAAGCATGTGTGTCCTTGTATGCTGATGATTCAACCATATACAGTGGTTCCTCAATATTAAACGTTTTGAGATGATGCTGCGGGACTTAGAGGTAATTTGTGGTTTACTACGTTACCCTGTGCCACTGCTTCATTGCTCCAGACCACCACAAGGGGGAGTTAGAGCAATGATTATGCTTTTTGGTGCTAATGCTAATGTACTTAAATGAATGCTAGAAACTGATCATTGTTCAAAATTGAATTTCAATAAATGGAATGATGAGGATGAAGATGATTGAATTTAGAACAATAGTGTAAGAATTGCTATTCCTCTGTCCTGCACGCACACCCGAAAAAAGACACTTGGTTTTGGTCAGAAGAAGCTGTAACTAGACTGTAGCATATTAATTATTAAAACAGTTGTTACGCAAAGGTTTTTATTCTAAGAGAAACAAAAATGTTAAATTATATTCCATGATATTCTTAAGATATATGTGTTGACTGAATATACAGTGGGGCAAAAAAATATTTAGTCAGCCACCAATTGTGCAAGTTCTCCCACTTAAAAAGATGAGAGGCCTGTAATTTTCATCATAGGTATGACAGACAAAATGAGGGGAAAAAATCCAGAAAATAACATTGTAGGATTTTTAATGAATTTATTTGCAAATTATGGTGGAAAATAAGTATTTGTCTGGAATTCTCTCCTGAACATTTTAAAATGTAATGATCTAGTTTCGTTGGTGGAGTTTAATCACTTGATCGATGTATATATCATGGAAGAGTGTAGTTGTTTTTAGGCCAGCTGTTTTTAGTCGAGACGTTTGTGTTTTTAATGTACAATGTTTTTGTTGTACTGTATGTGTGATTTATAGTTTTGTTTAATGTTGTGTATGTAAGTTGTTTTTGTTTTGTCAGAAACGTTGTTCCCTCTGCTGCTATTGGACCAGGTCTCTCTTGCAAAAGAGATGTTATCTCAATGAGAAAAAAACCTATATAAATAAAGGTAATATATATTTTAAAAAATCACTCTCCACCTCATGGCCTCAAACTGCACCATTTTGTTTCTCTCCGTCACCCACACGCACTTCAAACATTTGGATAATAAAGCATTTAAAGGCTGACATTGGTTGATTTGAATACTTTTGACAGCCAAAATTCAACCCATAACCTTTTGGACTTTTTAACATTCCCAGAAGGCATGTATTATAACCTACTGCAGGGTTAAACCTTCTGAATTAATGATTATATTGAAGATAGGCTCTCGGAACTCATTAAGAGGCAACCATTTTTATTATTATTATTATTAAACTTTCATTATAATTATATAAAAGCCCCTTTTTTTAAATGTATTTTTATTTCACCTTTATTTAACCAGGTAGGCTAGTTGAGAACAAGTTCTCATTTGTAACTGCGACCTGGCCAAGATGAAGCATAGCAGTGTGAACAGACAACAGAGTTACACATGGAGTAAACAATAAACAAGTCAATAATACAGTAGAAAAAAGGAGAGTCTATATACATTGTGTGCAAAAAGCATGAGGAGGTAGGCAAATAATTACAATTTTGCAGATTAACACTGGAGTGATAAATGATCAGATGGTCATGTACAGGTAGAGATATTGGTGTGCAAAAGAGCAGAAAAGTAAATAAATAAAAACAGAATGGGCATGAGGTAGGTAAAATTGGGTGGGCTATTTACCGATAGACTATGTACAGCTGCAGCGATCGGTTAGCTGCTCAGATAGCAGATGTTTGAAGTTGGTGAGGGAGATGAAAGTCTCCAACTTCAGCGATTTTTTTTTATTTTTTTTTTTTTTTTTTTTTGCAATTCGTTCCAGTCACAGGCAGCAGAGAACTGGAACGAAAGGTGGCCAAATGAGGTGTTGGCTTTAGGGATGATCAATGAGATACACCTGCTGGAGCGCGTGATACGGGTGGGTGTTGCCATCGTGACCAGTGAACTGAGATAAGGCGGAGCTTTAACTAGCATGGACTTGTAGATGACCTGGAGCCAGTGGGTCTGGCGACGAATATGTAGCGAGGGCCAGCCGACTAGAGCATACAGGTCGCAGTGGTGGGTGGTATAAGGTGCTTTAGTGACAAAACGGATGGCACTGTGATAAACTGCATCCAGTTTGCTGAGTAGAGTGTTGGAAGCTATTTTGTAGATGACGTCGCCGAAGTCGAGGATCGGTAGGATGGTCAGTTTTACGAGGGTAAGTTTGGCGGCGTGAGTGGAGGCTTTGTTGCGGAATAGAAAGCCGACTCTGGATATTCTCTGTAAGGTTTTACATTTCTAAATCAATATCACAGACCAGGTTTGCCCTAACGAAGAATGCATCAACTCCTACAAATATATACATTTATTATTAACCCTGCATTATAATTGTATAAAATCCCCTTGGATATTAATTTAGAATCCTCCAATCCTCTAAATTGAATTAGATTTACAGGGACATTTTATTGATCTGCAGGTATCTTCATTTAGAGGCTGCCTCCTTAATGAGTTCCGAGAGCCGTGTCATACCAATTATTATTGGATTATTCACCATGGCAACCACTTGTTACTACAAAATTGAAAATAATGTGCGTTTTAATTTGATCAAATTCAAGAATATATTTGTACCACTGTAGATGCTGCTTTTATTTACAGTAGTTATGTACAGCGATAGTCAGTCTCTCCTCAACTCTTAGCCAAGAGAGACTGGCATGCATAGTATTTATATTAGCCCTCCGATTACAATTAAGAGCAAAACGTGCCCCTTTGTTCTGGGCCAGCTGCAGCTTAACTAGGTATTTCCTTCCAGCACTCGACCACACGACTGGACAATGATCAAGATTAGACAAAACTAGAGCATCTCTTTGTTACGGACAGACCTCTCCCCATCTTTACAAACATTGAATCTATGTTTTGACCATGACATTTTACAATCTAAGGTAACACCAAGTAATTTAGTCGCATCAACTAGTTCAACAGCCACACCATTCATTACCGGATTCAGCTGAGGTCTAGAATTTAGGGAATGATTTGTACCAAAGAAAATTTTCTTCATTTTAGAGATGTTCAGGACCAGTTTATTACTGGCCACCCATTACAAAACAGACTGCAACTCTTTGTTAAGGGTTTCAGTGACTTAATTAGCTGTGGTTGCTGATGCGTACAGTGGTTCTCCTTTTAAAAGTTGTCGTACTGCAGCACAGCTTGCGGGCTGCCGCAGAATTCTATGGCACGTTATTTAAGTGTCAGCCATTGTTGCCATTAATTGTAGTTAGTGCTATTTTGCCCACCAGAGGGCATCTTTGAGAAGCTAAGTTATTGAAATGACATGGAGCTGTAGACCTAAGAGTCAAAGGGAGCCTTAATTGAACAGACTATATGAGATTGGTTTTTAGAAATGTAGTTAATTCATTTGATGAATATTATGTTTTTTTTTTTTATTCCAAGATAAACGAAAAAGCATTTCTTACTGTAGCTGTTATAGGATAACGTACTTATTGGCATAAAGGCCTACTTCAATATACAGTACATCAAACAATCGCTCATTAATTTGTGCACGGCATCACACAGCATACTTGTCATCCATGTATTTAAATACAGTCGAGCATTTTAGTTATTAAACTAAATAACAAAGGGAGCCTTAATTAATTTTGCAATCACGGCTACAGCGATTTAATTAATTCAGAAAATGTTCTAATTCGTGCAAGACTGCGCAAATATCTGTGTACTTGGTCTGCGCAAACACCGGCTCAGTAAAGCATCAAACATAATTGTCTGCAATGCTGAAATTGGCTACTTCTATGAGAATTAATGAGGAGGCGGAACACACCTCAATTCAAACTGTTGTTAGAAATTCATTTGAAATTGACATGTTGAAACAGCCTATAAATAATTAGCAGGCAGTGCGTGTTAACTGTCCTGTTGCGTAATAATCACATTTTGGAACAGTGAGTGCATTCTGACATCACGTGCGTAAAACGACTCACGCTGGGGTGACCATTAGAGATATTTGGAACTCGCATATGAAAAGGTTGTCAGGACTGAGAATGGACCTTTTTCAGGAACACTCAACACCTATTGGAAAGTCATTATGGTGTCTTTGGCATTCAAATTTGTGTAATTGTCCCACAAAAAAAAGAAACCTCTATCCTAGGGTTAGGCATTCAGAAGACGTAGGCAATTTTTTTACCTGGTCTTTGCTCTTTTCATATTTATTTTGGATCCTGACAAACTCCTCAGTCTCTGCAGGTGACCAGCATACCATACAATTATGCTGCCACCACATTACTAAACATTTTCATTTGAAGGCAGCAAAATGTGACAATTGTGAAAGGGGTGTGTAGACTTCCACGAGGCACTGTATCTGTCTGAGTAGCATGCCACTGCAGATGCTGTTAAAGTGGTTTCTTTCTCATCTTGTGGTTGCCATTTAACATCCTCGATTAACTTAATCTGAGATCTTCAGGGTTCCTGCAGACACAATCAAGCCATTTGTTTTATATATATTTTTTTACAATGGACAAATCCTCTACATCTACTGGTACCTGCAGAAGTCTAACTTTGTTACAGTAATGTGCATATATATTTTTTGTATTCACCTTAATTTATTTAACCAGGTAGGCCAGTTGAGAACAAGTTCTCATTTACAACTGCGACCTGGCCAAGATCAAGCAAAACCTTGCGACAAAAACAACACAGAGTTGCACATAAACACACGTACAGTCAATAACACAATGGGAAAATCTATGTACAAGTGTGTGCAAATGTAGAAGATTAGGGAGGTGAGGCAATAAATAGGCCATAGAGTCATGTCATTACAATTTAGCATTAACACGAGTGATAGATGTGCAGATGATGATGTGCAAGTAGAGATACTGGGGTGCAAGAGAGGGCGAGGAAAAAGCAGGACCTACCAGAGACATTAACCTGGGGTTGGCTTTTAGATCGTTTTCCTTAGTGATTGTAGGCTAGCCTCAGTTATATAGATTCTTGTTGTTCCCCAGGTGACATTATCAAACGGCCTCCCTTATGGCTCAGTTGGTAGAGAAAGTCTACACACCCCTTTCACAATTGTCACATTTTGCTCCGTTCAAATTTCAATTTCAAGTAATGTGGTGGCAGTGTCATTTTATGGGTATGCTTTTGTCACCTGCAGGGATTGAGGAGTTTGGCACATGCAAACGCCAGGGTTGTGAGTTCGATTCCCACGGAGGGCCTGTACGAAGAAGTATGAAAATCTATGCACTGGATAAAAGCGTCTGCTAAATTACTAAAATGTAAAAGATCCATCTGCATGAATTTTCTCTCTGTGATTACAGATGTATCATGTTGATTTTAAAGGGCCTCATTGGTCTGCCATTACAAGTTGGAGCTCCTGATGGACAAAATGTATTTCATCACAGGGAAATGACTGGACACAATGTATATGAGCAAAGTGAACTGACTGCATAACTCAACATTTTGTATTTGCTCTGTGTCCATAAGGGAGGCTCCATAGAAAACATGAATTCCAAACGTTGCCTGGAGCTGGTAGAGAACGGTGAAACGGAGTTTGGCTACCAGCTGGCTATACAGAAGTGCTCTGGTCAGAAATGGACAATCACCAACCTACTGTCAACCTACACTCTCCAATGAGGGGATCCTGAGTCCTGCAGGGGAAAGAGCTGCCCATGGTGAACACTGGACCTGTGACTGACAGACATAGAAGCTTTGCTTCTTTAAAAATCTATTTATTGAGGCAATAATTGAATTGAGTATGCTGACACTTTTAGTACCTTGATGTCTCTTAGACTCAAAGACATCATTTGATAAATGTAAACAATGTCCTTTGTTAATATATGGGATTGAACTGGCAGACTTGGGTCTATAGTGAGACTTACATGTTTCAATGTATTTTGAGCAGATTGTCTTTTGTCACACTGAATTCAGGCTTGCGTTGGCTCTAATATACATTGTAATTTATGCTACTGTGTAGCATGTTTTTGAAAAACCTTTGTTATTCTTGTTTGGTTTGTTTCTCAGGTTTGTAGATTGAATGTTATTATGAAATCAAGTCGGTGGTTTCAAAGAACTGTTGCCAATATGTTGGGAGAATATACAAGCTATTTTATAAGTGTATACTGGATATTTATAAAAACCTACAGTAAAAATACTGATGACAATTAATATTTTGTGTGGGTGGTTTTCCATCTCCTGAATCATTCCTCATACTTAATTTAAAGTCAATCAAGATTGTCCATTTCAGATTTGTTTTTTGTGAAAACACCTTAATATAAAATCATACTGTAGGTGATGAAGTCAAATAGTTTATTTGATACCACATATATTTTTCACAACACATAGAAATAGTGAGGCTTTATTTGCAAGGAATGCAATTATTTCCCCCATACAGTGCATTCGGAAAGTATTCAGACCCCTTGACTTTTTGCTAATGTTGTTACGTTACAGCCTTATAAAATGGATTAAATAGTTCCCCCCCTCATCAATCTACACACAATAAACCATTATGACAAAGCAAAAACTTTCTCCATTTTGGCAAATTTATGGGAAAAAAAAAATGAAATGTCATATTTACATAAGTATTCAGACCCTTTACTCATTACTTTGTTGAAGCACCTTTGGCAGCGATGTAAAGCCTTGGGTGTAGGGTATGACAGGCGTCAGGTAGCCTAGTGGTTAGAGTGTTGGGTCAGTAACCGAAAGGTTGCTGGATCAAATCGCTGAGCTGACAAGGTAAAAAAAATATAAACATCTGTTGTTCTGCCCCTGAACAAGGCAGTTAACCCACTGTTCCCCGGTAGGCCCATCATTGTAAATAATAATTTGTTCTTAACTGACTTTCCTATTTAAATAAATGACACTACAAGCTTGGCACAGATCCCGCAGATCCTCTCAAGCTCTGTCAGGTTGGATGGGGATTGTTGCTTCACAGCTATTTTCAGGTCTCTCCAGAGATGTTTGGTCGGGTTTAAGTCTGGGTTCTGGCTGGGCCACTCAAGGACATTCAGAGACTTGTCCCAAAGCCACTCCTGCATTGTCTTGGCTGTTTGCTTAGGGTCATCCTGTTGGAAGGGGAACCTTCGCCCAAGTCTGAGGTCCTGAGGGCTTTGGAGCAGGTTTTGTACTTTGCTCCGTTCATCTTTCCCTCTATCCTGACAAGTCTCCCAGTCCCTGCTGCTGAAAAACATCCCCACATCATGTTGCGGTCTCCACCATGCTTCACCGTAGGGATGGTGACAGGTTTTCTCCAGACGTGACACTTGGCATTCAGGCCAAAGAGTTCAATCTTGGTTTCATCAGACCAGATAATCTTGTTTCTCATGGTCTGAGAGTCCTTTAGGTGTCTTTTGGCAAACTCTAAGCCGGCTGTCATGTGCCTTTTACTGAGAAGAGCCTTCCTTCTGGCCACTACCACAAACGCCTGATTGGTGGAGTGCTGCAGGGACGGTTGATCTTCTGGAAGGTTCTCCAATCTCCACAGAGGAACTCATAGAGACCATTGGATTCTTGGTCATCACAAGGCCCTTCTCTGCCGATTGCTCAATTTGTTTGGGAAGAGTCTTTGTGGTTCCAAACTTGTTCCATTTAAGAATAATGGAGGCCACTGTGTTATTGGGGACCTTTAATGCTGCAGAAATGTGTTGGTACCCTTCCTCAGATCTTTGCCTTGACACAATCCTGTCTCGGAGCTCTACAGACAATTCCAATGACCTCATTGCTTGGTTCTTTGCTCTGATGTGCACTGTCAAATGAAAGGTGTGTGTCTTTCCAAATCATGTCCAATCAATTGAATTTACCACAGGTGGACTCCAAGTTATAGAAACATCTCAAGGATGATCAATGGAAACAGGATGCACCTGAGCTCATTTGAGTCTCGTAGCAATGGATCTGAATGCTTATGTAAATAACGTATTTCTGATTTTTATTTTTATAAATTTGCACAACTTTCTAAAAACTTGTTTTTGCTTTGTCATTATGGGGTATTGTGTGTAGATTGATCAGGATTTTTCAAATCCATTTTAGAATAAGGCTGTAACGTAACAAAATGTGGAAAAAGTCAAGGGGTCTGCATACTTTCCTAATGCACTGTATAAGCTGAAATAAATAAATGACTTGTTTATAGCAGCAGCTGGGAAAGGGAGCATGATTAAAAGGTCCAGTAATAGTAGCCTCTGTATGATAGATGTTTTTAAATTCTATTGTGTTCTCACTGAAATATCCACTTTTGAGCTACTCTAATTAAATTGACTTCAATGCACTGATGTTTGAGCCTTCATGTCCTGAATATTTCAAATGGAGAAGGGATGTTGTTGTTCTCAACCAGACACTTTCTGTGGAAGCCTCAGTTTTTATTTGCTGTTAATTCAACCACACCACCCAGCAAGCACATTTGGTTCCTTGTTTTTGGGTTTCACATTGGTTGTGGGAACAAAGCCATAAGTTTCCTGACTGTTAAAACTGATTTTTTTCTTCTTCCAAGTACTGAGAACAGAAGTGAAAACGTTGCCTGTTCTGGGAACATAAATGTTTAGGTTGCAGGGAGGTTCTGACAATTTTATTCTGCAAGAGAGAGGCAAAGGGGACTTGATTGGGGAGAAAAGAAATGGCACTGTTTTTTTTTTGTGAACATACTTTTAAAGAGACTTACTTTAAAGACCCTTGATCTATCTATTTTGTGAGAGATATCGAATCATTTGGATAGCCTGCTAGCTGAGAGATGGATCCTTTTCTCCAGTATCTGCACACAATGAACTCTAGGCTATGGTATGCACGTATTCACCAGAAGTAGGACATCAGACTCCACTGGGTAGCAGAATTATCTTTACAGAGTTTGATCATAGAGGAGCCTCAGCCTCATCAAGTTAGGTGTTCCTGCCTGAAGCAGATGCTTGTCCTCTTGTTACTCGAGCTTCAAGTTCCTCTGCGTTCACATCACTGATGACCTGGAATGGTCCCTTCACACAGACAGTGTTGACGAACTTGCAACAGCGTGCGTGTCTTCAATCTCAGGAGACTAAAGAAATTTGGCTTGGCCCCTAAGACCCTCACAAACATCCATAGATGCACCATTGAGAGGATCCTGTCTGGCTGTATCACCGCCTAGTACGGCAATTGCACCATTCACAAACGCATGGCTCTCCAGAGGATGGTGTGGTCTGCTCAACTCATCATCGGGAGCACACTGCCCGGTGTCACAGGAATGCCAAGTAGATCATCAAGGGCCTCAGCCACCCGAGATACAGGCTATGCACCCTGCTACCATCTAGGAGGATACAGTAAAGGTTCATCAAAGTAGCCACCCTTTGCCTTGACTGATAAACAGTTTGAATGATACAAAGTTTCTAACTTTGCCCAATACTCTGGCCTAAACCTTAGTCACTGTTACTAGCCGGCTACCACCCGGTACTCTACCCTGTACCTTGCAGAATGCATTATCCTATGTACATGAAGTCATCGAACACTGGTCACTTTAAGAATGTTTACATATACTGTCCATACACACCATTATATACAGTACCAGTCAAAAGTTTGGACACCTTCTCATTCAAGGGTTTTTCTATATTTGACTATTTTCTACATTGTAGAATAATAGTGGAGACATCAAACCTATTAAATAACACATATGGAATCATGTCGTAACCAACAATGTGTTAAACCAATTCAAATATATTTTATATTTGAGATTCTTCAAAGTAGCCACCCTTTGCCTTGATGACAGCTTTGCACACGCTTGGCATTCTCTCAACCAGCTTCATGAGGTAGTCAGCTGGAATGTGTTTCAATTAACAGGTGTGCCTTCTTAAAAGTTCATTTGTGGAATTTCTTTCCTCGTTAATGCGTTTGAGCTAATCAGTTGTGTTGTGACAAGATAGGGTTGGTATACAGAAGATAAACTATTTGGTTTTAAAAAAAAACAAGTCCGTATTATGGCAAGAACAGCTCAAATAAGCAAAGTGAAATGACAGTCCATCATCACTTTTTAAGACGGGAATGTCAGTCAATCCGGAAAATGTCAAGAACTTTGAAAGAGCAGTCGCAAAAAACACTACGATGAAACTAGCTTTCATGAGGACCACCACCGGAAAGGAAGACCCAGAGTTACCTCTGCTACAGAGGATAAGTTCATTAGAGTTAACTGCACCTCAGATTGCAGCCCAAATAAATGCTTCACAGAATTCAAGTAATAGACACATCTCAACATCAACTGTTCAGAGAAGACTGTGGGAATCAGGCCTTCATGGTCAAATTGCTGCAAAGAAACCACTACTAAAGGACACCAATAAGAAGCAGAGACTTGCTTGTGCCAAGAAACACGAGCAAAGGACATTAGACCAGTGGAAATCCGTCCTTTGGTCTTATGAGTCCAAATGTGAGATTTTTTGTTACAACTGCCATGTCTTTTTGAGACGCAGAGTAGGTGAATGGATGATCTCTGCAGGTGTGGTTCCCACCATGAAGCATGGAGGAGGAGTGATGGTGTGGGTGTGCTTTTCCGGTGACACTGTCAGTGATTTCTTTAGAATTCAAGGCACACTTAACCAGCATGGCTACCACCTCATTCTGCAGCAATACGCCATCCCATCTGGTTTGTGCTTAGTGGGACTATCATTTGTTTTTCAACAGGACAATGACCCAACAGACCTCCAGGCTGTGTAATTGCTTATTGACCAAGGTCTCTGCACAAAACAAACACTATTAAGACATTTTCAATTAAGAAGTCAGTGCAGTCACACTTTTTGTTTTTTATAACAATATGGGGATGAGGTATTTGGGTGTGCTATTTACAGATGGGCTGTGTACAGCTGATGCTTAAAGTTAGAGAGGGAGATATCCAGCTTCAGTGATTTTTGCAATTCGTTCCAGTCATTGGCAGCAGATAACTGGAAGGAAAGGCGGCCAAAGTAGGTGTTAGCTTTGGGGATGACCAGTGAAATATACCTTCTAGAGCTCGTGCTATTGGTGGGTGTTGCTATGGTGACCAGTAAACTGAGATAAGGTGGGCTTTACCTAGCAAAGACTTATAGATGACCTGGAGCCAGTGGGTTTGGCGACGAATATGTAGCGAGGGCCAGCCAACGAGAGCATACAGGTCGCAGTGGTGGGTATTATATGGGGCCTTGGTGACAAAACCGTTGGCACTGTGATAGACTACATCCAGTTTGCTGAGTAGAGTGTTGGAGGCTATTTTGTAAATGACATCGCCGAAGTCAAGGATCGGTAGGATAGTCAGTTTTACGAAGGTTTGTTTGGCAGCATGAGTGAAGAAGGCTTTGTTGCGAAATAGGAAGCCGATTCTAGATTTAATTTTGCATTGTAGATGCTTAATGTGAGTCTAGAAGGAGAGTTTACAGTCTAACCAGACACATTTACATTACATTTAAGTCATTTAGCAGACGCTCTTATCCAGAGCGACTTACAAATTGGTGCATTCACCTTATGACATCCAGTGGAACAGCCACTTTACAATAGTGCATCTAAATATTTTAAGGGGGGGGGGGTGAGAAGGATTACTTTATCCTATTCTAGGTATTCCTTAAAGAGGTGGGGTTTCAGGTGTCTCCGGAAGGTGGTGATTGACTCCGCTGTCCTGGCGTCGTGAGGGAGTGTGTTCCACCATTGGGGAGCCAGAGCAGCGAACAGTTTTGACTGGGCTGAGCGGGAACTGTACTTCCTCAGTGGTAGGGAGGCGAGCAGGCCAGAGGTGGATGAACGCAGTGCCCTTGTTTGGGTGTAGGGCCTGATCAGAGCCTGGAGGTACTGAGGTGCCGTTCCCCTCACAGCTCCGTAGGCAAGCACCATGGTCTTGTAGCGGATGCGAGCTTCAACTGGAAGCCAGTGGAGAGAGCGGAGGAGCGGGGTGACGTGAGAGAACTTGGGAAGGTTGAACACCAGACGGGCTGCGGCGTTCTGGATGAGTTGTAGGGGTTTAATGGCACAGGCAGGGAGCCCAGCCAACAGCGAGTTGCAGTAATCCAGACGGGAGATGACAAGTGCCTGGATTAGGACCTGCGCCGCTTCCTGTGTGAGGCAGGGTCATACTCTGCGGATGTTGTAGAGCATGAACCTACAGGAACGGGCCACCGCCTTGATGTTAGTTGAGAACGACAGGGTGTTGTCCAGGATCACGCCAAGGTTCTTAGCGCTCTGGGAGGAGGACACAATGGAGTTGTCAACCGTGATGGCGAGATCATGGAACGGGCAGTCCTTCCCCGGGAGGAAGAGCAGCTCCGTCTTGCCGAGGTTCAGCTTGAGGTGGTGATCCGTCATCCACACTGATATGTCTGCCAGACATGCAGAGATGCGATTCGCCACCTGGTCATCAGAAGGGGGAAAGGAGAAGATTAATTGTGTGTCGTCTGCATAGCAATGATAGGAGAGACCATGTGAGGTTATGACAGACACCTAAGTATTCGTAGTTATTCTAATATTCCACATATTCTAAGTCAGAACCGTCCAGAGTAGTGATGCTAGTCGGTCGGGCGGGTGCGGGCAGCAATCGGTTGAAGAGCATGCATTTAGTTTTACTGACATTTGAAAGCAGTTCGAGGCCACGGAAAGAGTGTTGTATGGCATTGAAACCCGTTTGGAGGTTTGTTAACACAGTGTCCAAAGAAGGGCCAGATGTATACAGAATGGGGTCGTCTGCGTAGAGATGGATCAGAGAATCACCAGCAGCAAGAGTGACATCATTGATATATACATAGAAAAGAGTCAGCCGGAGAATTGAACCCTGTGGCACTCCCGTTGAGACTGCCAGAGGTCCGGACAACAGGCCCTCCGATTTGACACACTGAACTCTATCTGAGAAGTAGTTGGTGAACCAGGCGAGGCAGTCATTTGAGAAACCAAGGCTATTGAGTCTGCCGATGAGGATGTGGTGGTTAACAGAGTCGAAAGCCTTGGCCAGGTCGATGAAGACGGCTGCACAGTACTGTCTTTTATCGATGGCGGTTTTGATATCGTTTAGGACCTTGAGCATGGCTGAGGTGCACCCATGACCAGCTCGGAAACCAGATTGCATAGTGGAGAAGGTACGGTGGGATTTGAAATGGTCGGTGATCTGTTGTTAAGGCAGGGCAGGATGGCAGGTCAGGATGGATATAGGTCTATAACAGTTTAGGTCTAGAGTGTCTCCCCCTTTGAACAGTGGGATGACCGCGGCAGATTTCCAATCTTTGGGGATCTCAGATGATACAAAAGAGAGGTTGAACAGGCTAGTAATAGGGGTTGCAACAATTTCGGCTGATCATTTTAGAAAGAGAGGGTCCAGATTGTCTAGCCCAGCTGATTTGTAGGGATTCAGATTTTGCAGCTCTTTCAGAACATCAGCTCTCTGGATTTGGGTGATGGAGAAGCATGGGGGACTTGGGCAAGTTTCTGCAAGGGGTGCAGAGCTGTTGGCCGGGGTAGGGGTAGCAAGGTGGAAAGCATGGCCAGCCATAGAAAAATGCTTTTTGAAATTATCGATTTTCATAGATTTATTGTGGTGACAGTGTTTCCTAGCCTCAGTGCAGTGGGCAGCTGGGAGGAGGTGCTCTTATTCTCCATGGACTTTACAGTGTCCCAAAACCTTTTGGAATTAGTGCTACAGGATGCAAATTTCTGTTTGAAAAAACTAGCCTGAGCTTTCCTAACGGACTGTGTATATTGGTTCCTGACTTCCCTGAAAAGTTGCATATTGCGGGGGCTATTCAATGCTAATTCAGTACGCCACAGGATGTTTTTGTGCTGGTCAAGGGCAGTCAAGTCTGGGGTGAACCAAGGGCTATATCTGTTCTTAGTTCTAAATTTTTTGAATGGGGCATGGTTATTTAAGATGGTGCTTTTAAAGAGCAACCAGGCATCCTCTACTGACGGGATGAGGTCAATATCCTTTCAGGATACCCAGGCCTGGTCAATTAGAAAGGCCTGCTCGTTTTATGGAGCTTTTGACAGTGATGAGGGGTGGTCGTTTGACCATGGACCCATTATGGACGCAGACAATGAGGCAGTGATTGCTGAGATCCTGTTTGAAGACAGCAGAAGTGTATTTAGAGGGCAAATTGGTCAGGATGATATCTATGAGGGTGCCCATGGTTATGGATTTAGGGTTGTACCTGGTAGGTTCCTTGATAATTTGTATGAGATTGAGGGCGTCTAGCTTAGATTGTAGGACGGCCGGGGTGTTAAGCATATCCCAGTTTAGGTCACCTAACAGTACAAACTCTGAAGATAGATCCGGGGCAATCAATTCGCATATGGTGTCCAGGGCACAGCTGGAGCTGAGGGGGGTCTATAACAAGCGGCAATGGTGAGAGACTTATTTCTGTAAAGGTGGATTTTTAAAAGTAGCAGCTTGAATTGTTTGGGCACAGACCTGGATAGTAATGACAGAACTCTGCAGTAGATTGCAACTCCGCCCCCTTTAGCAGTTCTATCTTGACGGAAAATGTTGTAGTTGGGGATGGAAATTTCAGAATTTTTGGTTAACTTAGGGAGGAGGCTTCTGATGATAACATGCATGAAACCACGGCTTTTACAGTTACAGAAGTCAACAAATGAGAGTAGGATAAGGGTACGGCTAAAGGCTATAATAACTGGTTGTGTAGTGTGTTGGGAACAGAGAATAAAAGGAGCAGATTTCTGGGCGCGGTGGAATAGATTCAGGGCATAACGTACAGACAAGGGTATGGTAGGATGTGAGTACAGTGGAGGTAAATCTAGGCATTGAGTTATGATGAGAGCGGTAGTGTCTCTGGAGGCACCAGTTAAGCCAGGTGAGGTCTCTGCATGTGTGGGGGGTGGGACAAAAGAGCTATCTAAGGCATGTAGGGCGGGGCTGGGGGCTCTACAGTGAAATAAAACAATAATAACTAACCTAAACAGCAGTAGACAAGGCATTTTGACATTAGGCAGAGGCATGTGTCGCCGAGTGATCATAGGGTCCAATGAGCAGCAATAGGTGGTTCAGGCAGCCGTCCGGTAGTCGCTACTACGCTAGGCGAGCTGGAGACATGGCGATTCAGAAACCTAGCGGGCCGGGGATAGCAGATGTGTCTACGGCGATGTTAAATCAAATCAAATCAAATGTATTTATATAGCCCTTCGTACATCAGCTGATATCTCAAAGTGCAGTACAGAAACCCAGCCTAAAACCCCAAACAACACGCAATGCAGGTGTAGAAGCACGGTTACAACAGAAAGGCCAGTTGAAACCTCCTTGGACGATTACGTCGGCAGACCAGTCGTGATGGATAGGCGGGGCTCCGTGTCGGCAAAAAGGGTCCAGGCCAATTGGCAAAATAGGTATTGTAGCCCAAGAATTAGCTGGTAGACCTCATCTCCTCGAGATGGGACTGGCTCGAGGCTAGCTCAAGGCTAACTGGTGCTTGCTTCGGGACAAAGGCGTTAGCCAGCAGTAGCCACTCAGGTTGCAGCTAGCTAGTGCCACATTGGGTGAGGCGGGTTGCAGGAAAGTATATTTAGGATGGAAAGAGTGATTAAAATATGTAAGAAATATATACAGAAAAAGCGAGGAAAACTACTATTTACACGGGACAAGACAAAACACAAGTCCGACTGCTATGCCATCTTGGATATCATCTGTGTAACTGTCAAAGCTGCATTTGAACAATAAAGCCTGTGGTGATGTATTTATTTATTTGCATGAAACATGGTGTCTTCTTGACTCATTTCCATATCATGTATAATGAAATATTGTGGGATATTAATCACACAATATAGTTGGGCAGTGTGATAAGTAAAATCCTTTGTGAGTTCGTGCTGCCATCTCGTGGTTAGTAAACGTGGTGTCAACTTGACTCATTTCCATATAATGTATAAGGAGATATTGTGGGATATTAATCACGCAATATAATTGGACAGTGTGATAAGTAAAATCTTTCGTGAGTTCGTGCTGCCATCTCGTGGTTAGTAAAATACTTGTCAAACGTCAACGTTGTAATGTTCTATATTATCATGCATCAGTAGTGAATAATAATTAATATTGTTGACAATTTGACACTGTCTCTGAAAATATGCTTTTTAATATTTTCACAATTTGCTGTTGAAAGTCTCAAATGGGCAGTTGTATTTCTAGAGGACGGAACATTTAATCAAATAGCGGAGTGACTGAGGACTGCATTTGTGGATGCACTACAGTAATACTACTACCTGTGTTCTTCCAAATTCGCTTGACCTGTTGGTCATTTCGTTCACAACATCACTAAAAGGCTCATCTACGGGCCACTTCAGTCATGTTTCAGAATGCTTTAAGAAGATTATGGAATGAAACTCTACGTTTTCAAACGTCTGTCAAATATGTGAATTTTTTACGGGGCGTAAGACCTCTGCCTCTATCGGCAAGGCATTTGACAGATGTGAAGGACGCACTACCGTTTGACACTTCCTTGCTCGAATTTCTGGTTTGTCCACTATCCAAAAAGCAACTGAGGTGAGTTATTATACAAAGCCAATTCAATACTAATGTACTTCATCCAACGACATTATTGTTTTGCCATAGCTTAGCTGAGACAAACAACGATTTTTTTTCAGCCAGAGTTAGCTACGCATCAGCTAGATAGCCAGCCAACAAGCTAGCTAATTGTTGTACTCTTCACTCACTCAGGTACGAGGAAAAGACCAATGAACTCATCAACGAGGAGCTTGGAATCGCATACCCAATCATTGATGGAATTCCAAACATGATCCCCACAGATGCTAGATTGATTCAAAACGATCCAGAAACACCAGTGGAACCAGCATGAAACACAAAATACTTAAGATATTGACCCTGAACAGTGTATAAAATAACTTGTAAGCCAAAAGTCGAGATGTTTTCTCTGTCTACCCTTACAGTACTGGTTCCCATAGTCTCCCTATTTTTACTTTTCTATTATGTGACAGTAGATGATAATTTTTGACAGGGTTGCACCAGCACTAGCAGTGTGTTTCTACCAGTAACCATTCCTGTCTGTCTTTTTCTATCTATGGAAATGGGTGGGAATCAAGCTGTTCAGGCACAACTAGTGTACATTTTACATACCTTTACAGCAGAATGTGAATATTAAATAAACGTTTTAGATTATTGGTACTAAAGTGGAAATCATGGATGTTTTGGAATGTGTTGCATATTATCACTACCAAAACCAGCAAATGGTTCTGGAAGTAATACATGGAATGACATTCAATGACAAATTAATAAACTTTATTTGAGTGACATGCAATTTCTTCCATAAAATTCAATACATATTAATGTTTTTAATGGAACTTAACCTTTGGAGAGGAAACCTATGAGCAAGAACATCTATCAACAAATGTATTCTTGTGGATTACAATCACTAATACAATGTGATTGTTTTTTACATTTTTTGGGTCCCCTCTAAAGGAATGTGTGGGTGTGAAGATCTTCACATTACTTTTTTGTTTTCTTCCCACTACTGGACTGTTAGCTTCATCAAGGGAGAATGTGGTCTTGGAGACTGCCCCTCGCCCTTCATCTTAAAGAAGGATGCATACAGTCTCAACCTGACACCAGAATGGGTCATTCTACTTACTGGATATTGTGTCTGTTGACTTCTGGCCAAGTGGGAGGCTGGTTTCCTTGTCATTAACCTTTCTAGGTGAGGATGGGCAATGTAGGCCAATTTTTGCTCTCATCATTTTAGCCAGACAGGTTGGTAGGTTCCTCTGAGCACTCGTCAGCTCCACACGACTGGTGAAAGCTGAGGAATGTGGAGGTCTCCGAGATAAAGAAGTACTCTCTTTGAGTGGCTGCCTCATATGTAGACTTCCAGAACCGTGGCTCCTCTTTGGCTGTAGAGGTGACTTGGTATGTCTGGGCACTGTTGTGGCGATAGCTTCACCCGTGCCTCCACTGCCGGAGTGATCTGAAGATGGTACTATAAATTTCTTCTGAGTTATGAACAGATTCTCACTGTTGGCATCGTCAGCAGTCATTTGAGAGTTTGTTTTTGTCCCTATCCATACTCTGTCCCATTTTATTGTCCCTCTCCCACTGACAAGTCCCAGGAAAGTGTATCTCATTGTCACTCTAAGGGCTTTCCCAGGGAAATGTTCTTCTTGTGCTTACCTTTGGACTTTTTGGTTAAAAAAATAATTAAATCCCAGGCTCTTTCACCTCTGATTTTCATCCTTCTTTAGATGTTTGTCTTTTTAATTTTTTTTGTCTCCTGGGTAAATTCAAAAATGTGTCAGATTCTGTGTGCTCCGTCTCCGCTCTTTCAGCCATCTCCCTCTGGAAAAGAGAATTAATGTCTTGAGAAAATGATCTTTGTGACATTTTTACATCAAAATATAATTATACAATCATTTAATTTCCATTACATAGACCTCCCATGTATATAGTCAGGGGGTCAGGGTTGGTGTCAATTCCTTTTCAAGTCAATTCAGAAAGTAAACTAAATTCCAATTCCACATTTTTCTCATTGAAAAGCATTGAAGAAATGTGTCATTTCAGTGTACTTCCTGAATTGACTGGAATTTAAATGGAATTGACCCCAGGCCTGCTGGAGGTAGCCTCTCACAATGGATTTGTACAGTTGAAGTCGAAAGTTTACAGTTTACTTGTTCTTCAAACACTCCAAAGATTTCTTGTTAACAAACTCTCATTGTAGAGTTGGTTAGGACATCTACTTTGTGCATGACACAAGTAATTTTTTCCAACAATTGGTTACAGACAGATTATTTCACATATAATTCACTGTATCACAATTACAGTGGGTCAGAAGTTTACATACACTAAGTTGACTGTGCCTTTAAACAGCTTGGAAATTTCCAGAAAATGATGTCATGGCTTTAGAATCTTCTGAAAGGCTAATTGACATAATTTGAGTCAAATGGAGGTGTACCTGTATTTCAAGGCCTACCTTGAAGACCTCAGGAAAGAAATTGTCGACCTCCACAAGTCTGATTCATCCTTGGGATCAATTTCCAAACGCCTGAAGGTACCACTTAATCTGTACAAACAATAGTACGCAAGTATAAACACTATGTGACCACGCAGCCGTCATACTGCTCAGGAAGGAGATGTGTTCTGTCTCCTAGAGATGAATGTACTTTGGTGCGAAAAGTGCAAATCAATCCCAGAACAGCAAAGGACCTTGTGAAGATGATGGTGGAAACAGGTACAAAAGTATCTATATCCACAGTAAAACGAGTCCTATATCGACATAATCTGAAAGGCCGCTCAGTAAGGAAGAAGCCACTGCTCTAAAACCGCCATAAAAAAGCAAGACTATGGTTTGCAACTGCACATGGGGACAAAGATCGTACTTTTTGGCCATAATGACCATTGTTATGTTTGGAGGAAAAAGGTGGATGCTTGCAAGCTGAAAAACACCATCCCAACCGTGAAGCACGGGGGTGGCAGCATCATGTTATCGGGGTGCTTTGCTGCAGGAGGGACTGGTGCACTTCACAAAATAGATGGCATCCTGAGGAAGGAAAATTAGGTGGATATATTGAAGCAACATCTCAAGACATCATTCAGGAAGTTAAAGCTTGGTTCCAAATGGGTCAAATGTACAATGACCCCAAGCAAAATGGCTTAAGGACAACAAAGTCAAGGTATTGGAGTGGCCATCACAAAGCCCTGACCTCAATCCTATAGAAAATGTGTGGGCAGGACTGAAAAAGCGTGTGCGAGCAAAGAGACCTACAAACCTGACTCAGTTACACCAGCTCTGTCAGGAGGAATGGGCCAAAATTCACCCAATGTATTGTGTGAAGCCTGTGGATGGCTACCCAAAATGTTTGACCAAATTTTAAACATTTTAAGGAAATGCTACCAAATACTAATTGAGTGTATGTAAACTTCTGACCCTCTGGGAATGTGATGAAATAAATAAAAGCTCAAATAAATAATTCTCTCTACTATTATTCTTAAAATAAAGTGGTGATCCTAACTGACCTAAAACAGGGAATTTTTACTAGGATTATATGTCAGGAATTGTGAAAAACTGAGTTTAAATGTATTTGACTAAGGTGTATGTAAACTTCAGACTTCAACTGTATATGCTTTTAGGCTGTTTATCAAATTAGAATTCTCTGACTTTATTATAGTGTGGTATCCCAGGAGGTCTACCCCGGGGGATGGTCATAGAGGGGAGGTACGTGAAGCGACTTTGGCTCCCTCTGCTGGGATTACGGGAGCTGGGACACGGACAACTAAGTGGAGGTAATTAGAGGAAAGTGCCAACCAGCCGTGTAGGCTAAATAAAAGGAGCACGATGGCACACCGCGGGAGGGAAGGGAGACCAAGCTAAACCTACATTATTTCTTTGATATATTTATTTTCTGTCTTAAGCCGTTTTTCAGACTAAAGCATCCCTGTCTCTGTGTCAATCTCTGCACGCTCAACCCAACACCCCACGGTTTACCACAATAGCAATAATGTATTTGATTCTTACCATATATTAAATAAAGACACCTTCTATTCCTCCAATGTTGGCGAGCTGTTACTAGTATTCTTTCTTTAAACCATGTAACCCACAGCACCTGTATTAAACATGAAATATTTTTTGTATTCATGATGGAACTTCTTACAATGGCCTAGTACTTAGAAAATAGTAGCCTTAACTTCGAAAATATTATCGGATTTGATCTTCACAAAGTAAGGAGACAGACTACAACGACACAACGAGCTGTTTAGGCTATACAAATATACTGTTTAGGCTATAAAAATGTAGGCTACTATACGCCAAATTGCCCGGAATATGGAAAACGGAGATTATGAATTTTGAAATGTATACCAATCAACGTTTTCAGAAATGATATTAATCATGGCGATGAATTCCATCCACATCAAAGAGAGCACTTCTTTCTCGTGCTCATGCTTTTTCATTTGACAATGCGATTTACTGCCTGATCTCGTGACACACCTACTGTGTGCGAATCTTGCCCATTACTCACCTGCACATTTGGCTATAGGGTAATTCACCTAACGAGAATATTAGGTTTCAAGAATAGTGTCACCGAACGAGAATATTAGATTTCAAGAATAATGTTGGCCAATCTAAAGTGTCAAACTGATTCATTTTAAGGTGGTTTGTCTCAGTAGCAGTGCGTGGGTAAAATCACTGGGGAAGCCAAGCACCCCCCACCACCAACAACCACACCTTTGTTTTATCACAAAACCTGACAGCAACCTCTGTCCTTTGAAGACCGCAAAGCATATAGCATGTAACAGACAAACAGTTACATGACCTACAGCATGGTCAAGCAAGTGAATGTTTCGGACTCTGGACCACTAAACAACTATTGATTTAGAACCACAGAGAGTTACTGCAAGTCGCAAAGAAAACAGGAGCTTAGTCTAATACAGCGACAACGAAAATATACCAAAAACGAGTTGGTCCAATCAACATAAGCTAAATATGATGAGGCTGTCCATGTTTCTGATTTATTCTAGAAAAACATGTTGACACACCCTACTTGTAGAGAAACGCCAATGCCATCCTCCTCTCTTTTATGTTGACGAAACGGTCTATCGCTCTGTCATAAAGTACACGCTTTTGTTTTTTGTTGTCCTAGGCTACCTGGCTAAAATTCTTTCTCGCTAGCCTCACTTCAATTCATGGGCAACGTTAGTTAACATTAGATTTCTACATCTACATATTGAACTTCCATCCTCTCAGGCCAGGGGCACAACAATGTATGAATTAATGTTTGGATCAGGATCGCCTCAATAATCATTGTCCAGTACGGAGAATGAAGTAAAACCACAAGTCCAAATCCCTATCTCCATCCATGGCTAATTTAGGAAAACCACTATTTTAGATAGCTAGCTAGCCACGAGAGGACAACAACACAACGATATGCAACAATTAAAGTTGTTCTGTCAATGGCATATGCTCTCAATGCGATTTGATAGAAGAGAAGCCAAATCCAAGCTGATTTCCACACTTTATTTGGTGCGCCAGGACCATTCACCGTTGGGCTCGCTCAGTTTATCTCAACTGATATACATTCAGCCTCTTGCGAATTGAATGAAAATTATGAAACACAGACACGAAAGATCAATTATTTAATGTTTAAAAAAAATTATTGGTAATTGTTTTGGGGAAGCCTGGCTTCCCTTGGCATCCATGAGCACACAACACTGGTCTGTATATAACTGTGTTTGGAACTAGTAGGCCTACCATAAGCAATCTCAGCTTGGCATTACGATGACATGGTATGAAGTTACAGCTAAAATTCTAAATCCATGTCTAAACCCTGTAATAATGAAGATGTCAATATACAGTGCATTCTGTAACATTTTGTTATGTTACAGCCTGGATTAAATTAATACAAATCCTCATCAATTTACACACAATACCCCATGGTGACAAAGCGTAAACAGGTTTTTAGAAATTTGCAAATGTATAATAGAAAATAAATAAATAAATACCTTATTTACATAAGTATTCAGACCCTTTACTATGAGTCCTGAAATTAAGCTCAGGTGCATCCTGTTTCCATTGATCATCCTTGAGATGTTTCTACAAGTTTATTGGAGTCCACCTGTGGTAAATTCAATTGATTGGACATGATTATGAAAGGTACTCACCTGTCTATATAAGGTCCCACACTTGACAGTGCATGTCAGAGCAAAAATCAAGCCATGAGGTCGAAGGAATTGTCCATAGAGCTCATTGCCAGGATTGTATAGAGGCACAGATCTGGGGAAGGGTACAAACACATTTCTGCAGCATTGAAGGTCTCCAAGAACACAGTGGCCTCAATCAGCAGTTTGAAACCACCAATGCTCTCCCTAGAGCTGGCCAGCCAGCCAAACTGAGCAATCAGGGGGAGAAGGGCCTTGGCCAGGGAGGTGCCCAAGAACCCGATGGTCACTCTGACAGAGCTCCAGAGTTCCTCTGTGGAGATGGGAGAACCTTTTAGAAAGACAACCTTCTCAGTCCACTTGGAGTTTGCCAAAAAGCAGGAGTCTCAGACCATGATAAACAAGATTCTCTGGTCTGAATGTCAAGTGTCATGTCTGGAGGAAACCAGGCACCGCTCATCACCTGGCCAATACCATCCCTACGGTGAGGCATGGTGGTGGCAGCATCATGCTGTTGGGATGTTTTTCAGCGGCAGGGACTGGGAGACTAGTCAGGATCGAGGGATTGATGAACAGAGCAAAGTACTGAGAGATCCTTGATGAAAACCTGCTCCCGAGCGCTCAGGACCTCAGACTGGGGCGAAGTTTCACCATCCAACAGGACAACGACCCTAAGCACACAGCCAAGACAATGCAGGAGTGGCTTCATGACAAGTCTCTGAATGTCCTTGAGTGGCCCAGCCAGAATCTCTGGAGAGACCTGAAAATAGCTGTGCAGCGACACTCCCCATCCAACCTGACAGAGCTTGAGAGGACCTGCATAGAAAACTGTGATAAACTCCCCAAGTACAGGTGTGCCAAGCTTGTAACGTCATAATCAAGAAGACTCGAGGCTGTAATCGCTGCCAAAGGTGCTTCAACAAGTACTGAATAAAGGGTCTGATTACTTATGTAAATGGTATATTTCAGTTTGTATTTTTTTATACATTTGCTAACATTTCTACAAACCAGTTTTTTCTTTGTCATTAAGTATTATTGTGTGTAGATTGATGAGGGGGAAAAAACGATGTAATTCATTTTAGAATAAGGCTGTAACGGAACAAAATGTGGAAAAAGTCAAGGGGTCTGAATAATTGCCAAATGCACTGCAGATCTCAGTGCAGATTTCATAATAAGTTAATACAATATCCAAATACTAAATCACCCTGCAAATTGATATGGTGAGTGTACTCTATAGGCAACCTTTCCAGTTTCCCTTCCGTGTTCTGCAGGGTGTTAAATACAGATGTAAACTTTTTGCACCAATTCAGTCCTTTATGAGTCACCAGTCTAGCTTCCATCAAGTCTCGTAAGCATAGTGTCAGTCACCTTCAAGTCCTACTGTGCTTACTGTTTTCACAGGCTGAGAGGGGAATGCCTTGCTCACAATAATGGGAGGACTCCTTTCTCTTTTTATTGTGGGAAAAAACATTTCTCTTAACTCTTGCCTGTGGCCTTGATCATGTCAGTCAACAAAAGCCATGATCAAGGGTGATTGAGAATATTGTCTGTGAAAATAGAATGTGCTCTTTGTACGATCAGATTGATACGGTAGTCGTCTAGCGTTGTACGGCGCAAAGCTTAGTCATTGAGAACTGCTTTTGGTTGTTATTCAGGAAATTCCTCTTTCCGGTGACAACTTGGTGTGCCTGTGACGTAGTTAGAGAGCCAGGGGGGGAAAGCAGGTGCAATAACATTACATCCACTACGCTATTTTGTTTAGCATCATTCATCTAATGATACTGTATTAAACCATACATTTACCATATATGTTTTATTATAATGGAGGTACAGTAAATAATTAAGGTTCTTGAGTTTGCTCCACATTTATGGTTTGAAAAGGATCCAAGTTCAGTGGAGCAAATATTCTGAAACTGTTGATTCATATCCTGCTTGCCCAAATTAGAACACAAACAATACTGCAGCTTACACTGTGACTTTCTACCACCTGGTCACACATGGGAACATCTCTGCAATATAACATGGAAGGAAAGTATTTATATCTGAAACTAACATAGTTGTTGAAGTGTTAATGGGTGCATAGATTAGATAATAGGCAGCGATGGCTCCAGTTTTTACACTAGGGCGGCTGACACTGACGTCCGGTTGGCTGACCTGCTAGCGAGAATTTGTTGGTGGCGTTTGGGTGATTTAAAGGCCCTGTTTCTGTAAACACAACACGTCGGCTACGGTGTCTGACCGTTGACTGCCATTAACAAGTAGCAGACATTGTACATTGTATGAATGGCAATACATGTAATTGTGTTTTTAAGTTATCCATGACCTCCTTGTTTTGATTTAGGTATTGCAATGCCAAAATGAATCTGCCTGTTTTTATTAGTTAGGACTGCCATAGCATTGTCCGAAAATAACATTCCTTATCTTCTTGAATGTTGAGACATATTCTTATCGATAGGATTGCTGTTGATTTTATGCTACTGTTTAGAAATATTTGTGTATTTCTCACATTGTATCTAGATCAACACTTAGTCAACAACATGGGATTTCATTTTCTGACATTGAGGCCTTTGTAAACGTTATTCACATTTACAGTGGCTGCGGCTGTTTTGAATCGGATGTATTTGACATATTTAGACACTGCACATATGATTGGTTGACTAATGTGTGGATGACTTCCAGATAGAGACTCTCATCTGTTTTCCACTCTTGATGCTCCATTCGTCTGAGCGCTACATTACTTCTGCCTGTAAATGTTCAACACACCCAAGGGATTCTCTTTATCTGTGGAGGTACAATGAAGAATGTGTCAAAACCATGGGCTTTGCTTATTTTTGGAAGCAAACTTTACCCCTTAAGTGTTAAAACACAGCATATAGCTACAGCCTTTTCACTACTCCAGCAATGGTTCCGGATATGGAATAATATAATTCATAGCATCAGATCCTCCAAACAAGTGGGCCCCTGCTATAAAAAAATTATGTGCTAATATGCTAGCTTGTTAATGCTATAGCATATAATGTGACCAGACTGTTTGTCTTACTGTCTAAGTAGTAGTAGTCGTAACCAGGCTATTTATTGTGGTGCTCATGAGCCATTACCAAGGTAGTGGTGAAATGTGCAGCGGATGCTACAGCTCTACCTAGATCCCTGAATTACAGGGAAGGTCAGGGCTGCATTATTGTCAGATGCCTTCCATCAATTCATTTGTTCCACATGCCCACGCTGTCTGGGTCTATTGGTCAGTCGGTGACAATCCATGACTAATTTAGGACAGGGACAATTATTTAAAAAACGAGATGAAACAGTGGGAAATATTTGACATCATTCAATGAGTCTTCAGAATCAAAAGCATGCATTGGCTTGCTCTGCGAACACATCTGGTAAGACTGTTGTGTTGCCATGGGAATCCTATGGGTACAAAGGTAGCCCAGCGGGATCTTTCTGCAACTTACATCAGGTGTGAAGGTGCTGACTGCTGAGGAGGTGCTTGTAATGGTGCGGCCACTACCTGTTCTCTGCGTAACACTTGGCATGAAAGCCCTCAACCCGTGACCAGCTGCAAACGGAACCGTGAGACGCACGTGCTTCCCTGGGATAGCCTTTGAAAATGCACACGCTTCTGTTGTCGTACACGCATAGATCATTCAGACATGTGAGAGTAAAGTGTGTGGCGAACAGCTTCACAGTTGTGATGAATTGGGATGAGGCCCTTAATAGATGGCACCACAGAGACCCAGAGTTCCAGTACACAGTACTGTACTATATCTCATACAATAATGCCATGCCTTTCCTCCAAGATGTGCGGACCGGCCCCGTCGATTTCTTCAGGGTCATGTACTGACGTTCTAAATGAACAAATGCCGGCTTCCCCTCAGCTGTTGGACCCAAACCCCAGTCTGAGTCAAAGGAAGTGGAAATGTTCAATGTCTAATGTTGTGCTTAGAATAACGTTTTTCCTTCTCAGTCACGCGTGAATCCTGCTGAAACACAGCAAGTCTCTGCCGTCATTCAGATATCTACACAGCATGCTGTTGTTTTAATTTCAGATGGCTTCCACAGATAAGGCGTTTAATATTTAGGCTTTTTTTTTACTGCTAGTATGATTGGCTTATTGGTCAATTCCAACCGACACAGTGTCAATGAGTCAAGGCATACAAGATTTGTTTTGGAAGTAACTTGGAAACATCTTATTTTATCTTGCTGTATTAATGTAATCAAGTTGCATGCGTCTTCAAAGCTGGTGGGAAAGGTCTGGTCAAAAGAGAATTGATGAGAAAAAACGTGTATGAGAATACTCCTAACAGAAGAAATCCAGATATGACGTACATATATATCTGGATTTCTTCTGTAAGGAGTATTCTCATACACGTTTTTTCTCATCAATTCTCTTTTGACCATAGATATATATGTATGTCATATAGACCACCCTCTGCCCCCAGCTGTGCTCTGGACACCATATGTGAACTGATTGCCCCTCATCTATCTTCAGAGCTTGTGCTGCTAGGTAACCTAAACTGGGGCATGCTTAACACCCCAGCCATCCTACAATCTAAGCTCAATGCCCTCAATCTCACACAAAATATCAATGAACCTACCAGGTACCACCCCAAAGCCGTAAACACGGGCACCCTCATAGATGTCATCCTAACCAACTTGCCCTCTAAATACACCTCTGCTGTTTTCAAACAAGATCTCAGCGATCACTGCCTCATTGCCTGCATCCGTAATGGGTCAGCGGTCAAACGATCTCCACTCATCACTGTCAAACGCTCCCTGAAACACTTCAGCGAGCAGGCCTTTCTAATCGACCTGGCCCGGGTATTCTGGAAGGATATTGACCTCATCCCGTCTGTAGAGGATTCCTGGTTATTTTTTTAAAATGCCTTCCTCACCATCTTCATTAAGCATGCCCCATTCAAGAAATTTAGAACGAGGAACAGATATGGCCCTTGGTTCTCTCCAGACCTGAGAACTACCAACACAAAAACATGCTGTGGCATTCTGCATTCGCATCGAACAGCCCCCGTGATATGCAACTTTTCAGGGAAGTTAGAAACCAATATACACAGGCAGTTAGAAAAGCCAAGGCTAGATTTTTCAAGCAGAAATGTTCTTATGCAACACAAACTCAAAAAAGTTCTGGGACACTGTAAAGTCCATGGAGAATAAGAGCACCTCCTCCCAGCTTCCCACTGCACTGAGGATAGGAAACTCTGTCACCACGGATAAATCCAGTATAATTGAGAATTTTAATAAGCATTTTTCTACGGCTGGCCATGCTTTCCACCTGGCTACCCCTACCCCGGTCAACAGCACTGCACCACCCACAGCAACTCGCCCAAGCCGTTCCCATTTCTCCTTCTCCCAAATCCAGTCAGCTGATGTTCTGAAAGAGCTGCAAAATCTGGACCCCTACAAATCAGCCGGGCTAGACAATCTGGACCCTCTCTTTCTAAAATTATCTGTCGGAATTGTTGCAACCCCTATTACTAGCCTGTTCAACCTCTCTTTTATGTCGTCTGAGATTCCCAAGGATTGGAAATCTGCCGCGGTCAACCCCCTCTTCAAAGGGTGGAACACTCTTGACCCAAACTGCTACAGACCTATATCTATCCTACCCTGACTTTCTAAAGTCTTCAAAAGCCAAGTCAACAAACAGATTACCGAACATTTCGAATCCCACCGCACCTTCAACGCTACACAATCTGGTTTCAGAGCTGGTCATGGGTGCACCTCAGCCACGCTCAAGGTCCTAAACGATATCTTAACCGCCATCGATAAGAAACAATACTGTGCCGCCGTATTCATTGACCTGGCCAAGGCTTTCGACTCTGTCAATCACCACATCCTCATCGGCAGACTCGACAGCCTTGGTTTCTCAAATGATTGCCTCCCCTGGTTCACCAACTACTTCTCTAATAGAGTTCAGTGTGTCAAATCGGAGGGCCTGTTGTCCGGGCTTCTGGCAGTCTCTATGGGGGTTCCACAGGGCTCATTTATTGGACCGACTCTCTTCTCTGTATACATCAATGATGTCACTCTTGCTGCTGGCGAGTCTCTGATCCACCTCTACGCAGACGACACCATTCTGTATACTTCTGGCCCTTCTTTGGACACTGTGTTAACAACCCTCCAGACGAGTGTCAATGCCATACAACTCTCCTTTCATGGCCTCCAACTGCTCTTATATACAAGTCAAACTAAATGCATGCTCTTCAACTGATCGCTGCCTGCACCTGCCCGCCCGTCCAGCATCACTACTCTGGATGGTTCTGACTAAGAATATGTGGACAACTACAAATATCTTGGTGTCTGGTTAGACTGTAAACTCTCCTTCCAGACTCACATCAAACATCTCCAATCCAAAGTTAAATCTAGAATTGGCTTCCTATTTCGCAACAAAGCATCCTTCACTCATGCTGCCAAATATACCCTCGTAAAACTGACCATCATACCGATCCTCGACTTTGGCGATGTCATTTACAAAATAGCCTCCAATACCCTACTCAATAAATTGGATGCAGTCTATCACAGTGCCATCCGTTTTGTCACCAAAGCCCCAAATACAACCCACCATTGCGACCTGTACGCTCTCGTTGGCTGGCCCTCGCTTCATACTCGTCGCCAAACCCACTGGCTCCGGGTCATCTACAAGACCCTGCTAGGTAAAGTCCCCCCTTATCTCAGCTCGCTGGTCACCATAGCAACACTCACCTGTAGCACGCGCTCCAGCAGGTATATCTCTCTGGTCACCCCCAAAGCAAATTCCTCATTTGGCCGCCTCTCCTTCCAGTTCTCTGCTGCCAATGACTGGAACGAACTACAAAAATCTCTGAAACTGGAAACACTTATCTCCCTCACTAGCTTTAAGCACCATCTGTCAGAGCAGCTCACAGATTACTGCACCTGTACATAGCCCATCTATAATTTAGCCCAAACAACAACTTCTTCTCCTACTGTATTTAATTATTTTGCCCCAAATACAACCCACCACTGCGACCTGTACGCTCTCGTTGGCTGGTCCTCGCTACATATTCGTCGCCAGACCCACTGGCTCCAGGTCATCTACAAGTCCATGCTAGGTAAAGCTCTGCCTTCTCTCAGTTCACTGGTCACGATGGCAACACCCACCCGTAGCACGCGCTCCAGCAGGTGTATCTCATTGATCATCCCTAAAGCCAACACCTTATTTGGACGCCTTTCCTTCCAGTTCTCTGCTGCCTGTGACTGGAACGAATTGCAAAAATCGCTGAAGTTGGAGACTTTTATCTCCCTCACCAACTTTAAACATCTGCTATCTGAGCAGCTAACCGATCGCTGCAGCTGTACATAGTCTATCGGTAAATAGCCCACCCAATTTACCTACCTCATCCCCATACTGTTTTATTTATTTACTTTTCGGCTCTTTTGCACACCAGTATAATAATAATAATAATAATATATGCCATTTAGCAGACGCTTTTATCCAAAGCGACTTACAGTCATGTGTGCATACATTCTAAGTATGGGTGGTCCCAGGAATCGAACCCACTACCCTGGCGTTACAAGCGCCATGCTCTACCAACTGAGCTACAGAAGGACCACAGTATATCTTCCTACACATGACCATCTGATCATTTATCACTCCAGTGTTAATCTGCTAAATTGTAATTATTCGCCTACCTCCTCATGCCTTTTGCACACAATGTATATAGACTCTTTTTTTTCTTTTTTTCTACTGTGTTATTGACTTGTTTATTGTTTACTCCATGTGTAACTCTGTGTTGTCTGTTCACACTGCTATGCTTTATCTTGGCCAGGTCGCAGTTGTAAATGAGAACTTATTCTCAACTAGCCTACCTGGTTAAATAAAGGTGAAATATATATATATATATATTTCTATTTCTACTACTTTGCACATGCTTCCACTGCAAATCTACAATTCCAGTGTTTTTAGTTGCTATATTGTATTTACTTCGCCACCATGGCCTTTTTTTTGCCTTTACCTCCCTTATCTCACCTCATTTGCTCACATCATATTGTATATAGACTTATTTTTTCTACTGTATTATTGACTGTATGTTTGTTTTACTCCATGTGTAACTCTGTGTTGTTGTATGTGTCGAACTGCTTTGCTTTATCTTGGCCAGGTCGCAATTGTAAATGAGAACTTGTTCTCAACTTGCCTACCTGGTTAAATAAAGGTGAAATAGATTTTTTTTAAAGAAAAAAGCTATCAATTATATTTATATGCGTGATATGAAACCTTTCTCCCCCACCATGAAGGTGAGAAACCGCAAGCATCCTCTAATGTGTAAGGTTATCCACATGCTACTGCACACAACAAAATACTTTTGGGGGCTGCTTTAAATGCTTCAAAGCGTGTGCAGACTAGAGTTAGTACTAGAGAGCACCGGATCCGAGAAGGTGATGGAATGCAGACCATCAACCAAAGTCGATGCTGGCTTGCCGTGAGTTACAGTGATGCCCATCATAGTGCATTGCCACTTGGACACATCTGAGGGGGGGTTCAGACTTAACTAGAGCAAGACGAATGTGGTGTCTGTAGTGTCAGAGATAAGTGACTGTATTTTCACGTTGAAAGGTTCTCCTGGTTACACTTTTGCCTTGCACCGCAAATCCTAAAGGTAGGCTATACTAATCAACATACAGTTAACAAATGACCATTTCGCGTTTTGAGTCATACAGGTGCGTTCCATGTATACATTCTCATATAGTCACTCCCTGTGGTATCAATATCATCTCATGTCAATACATACGGTTAAGTGTGGTATGATTTCGGTTGGACTCAGACTTTGCCATCATAGCCATGATGCAAATCTTTCAAAACATGCATCTATAGATCTATAGACCATCTATAGATCCTTTAAAATTAAAACAATATAAATCATGAAGTGTAATTTAAACTAACCCATAATGTACTATGTTGATGACTTATGAGGAGTATCTCTGCGGTGTTATGCATTAAGTCTGGCTCCTCCAGCTTTTTTTAAATAGTCTATGAAACCAAAATGAAATCTATGAATAGTACTGCTACGCTAATTACTGATTTTATTTACTGCATTGATTGAATTATTAATAAGTAAGCACCTGCCAGTCATGATTGTCATTATTGTATGGGTAGATGTCGTTAGCAATGCCTTCTCTTTAATCCCGGTAGAATTTCCATGCACTCCAATGCTGTCACATACCACCGGTGACATTGCTTGCATTGAACCAACATGAGGTAATGAGAACTACATGGTTTAGGATCTCATGCTAAGTTCAAAGGTCATTTTGTTTGGTGGGTGTCATCTAAACATGCCTGCTGCGGTCCATAATAGTATCAAGAGAAACCAGTAAGAGGGCAACATCTTTAACGTGCATGTCAGCTTGGCCATCAATCTTGTTGAACTGGTATGTAAACAACTTTAATTGCCCACCACCTGGGAAGTTTGTTTTATAGAATGATTAGATAGTAAATCAAAAACGTTCATTGTGCAAATTGAGCTTCAGTCTCGAAGCATCATTATCAATATTAGCAGTTCAGGACATTGATTTGGTCAACAAAAAAGTAACTTACTAAAATGGATATGCCAATCTAATAAAGGGATTAGAGGAAGAGTGCATTGAACTTGCTTGAGGCGTGCAACTATGCATGAACCAAAGTGCACCTTAAAACATATTCCAGAACTTTCCAACACCCAAGCTGCATTGTTTCTCCCCCATAGTCAATATCTAATATTATGTTCTTTGCCCAGAAGCACCTGAAAGTTGCTTATGTCCTCACATAACGCCAAGGACTGCCTGCTCTCTGTCAGCAAGTTCTTTTTGGGGGCATGCATGCCTGCAGCCTTGACAGAAACCCTAACCAGTCCACGAGGGAAGATCTATAGGTCGGACCTGTTTGGTTCCTCTCTGGGATGTATTCTCTGTGTCATGACATAGCCATTCCTCTTCCACATTTAGAAAGATTCCCTCATGGTTACCTAATGTGCAATTGCCCGCCCAGCGCCCATAAAAGTAGGACAGGGTTGTTTGTGTCCCAAGGATCATCCTAAACACCTGAAGCTACAGCAGGATATCTTGACTCCGGGGCATCAGAAAGGGAGAGATTTGACATATGGCTATAATGTCTTATGGCTATTATATGGCGTAACATGTGTCAATAGAGCTGATGTGTGGCTCATCAGTTGGATAGATGAAGACCAATGGGGTTTCTTCTGTCCATACATCTGGAAGATGAAGGGGGTCTAGAGTTGATATTAGTTAGGGAGTTGACACTGCACATAAATTACTGGACAGACAGGATGGGTGTGGGGGGTCTTCTTAAAATGTTTCTGCAGGTTTGGGATGCATGTGATAGACTGATCTTTGAAGATGATTTTTCAACCACGTTTATGAATTATTGGTATTATTTTATCATGACTTACAGAAAATGTGACATATAAGGCAATGATGTTGAATCAATGATGTGTGTAGGCTTACATTTGAGTGAACTTGCATTACAAAATGTAAAAAAAAATCTATATAGCATGAAACATTTGATTAGGCTTTTATGGTTTCTGTTTCCATCTGAGCTGTATTTGAATCTTTAACACTGCAACGATGTCTCTGAGTTAAGTCATGAATTAGGGGAGACCGGGGTTGGTTGTCTCAACGGTTGGTTGTCTCAGTACTAATTACTTCCAATCTAAATGGCGCTGTGTACTAATTTTAAGATGGATATGTGTGAATTATTTTGAAAGAGCTCATCCACCTGGTCAATTCATGTCAGCATGATAAAATATTGAGGTGAGAGGAATGTATGTGTTTTTCATCGGTGAAAGTAAAAAATGAATTGGTATTTTCTTTGTAAATGTTTGAATAATGGGATGTATCCATGAAAAATGATCCCACTGGGCACACACACACATTGGTTGAATCAACGTTGTTTCCACGTGATTTCAATGAATTAACGTGGAATATACATTGAATTGATGTCTGTGCCAAGTGGGATGTTTGTTGAAAAGAGGAAATGGAGAGCTATAGTGTGGTCACATGAAATGTCAGGTTGGTTTTGTCACTACCAAACATTGTCACTGCCGGTATACAATAAATCCTAAGTTATTTTGTGCTTGTGCTATAAAGAGCCCCCTTTGTTGCCTCTCTCTCACAAACATATTTTTTTCTGTCACACACCAACACATGCATACACACAAATTTACTCAAAATGTAATTCTCAAGGAATAAAATGCTGAATTTTGTTAGGAATATTGTTCGATCAAAGAAAGGATTGACTTTTTAAAAAGATTGTTTGCTATATTGCTTTATGTCCTGTTACAAAAGGAATAGGTTACCAGCAAACATTGTGACAACCAATCCCATACTGTGTGACATCCAACCCTGTGATGAGGCTGGTTGTCACACAGTGTGTTTGTTGGCTTATGTTGGAAGAAGATATGAGGAGAAAATGGTCCCCATTTCAACCCAAGACCTTGCTCTTTCTCATCATATATTTTTTTTAAACTATTGTAAGATGGTGCTGAGAAATACATGTGGGTAAAAAGTGTTGCAACCAACCCTGGTCTCCCGTACTAGATGTCCCACTGTGAAAATATGTTGCACACAGAGCTGCCAACTGTACATTTCAAACTTTCCAAAACATAGCCCTTTGGATGATCAACCAAGTGCGTTGGTATTTTCCCGTCACATTTCACTCATTACCATCCGGCCCACTGAAAGTTACTCTGACGTCATAGACGGAGTGAGAAGAAAAAAAAGCGATTCAAAGTGAGTGGATAGTTGGTATCCCAGGGAAACTTGATAATTCCCTATAGTCATAATGTGTCTACTGTTAATTTCTCATTTGAGTCTTGGCAGAAAAAATCAAGAGATGACGACATCCATCTATTTAGACTCATAAGGACTGAAATACAAGTATTGCATAATATTGATAATCTATACAATACATATATAAAATATAAGCAATATATACACAATTTGACAAGTCATATAGGCCTACAATAAATATAAAATATATACTTAATACAATATACAATAAATGTATAGTCCACTTTAAAAGCTATACAATATAAATATATACTTTAGGCTGTACACAATTTGACAAGCCAACTAAGCCAATTTAATATAAAATGTATACTAGGTATCCACCCAAAAGTTGCAATAGGCCTATGTCAGTAACAAAACATTACCACTGAAAGTCTGATCCATGTAGTCTATTATAAATATTTGCTATTGAAAATGGGTTATCCCCAGTAGCGCAGAGTTTCAAATGCAGCGCAATTAATTATCCCGGGGCAAAGGTGCTGAAAGCTCGGAGTTGCGGAGGTGTTTTCATGCGCATGCCTATACCCATCAAGGCAAGGGGTGACATCAGCACTAATAATGAAGGCGGCTCATCAATGGGCAGAGGGCTATAAAAGGAACTTTGGGAGACTTACCCTAATCATAACAGATAGGCTGATCTACAAACCGGGTTTACACCTCTGCACCCCACATCACAACCTTCCAGAGAGGAGCCTATCGCACAAGAGGCAAGTTGAACTTCATCAAATTTGTCATTATTTTGTCTGCATGACATCCTACGTTCAAAGTTGAATTCTATAGCCTATTTAACTTTATTTGTAGTAAAAGTGGTTGCTTATCAAACACAAATGTATTACAGATATGAGTTTATGTTCTAAACTCTTTTCTTACTTTAACAGGTTATCAAAATGTTTCCCATCAGAGGTTTGGACGTAAAAGTGGTACTCATATCACTCTGCATTTTATGCTATTCAACGCAATCTGAAGGACGACCAGTGATGTAGGATTGAACCTTGAACCTGACAATAACTTTATGGAATAACTTTATATTATATACTATATGATATTTTATTGTAATATGATTGGATATGACATGATACCATATTATAGCCTACTTGCAAATGATAATAATGTCCTGTTTAAAATAAGACATATAACTTAGTATGTATTGTTTCTTACAGAAAGAGATCCATTAGTGAAGTACAACTAATGCACAACCTTGGGGAACACAAGCACGTGCAGGAGAGGCAAGACTGGCTCCAAATGAAGCTGAGGGACATCCATACAGCCTCGCTTCGAAATGCAGAGAGGGGGGAGAAAGTTAGAGCCAGAAGGCTTCTTCCCGAGGATCTCCTGGATTTGGAGGAGTTAACGCCAAACGAAGTTGAATACATTTTAAACATTTTGGAGAAGCTACTCAACGCTCAGTGAAATTAGGTTTTTGCAGTCTGGACTGTAGGCTACCACGTTTGACACTTCATTCTATTTCATGACTTTTATAGTTTTTCTGTTTTATTTGAACAACTCTTATTTATGTATAGGGCATGCGATTTTAAAATGGTACTGGGGAAATCAAGTTGTGAGGTGGCTAAGCTTCCACAGTTTTAGCTTAAAGCACTTGTATTTATTATGAAGTAGTTTACGCTATTTATTTATCATAACCAAATAAAAAGGAAGGGCGAATACTGTTTAGGACCAAAACATTGTTTTTAATTATCTGAAAAAAGTAAGCGTTATGCAATTGTTTATTAACTTGATGGTGATTGTATTTTCGTGTTCTATACGTGCTATGGTATTTCTATATGTGGTGTAAAACTGTGGTAGTATGTATAAATAACTAGTAAATAGTGTATCTTGTGCATGGATACTTATATGCAGTAGGCCTAATTGGGATAGGGATCATTACAGTTGATGAGCTATAGCATAAATGTTAAATATTTATGCACTTTAACTGTAGAATGTAGTCACTTATATGTTTTATATAAACCAACTCCAAAGTGCCGCAATGTTAGTGTTTGTTGTAAATAAAATAGCATTATCACAATAGCTATATTCTGTATTTTTCGCAATAAACAATTAAGTTAATCTTCCATTTTTATTACCATCTGCTGGCTTTTTAAACTGCTGAATAGCCCACGGAACGTTGATATGCCTACAAGTTTGCCTACTAATGTATTCATTTATATTTCTACTTAATGTATCAACCCTGATGATTCCGAAATTGGAAGGTTACTGTATCATTCATTACCACTTACGTATGAATATGAATTTACACCTCAGACGGGAGGTGATTGGTTGCTGATGTTAGCGCAATAACTGTTAGCGCCTCAGTGGTTGTTCACAGGGGTCAATGTACACGGTAGCTGCATATTCACTCATCATAATTAGTAGCCTATATGAACATAAACATTGATATATAACCGTTATATACACATATAGCAATGAATAGAAATATTTAATTTCCTAACTGTTTGGGGGCCTGATGGGTTTTTTAGACTGCAGATTGCGCAGCGCGCAGCAATTCCGACCCTCGTGAACAAGCCGAGGTTATATAGTCTCGCGATCTATAACCTTAGTTGCTCAACAGTCAAAACAAGTGATTACACTTTTAGGCCTGTTTTAGTAGCTGTCCGGGGAACATGGCTGTCACTATTACTGTAATCAGTCGGTCACCAATCTAGCAAAAATATTTATTAGGAATTTGTTTACTTTCGCTTTCGGATAAAACTCAGACAACAATGAATCCCAAGAGGTAAGGAGCGCCATGCTATAGTTAGCGGGCTACTTCAGGCAGCGAGGTAAGGAGATGTAATTTAACGTGGGCGTAATTTTATCCTGCCAACTAACGTTAACGCTAGCTACAAGTTTACTGGTTAAAACTGTTTGATATCGAGCTAGCAGTTTGTTTGTCTAAAATGTCTTCATTGCTTACCAGCATGAGTCATAACCTAGCGGTCAAACATGGAAATTGTTCCAATTGTTTTTTTTTCATTCATTTGGGGATTTTAGAACCACTTCAAACAAGGTATGTTTGTTTTCATGTAACGGTAGCTATAGTAGGCTTTCCTCGGCGTGACGTTTTGATAACCGTAAAACTCTCTCTCAGACAAGGTGACTTATATTCGGCTTTATTTTCTCTCAGATTCGGAAATTCTAATTAGCATCAAAGTAGACATACAAGACTATAGCCCTTGATCATGACTCGTGGTTCTATACACATGAGTCATTGGTTGAAGGCGTCTTGTAGGGGGGTTGGTTCGTTGGGCGCCACGACGCCCGGTCTGTACAGTAACACGCAGCGCTTTCGGTGCTGTTTTGGAAGCATAAAGACCTCGGTGAGAAAAATATTTATTGTTTTAAGTTTTAAATTGATACGTACTTTTTTTTTTATGGTTAGTGTTCCCAAACGGCCATATTTCTATGTTACATCGCTTGTTTACGGAAATCAGTCAGAAGGACCGAGGGTGTACTAACGTTACCTGTTTTAATTAGCCACAAACTTGTTGTCACTGAAGAATACTGCCGGCTGTAAATGTTAAAACATCATACAGTAAGTGTGTATTTTGCATTTGTGAAATTATTTTGATATGTTTTGAAAGAGTGATCAATGTTTCCAGGACCGTACCGCGAGTCAATCTAATCACGTTTAGATGGAGTATTTGGCTGTTCTTGCTTCCAGAACCAATTCGCCATTTAAATAGAACATGTAACTTGGACGAAGGAGTAACATTATTTTCCTTTAGTCGAATATTGGGCTAGCAAGACTACAAATCCCTGCAAGTTCCTGCACTTAATAGCTGACACATCTAAGAGGTTCAGTCTAGCTAGCTAGCCAGCCATGTCACATCAATGTTTTCAGTTTCCCATTTAGCTACCTCTACTCAAGTTATTCCACGTCTAGTTAGCTAGCTAACAAACAATGGGCCCATCTAGCTAGCTTGGTGGTGGTACTACCACAAGCTTGTTATTTTTAGTCAAGTCTAACTTGGCTAGATAGAGAGTAAGTTTGTTACGTTTGCCAATAAAGGTTTTGGATGTTATCTAGCGTTCCATTATAAATGATGTTTAAATTTCTTCAACTAATGTGAAGAGAAGAACAAACGTTTATGTTTTCTTATTAACAGGATGTCATGAGTGCTGATGGTGGCATATTCCCTATTGACACCTCTAACTACTTACCTGTGATGGCTGAATGTCCACATTTAGATGACAACTCAAGCGACACTGAGAACTGGGAAAGTAATCTTCACAGACACTCAAGGTAATAAACAGCTCTCATTAGGTAAGAGTACTGTATTGCTACTTACAAAAATAATTGTAGAACAGGGACGTCACTTTAGAAAGACTTCTGAATGTGCTTGATTGTTATTGACTGTTCAGCATTCAAGACAACTGTCTAGTACTAATTTATATACAGTGCCTTCAGAAAGTATTCACACCCCTTGACTTTTTCCACATTTCGTTGTTACAGCCTGAATTTAAAATGGATTACACTTTTACAAATGTATTAAAAATGAAAAAATGAAATGTCTTGAGTCAATAAGTATTCAATCTTTATGTTATAAGCCTAAATAAGTTCAGGATTAAATATTTGAGTACTGAGTCACATAAATTGCAAGGACTCACTCTGTGTGCAATAATAGTGTTTCAATTTAATTTATTTTTTATTTACAATGTTGGCAGGACGAAAACAAATTCTTGTTTAAATGACGGCTTACCGGGGAACAGTGGGTCAACTGCCTTGTTCAGGGGCAGAACGACAGATTTTTACATTGTCAGCTCAGGGATTCAATACAGCAACCTTTGGCCCAACGCTCTGACCACTGCCTCCCCCGCCACCCCAGTTTAACATAATTTGTGGATGAAAACCTAATTGCTGTACCACACATTCGATTTTCTGTAAGGTCCCTCAGTTGAGCACTACATTTCAAACAGATTCAACCACAAAGACCAGGGAGGTTCTCCAATGCCTCAGTAAAAATACCCAATGCCTGGGTAAAAATAGAGAAAAAAAAAGCAGACATTGAATATCCCTTTGCGCATGGTGATAATATAATAATAATAATGTTATTAATTCCACTTTGAATGGTGCATCAATACACCGTCACTACAAAGATACAGGCATCCTTCCTAACTGTTTCCGGAGAGGGAGGAAACCACTCAGGGATTTCACTGAGGCCAATAGTGACTTTAAAACAGACTTTAACAGCTGTGATAGGGGAGAACTGAGGATGGCTCAGTTACTCCACAATACTAACTTAATTGACAGAGTGAAAAGGAAGCCTGTACAGAATACAAATATTCCAAAACATGCATCCTGTTTGCAACAAAGCACTAAAGTAATACTGCAAAGAATGTGACGAAGCAATTCACTTTTTGTCCCGAATACATAGTGTTTGGTGCAAATACAACACATTACTGAGTACCACTCTCTATATTTAAGTATAGTGGTGACTACATCAGGTTATGAGTATGCTTGTAATCGTTAAGGGCTGTGGAGTTTTTCAGGATAAAAAATAAACCCACTTGAGCTAAGCACAGGCGACTCTTGCTTGACGCCCAAAACATATTGAAAGGCTGTGCATACGTACACACCACCTCATTATTGCAGTCCTACCAAGACTAATATTGCGTTCTAGAGAGGACTGGTATGAAGCATTGTATTTGCTTATCAACTTAGCCTATAAAAGGCTTATTTTGTTTGAATGTAGATGTGTAGGAACTAGAATATTTCTGCCGTGCGCCGCTTTGACAGATCCCATGTGGCGCACTCTACGCTGAAAAGACTATTTTCTGTGTTATATAGCCCTATTGGATGAAACTATTATTACTAGAGATGTTGGTTAAGTAATTATCCAAGCATGTGCATTATTCCAGATGCCGACTCAGTTTCCAAACTGCCCCCATGTCATTTAAAAATTTTATGCTGGAAACCTGGAGGTTTTTATTCTATGTGCCGGTATTTGTATAGATGTTTCCATAATATTTAAAAATTGAGGAAGTGCCATTATTTCAGTTATCAATGGAAGACGTCCTTCCTAACAAATGCCCCCTCCCCTCTTCTGGTTTGTGGTGCTGAACAGTAGCTGCGCGTGATGCTTTTATGGCCCAGAAAGTGAACTTGCCATTTACAAAACATTTAGCGGGGATGCCCTGCTTTAAGATCTATTGCCTAGGACATCAACAGCCAGCTGTGGTTTTATTTGAAATAATCTATAGGTACAATAGGCCTATTTTTCTTGTTGCACATTTAGGCCTAATTAAACTGACTAATTTGGTAATAATCAACTTCAATTCACTGGCACCATGTAAAATGGCTTAGCCATACTCAGTGATAGCCTAATATATACTTTTGGTGAACTTACTAGGCATTGTAAGACTAGATATAGATGACCAAGATATAGCCAATGTGCACGGTTCCGACTATGCCGGCACCTCCTTTTGCTAGCTTGCCTGCTCTTTCTTTTCTCAAAGAAAGGTGTGTTCAGTCTTTGGCCTGTTGCGTGTAGAATAGCTCAGCCTCCTCATTTGATAGCCTCTACTTTTAGTGAATTCACTAGCCATTGCAAGTCCCAAAATTGCGAGATGCAGCACTGCCTACAGTTCCTATGCCTGGCTGTACCCCCTTCCTACCTCCTTTCCTCACTAGCTTGCTCTTTCTTCTAAAGGCCTACAGCTTTTGATTTACCGATGCACGGTTCCGACTGTCTGCCTGGTGGCTACAACTACAGTTGAACTCGGAAGTTTACGTACACCTAGGTTGGAGCCATTAACTCGTCTTTCAACTACTCCACAAATTTCTTGTTAACAAACTATTGTTTTGGCAAGTCTGTTAGGACATCTACTTTGTGCATGACACAAGTAATTTCTCCAACAATTGTTTACAGACAGATTATTTCACTCATAATTCACTGTATCACAATTCCAGTGGGTCAGAAGTTTACATACACTTAGTTGACTGTGTCTTTAAATGGCTTGGGAAATTCCAGAAAAAGATGTCATGGCTTTAGAAGCTTCTGATAGTCTAATTGACATAATTTGAGTCAATTGGATGTGTACCTGTGGATGTATTTCAAGACCTACCTTCAGACTTCGTGCCTCTTTGCTTGACATCATGGGAAAATCAAAAGAAATCAGCCAAGCAATTCCTTTTGTAGACCTTCACAAGTCTGGTTCATCCTTGGGAGCAATTTCCAAACGCCTGAAGGTACCACGTTCATCTGTACAAACAGTAGTATGCAAGCATAAACACCATAGTACCACGCAGCCATCATACCGGTCAGGAAGGAGACACGTTCGGTCTCCTAGAGATGAACACACTTTGGTGTGAAAAGTGCAAATCAATCCCAGAACAACAGCAAAGGACCTTGTGAAGATGCTGGAGGAAACCGGTACAAACGTATCTATATCCACAGTAAAACGAGTCCTAAATTGACATAATCTGAAAGGTCGCTCAGCAAGGAAGAAGCCACTGCCCCAAAACCGCCATTAAAAAAAGCCAGACTACAGTTTGCAACTGCACATGGGGGCAAATATAATTTTTGGAGAAATGTCCTTTGGTCTGATGATAGGAAAATGGAACTGTTTGGCCATAATGACCATCGTTATATTTGGAGGAAAATGGGGGAGACTTGCAATCCGAAGAACACCATCCCAACCGTGAAGCACGGGGGTGGCAGCATGTGTGGGGTTGCTTTGCTGCAGGAGGGACTGGTGCGCTTCACAAAAGAGATGGCATCATGAGGCTGGAAAATGATGTGGATATATTGAAGCAACATCTCAAGACATCAGTCAGGAAGTTGAAGCTTGGTTGCAAATGGGTCTTCCAAATGGACAATGACCCCAAGTATACTTCCAAAGTTGTGGCAAAATGGCTTAAGGACAACAAAGTCAAGGTATTGGAGTGGCCATCACAAAGCCCTGACCTCAATCCCATAGAAAAGTTTTGGGCACATCTGGAAAAGCATGTGCGATGCGAGCAAGGAGGCCCTCGAACCTGACTCTGGTACATCAGCTCTGTCAGGAGGAATGGGCCAAAATTCACCCAACTTATTGTGGGGATCTTGTGGAAGGCTACCAAAAACATTTTTACCCAATTTAAACAATGTAAAAGTAATGCTACCGATTTACTAATTGAGTGTATGTAGAATTCTGACCCACTTGGAATGTGATGAAAGAAATTAAAGCTGAAATAAATCTCTATTCTGACATTTCACATTCTTGAAACAAAGTGGTGATTCTAACTGACGTAAGACAGGGAATTTTTACTAGGATTAAATGTCAGGAATTGTAAAACTGAGTTTAAATGTATTTGGCTAAGGTGTATGTAAACTTCCGACTTCATCTATATTCCTGGCTGTGCCTCCCCCCTTCCTCACTAGCTTTCTCTTTCTTTGCTGTGAAATAGGCTAATTACAAAAACAAATTCTTGCATATGTCAACTACTCTACTCCTCCTTTGCAAAAACACGTAATCTAAGGATTTGAGTCGTTTGTTTCAGGTGATAATAAAACATGTTTTGATTAGTTAGTTGTTTCTCCAACTTTCTAGCAAGTCAAGCTAGCTTGTACTGCAGCTAGCTAGCTAAATGCTAGGCTAGGTTGAAGATACCATTGTATCTAGCAACCACCACCTAAAATTATGATAAAGAACTTCATTACCATCATACTTGAAATGGAAGGCCACACTCATATAATTGGCTTAGCAGCCGATGTGTATTATTTAACACTACTATTAAAATAGTTCTCACTTATATGAATGGGTAATTGTTTACAAGTTGCTAGCTATCCCATAAAGCCATTACTGAAAACCACATCTATTTAATCCAGTTTGAAATAAGTCAAATGTGTTTTGTTTCAGGAATTTACTTGCAATCTGGAAATATTACAATTATCTATGAATGTGTTAATTTCTGGATTGTCAGAGCCCATGTTTCTCAAGTAGATGCGTATCGAATCGTCTTGAAAGGGAAAGATGCACAATAGGGTATTTTAATATGCGTCATTCTGTTACCAAGTCGGCAACAGAATGAATGCAACTGAATTGGCTAAAATGGGAATTAATAGTAGTCACAAAGCACAGCTCAAGGTGTCCTATCATAGCTGACACCCCATTCTTTCTTCAAACATCTTTGAATGTTAATTTGGAGTAGCTATTTAAGAGTTTTTGGAAAACGTGGTCACGAACTGAGGAAGATTTTACCGTCATTCTGTTACCAAAATGTACATCTACACTGTTCTTTGAGTAAATGGGTAGTTGACATGCCACAGCTTTTTCACTCCAATGTGTCAAACACTCTTTTTAATTTGTGAAAACTTTTATTGTATGGTTAAGAAGATACTGCTCTGTTTGGATCATCTGTAGACACATACAATGAATAAACATTTTATACATAATTTTTGTGCTAACACTAGCTAAGCGTTAGTGTTAGAGATTAGTGTTAAAGTTACATTTAGGAGTTAGGTTTAAGGGTTAGCTAAAAAGAAAAAGGTTAATGTTTAGGGGAAGGGTTAGCAGAAATGCATAGTAGCTTAAAAAGTAGTAAGTATTTGAACTCTCAGCTAGAAGTTTGCGTTATACACCCACCCGACCAACCACCCTACTTTAATTTTTTGCCTTAAGTAACCACCTGTCTCACGTAACCATACCAAACGTAACATATCATACTAATTTGGGTATCCTGGATTTTCTTTTACTATGTTTCTAGTCTAGTAGACCAGGATCACAACAGACAAAGTGTCAAATGAGGGCTTTTTAGGGTGTGGCTATTCTGGTCCATCAGATAGCCTATGTCTTTTTGACACGCTCAGATGCATATTGTGGACTGTTAATCATGTCATATACTTCCTTAAAGTGGTCGTTTGGGCTTTTTGGCAAGGAAGCCCCTTGTCTACCTCCCCCAGAGTCAGATTAACTTGTTAATACTATTTTTGTCTCTGTGTCCAGTATGAAGGAAGTTAAGTGGTTTTCCATAGAAGATGACAAGTGGAGATTACATTTTGAAAGCCCTTCATTTTCAATGGAGGGAAGCGAAGTGGTCGGGGGACCATTGGGTGACGTGAAGAAGCTTAACTTATACCACAAGTCTATTGACCAATCCAAACTCACTATATTTTCTATCCCCTACTGGATTGGCCGTTACCTCACTATTTAGCCTGCTTGCTGGCCCCCACATGGGGGCGACGCTAGCATGGCTATCCAAATTATCATGTTCAAAGGAAACCCACAGTTGGAGGTAGTTTTGCGAGCCAATACTAATTAACATTAGCCACCTAGCTAGAATTCGTAACATGTTTTTTGCAAATTCTAAACATATCATACAAATTGTGATTTGTAACATATGAAATGGGTGATGGATATCCATAAATTAATACATACCATATGAAATGTAACATACTATACTGAACAAAAATATTAAAACAATAATTTCACTGAGTTTACAGTTCATACAAGGAAATCAGTCAATTGAAAGAAATTAATTATGCACTAATCTATGGATTTCACATGACTGGGCAAGGGCGCAGGCATGGGGGGGCATAGGCCCACCCACTGGGGAGCCAGGCCCAGCCAATCAGAATGTTTCCCCCCACAAAAGGTCTTTATTACAGACAGAAATACTCTGTTTCATCAGCTGTCCGGGGGGCTGGTCTCTGACAATCGCACAGGTGAAGAAGCCAGATGTGGCGGTCCGGGGCTGGCGTGGTTACACGTGGTCTGCAGTTGTGAGGCCGGTTGGATGTACTGACAAATTCTCTAAAAGATGTTGGAGGCAGCTTCTGGTAGAGAAATTAACATTAAATTATCTGGCAACAGCTCTGGTGGACATTGCTGCAGTCAGCATGCCAATTGCACACTCCCTCAACTTGAGACATCTATGGCATTATGTGACAAAACTACACATTTTTAGTGGCCTTTTTTCCACCAGGACAAGGTGCACCTGTGTAATGATCATGCTGTTTAATTAGTCTTAATATGCCACATCTGTCAATTGGGTGGATTATTTTGGCAAAGGAGAAATGGTCACTAACAGGGATGAAACAAATTTGTAGAATACATTTGTGAGAAGTTTTTAGTGCATATGAAACATTTCTGGGATTTTTAAATTTCCCCTCATGAAATATGGGACCAACACTTGTGTTTTTTAAAATATTTTTGTTCAGAATAAATTGAGTTTCCTGTATTTAAGCACAGAATCATACAAAATTCTCTGAGACCAGGTTGCTGTAGTTGTAATCCTACCTCTGGATGGACTTCTCACTCCTGTGATTCTCAACCAAAGCCCTTATCTGGGGAATAAATAATTTATATGAATCTCTAGCTCAAATTAAATGTTAATATCAACAAAAACACATTTTTAGCACATATTGGCATTGTAATCTACAGCCAAGTAAAACCGAAGTCAATTGGTGCTGTCATGTTCATCATTCGCAAATCAGCAATTGTATTTAATCAACCAAGCAATTCTGCTGAAGACAATCGTGTCGAGTCGGAAAAGGCTATATAAGGACACGCCTTACGCCCAAACCTTTATTTCATTTTAGAATTAATCACAATGAGGTTAAGGTAAGGGTCCGTTTTAGGTTTTTGCTAGTGGGTTTAAGCGTCAACTGTGTCCTTATAGTCTTCCCCTGTCGAGTCAGGCGATATCAGGACAGTAGACTGGGAGGTCGCACTACGTCAGAAGGGCTGCTCTGTGAGTCTGATTCAGTGTCGTGGAAAAAAAACGCACAGCCATTCATTTCTACGGGTCTCCCTGTCTGAACTGAATGACTGGTCCTCGCTCTTTTTCTTCTTTTTTGTTCCAATTGGGGCGATCGAGGCTTTCGAAAGATAATTTTACAGCTAGCAAGTCGAACAGTCTACGAAATAATGCTGAAGTTCGAAAGTAATGCCCAAGGATGCTGAACCGGCTGGCAAGGCTGCATTGTTCGGAGGAGCACAAGTCCTTTGTGCTTTCATTCCTCAGCTCATCCCGTGCTGCTTTGTCTTTAATTTGCCGTGCGATACAAACGGGTAAGTCTGCGAAGCATCCTATCCATTGCATTTATTATAGCATATGTTGATTACCTATGTTTTTGTAAATATTTATTTAAACGGTCGGCTTTTTGTGGCTTTCCCACGCATTCTTATGAATGGCAAGAGGAAAAGAACCAAGACTACGGGTCTTGTTGAAATGAAGTGTGTCCTTTCATTGGGTTTGCCGATCAGAACGCATAATGGGGTTTACCTTTTGTGGAGGGTTAAACTCCCGACACTAGCGTGCATTCTCTCTGTTTTAATATCACAGGGAAAGTGTCAGCAGTGCTCTAAATTATTGATGGGACCCTTTTCTTTAAGGAACGGGACTCAATGCTGCAGACTCTTATTTATAACACCAGTTCATCTATGCTTTGCCTCCATTCTCACAGTCATAGTAATAGTCTTAAAATGACTAAACTTAACATTAAACATCGCAATTTGCATTTGATAATTTCGTGGAAATCAATGCCTTTTCCAAGAGGTTATGTGAGGTAATAGCGGCAGCCATTGAGTTGATATGTGGATGGATATAGCTTTGCATTTCTGCCTGCATGAAAGATGAGATGAGCTCTATCGCTTTCGCTGACCCTTTGTTTGTTAATCCTGCCAGATTTTCCTTATTCATGCACTGGGGGAAGATTTGTTATATACATTTAAAATAAAAAAAATACAAATCTGGTCACCAAACTTTTCCCGTTTTGACATTCTACTTTATATTCAGAATTGCAGTTATGCTAAAGGAACCAAAGTATTGTAGAATAGAAAGAGGGATTGATACTGCTGTTTCCACACCTGAATTTCTGCTGAGTGCAATGGGGGCATCACTCCATAACTAGTGCTGATTCTACATTCAAGCTCTTAATCACATTCCCCAACCTGATGAGAATCATTACTCTATTGAAGAGTTTCTCTTTTTGAGAGAAACCCATATGAGCCTGTAGAGCAATTGTTTGCTCCATGTCAAGAACTGTCTTTAGATAAAACCTATTGAAAAAGGCTCTTATGAAGTCCACAAGTCATGTGAGGACACACGGGATGTACATTTAGTCCTGTCATTGTTGTTTTTATTTACATGGCTGAAGGTCTCATAGCAGTACAGAATTCAATGCAGGTGCAATAACAAGGACAAGCTCCACAAAGATCAGAGGACCCACATACTGTAGGGCAAGCCTGGCGGTCCCTGACCTGCATACAATATGATTAGATCTTCCCGTTTCTGGACCAGTCATTAGCATCCATTCAGTTGCTGTCGAAATGTAGACAATTATTTGTTTCAATAAGCGTAAACACTATGAATAAGATATTGAAATCAGCCCAATCTTTCCACATCCTTTATATTTATTTACGACATGTCTGCTGAAATTAAGTTGTCCACATGTAGTGGAATGACTTAGATTTTTCCTACTCAGTCAGTGAGCCATCTCTCTCACTCTCTGGGACTTCATCAGTGGAGGTGGCGCCTCAGTTAGACATTGTTAACGGTTGACTGGGTTGAATATTTCTATCGGGAGCTAGAAGGTGGATGGATGACGTCCATTTGAGGGGCTATAAAGGCAGCTTCTCTAGAGCTCTCCCGTCTGAGTTCCTCTTTTGTGCTGCTCTCTCCAGTCCATTCACTTTGGCCTCATCATATTTGATCATCACTTCCCTCGGGAGGGACGCGCTCTTTATTAGGGAGACCTGCTGCATGGCACGTTGGTCAGACTAGACAGACCAGACAGTGTGAGAGAGCTTTCAGAGGTAAAGTGGCTGCCGCAGATAACATAACAGCTCTCGTGGATGCATTCGGCCTCTCTGCCTGTCTCAATGGGGTGACCAGTTTCTCCAGTTTCCCTACAGATGGGCTCTTTTGCGATGGATAATAGTGCTATTATCCTGTGGAAGTATTTAAAAAAAAAAAAAAAAAAAAAAAAAAAAAAAAAGATTTCAAGGTGCGTTTGTAACTTCATGCTCCATCAGTGTAATATTTCATATTTTACCAATGCCACTACAAGAGGAGTAATAGTCCTATTTATGTGTTCTTTCACTCCCTAATGGGTTTCTCAAAGTATAGGGCTGCAAGCGGTAGTGTTGTATTGGCCATCTTTCTACAGCAGTCGGCGCTGCTATTTTTTTCTCTCACAGAGGGTTCACATGAGTTTACTGCAGGCTTTTACCCACTTCTCTGCAGAGAAGCATACAAAAGACTCCCTTTCCCCCTCTGTGCTCGTGTGTGTCTGACTGTGGATGTGTGTGGTGTGCTCCTCTCAGTGCCCAGCCCCGCGTCCCAGTCCCTCAACTAGAGGCCGACCTGGTCAACATGAACCTGCATGGCGCTAGTGGAGGCCTCGAACGCTGCAGGGACAGTGATCGCCGGAGGTCTAGCGACCGCTCCCGAGACTCCTCCCACGAGAGGGGCGAGGGTCAGCTGACCCCTTGCATCAGGAACGTCACCTCGCCCACCCGACAGCACAACAGCGGTGAGTACTCCATTACTGCTTTGAGACCACACAGGGTGCTTGATTCAACTCTGGCATAACAAGGCTTTCTCATGCCTCCGGTACAGCTGTGAGATTGAGTCCCTTTCTAACTACATAAAAGCAGTGACTGAATCAGAGCTCTCAGAAATGTGGTTTCATCGTGTTGAAATCGTCTTAAAGCCTCACCCGGAGGCGGAGCCAGGTAGTCCCCACTGTCTGTACCCACTCAGGGAATTAAGCCAATAACTAAACTGAATGTTTAAATTGCTACAGTAAGAGTTGAATAGTAGTCTTGAAAGGAAAGCATTTTGACTCTTGCGAAAGCTTTCAATTACTTGACCAGCGTTAACAATGTGCCTTTTCATCCAGTGTGATGACACAGCAGTGTTGGCACCTTTTAATTACGGTACTCTGCCTGTCTGTGTCTCCCAGATCGTGAGCGGTGTGAGGGTGGTTCCTCCTCCAGGTCGTCGAGTCCTCGGCCCCCCAGGGCCTTAATCTCCGTGGGGCCCAGCTGCATCGCAGCGAGCAGGAGCAGCCTTCTCAGTACTGAGACCCACTGTAAGAGTCTGGGCCATGGACACGTGCACGGTCCCTGTGACCACCTCTACGTCTATGAGAACGCAAAGGAGGGGACGCGCACATTACGGACCGCCGAGAGGGTCACTCTGATAGTGGACAACACCCGCTTCCTGGTGGACCCAGCCATCTTCACCGCCCAGCCTAACACCATGCTGGGAAGGTATAAAGCATACTATTGTATCACCACAAATTAAACTGACATCTAAAAGGGATATTAAAACATTCATTTCAATCTGAATGTTTTCTTCTCTCATAGAATGTTTGGATCTGGGAGAGAATACAATTTCACTAGGCCCAATGACAAAGGAGAGTTTGAGGTGGCAGATGGAATCAGCTCAACGGTTTTTAGAGCTATCCTGGTAAGACTCACTAGCTTTATAATAAGATCTCATTCACGTTTGATAATGTCATTGTTTTTCACCTAATGTACCCAGAGACAGGTTGGTATTGACGAAGTGAAGGATTACACTGCTGCGTCATTAATCTTCATGACTGGAATGGGAAATGCATTCTCTCACAGATTCTATATCCATCCCCTATTTATTTTATTAGGAAGAAGAATAGGCATTCAGGTCAAAACACTATCTTTCTAAAACAAATACCTTGATTATTGCACCAAAATAAAGGGATACTTTGGGATTTTGACGATGATGCCCTTTATCTACTTCCCCATAGTCAGTTGAACTCGTGGATACCATATTTACGTCTGTGTCCAGTATGAAGGATGTTAAGAGGTACACTACATGACCAAACGTATGTGGACACCTGCTTGTTGAACATTTCAAAATCATGGTTATTACTATGGGGTTGGTCCCTCCTTTGCTGCTATAATAGCCTCTACTTTTCTGAAGGCTTTCCATTAGATGTTGGAACATTGCTGTGGGGACTTGCTTCCAATCAGCCACAAGAGTATTAGTGATGTTGAGTGATTAGGCCTGGTTTGCAGTCAGTATTCCAATTAATCCCAAAGGTGTTCAATGGGGTTGAGGTCAGGGCTCTGTGTAGGCTAGTCAAGTTCTTCCACACTGATCTCGACAAGCCATTTCTCTATGGACCTCGCTTTGTGCACGGGACATTGTCATGCTGAAAGAGGAAAGGGCATTCCTCAAACCGTTGCCACAAAGTTGGAAGCACAGAATCGTCTAGAATGTACTTGTATGCTATAGCGTTAAGATTTCCCTTCACTGCAACTAAGGGGCCTAGCCCAACCCATACAAAATAGTCCCAGACTATTATTCCTTCTCCACCGAACTTTACAGTTGGCACTATGCATCGGGGCAGGTAGTGTTCTCCTGCCATCTGCCAAACCCAATGCAGTTGGTGGCTACATCAGATTCTAAGTACTGCAGTGCATCTCCTCCTCATGGACTGCACCAGATTTGCCAGTTGCTGTGAGATGTCACCCCACTCTTCCACCAAGGCACCTGCAAGTTCCTGGACATTTCTGGTGGATGGAATGTCAGTGTTGTCAATGTCAGTGCCCTAGCCCTCACCCTCCAATCCAACATGTCCCAGACTTGCTCACTGGGATTGAGATCCGGTCTCTTCACTGGCCATGGCAGAACACTGACATTCCTGTCTTGCAGGAAATCACAAACAGAACGAGCAGTATGGCTGGTGGCATTGTCATGCTGGAGGGTAATGTCAGGATGAGCCTGCAGGAAGGGAGGAGGATGTCTTCCCTGTAATGCACAGCGTTGAGATTGCCTGCAATGACAACGGGCTCAGTCCGATGATGCTGTGACACACCGCTCCAGACCACGACGGACCCTCCACCTCGAAATCGATCCCGCTCCAGAGTACAGGCCTCGGTGTAACTCTCATTTCTTCTACGATAAACGCAAATTCGATTGTCAACCATGGCGAGACAAAACCACGACTCGTCCGTGAAGAGCACTTTTTACCAGTCCTGTCTGAAGGTGTGTGTATATAATGTGTGTATATATGTATACGTATATGTATACTGCTCAAAGAAATAAAGGGAACACTAAAATAACATCCTAGATCTGAATGAATGAAATATTCTTATTAAATACTTTTTTCTTTACATAGTTGAATGTGCTGACAACAAAATCACACACAAATTATCAATGGAAATCAAATTTATCAACCCATGGAGGACTGGATTTGGAGTCACACTCAAAATTAAAGTGGAAAACCACACTACAGGCTGATCCAACTTTGATGTAATGTCCTTAAAAGAAGTCAAAATGAGGCTCAGTAGTGTGTGGCTTCCACGTGCCTGTATGACCTCCCTACAACGCCTTGGCATGCTCCTGATGTGGCGGATGGTCTCCTGAGGGATCTCCTCCCAGACCTGGACTAAAGCATCCGCCAACTCCTGGACAGTCTGGTGCAACGTGGCGTTGGTGGATGGAGCGAGACATGATGTGCTCAATTGGATTCAGGTCTGGGGAACGGGCGGGCCAGTCCATAGCATCAATGTCTTTCTCTTGCAGGAACTGCTGACACACTCCAGCCACATGAGGTCTAGCATTGTCTTGCATTAGGAGGAACCCAGGGCCAACCGCACCAGCATATGGTCTCACAAGGGGTCTGAGGTTCTCATCTCGGTACCTAATGGCAGTCAGGCTACCTCTGGCGAGCACATGGAGGGCTGTGCGGCCCCACCCAAAGAAATGCCACCCCACACCATGACTGACCCACCGCCAAACCGGGCCTGCTGGAGGATGTTGCAGGCAGCAGAACGTTCTCCACGGCGTCTCCAGACTGTCAAGTCTGTCACATGTGCTCAGTGTGAACCTGCTTTCATCTGTGAAGAGCACAGGGCGCTAGTGGCGAATTTGCCAATCTTTGTGTTCTCTGGCAAATGCCAAACGTCCTGCACGGTGTTGGGCTGTAAGCACAACCCCCACCTGTGGATGTCGGGCCCTCATACCACCCTCATGGAGTCTGTTTCTGACCGTTTGAGCAGACTCATGCACATTTGTGGCCTGCTGGAGGTCATTTTGCAGGGCTCTGGCAGTGCTCCTCCTTGCACAAAGGCGGAGGTAGCGGTCCTGCTGCTGGGTTGTTGCTCTCCTCCACGTCTCCTGATGTACTGGCCTGTCTCCTGGTAGCGCCTCCATGCTCTGGACACTACGCTGACAGACACAGCAAACCTTGCCTCAGCTCGCATTGATGTGCCATCCTGGATGAGCTGCACTACCTGAGCCACTTGTGTGGGTTGTAGACTCCGTCTCATGCTTGCACTAGAGTGAAAGCACCGCCAGCATTCAAAAGTGACCAAAACATCAGCCAGGAAGCATAGGAACTGAGAAGTGGTCTGTGGTCACCACCTGCAGAACCACTCCTTTATTTGGGGTGTCTTGCTAATTGCCTATAATTTCCACCTGTGGTCTATTCCATTTGCACAACAGCATGTGGAAATTATTGTCAATCAGTGTTGCTTCCTAAGTTGACAGTTTGATTTTACAGAAGTGTGATTGACTTGGAGTTACATTGTGTTGTTTAAGTGTTCCCTTTATTTTTTTGAGCAGTGTATATATATGTATGTAGTTTCGTGAGCCAATGCTAACTAGCGTTAGCGCAATGACTGGAAGTCATGCTAGCAGATACCAATAGACTTTCAGTCATTGCGCTAATGCTAGATAACTATTCCGCTGGTGATAGTTATAAATTTCCTTCAAACTGCACGCAGACATACACATTTTATCCATGAGTTCATCTGACTCTGGGGAAGTAGATAAAGGACATCATTGCCAAAATCCTGAACTATCTCAATGTATTTATTAAATTGTTGTGGAGTTATGGCCACAGATTTGAGTGGCCATATGTATAGGGGTCATTGTTTTCTGTTAGCACATTATTGCGGCATCATTTTCTTATTATTCAAACACTTGTATTGCGTTTGTATGCAATTACTGTCAAGTGATACGTTGACAAGTAAACTCGTTTAAACATCTCCGCGGTTATCCATCCGACATTGTGTATTTTTGGGGAAGTGTGGAAATGCTGGGCAGATAATCTGTGCAGTGTTACGTAAAGCAGATTTTCAGGGATCAGAGCTACTAATACTGTACAACATGCTAGTGCTTTCATTTTTGTGTCCGTTTGCCCCGGTATTCCACTTAAGTCTCCAGAGACACAGGGCAGGAGAACAACCAGGTAATTGCATCTGTTTTTTGCGTGTATCATAAGGTTTCTGGGCTTTATTACAGTATCAGGGGCAGCTCTCTGTGTGCCTCCGAGGTAGCACTGTGTTCTAGCGTGCCAGAGTAGCAATTTCACATCTGTATGCTTCTTTGAATGGGGGAGAGAAATGCTAAGGACTCGGGTTTGCTGCAAGCACTTCTGTGTTTGATTTCAATGCTTACCTTGAATTTTCAGTATTGAATGTCTCGTAGTACCGATCCGTTATGTGATTGTGAAGAGCTCTTCTATCAAAGGCAACCCGACCATAATAGCAGGGAAAGAAAAAAACATGGCTGGCAGCATTAGCATTTAGGGCACAGAGCAAGCTAACAGCCGTTTACGACGCTGTCTTGTGAATAGCTGCGCGTCGCTGCTGCTGCCTCGATACCTTTTATTTTCATCATTATATTTGAACTCTGTCAATATTTCACTGGCTGTAAATAGCTCTGGGGGGGGGGAGTGTGACGTCGCTGACATTTGCTGTTGTCGGAAGGCTCTGTTCTGTGTGCGCAGACCAGCCTCAGTAATGGCTGCCTGTTTTGTTTTTCCTGTGTGACTTTCAAATGGCAGGATTACTACAAATCTGGGATAATCTGCTGTCCTGATGGGATCCCCATTCCTGAGCTGAGAGAAGCATGTGACTACCTCTGCATCTCATTTGACTACAGCACCATCAAGTGTAGAGACCTCAGTGAGTGTGTATATATATTGTATGATGCCCTCTTTCCCCCTCATTGCTGTAAATTGATAATGGGTTATTACATTTTAGGCAGAATATTCCTGTGTAATATTTCATGCCATATCATTCTGTATTAGCGGCAATATTTAGCCTGTGTTCAGTGTCGTGAGGTTGTTGACATGATGCACAGCTCTGAAACCAGGTCAATATTAGCCTACAGATTTGATGCAACTCAGATGATCGCAGGTTTCCACAATGTGGGTCACTGACTGCTGTAGCCATTGATTGACATTGTTTGAAATGTGGATGAGTGCCTAGTTTTGTTGACTTGCTGTGTGTGTGTGTGAGAACATGTACAGTGCAATCGGAACGTATTCAGAGCCCTTCCCTTTTTTTAAAATGTTACCTTACAGCCGCATTCCAAAATGGATTAATAGAATTTATCAATCTACACAAAATACCGCATAATGACAAAGGTAAAACGGTTATTTGATTTTTTTTTTTTTGTAAATGTATTACAAATATTTTTAATTTATTTACATAAACACCTTATTTTCTTAAGTATTCAGACCCTTTGCTATGAGAATCAAAATTGAGCTCGGGTGCATCCTGTTTCATTGATCATCCTTGATGTTTCTACAACTTGGAGTCCACCTGTGGTAAATTCAATTGATTGGACATAATTTGGAATGGCACACAACTGTCTATATTAAGGTCCCACAGTTGACAGTGCATGTCAGAGCAAAAACCAAGCCATGGGGTCGAACTAATTGTCCGTAGAGCTCCGAGACAGGATTGATCTGGGAAAGGGTACCAAAACATTTATGCCGCATTGAAGGTACTCAAGGACACGGGGCCCTCCATTCATAAATGGAAGAAGTTTGGAACCACCAAGACTCTCCCTACCGCTGGCCGCCCAGCCAAACTAGCAATCCGGGGAGAAGGGCATTGGTCAGGGAGGTGACCAAGAACCCGATGGTCACTTTGACAGAGCTCCTGTGTGGACATGGGAGAACCTTCCAGAAAAACAGCCATGTCTGCAGTACTCTACTGATCAGGCCTTTCTGGTAGAGTGGCCAGAAGGAAGCCACTCATCAGTAAAAGGCACACGACAGCCCACTTGGAGTTTGCCATGGCACCTAAAGGACTCAGACCATGAGAAACAATATTCTCTGGTCTGATGAAAGCAAGGTTGAACTCTTTGGCCTGAATGCAAAATGTCACATCTGGAGGAAACCTGGCACCATCCCTACAGTGAAGCGTGGTGGCAGCATCATGCTGTGGGGATGTTTTTCAGCAGCAGGGACTGAGTGACTAGTCAAGATCGAGGGAAAGATGAACAGAGCAAAGTAGATCCTTGACGATAACCTGCTCCAGAGCACTCAGGACCTCAGACTGGGGCAACGGTTCACCGTCCAACAGGACAACGATCCTAAGCACACAGCCAAGCAACACAGGAGTGGCTTCGGGACAACATCTCTGGAGAGACCTGAAAGTAGCTGTGCAGCGACGCTCCCCATCCAACTTGACAGAGCTTGATAGGATCTGCAGAGAAGAATGGGAGAAACTCCCCAAATACAGGAGTGCCAAGCTTGTAGTCATACCCAAGAAGACTCAAGGTAGTAATCACTGCCAAAGGTGCTGCAACAAAGTACTGAGTAAAGGGTCTGAATACTTAAATTCTTTAGCAAATGTATTAACAAAAAATAAACTGTTTGCTTTTTTCAGTATGGGGTCGTGTGTGTAGATGGATGAGGGACATATTTGAAATAAGGCTTTTACGTAACAATGTGTGAAAGGTAAAGGGGTCTGAATACTTTCCGAACACACTTTACATTTCAGTGTGAGAACTATGATGCACTTTTCATGACCTTGTCCCACTGACACCACCCACTCCTATCTTCTAGGTGCACTCATGCACGAGCTGTCCAACGATGGAGCGAGGCGTCAGTTTGAGTTCTACTTGGAGGAGATGGTGGTGCCGCTGATGGTCGCCAGCGCCCAGAACGGAGAGAGGGAGTGTCACGTGGTGGTCCTGACTGACGACGATGTGGTGGACTGGGACGAAGAGTACCCTCCGCAGATGGGAGAGGAGTATTCACAGAGTGAGTTAGGTCATTCGCCTCACTGGCTCTGTTGATATAATATATGTGGAATACTGTACAAGCAAGCCATTTCAACAATCATCCATAAGTAGTTTATATCCTAGTGTACAGAATTGCCCTTGGCTGGTATGCGTATCCCTAATGTTAAAGGCCCAGTGCGTCAGTTCTGGACAAGTTACTTACTGTAGTGTTTTTTTCCTTAAAATGGTCAAAAAGAAACAAGTTTCATCAGCTGTTATATGATACAAACCCTGGAAATTAAGAATGAGTGCAGTAGACCTTTAAATCCAACACCTAATAGTTATGTATTGCTGAATGCCTGTACAGTTTCTTGTAATATGTATGACTTTTTATTTACAGTTATATACAGCACAAAACTGTACAGATTCTTCAAGTACATAGAGAATCGAGACGTTGCCAAATCAGTATTAAAAGACAGAGGACTTAAGAAAATCAGACTTGGAATTGAAGGTATGCTGGATCACTGAATTTCCTTCCACAAAATGTCAATCAAGAAGTTTGCTTTCATGTCTTTACAATTTGATAACACTTAAGGTCTTAAACCTGCATAGTAATCCTGTAATTACCAGAACCACTCACTATTATGCAATCCTTATCTTATTGCTACATTACAGCATGTGTCAATGTTACTAGAAGAGTAGTAAATGTAACTTAATATACAGGTATAAGAGCAACTCAATATCACCTCAATTTGGTTTAAAAATTTGACTACAGTTGATGTATAAATATAATACATGTATTTCGAAGTGTTTGAACAGAACATGTGTCACTGTCTCTTTTTACCCTCCCAGGTTACCCCACCTACAAGGAGAAGGTGAAGAAGCGTCCTGGCGGCCGGCCAGAGGTAATCTACAACTATGTGCAGCGGCCCTTCATCCGCATGTCTTGGGAGAAGGAGGAGGGCAAGAGCCGCCATGTTGACTTCCAGTGTGTGAAGAGCAAGTCCATCACAAACCTAGCAGCCGCCGCTGCGGACATTCCCCAGGACCAGCTGGTCAACATGCACCCTGGCCCTCAGGTGGACGAACTGGACATCCAGCCTCAGCCAAGCTACCACTACGAGCCAGACCCAGACGCCCCCTCAGAGCACTGTAGTGACGAGCGAGTTTGACAGCAGAAACCAAATTGCCGTTGCAACTCTTGTGCAGCCTTAAGGCAAAAAAAAAAAACTGGTATACATTGTCAACAGCCTGGGAAGGAGTAGCAAAGCATTGCCTCCTTGTACTGTTAACTGACCAAAGGAGATTTTTTTTTTTTTAAATCAAGAATATTTGAATCACAAACTTGTCTGTGGGTGTGGTGGTGCTGCTGTGTACAGTTACAGTACTGTAGTTCCTAAAGGGTTTGGTTTTATCCACTTCTGCTTGCTCTGCCTGTTGGTGTGGGTGAGACTGTTACTACAGTAGTCTACCACCAGAGCACCTGGGGAGCCTCACTGATGCTTTGGCCTCAATAAAGATTTTTATTTAATGATTTGAGTATGTTTGCTTGTGCTGGAAAGGACCTAAGCTTACATGTTCATTAGCTACTACTCAGTCAATGGTGCATAAAGAGCCGATATGGTACAACATTGAATCTGTTTCAGTTGGAGAGCATGCCTACCATATTTGCACCTTGTCAGCCGGCTGTCATCAGCTGCTAAGTGTGGCAACCGCTTACTGTGTCTGAAGGGACCAGTACTGCATGAGCATTAAGCTGAACAAACTTTTCCAAAAAGGCTCAGTGGAATTCAGCAATGAGGCCCGGGTATATGGGCAACTCACGATTTCCTGGATACAAACCTCCGGTCTCTTAACTGGTTATACCTGTTGTATATTACCTCCAATCCTTGTGCGTCTCCTGTTCTCTAGCTGACATTTTCTGCCACGTGATAAAAATATCCCAGCACTGCACCAAATGTGACGAATTGCTTCCATTATATGCAATAACCTGTGATTCATCAAGAACATTTTAAATATGGATACTACTTATTCATTAACACGCAACTGTTAAGATCAAACTTCAATTTAAAAAATATTTTACTGCTGATACCATGTATTCATTACATTTGTCAATGGGGATATCCAACCATTGTAGTGTAAAAGCATCAAAACACAAGACATCCCTGGTAGCATTTTCAATGTATATTTTCCTAACTGAATCATCCTGTGGGGAATGTCAATGGAAGAGTGCCAATCAGGTACACTGAGGGGTCCTGTCCCGCTCTTCGCTCCAATGAGCCCTATAGTAGCATGGTTCCTGTTGATATGACTGCATGGTCAATTCAGGGTTCTCTGGGCCTTAGGCCAAGGATTCCAACAGCCCTGCTGGGGCTGTCCTCACAAGGGCCAGGGTAAGTCACTGAAGTCTACAGGGCCACCGAGGCCTGCATCAGCCTCCAGGAGACTCATGATCACAGCCATGGCTGCCTCGTCATTACTGGAGCCTGGTTCGTCAATGCTGAGGTGCGAGTTGTCACCTGGAGGGGTGTTGAAGGAAAATGCTGTAGTCAGTCACACTGGTTTTGGTTGAAATGGGCAGGATACAGTGTTTGAAATTCTTAACATGTTGCCTTTGTGCACAGCTACTTACTCATAATAGACTGGTTGGAGTATGGGTATCCAACGGTGTCGGGTCCTCCTGGTAGCGTCCCTGCCGACGGAAGGTCTGGTGTTCCATTTTGAATCTGCCAGAACAAATAGGTCAGTGGTGGTCGACAGATCAGCTTTCAATCACAGGCCTAACTAAGTAAGCAACAGACAATACTGGATTCAAGCACAAGATCCAACCAATTAAAAATAAAAATCCATCAATGTCATCTTTCAACCATCCCAATGTTCTTTATTGTGTGGCTCACTCACTCTCTTGCCCCCTGGAGAGCAGTCTGGAGGAGGGGTGCTGATGTTCAGGGGGCTGGAGCCACAGGTGGAGGGGGTTGAGCCTCTGGTCCTGGCAGAGAGAAGAACAGACAGAGCCCTAGTCTCATGGTGCTGAGAGACTGAACAATTCAGCTGATAAACCTTCAGCTCCAGGTAATTCATCATAGCTGACATAGCACAACTGAACAGACTCATTTGCCAAGCCTGTCACTTCTTTGATAAAGGGTGCATAAATATCAGAGCAGGGAATTCACCTACGAAGGGATGTCTACAGAAAAGTAAATCACCGAACAAGCCAGGCTTCATGGTCTGGGTGTTATTCTTTTGGTTCTACAGCTATTAACCTGTCATCCATTTTCTGCATTCACTCTCTCCATCCCTCACCTCTGAGTCTCCATCACCTCCTCTGCGATCATGCGACCGATCTTACCGGCACCTGCACGTGTTCCCCCGGGGATGCCTGGCACTGTCTGAAGGGCCCGTCTCCCTCCACCTGCAATCATACATATCAATCACACTGACTGCTCCTAGACTGACTGAGATCATTGCATATTCACATTTGATCCAACTCTCCTATAGTTTTGTCATTTCATACACGTAGATACATTACATTTAATCAAAGAAAGCTATTCATTATATTTGGGGCGGCAGGTTAGCCTAGTGGTTAGAGCATTGGTCTAGTAACTGAAAGGTTGCAAGTTCTAATCCCCCAGCTGACAAGGTACAAAACGGTCATTCTGCCCCTGAACAAGGCAGTTAACCCACTGTTCCTAGGCCGTTATTGAAAATAAGAAATTGTTCTTAACTGACTTGCCTAGTTAAATAAAAATAGCATGCATCTTTGCGTCCAGAGAGAATCAGCTGACAAATCTCAGATCTTGTTCCAAAGCCCTAAAGGAAGCCCCTCTGATATGTAGAAAAGCATGCCTTCTTTCACATCACTCAAATGTCACCTTCTGACGTCAGCACACCATCCATAGAGGCAGTGGGAGAGACGGCAGACTGAGGATAGCTGGAGTCTGCACCATCCAGCATACTGCACCTAGAGATGGAGTCACACAGCAACATCAGGACCAGTTTCAAGTACAACCACCGAATACGTACTGCCAGTTAGCTCTAAAACGATCAATGGAGCCCCATTGATACATGAACAGTTAAGAGTATTTTTTCCAATGTAATCTTCGTCATAAATAGGGCGGTAGAGAGAAGGGTGACTTACGAGACCACTGTGTTTGTGGAGACGATGTACTCCACCTCTTTGGTCCAAGGATTCATGAAACTGAACCAGCGACTTCGCAGAGTGATGAAGGAGCCATCTTTAATCTTGAATTTATAACAGTTTGTGTTGATCTTTTCTCTCATCTGCAGCACTGTTAAAAACACAAGATGTGGGTGACTAAATATTGTAAGATGTGAATCACAAATTAATGTTGTCACGTCAGACAGTTCATCCAATACCTTGTCTGTGACATTCTGCCAGGTGGCCAATATCATCCTGATGGAAATACTCGTAGAAAGAGGTGCCAAGAAGCTCCTGGGGTAAGTATGCAAGAATGGCTGTGGCCCTAAATAGAGAGGAGAGTTTCTTATCGGTGCTGTTCTTTGTTTTTGAGAAGAGAACTTTAAAATGGCACCGGAGCATTTCCTATGGACATTTTTATGATAGTTTAAATTACCGCCATGAGTAATAATTGCCTGTGAGGTGTCAAGCTGTGAGCAGGAGATTAAGTCATAAAATATACGGAGGCTGAACCTGCCTTGACAAGCCTATGTACAAAGGCTAATTTTGGGTGAAAGGTGGTTGAAGAGGAGAAATTTACTGACGATTTGTTGCCTCTTCACGTATTAGTTTAAACCATACTTCTAGAATGTGTGTTTTCTTGGCCAACTTGATGAACAACTAGCTCACATCTAATCATAAACCAACAATGTCATAGTAAAATGAAGTCATAAGCTCCATCATTGTACCTCTGGTCAACAAAGACAAACTTCCCATCGATGGCGTGGCGGGAGACGTAGTCGGTGGGTTTGACGCGGATGTCTTCGTGGGAGGGCTGGGGGACGATGTGGGGATGCAGCCGGCCGATGGCCACCAGGCAGCTGAGGTTACAGCCCTCATTGTCGGGCTCGTTGTCATCGTCCAGGCCCATCTTGGTGGGCGGCCAGCTCTTCAGGTAGCCAGTACTGTGGATCGTGCAGAAGCTCTTGCGGTCGGCTGTAGGTAGAAAATTGTAAATATATTTCCTCCCATACAATGGTTCTGTTTACAGGTGGTCCATGACTTTAAGTCAAGTCTAAATGACCGATTTAATGAGAACCACAAGCTAACCAAACAAGTAAAACCAGCCATCTGAAATCAGTGGTCAATCAAGGGGAGAATGTTTTCCTAGATAAAATATTCAACAAGGGCTTCGCTGGACATTTGCATGCTGTGCTTTGCTTACTAAATGGTTTTAAATCGCAGCACATTTTAAAAGATTGAACAGAGGCTTCGTATACTTAAGCCAGTAGTTCTGAAAGTACCACTCAAGAGCACTAAAAAGGTGCCGAAAACTGTGCACAATTCCGTACAACGTCATCACGTCATGTGGTCTTTAGTGTTTTGATGCTACATAATGGTTTTCCTAGTTGGATATCCCCATTGACAACTAATGAATACATGGTAGGAGTGTATTGTATAAACAGTAAAATATTTTAAAAATCAAAGTATTTGTTTTGGATAGTATCTATTCTCCAAGACTTTGAGCTTAACAGATGCAGTGTGTTAAATGGTGCTAATACATTTCGACTCCCAGGGTGCAATGCTTCGCACAGGGCTACTGGCTGTCTACTGCTAGAAAGCCCAGACAAACGCAAAGTACTCTAAATAGATTGTGGTCATAGCTAAGTTATGAATGCATTTCACATTACTTTTGGGTTGTTATCATATTATAATGCTAACATGAACACCATGCTGAATATACGTTCATGTCATTGTCACTCAATTCCAATTTAGTTGCTAGAAGATTAACGTAGCTTTAAAAAAAAAAAATGTTTTGGAACTAAACCGCCCTTGCACTGCACTGCTTTGTAACACATTTTACCTAGTGGTTTCGGTGGGCTGGTCCTAATCATCTGCTCTGTAAGCAAAACATTCCCATAGTTCGCTTCTGGAGCCAGTTGTCAACAAGCTGTGGGCGTGAAGGTATGATGTTTTCGTTAGAAAACCATTTTCTCTCCTCTCGCTTGCGTCTCGCACTCAGTGTTGCCATGTAATGTTCAAGGTAAGTTGCTAGAGGCAGGTTGATTTGTTGCTAAATGACGTTGTGATGTCATTGCGTGATAAAGTAAAACTGCGTCATTACATAGAATACACAATGACGTTACTCAAATTGACTGGCCCTCTCAGCGAAAAATATGATTTGACACTTGTTCGTGTACAGACAGTCTTTTCTGTACCAGAAGTACAGAAAAGACTGTCTGTACACGAACAAATGTTTTGATTGAGACATGTTGATTGATCTTGAACAGAACTTACAAACATTCGAGACTAACTATATTCATTGGGTTTGGCTCGTCGAATCCGTACCACTGCTTCTGCAGTCAGCCAACAATGATTTGCAATTTTCTGAAATTGTTCCTGGCCTGCTACTGCCTGTGCACGAACTGAGCGCCTGCTGCTGACATCACTCACAATGCACTTTTGCTGTGACTGAGTGTGTGACAGAGAAAATCATTTTTGTGTCATTTAGAGGGAAAATGCGTGCATTTTAGCATTTGAGTCACTTTTCAAAAGTTGCTAAAAGTTCAAAATACATTTTTAAAAGTGGGAACATTTGTTGCTAGGTGCTATTTGAAAAAAATGTTGCCCGGGTAGTCTGAAAAGTTGGTAAATTGGCATCACTGCTCGGGCTGTGTCAGCTGCATGCATAAGTAGCCTGGCTAGCTTACAAACAGTGGTGGAAAAAGTATCCAATTGTTATACTTGAGTAAAGATACCTTAATAGAAAATGACTCAAGTAAACATGAAAGTCACCCAGTATAAATTTCAAATTGCTTATATTAATTAATTTTAAAAACATTTACGGGAAGCCAGGGGCATGCTCCAACACTTAAGACAGAATTTAGAAACTAAGCATGTGTTTAGTGATTCCGCCAGAGTGGAGGCAATAGGGATGACCAGGGATGTTCTCTTGATAAGTGTGAATTAGACTAGACTATTTTACTGTCCTGCTAAGCATTCAAAATGTAACAAGTATTTTGAGTGTGAGGGAAAATGTATGGAGTAAAAAGTATATAATTTTCTTTAGGAATGTTGTGAAGTAAAAAATACAAAAGTACAGATACCCCCCAAAAGTACTTTAAAGTATTTTTACGCCACTGCTTTACAACTCCCTCCTTGAAGATTCCAACAAATTACTAGAAATGAAACTACTACCGATGTCTAATAGATCTAACTATCCCTGCTCCACGTGACAGGAACGAGCGTGCAGATCTTGTGAACTAAATGATGCCAGGTTAGAACGCAATCATTTTTTGCCTTTCTCGGCTGGGAGGACTGCAGATGGTTTAGTTTGCATGTATAAGCCATACATTTACATGTCGAGTCCAAAATGAGGGGTTAAAAAAAGAAAAAAGACTGTAGTTTTCAAACCTCGATAGTTTCAATCAAACTTCTAAAATAAGTATATTGTTTATTAGCCAAGCCACTTGGTACATAGAAGCATACATCCTGTACTCTAATTGTAATGCTAGTATGACGCTAATGATCTGTGATGCCAGGTTTATGAGTACCGAAATAAAAGGCATCAGGGAAGGTGGCTGGCCTAGATCTTGAGATGGGTACCTTTCTTTTTGGAGCAGGGGAAGTCCTTGTCCTCTGTTTTGACATAGGGCCGGTTACATTTCATTCGGCAGAAGAACGAGCGTCTGGCCCCGGACCACAGTCGAGATGGCCCAGGGGTGATATCTGTCTTAACTGGTAGACCGGCTGAGGGAGAACAATTGCATCTGCTGAACATTGTGAGCTAAATATTCCCAATAACTTGCATATAATGTTAAAAGCATTAATCTTATATGCCATGTTGTTTATATACTTAATATCGCAGGTAAACTGCCAGGTAATTGGTATACAGTATTTAATGAGACATAATGCTGTATTGACTTTTTCACCCCGTGTCAAACTACTTTCCTGACTTGACCTGCCCTTATGAGGACAGGGTCGGACATGACAGGAGGGAGAGTTTACTTTTGGCATCAATGAGCCGCTCCCGAGGTGCTGTATCCGATGACGACAGTTGATCCTTGACTTTGGCAATGTCTTTAGGATGCAGGTAATCAAACAGACTCTGACCAATTAGGTCATTCTGAGGAAAGGGGGATTGACTTTGGAAATTAGCATTTGTAAACTCAGATTTGGTCTGGTACAACATGAATTACAGTAGGACATTTGACAGGAATGGAGACGTGCCTGGCAATAGTTGAGGATCTTGTAAACTGACTCCGAGACAAAAAGGATCTTCCCACGATCACATCCAACAACAAACAGAAAGCCGTCAGCAGCCTAAAGGAAGACACACAAAACATTGAGGCTTGTGTCGTCAGGCTCACCCAGAGAGCAACTTAGCAAAGAGGAGTTAGAGGGCTTGAACCTACCCTCAATATTAAGTGCTTCAGTTCATCCTCGGTCAGGAAAGACGGCTTGTAGTTCGCCTCTGTGTAAGGGTTTGCTGCTCCTGTAGAAAAACACAAAACATTGTCATTGAATTCTCAAGTCACAACTTCTCCCTCTTTGATGTCCAGTGACAATTTGCCTGCTGTCTCTCTCTCACCTCTTAATGTCTTCATATGCTGGACAGCCATGCGTAGGACCGTGAGTTTGTCCAGCTTGTGGGACATAGCGTTGCAGGTAGGGACTAGTGCAGCCAGCTCGTCTATGAAGCTGTTCATCTTGTCCCTGCGCCGCTTCTCAATCTGACTGTGTGCCTCCCTATTGGCAGTGTAGCAGTAAGCAAAGAGTCAGAACAACTCCTAGTCCTTCTGTTACACAGCACAATCTATAGACTACATAAAGTGCCTATTCATCGATGGGACACAAGGCTTTCTCTGTCTCTAATAAAATACAAAAATGAGCATTCAATTCACCCTGCAAGAGAGATTAGAATATATTTGATCCTGGAGTTCAACCGCTTGCCAGGTCACTAGAAACACCATGCGTAGCTGCCGACAGAGACGTTTAAAAGTGAACCATGAGGATTCAAGAATGAGTCTGGGTACCTGGCATTTTTTATCCGGCCCTGGTGATCACCACACTCCCTGAAAGAAGGGGGAAAAGGAGACACGTTTTAGTGAAAACTGTCTTGCACCAATCACACACACGCAACATGGATCCTGTTACAATAACAATCCATTCACCACTGGTCCACATAGGTTATGTAAATGGTACAAGTCCATACACAGCCCTATACTATCTCAACATCTATGCCTCCCATGTACAATATAGAACCAGTTACATGTAATAAATAAAACAAATAAGCCTCACTGTAGGGTAATTCATGCTGTTTGCTGCAAAAATTATCTCCTAAGTTTTTCATTGTCTGTATCCATACTGCTATGGAAGTTAATCGGATGCCATCATTAACCATCCTTCCTAGTAAATGTTCTGTCTACAAGTCCTGTTTCCAAACCTTTAATATTCAAAGTATTTATCCAAAAAAGCTAACTGCAACCAAAGGTAAAAAATTAAACCATACTTACTCTAAAGCAAATCCATCAATTCTGCAAAGAAAATAATGCGTTAATCATTCCGTTGTCAGATGAATGTGGATCAATGACAGACTGCAGGAAAACTACTGAGCAGACATACCAATTAGTCAATATAGCAATTTGCCCTAAAATATTTATTTTTGCAGATTGCCTGCTATAATTCTGAGAAAATGTGTAAAGTAAGTGGGTAGGGTTAATTATTCATTCATAGCTTTAGAATTCAGTGAACTCATCTCCAGCACTAACTGTGCACAGTGGGCCACAGTGTGGTGATGCTTACTGGTAGTCGGAGGTGCTGCACTTTCTCTTGCGGGTGTAGTCCATGCCTGGGGTGTTGACGGAGCTGCTGATCAGGTCGCTAGAGCTGGGGGACATGAACTCATTCATTGTAGAGGTAATGTCCATTCTTTGGTCTGCCATTAGACAATCTGAAACAGAAATATGAAGAATTAGTTACTAACTTGTACTATTTTGAGGAAGGATAATTCAAATAGAATTCAAGAAAAATGCTGGACAAAGCAAGGCACAAAAGGCGTCACGCTCACCACAAATGTTCATTCCAGCTTCTGGAATTTCCTTCCATCCATTTGCAATTGCTCTGGATGAAAAAAAGTGTATACCGTAACTTTAATAGCTGAACATTGGCACACATTTCAGCAAATAAATGCCTGTTTCAAATAAAAACGCTGTGTCTAAATGAATTGTTTGATATTCCCACAGTCATATGCATTAAAAACGTTATTTTATTCTGTCATCATTGCATAGTATAACTGACATGTAACGTTAGCTAGTGTTTCATCCCCTCGACTGAAGTTCTGTCTGAAGTGAATGAGCCAACTAGCTAGCTAGTAGCTACCACAGCCAGTTCAGCTCTAGCTAGCCTCTAGATATCCGTCAGGTAGCAGTGCCTAACAGCTGTTGTGTAGCCTTTGTTTTGTCCCGTTTTAAACAGAAGTAAATTAACTTGGCTCGTTTCTGCCAGTTGATGTACCATTAGAGCTAGCCAAAAGTTGGTATAGCAATGTAACGTTATTGATTTGTCAGTTTCCCTAGCTATTTCTCTACTTTTCACACTGACACGGTATAAAACAGCTCCACAGGCTTCATTGTCATGGTGCAGTCAGTACAAAACACTACAGTATGTTCATCATGTCTTAGCAGGATCAGGTGGTGACAGGTGTCCCAGCAGGGTCAGACAGCCAGGGAAGACCAGTCTATGGAGCCCAGGTGAATTTTGCAGTATATTATAACAATCAGTGAATGGATACAAAGTTCCGTCTTGAGTTGATGGGTAGACTAGAGTCTGAGAATAATGGTAATTTCTGTAAATGAACCATTGGTTCTGTTCTTGGATAATATAATGTATGAATCTACACCAAGGTAATTCTTTGTCATGCCTCATCTGAGCAGGATCAAATGGTGACTGGGGTCTCAGCAGGTCAGGCAACCAGGGAAAACCAGTCTGACGGCATTGAGGTGAACTTTCGCATATACAACACTTTATTCTATCTGTGCAACAAACACTGAACAAGCCATAAGCTTCAGAGAATGAAAAACCTCTGAAGTCAAACTGTATCAATGGCTTTTCCCAATGACACAAAACCAACAGTCTGCCCTACTGTTAGTTGTCACTCTGGTCTTGGCCTAACACACCTGAAACCAAAGAATGTTTCACTAACATCCAAAAGCTGAGTGTGATGTGTTACTCATGATAGTATCTTGTAAGTGTTTAGAAATATATTCAGGCCTAAAATATACTGTTTGGTCCACCAGCCACTGTGGCAGGTTGATTTAAAAATCTACCAGCCATTCAGATTTTTTTTTACCAGCAAAAACTAAATAAAATAGATGAGCATGCTTTGTAATGTCTCTTAAAACAATACATGTGTTACTAGAAGTAATGTGGTATATGTTTAAGTTCATTTTTTTGTGACCTTAGTCTGAGCCAAAATATCAGACGAGACAACATTTTCACCTGCCCCTTTAAGGATGGGAGGTTACCATGGTAATGTGACTGGAGTTATGTTTGTGCCTGTGAGATTGAGAGTCTGACTAATAGCCAACGTCTTCTCTTCCCTAGCAGTTGAATCTCAAACATTGAAAAACAATTCTAGCTTGTGAACAAAACAATGCAAATAGCCAAGAAACAGAAGGACAGTCTCACTTCAGCAGAATTTGAATTTGATAAACATTTAAGCCTGTGCGCAGCACTTCTAAAAATGAATCTCACTCAGATCTTCATGTGCGCAAAGCCCCCAGCCAGGGATGCAGCGCAAGGTGGGATAGGCTCCATACGATTCGTAGTTCTTTGACTTCGTGCGATTAATTTAACATCTATGAAACAAAAACGGCAGAAACAGCTATAGAATGTGATCATACTTGGCTATTTATATTCACACAGGCGAGTGAAATGCTTGCACTGTGGAGCCGTGAACACCAGCCAACGTGACTAGTGAAAGACATCTTTCCCACCAATGTCAAAATCGACACACATTTGGCAGGTGGTGGGTGTTCATTTTAGGCCCTGAACATATGCGATTCTTATTTACAATAAAAGTTACCCCAAAATGGTCATATTAGATTGTTTAGAAATGCAGGAAATTAGCTTTACATGCCCCAAAAATTCTGAGGAAGGACCCCCAGATCCCCTGCCAGGTTATGACCCCTCCGAACTTCTAAAACCAAAGTTGCACCCCTGAAACGCAAGTACTTCAAAGATTTTGCTGAGTTACCGTTCATAAGGAAATTCAGTCAATTGAAAGAAATTCATTAGGCTCTAATCATGGGATTTCACATGACTGGGAATACAGATATGCATCTGCTGGTCACAGATATCTTTAAAAAATAAAGGTAGGGGCGTGGATCAGAAAACCAGTCAGTATCTGGTGTGACCACCCTTTGCCTCATGCAGCGCAACATCTCTTTCACATTATTTTTGTTGTACTTTTTACCCCTTTTTCTCCCCAATCTCGGGATATCCAATTTGAACTTTGTCTTGTCCGTAGGAGAGTTGCAGCGATGGGACTCGGGAAAGGCAAAGGTTGAGAGCAATGCTTCAGATTTGATCAGGCTGTTGATTGTGGCCTGTGGAATGTTGTCCCATCACTCTTCAATGGATGTGCGAAGTTGCTGGTTATTGGCTGGGAAATGGAAAACGCTGTCGTACACGTCAAGCATCCCAAACATGCTCAATGGGCGACGTGAGTATTTGGACAATGGACCAACTGGGATTTTTAGCTTCCAGGAATTGTGTACAGATCCTTGCGACATGGGGCCGTGCATTATCATGCTGAAAACATGTGATGGCGGCGGATGAATGGCACAACAATGGGCCCCAGGATCATGTCACAGTATCTATGTGCACCTCCTGGTTGGTTGGTCTGGTACTCCTTCTGAGACACTGAGCTAGGTGCTCTACCTGTACAGAGAAGAGGACTGTCAGATGTGGTCTGACTACGGCAGTAATTCTAACATCCTAGACCAAGGTTACACATCACAGAAACACTGTTGGAAAATCAAGGACAGTAACAGAAGCAATTTCACAGTAAAAAAAAACAAAAATGCCCTCTTTCAAATTAAAATCACATAGATATAATATGGATATTTAGGCTATCATTAAATCAGAAGTGTTGCAGAGCATAGGTATACTGTTGATGTAGAATAATATTCTGTTAATCTTCCATACTATTCATGGGCCTTTTTGTTAAAAGGCTTCAGGCTTGTGAAAGTTATTCCCTCCTGGCCTGAAAAAGCAAAGCACTTCTTGTTAGTCTCTTTTCTGTGAGAGTGGGACAAAGCCCCGGGAAAACCACTGTCATGATCAGCATAATGCGAAGCACAAAACGGTCAGTTTTGTCCGGCGTAATTTCCCTCCTTTACTTGATTAAAACATTGTCTCTGAGAACATGATCACAATAAGGCTCCCAGCGCAGCTGAGGACAGTGGTTTACTGTACAGCAGTTTCCATGGCTTATGAATTTACAACTAGAGGTCGACCGATTAATCGGAATGGCCGATTAATTAGGGCCGATTTCAAGTTTATAACAATCGGTAATTTTGGGTGCCGATTTTTAAACGTTTTTATATACCTTTATTTAACTGGGCAATTCAGTTAAGAACACATTCTTATTTTCAATGACTGCCTCGAACGGTGGGTTAACTGCCTTGTTCAGGGGCAGAACGACAGATTTTCACCTTGTCAGCTCGGGGATCCAATCTTGCAACATTGCAGTTAACGAGTCCAACGCAATAACGACCTGCCTCTCTCGTTGCACTCCACAAGGAGACTGCCTGTTACGCGAATGCAGTAAGCCAAGGTAAGTTGCTAGCTAGCATTACATTTATCTTATTTAAAACAATCAATCATAATCACTAGTTAACTACACATGGTTGATGATATTACTAGATATTATCTAGCGTGTCCTGCGTTGCATATAATCTGATTGAGCATACAAGCATCTAAGTATCTGACTTTGCGGTGGTAGGCAGAAGCAGGCGCGTAAACATTCATTCAAACAGCACTTTCGTGCGTTTCGCCAGCAGCTCTTTGTGCGTCAAGCATTGCGCTGTTTGACTTCAACCCTATCAACTCCCGAGATGAGGCGGTGTAACCGAAGTGAAATGGCTAGCTAGTTAGCGCGCGCTAATAGCGTTTCAAACATCACTGAGCCTTCTAGTAGTTGTTCCCCTTGCTCTGCATGGGTAACGCTGCTTTGATGGTGGCTGTTGTCTTTGTGTTGCTGGTTCGAGCCCAGGGAGGAGCGAGGAGAGGGACGGAAGCTATACTGTTACACTTGCAGTCTCCTGACCCCTCCTGTCTCAGCCTCCAGTATTTATGCTGCAGTAGTTTGTGTCGGGGGGCTAGGGTCAGTTTGTTATATCTGGAGTACTTCTCCTGTCCTATTCGGTGTCCTGTGTGAATCTAAGTGCGTTCTCTAATTCTCTCCTCTCTCTCGGAGGACCTGAGCCCTAGGACCATGCCCCAGAACTACCTGACATGATGACTCCTTGCTGTCCCCAGTCCACCTGGCCGTGCTGCTGCTCCAGTTTCAACTGTTCTGCCTTATTATTATTCGTCCATGCTGGTCATTTATGAACATTTGAACATCTTGGCCATGTTCTGTTATAATCTCCACCCGGCACAGCCAGAAGAGGACTGGCCACCCCACATAGCCTGGTTCCTCTCTAGATTTCTTCCTAGGTTTTGGTCTTTCTAGGGAGTTTTTCCTAGCCACTGTGCTTCTACACCTGCATTGCTTTCTGTTTGGGGTTTTAGGCTGGGTTTCTGTACAGCACTGAGATATCAGCTGATGTACGAAGGGCTATATAAATAAATGTGATTTGCAATACTAAAGTGCCTATAAGAACATCCAATAGTCAAAGGTTAATGAAATACAAATGGTAGAGGGAAATATTCCTATAATAACTACAACCTAAAACTTCTTACCTGGGAATATTGAAGACTCATGTTAAAAGGAACCACCAGCTTTCATATGTTCTGAGCAAGGAACTGAAACGTTAGCTTTCTTACATTGCACTTTCTTCTCCAACACTTTGTTTTTGCATTATTTAAACGAGGCTAAAGTGATTTTATTAATGTATTAAGTTAAAATAAGTGTTCATTCAGTATTGTTGTAATTGTCATTATTAAAAAATGTAATTTAAAAAAAAATGTATTTTAAAAAGCGTCCGATTAATTGGTATCGGTTTTTTGGTCCTCCAATAATCGGTATCGGCGTTGAAAAAAATCATAATCGGTCGACCTCTATTTACAACCAACATTCTTGACAGATATCTTGGATCATTTCTACACTTCAATAAACTTGTGAGCATATTCAATATCCAAAAAGGCAGCTTGGAGCATTACTTGAATGTAACATTACCAAATGAAGGACTGGCATTCAGACAACAATCAAGATCTAGGAAATATTGGACTCTGCCCATGTACAAATCACTGGCAAAGGACAGACTTTAGGGAGCCAAAAACCCACCTCCCAAAGTTGTCACAAAGCAGCATTGTTGGGTTGTTACTGTACACTAGCTAGCGAGATAGCCCACATAGAAAAGAATGTGACATAGAAACACTGGATTGACGTGCACTGTGAAAGAGGAAATATATAATCCCATGTTCAACTGCGTGTATAACCCATGACCTGTGCGATGGGGCGGCCAGTAGCCTAGATGTTAAGAGCATTGGGCCAGTAACCGAAAGGTTCAAATCCCAGAGCCGACTAGGTGAAGAATCTGTCGATGTGCCCTTGAGGAAGGCACTTAACCCTAATTTCTCCAGTAAAATTGCTTTGGATAAGAGTGTCTGCAATATATAAATAGTTTGATTTAAATATTTACATGCTTTGCAAGAAGAACAATTTCCCTAATAATCCTGTTTACATGGACATCTGAAATCCTGATGGGATACATGCAGAAAAATCACCAATCAAAATAAACGCTCTACCACAGCGACCATGTTATTTTTGGGAAGTCTAATTCTGAGTTCGGGTATATAAAGTTTGTATGTGAACATTTCTACGATGGATACTTTCCCCCCCGAACTCACATCACTCGTTAGGGAGGCTTGCACTGCTGGCACATGCCAAATCAAATACACTGCTCAAACTCAGATTAAGCTGGTTTACACGTCCCAGGGTTTCCGTTAGGAAAATGTGGCGCCCCGAACAATGTGACTGGGAAGATTTGAATTTAACGGCAGTTTCAGAAGTTAACCCGACCCATATGCATTGGGTACATAAGCCATTAAGGCGTCCACCTACGGTGCTCAGAATGACAGAAGTCACATTTAGATTATGGTAATGCGCTTAACAGAACATCAAACTCATGTAATGAAGCAGCCAATAAAACAATTTAAATATTTGTCAAAACGCAATTCACAGGAAAACACCATTCTAAACAGAGCACCTGAATGGTTCCATATGTGACAGAGATTAAAACAAACATTGAAAGGGGGGGGGGGGCAACAACTAGGCTGGGTTGCTAATATGACTAGGATTGTGCCTTTGGCTTCTGGACAATAAAATAAACTTGATATGAAAACCAACAGAACAGGAGAGATTGTCAAATAGACCACAATGGGTGACATTCAACAGTGAGTGCAGCACAAAGAAAACCGTCTCAACTGGATCACTCTGTACAGATGACAGTAGGAGCATCTGCTCTGAGATAACATATATTAAATACTCTGAAGGCACATCCAATTCTGATTACATGATTCAGTTTACAATGGATGAGTTTGACCTTGGTGCAAGGAGAACATCCTGGATCTGAATGCCACCAAGACCAAAGACCTTAGAATAGACTTTAGGAAGCAATCAGCTCCGAAAGAAATCACCATTTGTGACCAGGGCATAGTTGGAGTACCAAGTACCTTGGTACTATAGTTGACAATAAGATGAACATTTGGAGCCAACAGTAGGCGAGTGTTATCTAAATGTCAGTCAAGACTGTACTTCCTGCGTAGTCTTAGAAGGCTGAATGTCAAATCTGTTTTACAATCCCTTTTAGAGGTCGACAGATTATGATTTTTCAACGCCGATACCGATTATTGGAGGACCAAAAAAAGCCAATACCGATTAAATAGCCAATTTTTTTATGACAATTACAACAATACTGAATGAACACTTATTTTAACTTAATACATCAATAAAAATCTATTTAGCCTCAAATAAATAAAGAAACATGTTCAATTTGGTATAAATAATGCAAAAACAAAGTGTTGGAGAAGAAAGTAAAGTGCAATATGTGCCATGTGAAAAAAGCTAATGTTTAAGTTCCTTACTCAGAACATATGAATGCTGGTGGTTCCTTTTAACATGAGACGTCAATATTCCAAGGTAAGCGGTTTAAGGTTGTAGTTATAGGACTCTCTCTCTCTACCATTTGTATTTCATATACAGTGGGGCAAAAAAGTATTTAGTCAGCCACCAATTGTGCAAGTTCTCCCACTTAAAAAGATGAGGCCTGTAATTTTCATCATAGGTACACTTCAACTATGACAGACAAAATGAACAAAAAATATCCAGAAAATCACATTGTAGGATTTTAATGAATTTATTTGCAAATTATGGTGGAAAATAAGTATTTGGTCAATAACAAAAGTTTCTCAATACTTTGTTATATACCCTTTGTTGGCAATGACAGAGGTCAAACGTTTTCTGTAAGTCTTCACAAGGTTTTCACACACGGTTGCTGGTATTTTGGCCCATTCCTCCATGCAAATCTCCTCTAGAGCAGTGATGTTTTGGGGCTGTTGCTGGGCAACACGGACTTAACTCCCTCCAAAGATTTTCTATGGGGTTGAGATCTGGAGACTGGCTAGGCCACTCCAGGACCTTGAAATGCTTCTTGCGAAGCCACTCCTTCGTTGCCGGGGCGGTGTGTTTGGGATCATTGTCATGCTGAAAGACCCAGCCACGTTTCATCTTCAATGCCCTTGCTGATGAAAGGAGGTTTTCACTCAAAATCTCATGATACATGGCCCCATTCATTCTTTCCTTTACACGGATCAGTAGTCCTTGTCCCTTTGCAGAAAAACAGCCCCAATGCATGATGTTTCCACCCCCATGCTTCACAGTAGGTATGGTGTTCTTTGGATGCAACTCAGCATTCTTTATCCTCCAAACACAACGAGTTGAGTTTTTACCAAAAAGTTATATTTTGGTTTCATCTGACATTCTCCCAATCTTCTTCTGGATCATCCAAATGCTCTCTAGCAAACTTCAGACGGGCCTGGACATGTACTGGCTTAAGCAGGGGGACACTTCTGGCACTGGAGGATTTGAGTCCCTGGCGGCGTAGTGTGTTACTGATGGTAGGCTTTGTTACTTTGGTCTCAGCTCTCTGCAGGTCATTCACTAGGTCCCCCCATGTGGTTCTGGGATTTTTACTCACTGTTCGTGTGATCATTTTGACCCCACGGGGTGAGATCTTGCGTGGAGCCCCAGATCGAGGGAGATTATCAGTGGTCTTGTATGTCTTCCATTTCCTAATAATTGCTCCCACAGTTGATTTCTTCAAACCAAGCTGCTTACCTATTGCAGATTCAGTCTTCCCAGCCTGGTGCAGGTCTACAATTTTGTTTCTGGTGTCCTTTGACAGCTCTTTGGTCTTGGCCATAGTGGAGTTTGGAGTGTGACTGTTTGAGGTTGTGGACAGGTGTCTTTTACACTGATAACAAGTTCAAACAGGTGCATTAATACAGGTAACGAGTGGAGGACAGAGGAGCCTCAAAGAAGAAGTTACAGGTCTTTGAGAGCTAGAAATCTTGCTTGTTTGTAGGTGACCAAATACTTATTTTCCACCATAATTTGCAAATAAATTAATTAAAAATCCTACAATGTGATTTTCTGGATTTGCTTTTCTCATTTTGTCTGTCATAGTTGAAGTGTACCTATGATGAAAATGACAGGCCTCATCTTTTTAAGTGGGAGAACTTGCACAATTGGTGGCTGACTAAATACCTTTTTGCCCCACTGTACCTTTGACTATTGGATGTTCTTATTAGATGTCGACCGATTAATCGGAATGGCTGATTAATTAGGGCCGATTTCAAGTTTTCATAACAATCGGAAATGGTTTTTTGGGGGCGCCGATTTGTTTTTTTTTACACCTTTATTCAATCTTTATTTAACTAGGCAAGTCAGTTAAGAACACATTCTTATGTTCAAAGACAGCCTAGGAACGGTGGGTTAACTGCCTCGTTCAGCTCTTGTAAGCTCGGGGGATCCAATCTTGCAACCTTACAGTTAACTAGTCCAACGCAATAACGACCTGCCTCTCTCTCTCGTTGCACTCCACAAGGAGACTGACTGCCTGTTACGCAAATGCAGTAAGCCAAGGTAAGTTGCTAGCTAGCATTACATTTATCTTATTTAAAACAATCAATCATAATCACTAGTTAACTACACATGGTTGATGATATTACTAGATATTATCTAGCGTGTCCTGTGTTGCATATAATCTGACTGAGCATACAAGATACAAGTATCTGACTGAGCGGTGGTAGGTAGAAGCAGACGCGTAAACATTCATTCAAACAGCACTTTCGTGCGTTTTGCCAGCAGCTCTTCGTTGTGCGTCAAGCATTGCGCTGTTTATGACTTCAAACCTATCAACTCCCGAGATGAGGCTGGTGTGACCGAAGTGAAATGGCTGGTTAGTTAGCGTGCGCTAATAGCGTTTCAAACTTCACTCGCCTTGGGGTGGTTGTTTCCCTTGCTCTGCATTGGTAATGCTGCTAAAATTCTGCTAAATTGATTTTATTGATGTTTTATATTAAGTTAAAATAACTGTTCATTCAGTATTGTTGTAATTGTCATTATTACAAATACATTTTTAAATATTTAAATTTGTATAAAAAAAACTATTATAAAAAATTACATTTAAAAAATAATTTAAATTAAAATGAATCAGGCTATTAATTGGTGTCGGCTTTTTTGGTCCTCCAATAATCGGTATTGAAAAATCATAATCGGTCGACCTCTAGTTCTTATAGCCACTTTAGTATTGCCAGTGTAACAGTATAGTTTCCGTCCCTCGCCCCCTCTTCCTGGGCTCGAACCAGGAACACATCGACAACAGCCAACCTCGAAGCATCGTTACCCATCGCTCCACAAAATCCGCAGCCCTTTCAGAGCAAGTCTTTGCCTAACCAATATACAGTGTCTATGGGGTCATATTGCACTTCCTATGGCTAGATGTCAACAGTCTTTAGAACCTTGTTTCAGGCTTCTACTGTGAAGGGGGAGAGAATAAGAGCTGTTTGAGTCAGAGGTCTGGCAGAATGCCATGAGCCCAGTCAGGCGCGCGGCCGTGAGAGCTAGCTGCGTTCCTTTTCATTTCTAAAGACAAAGGAATTGTCTGGTTGAAACATTATTGAAGATTTATGATAACATCCTAAAGATTGATTCTATACATCGTTTGACATGTTTCTACGAACTGTAATATAACTGACTTTTCGTCTGAACTAACTGCTCGCGCACTGTGCATTTGGATTACTAGGCTAAACGCGTAAACAAAAAGGAGGTATTTGGACATAAATGATGGACTTTATTGAACAAAACAAACATTTATTGTGGAACTGGGATTCCTGGGAGTGCATTCCGATGAAGATCAAAGGTAAGTGAATATTTATAACGCTATTTCTGAGTTGTGACACCTCTCCTTCTTTGGAAAATGGCTGTATGTTTTTCTGTGACTTGGCGCTGACCTAACATAATAGCAAGGTGTGCTTTCGCTAGCGTCCCACATATCCCAGAGAAGTTAAAGGCAATGCTACCAAATACCAATTAAGTGCATGTAAACTTCTGACCCACTGGGAATGTGATGAAAGAAATAAGATTAAATAAATCAGTCTCTACTATTATTCTGACATTTCACATTCTTAAAATAAAGTGGTGATCCTAACTGACCTAAGACAGGGAATTTTTACTAGGATTAAATGTCAGGAATTGTGAAAAACTGAGTTTAAATGTATTTGGCTATGGTGTATGTAAACTTCCGACTTCAAATGTGTATCAGACCTTTTTTTGATGTACTCAAAGATCCATTATTAAAAACTACACTTGATTCAACATTTAGTTTTTCAATTTAAATTATTATATACAATTCTTGCCACCAACAGAATGCTATATATGGGGCATACAACAATCTCAGCTCTGTAGATTTTGCTGTGAAGAAACAGAATCAATAGATTATTTATTTATTTAGGAATGGTAAAAAAATATATATATATTTAATCACATAATATTAACCTTACAAATAGCAGTGTTGGGCGATTTGGAAAGCCATAGTCAATAAATAATATAATAATAGTCGTAGGAAAGGTTTTCATCTTTAGCTCACAATCTGTGGATACTATACGATTAGAAAGGTTAAAAAAAATAATGTAAAACATCACAGTACAATTGAAAAATATGGCACATGGAAACTAATATACCTTCTAAGCATTGGTATCTGTCATGTGTAAATGTTGCTGTTTATGTTCACTATATAGCTTTCTGACATGCCAAAATAAAGTTATTAAATTAAATCTGCTGGCCGTGGTTAATCCTTACCAGATACATGATACCTGAGATACATCTCCCTCTGGCTGTGGTTAATCCCTACCACAACCTGTACATGTGAACAACTCCTTTTCTTTCTCCAAATTCCTTTCTTCATTTCCAAGCTCCCCTTCTTTCCCTCATCTAACTTTATTTTCATCTCTAATGACTGATATTCTCTGGTACTTTTGTATACTTTTTAGCCAGTAGTTCTGAAAGTAGAGTCCACTGCCAAAGGTGGTCCCCAAAAATTGGAAAGGGAGCAAGGAAAGGGTATAGGAACTAGGAAAGGAAAGAACACAAGGAAAGGGAAATAAGGATGAGGCAAGGAAAATGAAGTATGGAAGGAAAGGAAGCAAGGAAATGAGGAATGAAAGCTACGAAAGGAGGAAGGGCACAAGGAAAATGACCTAGGAAATAAAGGAAAATAACAAGAAACGGGAGCTAGGAAAGTAGGAAAGGAAGCTAGGAAAAGAGGAAACAAAGGAGAGAGGAAAGGAATCTAGGAAAGAAAAGCAGTCCACATGGCCAGTAGAGGAAAGGAAGTTAGCAAAGGAATCTATGACATGAGTGAGGAAAGGAAATATGGAAAGAAAAGGAGGAATTCACCAGGGTTGGGGTCAATTACATTTGTTATTTAGCAGACAGTCTAATCCAATACGATTTACAGTAGTGAGTGCATACATTTTCACACTTTTTTTCCCCCTGTGCTGGTCCGCCATGGGAAACGAACCAATATCCCTTCCGTTGCAAGTGCCATGCTTTACCAACTGAGCCACTTGGGTCAGTTCCATTTAAATTCAGTAAGTACACTAGAATTCAAATTCTCTTGAATATTTTTCATTTAGGAAAATTTTGAATTTGGTTAACTTTGAGTTGACTGGAATTGAAATGGAATTGAACCATGGCGTTCACATGTATGTGGTCGAGATTAACCACGGCAAGTAGAGAGGAAATTAAGAAGGAAAGGAATCTAGGAAAGAAAAGGAGTTCACATGTATGTGGTAACCACGGACAGTAGCTGGCGATAGTATTGGTTTTAGAGACAGGCAAGTTCTAGTCACAGTCTACTGCTGCGGGGCTGCAGAACGATAACGTTATTATTGTATTGGGCTATCTAGCTAGGTTGCTAACATGACCTAATGCCCCTCTAGAAAATTAGTATCACCAGGAAAAACAAGTAGTTGTTGTGCTAGCTAGCTAACCAACTACCCATTTGTCATCATGATATAATAAACATGACTTACTTACATTAGATAAATCAGCTAGGCCATCTCCATTCAATGATAGAACCCTCTGTTTCAAAAACTGGGATATACGGTACTCAGTCTGTGACCTACTTTCTCCCCTCTGTCATGACTGCCGCACTACTAACCTAGTTTTTCTAAACCAATTGTATAGGAGGACTACACCATGTCCTTTTTCTCATCAATCACAAAACGTTTGAGAACAGGAAAAGATGATGGACGTACTGGTTATCCAATCACAGGGGGCACATTTGACATTGCAGCCGACTTTAAACATTGGGCGCGTTTGAGCGAATCATTTTTGTTAAGTCGTGACTATCATTGGTCACCGCTTTTCAGTGTGTTGTATTATGGGGTAAAACAAATAACCGACCGAGAAGTCGCATGCATGAACTTTACAAAAACCTTGTGATCAAAGCTCATGAAGTTTTGACTTCAGTCGAAACTTTGAGGCTCTCTCACAAATTGATAGTAAAATATACACACATATATGTCCAGTTTGTGACATGGGAGTTGAATGTTTATTTTGACATTACAAGAAAAACTTGTACTGCCATGTTGCATTGAGTTTTGCTGTTGGAAAACCACATAAGTGTCTGACTTTTCGTTGTCCGAGATGCTCCTCCCCCGACTTTACTCCTCGACCTTCAGCTGCAGTCGGTTGCTTTCGCCTTACCACTCAAATACGCCCAGTTCCTCTGCCCAGGGTTTGCTGATGCCTGCCAGATCTTACACCTGGATCAGACAACTGTGTCATTGCAGCATGCGCCATAATAAATTCTGCAGTAAAACTTTTTTCATTATGTAATCAAAAATGTTTGCTGGATATAGAGTACCAGTCAAAAGTTTGGACACACCTACTCATTCAAGAGTTTCTTTATTTTTTAAAACTATTTTCTACATTGTAGAATATATATGTAATATATATGAAGTAACCCAAAAAGTGTTAAACAAATCAAAATATATTTTAGATTCTTCAAAGTAGCCACCCTTTGCCTTGATGACAGCTTTGCACACTCTTGGCATTCTCTCAACCAGCTTCACCTGGAATGCTTTTTCAACAGTCTTGAAGGAGTTCCCAAATCTGCTGAGCACTCGTTGGCTGCTTTTGCTTCACTCTGCGGTATTGCTGCCATGCTATGTTGTTGTCTTAGGTCTCTCTTTATGTAGTGTTGTGGGGTCTCTCGTCATGATGTGTGTCCTCTCTTTTTATATAATTTTTCATTTTTAAATCCAGCCCCCATCCCCGCCTCTGCAGGAGTTCTTTTGCCTTTTGGTAGGCCGTCATTGTAAGTAAGAATTTGTTTTTCAAATAAATTAAATTAAATGTTATTGGTCGCATACACATGATTAGCAGATGTTATTGCGGGTGCTTCTAGCTCCGACATTGCAGTAGTATCTAATAAGTAATATCTAACAAATTACGCAACAGATACCTAATACACACAAATCTAAGTAGGAATGAATTAAGACTATATACATATGGACGTTCAATGCCAGAGCTGAACGGACTAAGATACAGTAGAATAGTATACAATACAGTATATACATATGAGTTGAGTAATACAAGATATGTAAACATTATTAACTGAGATACCATAGAATAAAATTGAAAACAGTATATACATATCAAATTTATTTATATAGTCCTTCTTACATCAGCTGATATCTCAAAGTGCTGTACAGAAACCCAGCCTAAAACCCCAAACAGCAAGCAATGCAGGTGTAGAAGTGGCCAGGAAAAACTCCCTAGAAAAGTCCAAAACCCAGGAAGAAACCTAAAGAGGAACCAGGCTATGAGGGGTGACCAGTACTCTTCTGGCTGTGCCGGATGGAGATTATAACAGAACATGGCCAAGATGTTCAAATGTTCACAAATGACCAGCATGGTCAAATAATAATCACAGTAGTTGTCGAAGTGTGCAACAGGTCAGCACATCAGGAGTAAATGTCAGTTGGCTTTTCATAGCCAATCATTAAGAGTATCTCGACCGCTCCTGCTGAGAATTGAAAACAGCAGGTCTGGGACAGGTAGCACGTCCGGTGAACACGTCAGGGTTCCATAGCCGCAGGCAGAACAGTTGAAACTGGAACAGCAGCACGGCCAGGTGGACTGGGGACAGCAAGGAGTCATCATGCCAGGTAGTCCTGAGGCATGGTCCTAGGGCTCAGGTCCTCCGAGAGAGAGAAAGAAAGAGAGAATTAGAGAGAGCATACTTAAATTCACACAGGACAACGGATAAGACAGGAGAAGTATTCCAGATATAACAAACTGACCCTAGCCCCAGACACAAACTACTGCAGCATAAATACTGGAGGCTGAGACAGGAGGGGTTAGGAGACACTGTGGCCCCATCCGATGATACCCCCGGACAGAGCCAAACAGGAAGGATATAACCCCACCCACTTTGCCAAAGCACAACCCCCACACCACTAGAGGGATATCTTCAACACCAACTTACCATCCTGAGACAAGGCCGAGTATAGCCCACAAAGATCTCCACCACGGCACAACCCAAGGGGGGGGCGCCAACCCAGACAGGAAGATCATGTCAGTGACTCAACCCATTCAAGTGACGCACCCCTCCTAGGGACGGCATGAAAGAGCACCAGTAAGCCAGTGACTCAGCCCCTGTAATAGGGTTAGAGGCAGAGAATCCCAGTGGAGAGGGGAACCGGCCAGGCAGAGACAGCAAGGGCGGTTCATTGCTCCAGAGCCTTTCAGTTCAACTTCACACTCCTGGGCCAGACTACACTCAATCATATGACCCACTGAAGAGATGAGTCTTCGGTAGAGACTTTAAGGTTGAGACCGAGTCTGCGTCTCTCACATGGGTAGGCAGACAATTCTATAAAAATGGAGCTCTACAGGAGAAAGCCCTGCCTCCAGCTGTTTGCTTAGAAATTCTAGGGACAATTAGGATGCCTGCGTCTTGTGACCGTAGCGTAAGTGTAGGTATGTACGGCAGGACCAAATCGGAAAGATAGGTAGGAGCAAGCCCATGTAATGCTTTGTAGGTTAGCAGTAAAACCTTGAAATCAGCCCTTGCCTTAACAGGAAGCCAGTGTAGGGAGGCTAGCACTGGAGTAATATGATCAAATTTTGGGGTTCTAGTCAGGATTCTAGCAGCCGTATTTAGCACTAACTGAAGTGTATTTAGTGCTTTATCCGGGTAGCCGGAAAGTAGAGCATTGCAGTAATCTAACCTAGAAGTAACAAAAGCATGGATTAATTTTTCTGCATCATTTTTGGACAGAAAGTTTCTGATTTTTGCAATGTTACATAGATGGAAAAAGCTGTCCTTGAAACTGTCTTGATATGTTCGTCAAAAGAGAGATCAGGGTCTAGAGTAATGCAGAGGTCCTTCACAATTTTATTTGAGATGACTGTACAACCATCAAGATTAATTGTCAGATTCAACAGAAGATTTCTTTCTTTCTTGGGACCTAGAACAAGCATCTCTGTTTTGTCCGAGTTTAAAAGTAGAAAGTTTGCAGCCATCCACTTCCTTATGTTTGAAACACAGGCTTCTAGCGAGGGCAATTTTGGGGCTTCACCATGTTTCATTGAAATGTACAGCTGTGTGTCATCCGCATAGCAGTGAAAGTTAACATTATGTTTTCGAATGTCATCCCCAAGATGTAAAATATATAGTGAAAACAATAGTGGTCCTAAAACGGAACCTTGAGGAACACGCACCTCAGGGCAAGTGCAGGGAGGAGGAACAGGGCGTACCGGACTGCCGAGGCGCACTATAGGCCTGGTGCGTGGTGCCGGCACTGGTGGTACCGGGCTGGAGACACGCACCTCAGGGCGAGTGCGGGGAGCAGAAACAGGAAGTACTGGGCTCTGGAGACGCACAGGAAGCCTGGTGCGGGGGGCTGCCACCGGAGGGCTTGTACATGGAGGTGGCACCGGATAGACCGGACCGAGAAGGTGCACAGGAGGTCTCGAGCACCGAGCCTGCCCAACTTTACCTGGTTGAATGCTCCCCGTAGCCCGACTAGTGCGGCGAGGTGGAATAGCCCGCACTGGGCTGTGCTGGCGATCCGGGGACACCATGCGCAAGGCTGGTGCCATGTACACCAGCCCGAGTAGACCCGGCTTCATGGCACCTGGCTCGATGCCCACTCTAGCCCGGCCGATAGGAGGAGCTGGAATGTACCGCACAGGGCTATGCACAGCACAGGGGACACCTTGCTCACCACATAACACGGTGCCTGCCCCGTCTCTCTCTCTCTCTCTCTCCGGTAAGCACGGGAAGTTGGCGCAGATCTCCTACCTGGCTTCGCCACACTCCCCGTGTGCTCCCCCCAATACATTTTTGGGGCTGCCTCTCGGGCTTCCGTGCTAGCCGTGTACCCATATATCGTCGCCGTTCCTCCTGTGCTCTCTCCACCTGCTTCCATGGCAGGGTCTTGTCCCCTGCCATTACCTCCTCCCAGGATTTCAGTATTTCGTCCCGAGTCCTCGATTCCACAAAGCGCTGTTCCTCTTTATCACGCTGCTTGGTCCTTTCATGGTGGGTTATTCTGTCACATTCGTTGAATGGAGGAGACCAAGGCGCAGCGTGATATGAATACATATTCTATTTATTAATGAAGACAAACACTAAACAAACTATACAAAGTAACAAAACGACCATGAAGCTATCATATAAAAGTACAGGCAACTAGACATAGATAATAACCCACGAAATACCCAAAGAAGATGGCTGCCTAAATATGGGTCCCAATCAGAGACAACGATAAACAGCTGCCTCTAATTGAGAACCAATCTAGACAACCATAGACATACATAAACACCTAGATGGTTAACAACCCCATAAACATACAAAACCCCTAGACAGTACAAAAACACATACATCACCCATGTCACACCCTGACCTAACCAAAATAATAAAGAAAACAAAAAATACTAAGGTCAGGGCGTGACAAGTCGGAAGACTTTCAGTTTGGTGTGGCGCCATTTCCGTTCCAATTTTCTGGAAGCTTGCTTCAGAGCTCGGGTATTTTCTGTATACCAGGGAGCTAGTTTCTTACGACAAATGTTTTTAGTTTTTAGGGGTGCAACTGCATCTAGGGTATTGCGCAAGGTTAAATTGAGTTCCTCAGTTAGTTGGTTAACTGATTTTTGTCCTCTGACATCCTTGTGTAGGCAGAGGGAGTCCGGAAGGGCATCAAGGAATCTTTATGTTGTCTGAGAATTTATCGCATGACTTTTGATGCTCCTTGGTTGGGCTCTGAGCAGATTATTTGTTGCGATTGTAAACGTAATAAAATGGTGGTCCGATAGTCCAGGATTATCCGCTTTGACTACAAGGTCCGATAGGAATTCCGGGAACTCAGTGAAGAACGCTGTAAATGGCCCAGGAGGCCTGTAAACAGTAGCTATAAAAAGTGATTGTTACCCTCCAAACCCGGGACGTGAACTGTGGACCTCGATTAGATACGATGTCCTCTGGATCCCTGTAGTGCCGGAAGACGTGGGTAAATAGAGCCTCAGCAGTCTGTAGGGCCGTAGGGAGACCAGGCAATGGGAGGAGACGGCAGGACTTAGAGAACCGATCCACAACGACCAGAACGGTAGTGTTCCCCTGAGATGGGGGAAGATCAGTAAGGAAATCTACCGAGAGATGAGACCGGGAGGGGTTGTAACTTCCCTCTAGGCAGATGCTTAGGAGCCTTGCTCTGAGTGCATACCGAACAGGAAGAGACAGAGCTTCACATCCTTAGCTAAGGTGGGCCACCAGTATTTCCCCCTAAGACTCCACAATATCCTATCAATCCCCGGATGACCCGAAGAAGGTAGCAATTTATCACAGACACCAAGCGGCATGTACCTAAGACCGGTCAGACACTGTGAAGGCGCAGGTTTAACCCTCAACGCCCGCTCGATGTCCGCGTCCACCTCCCATACCACCGGGGCCACCAGCCGAGAGGCTGGAAGGATGGGAGTGGGATCGATGGACCGGTCCTCGGTGTCATAGAGATGGGACAGCGCGTCGGCCTTAGTGTTAAGGGAACCTGGTCTGTAAGAGATCGTAAATCTAAGGCGTGTAAAGAACATGGCCCACCTAGCCTGATGCGGATTCAGTCTCCTCGCTGCTCGAATATACTCCAGATTGCGGTGGTCAGTCCAGATGAGGAAAGGGTGTTTAGCCCCCTCTAGCCAGTGTCTCCACACCTTCAGGGCTTTTACCATAGCTAGTAACTCCCGGTCCCCCACATCATAGTTCCGCTCCGCCGGACCCAGCTTCTTGGAAAAGAAAGCGCAGGGACGGAGCTTCGGTGGCGTGCCCGAGCACTGTGACAGCACGGCTCCAACCCCAGCCTCGGAGGCATCCACCTCCACTATGAATGCTAATGAAGGGTCCGGATGTGCCAACATTGGAGCTTCAGTAAACAGAGCCTTCAACTGGTTGAAGGCTCCATCAGCCTCGGCCGACCACCGTAGATGCACCGGCCCCCCCTTCAGCAGTGAGGTAATGGGCACCGCTACTTGGCAAAAACCCTGGATAAACCTCTGGTAGTAATTGGCAAACCTTAAAAACCGCTGCACCTCCTTTACCGTGGTCGGAGTCGACCAATTACGCAAGGCGTTCACGCGGTCACACTCCATCACCATCCCTGAGCTGGAAATGTGATAACCCATGAAGGAAACTGCTTGTTTGGAGAACACACATTTCTCAGCCTTGACGTATAGGACATGCTCCAAATTCTCCATGCATGCACTTCGTAGCCTATAGCTTACAGGCTTTGGATTTAATTGAGACCACACAAAATAGCCTATAAGAGTACCTGATATTGCGTGCCCAGTGAAAAATAAGCGATAAGTCCCTGAGATTCTCATCTACAAAGGATTGTAAGACGGCTGGAGCATTGTTCAACCCATACGGCATGACGAGGTACTCATAGTGGCCTGATGTGGTACTAAACTCTGTTTTCCACTCGTCTCCTCCCCGAATACGCACCAGATTAAACGCGCTCCTGAGGTCCAGTTTTGTGAAGAAACGCGCTCAGTGGAATGATTCCACCTCTGTAGCGATGAGAGGTAGCGGATAACTAAATCCCACTGTGATCGAATTGAGACCTCGATAATCAATGCACGGACACAGTCCTCCCTCCTTTTTCCTCACAAAAAAGAAACTCGAGGAGACGGGTGACATGGAGGGCCGAATGTACCCCAGTCTCAGAGCTTCCGTGACATATGTCTCCATAGCCAACGTCTCCTCCTGTGACAATGGGTGCACGTGACTCCGGGGAAGTGCAGCGTTCTCCTGGAGGTTTATCACCCAATCCCACCGTCGATGGGTTGGTCATTTGATCGCCTTTTTCTTACTAAAAGCGATAGCCAAATCGGCATATTCTGGGGGAATGTGCACGGTGGAAACCTGGTCTGGACTCTCCACCTTCGTGGCACCGATGAAAACTCCTATACACCTACCTGAACACTCGTCTGACCACCCCTGAAGAGCCCCCTGTTTCCAGGAAATGAGGGGATTGTGCATAGCCAGCCAGGGAAACCCAACACCACTGGAAACCCAGGTGAATCAATAAGGTAAAAACTGATCTCCTCCCTATGATTCCCCTGCGTTACCATATCCAGCGGAATCGTGGCCTCCCTGACCAGCCCTGACCCTAACGGTCGGCTATCTAAGGAGTGCACGGGGACAGGTGGGTCTATCTGCACTAATGGAATACCCAACTTACGGGCGAGTCCGCAATCCATAAAACTCCCAGCTGCGCCTGAATCGACTAGCGCCTTATGCTGGAGAGAGGGAAAAAACGCAGGAAAAAAAATAAACAAAAACATGTGACCAACAGGGAGCTCTGAGTGAGTTTGGTGCCTACTCACTCGCCGCTTTGCCCTCTGGTGGGTGGTAGAACACAGCTCGAAAACGGCGGGTGAACTCCGGGTAGTGGTCCCGAGCCGAGTCTGGGCTGTTCCAGACAGAGTTGGCCCAGTCCAGGGCCCTACCCGACAAACTTGAATTCTGTGAAGAACTTTTTTGACTGCAATCTGAGGTGCAGTTACAGTAACTCTAATGAACGTATCCTCTGCAGCAGAGGTAACTCTGGGTCTTCCTTTCCTGTGGCGGTCCTCATGAGAGCCAGTTTCATCATAGCGCTTGAAGGTTTTTGCGACTGCACTTGAAGAAACTTTCTAAATTCTTGAAATGTTCCGTATTGACTGACATTCCTGTCTTAAAGTAATGATGGACTGTCATTGCTTATTTGAGCTGTTCTTGCCATAATATGGACTTGGTCTTTTAGAAAATAGGTCTATCTTCTGTATACCAACCCTACCTTGTCACAACACAATTGATTGGCTCAAATGCATTAAGAAGGAAATAAATTCCACAAAGTAACTTTTAAGAAGACACACCTTTTTAATTGAAGTGCATTCCAGATGACTACTTCATGAGCGGGTTGAGAGAATGCCAAGAGTGTGCAAAGCTGTCATTTTTACCACTACTTCTTCTGGTGTACCAAAACGCCATGACTCTGTCGGTCTGAGCGAGGCGTTACAATGGCTGGTTAGGTATTTTATGTATCAGCTAACCACATCATACAGAAATCTGTCAATTGATGAAGCAGTCCATGATGTGCATGCAACCATTGGTAGATGCATGTAATTGAGCAGGGGAACGAGACCAATAGTGGGCTCGTTTGAGTAGTAAAGCACCCACTACATTCCCGCGCCCACTACGCATCACTACATGTCACGCCCACTGCCATTGAGGCTGCTAGCTAGCTTGGGGACACCTGTACACAACTACCCTGAATTAGTTTCACTGGTAAGAGAAATGGGCTGGCGCCCCATTAGGTCATACAAGTGGGCACGTTTGAGTGGTAAGGGCGGCTTAAGCAACCGACTGTAGACGAAAGTCGAGGTGTGAAATCAGGGGTGGTACAACCCCCCGACAGTTGAAAGTCAGACACTGTGGTTTTCCAACAGCAAGGCTCAGATCAAAGTGTTGCCGTTATTTATACAAGTTTGTATTTCTCTCGGTCTTCAAGCCCCAAATTACACACTCACAAACTGAAATCGTATATCGTGTTTAATGGGCGAGAGTCCTGAATCAATCAAAGACCAAGCCAAGCGCTTCAGAGTCCTTGTAAAGTGCAACCCTAAGATTGGGTATAGCCAAGGTAAAATCAAATCAAATCAAATGTTATTTGTCTCATACACATGGTTAGCAGATGTTAATGCGAGTGTAGCGAAATGCTTGTGCTTCTAGTTCCGACAATGCAGTAATAACCAACAAGTAATCTAACTAACAATTCCAAAACTACTGTCTTATACACAGTGTAAGGGGATAAAGAATATGTACATAAAGATATATGAATGAGTGATGGTACAGAGCAGCATAGGCAAGATACAGTAGATGTTATTGAGTACAGTATATACATATGAGATGAGTATGTAAACAAAGTGGCATAGTTAAAGTGGCTAGTGATACATGTATTACATAAGGATGCAGTAGATGAGTACAGTATATACGTATGCATATGAGATGAATAATGTAGGGTATGTAACATTATATTAGGTAGCATTGTTTAAAGTGGCTAGTGATATATTTTACATCATTTCCCATCAATTCCCATTATTAAAGTGGCTGGAGTTGAGTCAGTGTCAGTGTGTTGGCAGCAGCCACTCAATGTTAGTGGTGGCTGTTTAACAGTCTGATGGCCTTGAGATAGAAGCTGTTTTTCAGTCTCTCGGTCCCAGCTTTGATGCAACTGTACTGACCTTGCCTTCTGGATGATAGCGGGGTGAACAGGCAGTGGCTCGGGTGGTTGTTGTCCTTGATGATCTTTATGGCCTTCCTGTGACATCAGGTGGTGTAGGTGTCCTGGAGGGCAGGTAGTTTGCCCCCGGTGATGCGTTGTGCAGACCTCACTACCCTCTGGATAGCCTTCCGGTTGTGGGCGGAGCAGTTGCCGTACCAGGCGGTGATACAGCCCACCAGGATGCTCTCGATTGTGCATCTGTAGAAGTTTATGAGTGCTTTTGGTGACAAGCTGAATTTCTCCAGCCTCCTGAGGTTAAAGAGGCGCTGCTGCGCCTTCTTCACGATGCTGTCTGTGTGAGTGGACCAATTCAGTTTGTCTGTGATGTGTATGCCGAGGAACTTAAAACTTACTACCCTCTCCACTACTGTTCCATCAATGTGGATAGGGGGTGTTCCCTCTGCTGTTTCCTGAAGTCCACAATAATCTCCTTAGTTTTGTTGACGTTGAGTGTGAGGTTATTTTCCTGACACCACACTCCGAGGGCCCTCACCTCCTCCCTGTAGGCCGTCTCGTCGTTGTTGGTAATCAAGCCTACCACTGTTGTGTCGTCGGCAAACTTGATGATTGAGTTGGAGGTGTGCGTGGCCACGCAGTCGTGGGTGAACAGGGAGTACAGGAGAGGGCTCAGAACGCACCCTTGTGGGGCCCCAGTTTTGAGGATCAGCGGGGTGGAGATGTTGTTGCCTACCCTCACCACCTGGGGGCGGCCCGTCAGGAAGTCCAGTACTCAGTTGCACAGGGCGGGGTCGAGACCCAGGGTCTCAAGCTTTATGACGAGCTTGGAGGGTACTATGGTGTTGAATGCCGAGCTGTAGTCGATGAACAGCATTCTCACATAGGTATTCCTCTTGTCCAGATGGGTTAGGGCAGTGTGCAGTGTGGTTGAGATTGCATCGTCTGTGGACCTATTTGGGTGGTAAGCAAATTGGAGTGGGTCTAGGGTGTCAGGTAGGGTGGAGGTGATATGGTACTTGACTAGTCTCTCAAAGCACTTCATGATGACGGAAGTGAGTGCTACGGGGCGGTAGTCGTTTAGCTTAGTTACCTTACCTTACCTTTCTTGGGAACAGGAACAATGGTGGCCCTCTTGAAGCATGTGGGAACAGCAGACTGGTATAGGGATTGATTGAATATGTCCGTAAACACACCGGCCAGCTGGTCTGCGCATGCTCTGAGGGTGTGGCTGGGGATGCCGTCTGGGCCTGCAGCCTTGCGAGGGTTAACACGTTTAAGTGTCAGTGGCAATGTATTGTCCTCAAAGCGGGCAAAAAAGTTATTTAGTCTGCTTGGGAGCAAGACATCCTGGTCCGTGACTGGGCTGGTTTTCTTCTTGTAGTCCGTGATTGACTGTAGACCCTGCCACATACCTCTTGTGTCTGAGCCGTTGAATTGAGATTCTACTTTGTCTCTATACTGACACTTAGCTTGTTTGATAGCCTTGCGGAGGGAATAGCTGCACTGTTTGTATTCGGTCATGTTACCAGTCACCTTGCCCTGATTAAAAGCGCTTTCAGTTTCACGCGAATGCTGCCATAAATCCACGGTTTCTGGTTAGGGAATGTTTTAATCGTTGCTATGGGAACGACAGTTAAGATGGCTGACTGTTTGCATTCACATACCGGTATGCACACAAGCACTTCTGAATGATACTGTGTTTAGATCAGGGGCGGAGCCAGAGGGGTGTCCGGGGTGCCACCCCAAAATGTAATTCGCTACTGGTAGTTTCATGCTGATTGACATCTCATTTAAACTCTTATTGAAAGAAGCATTTATTTTGACGTTCGGTGGCGCATTTTTCAAATCGAGGACGAGGAAGAGAGAATATTAACGTTGGTTGCGAGATACAGAAGAATAAGAAGAAGAACATACAGAAGAAGAATAGAGAATATTTCCACAGCTCCACAAGCTCTTTTCGTGATTGGTGAAGGCATCATATTTGAAGTACCAATTGAGTGATTGTAAACTTCTGACCCACTGGGAATGTGATTAAATAAATACAAGCTGAAATAAGTCATTCTCTCTACTATTATTCTGACATTTTACATTCTTAAAATGAAGTGGTGATCCTAACTGACCTAAGACAAGGCATTCTTACAAGAACTAAATGTCAGGAACTGTGAAAAAAAATGTTTAAATGTATTTGGCTAAGGTGTATGTAAACTTCTGACTTCAACTGTACATGGCATGCCGTAATCTGAAGGACAGGCTTCCAGCAGTTCTGAGAGTGCTACAGGATCTCACACTTGAAAATAGTGGTGGTAGGTCAGTGGACGCAAGGGGGCCTTCTTTCTCAGATTTACATTTCATAGGGCTTTTGGTTACCTTTTGTAAAGTGCTTGGTGATGCCAAATGTCTTTCTGACATGCTCCAATCAAGCTCTCTAGACCAAGCAAGGGCTGTGGATCTAGTAGGTGCCTTTACAGACACAGTACAGGACTACAGAAGTGAGGGTCACTTTGGATAACTTTGGAAAGAGGTTGAAGAGTGTTAAAGACAGCCTAAAACAAGTTTAAGATTGCACAACTCATTGATGATGAGCACTGTAGAACAGAAAAATAGTGACCAAAGTGATGGTGAGAGCTTCCAAAGAGCTGTCTTTTATCATGTGCTTGACAGTCTCACAGCTGAGCTGCGGAGACTTTTTTCAAAGAAGAATTGCGAGATAATGCAAGGGGTCCAGTCTCTCAACCCAAAGAGTATAACATTTTTGAATGAGGAGCCTCTGTTTGCCTTTGCTCAGACATTTTGAGTCAGATTTAGAGGACCTCAAACATGAGATTCATCAAACCAAGCGGCTTCTTGATAGGAGAGAGAAAAGTGGAAGGGACAGACCATCTACTGTCCTTGACATTGTTGTGTTTCTAGAACCGTATAAAGAGGTCTTCCATGAGCTATTTCGGATTAAAACGGATTAAAACCCACCTTAGGACAACAATGGTTGATGACAGGTTAAGTCACCTCGGAATTTTCAGTGTTGTGTCAAGGAGGGCACGCTCCCTCAACATGGAGGAGTTTATGAAACATTTAGCCAGTTCTCACCAGAAGCGCATAATTATGCAGTTTTAAATCTGCCTAGGACAATTTGGCTCTTAGGCGGTCCCTCTGGTCATGATTAAAACCTGCAGTGTCCTAGCTAGTACACTGATATTCTAAAATGATAAATCTAAAAGGGTATCATGTCACACAGGATTAATTTGGTCTTGCTTAGGCCAATTCCAAAACTTTTCATTGTTATTAGTTAACATAATATATATGCGCATTAATATGATAATTTAAGTTTGTAATATTGAAGGGCACAAAAATTATTAATATTTTTGAAGTCCATTTCAGCTTGAGACCTGGTATGTGAAATTGCAGTGTTTTTTTGTACATTTTTTTGTAATTTTTTAGTTTTTTAAAATAAATACACTATGCAATTCATGTCATTTATCTTATCTCCTTGGTGCATGAGCTTTATTTTCTGAAAATATTTTGGCTGTTCAACACTTATAGACCCAGATTATATCTTCATGAAAACAGCGTGACACATGTGTGTGTGTGTGTGTGAGAAATTGAGCTGCAGTTCTAAGGTAGAGACACTGACCATTCATAGTATGTTAAAGAATTCTAGTGAAATAACCCTTTTGGACCACACTATCTGCCACATTGAAGAACTCCGGGTTAAGTGAATTATCACTTCTACCTCCAATCAGCAATCATAGGATTAATTCATGCTCCTTAGATGCCAGGTTAGGGTTACATACTCATTTTCTGTCATGGTCTAGACTTGGCCACCCCATGTCTAAAACTATAGTTCTGCCACTGGTTTAGATATTAGTGGGATTGTTTGACGGAAACACAGACACATTAATGCAATAACTGTAGTTTTGTCAATAAGCAAATCCCGTCGAATTAATTTCCAAGGACAGCATTTATTATCAGTATACATTCATGAGATGCAAAAACAATTCAATTTCCATGCGGTTCTTAGTAAAATGTTAAGTTATATACTTTAGCCACATGGTGGAAGCAGAGTCTAAGTAGATACTAAGCCGGTACAGCACCATGTTGCCAAGAAAATCACAAAAACATTTCCAATACTACAGTGTGTTTGGATTTTTGTATGATCTGATAATGAATGCTACATTGGTCTATTTCAGCCATATTAGTAGCACCTCATTGACTGCTTTTGTCTTGATCAGGAATGTCATACATCACTGCAGTGCTTTATATGAACCTAAGCGAATAGGAGGCCTTGTGGGCTCTGGTCGTTCTTCTAGGGAAGACTAAATATGTCAGAGCTGTTTGACATCTCTGCGAAGAAGTAAGAATGTACTTTCGATGTATATCACATTGTAGCGCTTTCATAAATGACATGAAACTGCATACATACAGCATATGTTGTGTTTTAGAGCGCAGGGATTCTTGAAAGAGGTTGCCCTCAATTTTTTTTCTCACAAGTATTTATTAACAACATGTGAAATATATATTTTGATAGACCAAAGTATCAGCTATCACACCGTGTAAAGGAACAACTTATTTATTTACTAAATAACAACTAACTGGATTTCTGTCAACTCTGTCAGACACCATAACATTTTTACAATTATTGTCCAACAAGTGTTTAAAGGCATAGATTATTTTAATTCAAACATTAGAATATTCAAATATGTAATACAAATCTCCAAATTTCTTTATGATTTATAACACTGTTAAATGCTCCAGGATCATTTCTTTAGCGTTTTGGCATGTTTTTCTAGATATAGAGCATAAAACAACAATTATAAAGCTAACATGACCCCTTAGGTCTAGCACGGCAAATGTTTATTGTAATCATTTCAGAACAGTGAATACAATATTTGTTTCTGAATATTGACAAGAAAAATCCATCGTTAGGGGACTAGCGATCAGTGAATGAGTTGACAAGCCACTGACGGAGAAGACAACAGATACTCAAAACCGCCTCGAAAAATAAAAGTTAAATACAAACATTTGTCAAATATGGAAAATAATTAAGCCCCAATAAAAACAGCCATTCTATCAGATCTTTGAGCACTCTGACAGAGTTGACATTAGACTAAAATCTGACTGAGTTTGTTTTATGGAGTTGACAGAAGTTGCATTTTTCAAATCAATCAAATCAAATTTTGTTTGTCACATGTGCCAAATACAACAGGTGTAGTAGACCTTACAGTGAAATGCTTACTTACAAGCCCTTAACCAATGATGCAGTTTTAAGAAAAATACAATTAAAATAGAAATATAACAAATAATTAAGGAGCAACAATAAAATAACAGTAGCGAGGCTATATACAGGGGGTACCGCTACAGAATCAATGTGCGGAGGTCATTGAGGTCATTTGTAGATGTAGGCAGAGGTAAAGTGACTATGCATGGATAATAAACAGAGAGTATCAGCAGTGTACAAATAGGGGGTGGAGTGGGGACAATGCAAATAGTCTGGGTAGCCATTTGATGAACTGTTCAAGAGTCTTTTGGCTTGGGGGTAGAAGCTGTTAAGAAGCCTTTTGGATCTTTTTCTTCTTCATTCAAGTAGTATCCACAGTAGAAATGTAGTTTTGACTAGGTCTCTTACCTTCATTTTCCTACATTTCTTTATGACTCTTAAACCTAATTAAATGTAACATATTTGAACCAAAATTCATTTTCTATTTTATTCTATCAGGCAGGCAGATTAAGTTGACAGTTTACGATTGTAACCATGGTGATTCCAATATTGTCTTTTTAAATCTATCAAAAGTAGAGAACTTTCCAGACCATGAGTGGTCTTGTTGCACTATATGCAATGAGGACATGAATAAGGGGTCCTTATGGTATAGCTGACCCTGCTCATTCCTGATGACTTTATACTCAAACAATATATAAATTCAACATGTAAATTGTTGGTCCCATGTTTCATGAGCTTAAATAAAAGATCCCAGAATATTTTCATATGCACAAAAAGCTTATTTATCTCAAATGTTGTGCACAAAAGGTTTCTTCTTTAACCTTTTTATTTAACTAGGCAAGCCAGTTAAGATCTAATTCTAATTTACAATGAAGGGCTACCCCAGCTCTGTGCATACAAATTGTAGCTCTTAGGCACAAATCTCACATTGAGAAGTCTTCAATAAAACTGCAATTCAGGGCTATTTGGAGGGGATCTGCTTGATGACTTAACATGCCTCATGTGCTCTTTCTCTTTCTCAACACTATTTCACTTTGCATCCCTCTCTAAAATCCCATGGACTTTTCATATAGACCATCATCATCACTACAGCTCCTCAGTGACCGGTTTCACCATAAGATCCACAGATGCTTCCCAGTAACAGTCTGAACTCATGCACGGAAAGCAGTGGAGGCTGCTGAGGGGAGTACGGCTCATAATAAGGGCCCGAAATGGAGCGAATGGAATGGAAACCATGTGTTTGATGTATTTGATACCATTCCACTGATTCCATTCCAGCCATTGCCACGAGCCTGTCCTCCCCAATTAAGGTGCCACCAACCTCCTGTGACGGAAAGAGGCTTGCCCATTTTCATGTTACACAGCTTTATCATGGAAATGACAACAGTGAAAGCTCTTTTCTTACAGATGCCTCCTGCTTTATGTCAGGAGGCGGAAGCTGTGCAACCATGATGGCTCTTAAAGCAGCTGTCTCTCAGCAACAGTTTTAGTTAAGTAATGAGATCTTGGTCTGTGAATGAAATATGGAAGGTTCTTCACCAGCTGGGCCTCTGTTATCACACTCAGCTCTCCAAGTCCCACCAACCCCTCTGACTGCAACCTTAGGCCCCCATGAGAGACTAAACCTCCACCCACCCATCCCTCCACTATCATCTACAGTGTATGTAATTTGTGCTGCTTGATTGTCTTGATTGGGATCTCAGTTTTGACTCAGCATGTCTCAGAGAAAAGCTGACCATTCAGTGCTGGCGGCCTGCACACCACAGGGGTTTAAATGCACTTGAGTGATTTTTTCTAATGCATCATTTGAAGTACAAAGACCAGCGTTTTTCCATTGACTCTTCATAGAGCTCTGCTGAAAAAGTTTGTCATGTAACTGAAAATCTTAAGTTTTCATTACGGAACATTTTGATGCCAAAGCCAAATTCTCTTGCTCTCCCCCTCACTTTCTCCTTGTCCTCTCTCTCACTTTATGATGATGTAGGGGTTTCATCCATCCATTTTGTTATAACCCTGTTCACATCCCTAACCTGCTGGGACTCTGCTGGCTGTATGGGACCTCGTCATGTTGCGTGGCACAGGGAGGCACAGCCTCTGTGATTCTGTAAACCCTTTGTCATCATGTACTTTATCATTGTTGTTTTTCACCCTACCATTTTGTTCACTGTTATATGTTCACCATACTCTTTCGCACTTAACATTGTATGTACATCCACTGGATCAGCCCATGATTGATCCTGTAGGCCCCCAAAGTTCTCAGACTGGAGTATGAAGAGCCACATGGACAAGTAGGTAGTCAGTTAGCTTAGTGTCTGAGTAATGATGCTATTGGTCGTGTGTGTGTAGGGGGGGGGGTGAATGTGAAGTCAAGAGGGAGGGCCGTGCGTGGGAGCATCTGTAGTGTTAAGCACTCAGAGGGTTTCTCTAGGCCCACCAGAAATACTAACTCACACTAGAGGTTTGAGTTAGATTTTTTTAAAACACACTCCCAGGGCCTAGAGGTCCCTGCTTATCTCACAATCTAGATGTGTTTTTATTGTACTGACTGTCATTGACTTAAATGGTCCCAGGTTGGTTTTGCGGTTTGCCAACTATATTTTTTTGGTTCATGTTTGTATGTCCAGTACTGGTCTCACCATTTACCAGCTGTAGGAGTCTTGGCTGTTGAGCCTTGACCTTGCTGCCCTTGCTGCTGACGGTACCTGTGGATGTGTTACATCATCCTTCCTCATTCAATAACACAGAGAGACTCTGGCCCACACACAGTAGTCTAAAATCATAATAGGAATCTTTTTATATACATTTGCTTTTATTGGACAGCCATTTGAGTGCATTTGTCGTTTTCAAATAAATAGACTTCTCTCATGAATGCAAATCAGTCAATATAGCGTCAGAAGTTTGACAGGTTTTGTTGACGTCTAACGGTTCCCTATGGAAACATGGCAGGGGCACTGGGTTTATGTATACAAATGTGGCTGGCCTGTTCATGATGTCGAAGCAGTTTCCATACTATCTAAACCAAAACCTTTTAATTGTTCTGTTCTCTCTTAGAAGAAATATTTATATCACGACAATAAGTTTACTTTGGCCAAAGAACTGTGGACTATCCTCTTGTTACTGTGGGTTGAACAGTAAATTGAGTCCCATCAGCATGTTAATCATTGGGGTTTAAGAGCTCTTTGATATCCAGGCTTTGTTTTAGTAGGCGGGGGTGTTGTTATAGCAACAGTGCCTTGCCAACACTATGTTGTTGTTCTTGTAGTAGGATTTGGATGGTGTAATGGGATCTAAAGGATGTTTATTGATTCTGCTCAACATGGAATAATTGTTGATCTCGACTAGTATCATATTTAACTTCCCTTTCTGTTTGAAGCAGTACTTTGCAAAGCAATATAGAATTGAGGTATTCACTTCAGTTTAGGTATGAAATAACTTTTTTAGCTTCCTTGAGGATCTTCCCTGCAAATCAAGTCATTCATTTGCATGCCGTTCACATTTGAATGTTTAGCCTTTTGACGGTTGTCAATGGGCACCGAGCTACATGCCCCATTGAAAGCCCCTTGTTGCTAGCCTGGCATCTATGTGCCAGCCCAGTGAGGTCATGGTTAAGTGGTTTCTCTGTCTCTGAGGCCAGGATCCTCTTACGAAAGGAACCCAGGTAGCAAAAATAGGTTTAATCAACTTTTTTTTAGGTGTTGGATTGGTTGTCTAAACATTCTGAATGCATTCAGATAAACGTTCGGTTTTGGTTAAAGTGTAGGGGACATATAATGTTTTGTAAACATTTGTCATAGGCGTGCGTCATCAACGTTTGGTAAATGTTGGTATTAGTGTAATTTAGAACGTTGGCTATTAGTTCCTTTTTAAACGTTAATGAACATCCACCAACGTTTAACACACATTGGCAAACGTTGGCAATAGGTGTATTTTACAATGTTGGAATAATGTATTTTTAAACGTTTATTTAGGAATGTTGAGAGAACATTCCTAAATAACATTGTTACAACGTTTGTTTTTCCCAACCTAAGTCCAGGAACGTTTTGTGCTACCTAGGAAGAGCCAAGCTTTCTGAAACCCTAGCTCTCCTGTTCAGTGAGAGAGAGAGTGGGACGGAAGCACAAAGGCATAGGGTTAGAAAGTTATCCATACAGCAGTCAGCTGGTTAGAGGATTTTTTTATGTTGTATCCTATCACCCAGTTGCCCCACTAAGAATATCATATATTTTCAAGAAAGACCTGATTTAACCTTGGCTTTAACTCAAAATCCACAGCCATGGGCTGGTTCATTCCCCTTGGCCTGTTTAATATAATACAGAGTGGACAAGTCAAACACCAATAGATCATCTGGTTAATGAAGGACTTTATGTTTCATCCATCTCATCTATTGGTTTCTGCCCTAAAGTGGCTGTCTATCACTTGTCACCAGAGCCAGGGTGATAAAAATGCTTTGTTCCTGCCATAGGGGGACTACTATGCCCTCACTCCACCCCCACTCTCACTGCCCACCCATGTCCCCCCTTCTCTCCATTCAGGCCCATTGACACATCTCTCTGCCTGAGGAGTTGACAGCTCATTTGTTTCACTGACAAGCCCACTTCACTGCGGCCTCTTTTTCACAGTGCTTATGTAAAAGCCAGTATGACATGAACCACAGGGACAAGTTGTGTCCCAGCTCTGAGGGCTTTTTAAGTGAATATTTTTTTGTTATAACCATGCTATATCAGAGGTTTGACTAACGTCATTGAGTCTTTAGGGCACACTGTCATGCATTGCCTCCAACCGATGTGATGGGTGATCAAAGTTGAATGAGGAGATTGGTGTCCTAATGTGAAGCCTTGTCCGTCCCACCTCCTCGTTTCCCCCTCAGCTCTCAGTATTGTCCTCCTCCCAGCCCTGCGGAGTGCCAAAGTACAGGAGTGGGAGATCAAATGCATGAAAAGCCTGGTGTTGGATGAAACTGACGAGGGACACCACCCTGGTAAAACACAGACATATTGTTGTAGTGTTGCAATTCAATTACTCTACCTGACTCCTGTGTGGCGTGACTCCCCCCTGAGTTCTGTGTTCGACCAATGACCGGCCCCGATACTGTAACGGGAGAAGTGGGTGGGAAACTAAAAGTTAAGTGTTAAGGTCTGACAGAGGATCCTGAGATAGTCTTCCTCTCTGATGCGCAGTCTCCAGTGTCCAGGCCTTATCTGCTGGCCCATGGTTGTAATGGATTTGGCAGGGTGAGTCTGTAAGAAACTTGTTCGCCCTGACTAAATGTCAGAGCTATTTTATCTGGACCCCGGGGATGATTCACAAAGCGCACTCTTGAATTTATGTGCTTTGTGTTGCAAAACGGACTATTTTCTCAGTAGTTTTGTCCTTGTTTATCTTTCAACTGGGACTGTGGGCTCATTCTTTCTCCCTATCCCTCTTTCTCTCTCCCTCTTTTTCGGGTGTAGCAAATTGGTTGATACCACATTGGATCATGGTGCTGCTCACTCTATGGTTCTGCTTCATTTTTGTTTTCAGTGGTGAAGTGAAGAACTTTTCAGGAAATGTTGACATGACTCAGTCCAGAGGGGTATAATACGAAGCAAGTTTGATCTTCTCAGTGTTTTCTAAAACTAGCCAGCTTCAGTTAGCTTCCCACTCCAGCTCAGGCTTCATCCATACTAAGACGGTGGATATTGCTCTTCTGCCTGCCACTAACTCTAGCAGGCTTGTAGCCTCGTGTACAGTTTAGTCAGTTGACTTCCTCAAATGAAGTGGATGATGTCACAATCTTTGCGGGAGGGAGAGAATCTGTTTTCATTGGTCCTCAACTCACGGCTGAGCCACTTCATTCAGGATAAATGTAGTCGTCCCTGACTTAGCCTGTCCTGGAGCAGGTACATTCTGAAGGATTTGTTGCAATTGAAATGTACCTGGCTGAAAGGTGCGCCACTTTCGTGGTACCAGTCATCCTGAGTTGAACTCAGAGTTAACCAAAGCTACCTCACTAACTCCTAAAATATGAGTCAAAGTCTAAGGCTCTGAAGGGTATACTACAGAGCAGATTCAATGAGTTATCCAGCTAACTTTGATAAACAACCAGAAATAACAACCAGATTTTCTGGTTCATTTATGAAAGCTAAACTCAGGCATGTGTTTTTGTTTGTTGAGTCAATTAGACCATGCCCATTTTAAAGCATATAATTATGAAAAATAAAAAGTTATTTCAGAATATTTTGTCAAGTTAGCTGGCTAACTCATTTAACCTGCTTTGTAGTGTATGTACCCCACTGGACTGTGGTGGTGCTTTCACCCACGGTACTAATGGATGACAGTGATTTACCATTCAGAGATGTGGAGATGAACTGGGTCAGGCCCGTGGGGACCCTTCATTTTGTGTTTATGTTTACTATTGTGTGTGTGTAATCCTCATTCCCTCACAAAGCTACAGTGACTGTAGCCATCATCCTGGCACTGTCTCAGGCACTTAGTAAGTACCATAATTTCTCTGAGAGTGAAAAGGCTTGTTGATTAGCTGCTACTCGATCTGTGCTGCTCTGATCCCAGATCTCCGTGTCTGAGTCACGTCGCTGTGTTGTCTATAATCTCTTGGCAGACCAATGGGGAAAATATCTTGAGTTATTCAGTAGCCGACTCGACATTCCCCTTCCCTATTGTAGTTTCATCTTCACACCAGACGTGCTGGAATGCTATCTGACACACGAGCACGCTCACTCTGCTCCGTCTGCTCTCTGAGACCACATTGGCTCTCAGACTGGGATAGACTCCCAGAGGCACTGTCAATGAGTCACAGTATGACTGCAAAATGGCCACCACAGGGCCTGTTGTCAGTGTGGATCAGTCCGGACAAGAGTGCCCCACTGTAAAGCTAATTGAAAGGCTCAGCATTGCAGCAGGGTTTACGATGTAGATCTTTCATCAGGCCGTTGTGTGTGAGTCAGGATGAGTCATCCACACTGCTTGCTGTCTAGCTAGCTGTCCCTCTGACCCCAGGGAGAGAGGAGCTAAATCAAAGCCCATCAGTAACCAAGCCTTTAGGGCCAGCCTGGCCACTGTCTTTGGTCCTTTTTTGACAACCTGCTCTATAGAAACGATGACAGACTGAGGCCCAGTGAAGTCCAAAAAGGGTGGAGCTGTTAAAGGTACACAAGGATATAGATTATTTGAACCAGTTACATGGGTTTTTACTGGAGGTGTTCATTTTGGTTAGTTAGTTAACCACATATCTGCCCATTTGAGATTTCAGCAGATGAAAAGTATAGCGTCGGGCTCCTGCTATCTGTCCTCAAAGAAGCAGTCTCTCATCTCCTTCCCTCACCAAAAATGTTGTATGTCGATACCTGAGATGCTATCTACAAATTGAGATAGTAAATCATACATACTGTATAGGAGATCTTTCTTCAGAGATCAGTACAGCAGGGCCACTGGAAAACATGTGATGAGCTGGCATTTGCCCCAGCACCTTTCATTTGGTTTAATTCAATTACACAAGCGTTGATTAATAGGGACAAAGTACAGTTGTCTTAGACTGATTCGCCTCATGATTTGTTAACTCATGCACAATGAATCTGTTATTTAGTCTGATCAACTGTAGCCTACTGACAACAACCACAGTTGCAGGTAGCCAAGAGAAGCCTACACACTCTAATCCGGCCAGGGGAAACAAAGTGGTAATTTAAAGTCTAAGCTGAGTATTAATAACCTAAAATAGGCCCATTTATTTGTCTTAAGAGAACATGAATGTGATCAAAAAAATACATTACCGCTTCCGCTGGCCAGAGGTGATCAGAGCGCATAGGCTTCTCTAGGCTTGATCAGACTGAAGCACAGATGAATTGTGCACCAGTTGACAAATCATGCGGAAAATCTGTCTAAACAACAGTACTTTGTCCCTCTTTTCGATGCTTTTGTGTCAATATTTTTTATTAAACCGAATCAAGTGCTGGGGCAAATGCCAGCTCGTAACACATTTGCCGGCGGCCAATCTGTGCTGATCTCTGCAACTTGGATAGATGGAAATTGCCACACAATGCTACAAATTAAGAAACATATCCCATATGTACACTACCAGTCAAAAGTTTTAGAACACCTACTCATTCAAGGGGTTTTCTATTTTCTATCTTCTACATTTTCAAATAATAGTGAACACATCAAAACTATGAATTTAACACGAGGTATTCACCTAGAATGCATTTCAATTAACAGGCATGCCTTCTTAAAAGTGAATCAATACGTAAAATTTCAAGAGCTTTGAAAGTTTCTTGAAGTGCAGTTGCAAAAACCATCAAGCACTATGATTAAACTGGCTCTTACGAGGACCGCCACAGGAATGGAAGACCCAGAGTTACCTCTGCTGCAGAGGATAAGTTCATTAGAGTTACCAGCCTCAGAAATTGCAGCCCAAATAAATGAGAGTTCAAGTAACAGACACATCTCAACATCAACTGTTCAGAGGAGTCTATGTGAATCAGGCCTTCATGGTTGAATTACTGAAACAACAAAAATCACTACTAAAGGACACCAATAAGAAGAAGAGACTTGCCTGGGCCAAGAAACATGAGTAATAGACATTAGACCGGTGGAAATTGGTCCTTTAGTCTGGAGTCCAAATGTGAAATTTTTGGTTACAACCACCGTGTCTTTGTGAGACGCAGTGTGGGTGAACGGATGATCTCTACATGTATATTTCCCACCGTAAAGCATGGAGGAGGAGGTGTAATGGTGTGGGGGTGCTTTGCTGGTGACACTGTCTGTGATTGATTTAGAATTCAAGGCACACTTAACCAGCATGGCTACCAAAGAATTCTGCAGCGATACGCCATCCCATCTTGTTTGGGCTTAATCCCACTATCATTTGTTTTTCAACAGGACAATGACCCAACACACCTCCAGGCTGTGTAAGGGCTATTTTACCAAGAAGGAGAGTGATGGAGTGCTGCATCAGATGACCTGGCCTCCACAATCCTCTGACCTCAACCAAATCGAGATGGTTTGGGATGAGTCGGAACGTAGAGTGAAGGAATAGCAGCCAACAAGTGCTCAGCATATGTGGGAACTCCTGTAAGACTGCTGGAAAAGCATTCCAGGTGAAGCTGGTTGAAAGAATGCCAAGATTGTGCAAATCTGTCATCAAGGTGAAGGTTGACTATTTGAAGAATCTCAAATATAATTCCATTTGTGTTATTTCATAGTTTTGATGTCTTCTCTATTATTCTACAATGTAGAAAATAGTAAAAATAAAGAAAAACCCTTGAATGAGTAGGTGTTCTAAAACTTTGGACCGTATCTCGTATCTCTTTGGAGTTAGTATCTCAAAATGTTTAGCTAGTTTCTAGAAAATTTGAGATTGTACATTTTTTATCTCAAAATCTGTTGATAGTACTGAAATAACATTTTTGGGGGGGGTGGCAGGAATGGGCTTCCATACTTAGCTGTCATATCAAGGGATGCAACATTTTCTTCACTTTCAAATTCTCCTATCCTCACCAGCAGTGCCAACACCTTGTGCACGCCCCCATCTACATTGATGGGTCGAGAGCTTCAAGTTCCTCGATGTCAATGTAACAGTATAGCTTTCGTCCATCCCCTCGCCGGGCTCGAACCAGGGAACCTCTGCACACACAGACACCCACGAAGCATCACGCTACAAAAGCCACAGCCCATGCAGAGCAAGGGGAACAACTACTTCAAGGCCTCAGAGCGAGTGACATCACCGGTTGAAACGCTATTAGCGCGCACCACCGCTAACTAGCTAGCCATTTCACATCGGTTGCATCCACATCACTAACGATCATTTTCCACACACACCAACCACAGTCGTGAAGAAGGAACGACAATGCCTCTTCCCCCTCAGGAGGATGAAAAGATTTGGCATGAGTCCTCAAATCCTCAAAGTTCTACGGCTATATATAGCTAAAGTTCTATACCGCAGAACCATATGACCCTGAACAGCTTCTACCCCCATAAGACTGCTAAATAGTTAGTCCGGGTAGCTATTAGTTATCTATTTAACTATCTGCATTTCCCTAACTCTTTTGACTCATCACATACGCTGCTGATACTGTTTATTTTCTATATCCGGTTGCCTAGTTACTTTATCCCTACCTATATGTACATAGCTACCTAAATCACCTTGTATCCCTGGACATCGACTCCGAAGCAATAGACAAACGTCTAAATGTTTTATTATGATATCATACAGACATGAGATTCTCCTCTACAATAGCTAGTTTTGAAAGATGCATGCATGAACTAGCAGACCTCAAAATGGGTATAAAAAGTCAAGCAATTGAGGTAATAGTATGTTTGGAACTGTAAGCGATCTATCTGAAAACACCCCTGAATGTTTTGTGCATAGATGCTACCTCCAGTCTATGAGCAGGATTATATTCCGCTTGTGTGAGCTGTCTGGCTCGCTGCTGTGGCCCTCAGGTCTGGTGCTCGTGCTTTAGTCAGCACAACAGTGATAGCAGGTGGCTCCCTCTCCCTTCCTCGACATGTTGTTCCCCTATGCTGGAGCAATGACACAGCTGTCATTTGCAGTTGAACCAATGCTAAGTAAATCTGGCTGGCTGTGCCTATATCAGACAGTGAATACCAACTAGAAAGACAAACAACAGCAACGTGTGTGTAGTAGCTGCATATTTGGGAACATCAGGGAAGATTTCAAGAGGTCAGAATGTGTTTGCCCTGTGTTACCTGACAAGGCGTTCAAGACCAGGCTTTCTCTCATAACTTCATGTCAGGGCATGTTCTTCCATTCATGTAGGGTTGTGCAGATGAATGCCCACAGGTGAATGAATGACCTCGGGGGACATTTCAGAGCTTCTGCATGACTGAGCTGAATGTTTTAGCCTACAGCCTGAGTCACCTGTGTCACCTTGGATAAAGCCCTAGCGATAGCAGGGATATTTTTGCTCTAAACGTAAAACGAGCTGATTAGAAAACCCTCCGTTTGCAATGTACCGTTCTGTCCCTGAGCATACCTCTCTGACATTATATAATTCTCTGTAACCCGAGAAGGCTAGCTGGTTTCAGACCACATGCCTGACTCAAGTCAATCCAGTTATCTATAGAAAATTCGGTCCTGCTTTATTTGAAGTGCATCCTACATAAATGCTTCACAAATAATTTCTAACCGTATATCATGCTCTACAAAGAATGTGGCATAACCACCAAAATATTAATGCCACCAATAACCCATAAGTTTAACTGCCTTCCTAATGGTCCAAGGATTTAGACAAATTCATCCAACAAATGTCGTCTGGCTTTTTGCAGTCCTGTGTATTTTGTAGGTATATCCTCTCCCCTGACTGTGCTCTATCTGAAGGGACAGCAGAGTGAGTTGGGTCCCATGGCTGGCTCATCTGCTTTACCTCCTCAACTCTCTCCAACAGTCCTGGGAATCACTGTCCTCTTTGTGCACTGTAGCCTTGCACAGGGACATATCCTGAACAGAGTACAGTTTTCTGAAGTCAAAATGGTGTGTCGTGTCTTTGGCTATGCCGGATTAAGTGATATGACATGCTATTCTATAAAATGATTTCTCCGTGATTAATATTACCTGATTGAGCTAATCATGTAAATGTAATTAACTAGAGAGTCGGGCACCACAAAATAATATTTATAGAGCTGTTATCTTCCGAATAAACTCTTAAAGGCCTAGTAATATTTTACATCAATAGCAGTCCATATTAACCGTCAGTTATCTGCACGAACCCTGGCTAACAAGTTGAATCAGCAATACAACATTGTGTTTAATTATTTATTTACTAAATACCTAACTTATCACACAGAATTACACATACACATAATTAAATCATAACTTGATTACAAATTACGTCATAAAGGAAAACGTCCCTAATGGGCAGATATGACAGCTGGTTACACAAAAGAAAAGGGGCTGGGTTTGAGTGAAAGAGCGGGAAGACTGAGGAACAAAGGGCTAAGCTGTGCTATCGTAAATACAGTATCTTATTTACATTTAACATTTAAGTCATTTAGCAGACGCTCTTATCCAGAGCTTATGCATTCTAAATTACCGCCCATTTGGAAAAGGAAAATGCAATAAATATTTACTCTGAGCTGCACTTCGGTAGGTTGGTGGTAGATGGAAGGCCATGTTGCTCAACCGAGTCCTTTGTCCTTTGAAGAATGTCTCTGCTGGTAAATTGAATACGTTGTAGTAACGTCGTTGTGTGGTAGAGTGGATACTCTGTCTATTTCTTCCTAACCCTCATTTGCTAACTCAACGGCTAGGAGGTATCACTTCTGTAGTGAATAAGAGTTCAAAGTTCATACCATTCGCAACCAAAGCTCACGCTGATGTTGGCTTCGCTCTATAGTTATTATCTGAACCATTCTGTCATCGGACCGTCGTCCTCACGTCCTCGGAACAGGAGGTTATATTCTCGTCAAGGGCTTATATAGGAAGGGAGAGGAGGGCGTGTTTGAAAAGTTTTATAGCCCATGTCCCTTCACAGGGGTGGTCCACTGATTGAGCAGAGCCCTATCTTATGAAAACTCAAATCTCACATTTTAGAAGCTAAAATCACATTTCATCCCATCACAAATAATTTAATATTCAAACATTTAAATTGAACAACAATTCCATGTGAATCCGATAACTCTGATGTGTAAACTTTCCACTGTAGAGTTTATGTCATCTTATCATTGATGAGAATGTCTCAGATGACTACCGAACTGACATCATATTCATTAAGTACCACCACATATGTTCAATTGGTCGGATTACCAGAATATAGTTCATTTCCCCCCACCTTCTGATGTTCCCAGAATCTCTATCTTAACCAAGGGTTTTGAAAATGTAACATCAGTAGGGTAGAGAGAGGAAAAAGGGGGAAAGAGGTATTTATGACTGTCATAAACCTATCCCCAGGCCAACTTCATGACAGGTGCAATGCTCAAAATCTGTTAGTCCCCCTTCCCAAGTAGCCTGATTCTCCAGTCACCCATGTGGTTACCCTGAGGAGGACTGTCACAGCAGGTTTGCCAGAACGGGCCATCTTTTGAATTAGTGCAAATGCAGGGAAACCAACCCCAGTAGGAGGCCTCTCAATAATTTATAGTTCCCTAATAATGTTTACTAGTGGTGTAGAAATATGGGGCATAATTGAGGGGTTAAGATATGCATGCAGTCTACCGTTTATAGAGCCAAAGTGGGTTAACTGACGATGATCAATCCTGTATGCTGGGATCTGTACTTTATTTCTACAAATTCTTCTTCAAAAAGTGACATGCAAAGGGCAGAGATATGATGCAGGATATCCTTGTGTAACTGTGTCAGCCATCTGGAGAAGAGAAACTGTTCTTTTCAAGACAGGGACTGATCCTCTTATGGAGCTGTGTTGTCTTGGAGGGGATGAAGCTTCCTCACATCTCCCCCCCAATATCACACACACACACACAAACACACACACACACACACACACACACACACACACACACACACACACACACACACACACACACACACACACACACACACACACACACACACACACACACACACACACACACACACACACACACACACACACACACACTGACATGCTGTGCAGCCTCAGATTGAGAGGATAAGACCTGAATGCGCTGCAGCCTGTCATTTCTCTCGAATTTGGAGTTGGAGACGGCTTATTTCAGGCTTCTGTCAGTGTTTTGGCATGATAAATTATGAAATGAAAAAGCTGGTAAAGAGGTAAAATTATAGGCCAGATCCTTCAGATTGCTCATAATTCCTGTTTTGACAGTCATAATTATGTGATGACTTTTTAAAATGCCTCTTAGAATAGAGAGAATGGTTGTAAAGTAGCTGCCCCTCCTCCTTGATCCCTGCTTGGTCTCCACTGACTCTTCTCAGGATCCTTGTTTGACCTCTGCACCCCAGGCTGACCCTTGACTTTGTAGCAAGCTTAGAGCCCTATCAAGACAGAGGACCTGAATCAGAGGGTGCGGTCGGTTCAAACCTCAGGGTCACAGAGATTGGCCCACACCTCTCCCTCTTATTCTCCGAGCAATGCCCTCCACACTCTACCTCTTTGTGGCACATATTGGCCCCTTGACTGATTAGAAATGCCCACAATGACTGAACAATCATGGGAGTAGAATAGGCTGTTGGTGGAGGGGAGGAAAAATAAGGACAAGGGAGTTTGTTTAAAGCATGGAAATATAATGACTTATTTGTGATTAGAATTCTGGGGTTTAGAGAACTCTGCTTTTGCAGTTTTTGAGGTTAAAAGGAATGTTTTCCCCTCCCTCTCACAACATTTGTGTTACCCTAGTCTAGAAATCACAGATAGCAAAAATTTATTGAGAAATATCATTAGCAGTTTCATTCTGTGTGTATTAGAACTGATTTATTACTGGTATAAATGATATATCTGTACTTATTTCCTTTCCCCGAGCAATTACCCAATTGTTATCCGTTGACGGTAAAGTCTGACGACACTCCAGTTGGCTACAGATAGCAATGTTGGTTTATACTTGAATGTTCTTATTTCTGTGCGGAGGACAGCTCACGGGGAGTTATTTTAGCACCCTGGGAAGTGGGCAGTTTTGGGTGTCTGAGGAGCCTTTTGTAACCTGACCTCTATGATTGATCCTCTCCAGGGAGCTGATCGATGGCTATCAAGGAGAGATGAGCAGCGACTGACTGATAGATGAAGAAAGCAGACTCCCAACAATGGTGGACTGACTGATAGATGAAGAAAGCAGACTCCCAACAATGGTGGACTGACTGGCCTCCACTGGACATCCATTGTAATAATAATAATTGATTAAATGCTTATAGCGCATTTCTAAGAATCTCAAAGCAACAACAAAAAAAGACACATAATTTAGAAAAACAACATCATTAGATGGACAGTCATTAGAACGTTCATGGCTTGAGTGGTCATCTGAGGGAGGTGTTCAAGCAGGGAGAGAAAGTCCGGAGGCAGAATGGCATAGAATGTTTGTTCTGTCATAAAATGAATAATAAGAGCCCATCGAATGTTTGGTTCCCTGATGGAGATTAATTTAGCATGTATTGTGCTGAAATTCTAATTTAATCTTTTCCTTATGAGGCTTTCTTTGTCACCAGACACCTGTTCAGTGGATTTAGGCTAGTTTACATAAGGCGCAACAGCTCGTGCCAGTTGATATTTGCATGACAAACAGTCTGTCAGCTGCCAGGAAAGTAATTAATGAGCAGCAAACTATGGGAATCTACCCTTAGGTAATTGTAAACTCAGCAAAAAAAGAAACGTCCTCTCACTGTCAACTGCGTTTATTTTCAGCAAACTTAACATGTGTAAATATTCATGTGAACATAACAAAATTCAACAACTGAGACATAAACTGAACAAGTTTCACAGACATATGACTAACAGAAATTGAATAATGTGTCCCTGAACAAAGGGGGGTCAAAATCCAAAGTAACAGTCAGTATCTGGTGTGGCCACCAGATGCATTAAGTACTGCAGTGCATCTCCTCCTCATGGACTGCACCAGATTTGCCAGTTCTTGCTGTGAGATGTTACCCTACTCTTCCACCAAGGCACCCGGGCATTTCTGGGGGGAATTGCCCTAGCCCTCACCCTCCAATCCAACAGGCCCAGACGTGCTCAATGGGATTGAGATCCGGGCTCGTCGCTGGCCATGGCAGAACACTGACATTCCTGCCTTGCAGGAAATCATGCACAGAATGATCAGTATGGCTGGTGGCATTGTCATGCTGTCATAGAGATTGCCTGCGATGACAACAAGCTCAGTCCGATGATGCTGTGACACACCGCCCTAGACCATGACGGACCCTCCACCTCCAAATAGATCCCACTCTAGAGTACAGGCCTCAGTGTAACGCTCATTCCGTCAACGATAAACGAGAATCTGACCATCACCCCTGGTGAGACAAAACCGTGACTAGTCAGTAAAGAGCACTATTTACCAGTCATGTCTGGTCCAGCGATGGTGGGTTTGTGCCCATAGGCGACGTTGTTGCCAGTGATGTCTGGTGAGGACTTGCCTTACAACATGCCTATAAGCCCTCAGTCCAGCCTCTCTCAGCCTATTGCGGACAGTCGGAGCACTGATGGAGGGATTGTACGTTCTTGGTGTAACTCGGGCAGTTGTTGTTGCCATCCTGTACCTGTCCCGCAGGTGTGATGTTCGGATGTACCGATCCTGTGCAGGTATTGTTACACGTGGTCTGCTACTGTGAGGACGATCAGCTGTTTGTCCTGTCTCCCTGTAGCGCTGTCTTAGGCTTTTCACAGTATGAACATTGCAATTTATTGCCCTGGCCACATCTGCAGTCCTCATGCCTCCTCGCAGCATACATAAGGCATGTTCACGCAGATGAGCAGGGACCCTTGGCATCTTTCTTTTGGTGTTTTTCAGAGTCAGTAGAAAGGCCTCTTTAGTGTCCTACATTTTCGTAACTGTGACCTTAATTGCCTACCGTCTGTAAGCTGTTAGTGTCTTAACGACCGTTCCACAGGTGCATGTTCATTAATTGTTTATGGTTCATTGAACAAGCATGGGAAACAGTGTTTAAACCCTTCACAATGAAGATCTGAGAAGTTATTTGGATTTTTACGAATGATCTTTGAAAGACAGGGTCCTGAAGTTCATGGGTTTATGATAACAAGCTTCAGACTATTACTTATATGAAAGATAACGCATCAACATTTGATTGATTGTGTGAGAATGTAATTGCGTGACCCTGGGGGTTTGTTAGGGATCCAGATAGTTGATAGTAATTCTGAGGAATGAGTGAATACATGCCATTCATTGAATTCATGGAGTAATCAACGTAATAAAAACAATGCATTGAAGTTCTCTCACTCTTTTAGAAGAAGCTTTAATAGGCATCTAATATACTGTCTTTCTGACACTGGCCACTGTGTGGTCTGTTCAGAGATTCCTGTTGTAACACGTATTGAAAAGCAAGGGGATCATCTTCTGCTGCAATTTAGGACCAGTGTGTACAATTACCAGTTAATGCCTGGATAGAGCAAAGGGACGGTAATCATGTATTTGAGTTAGGTCTAAGATTAGTGTTCACACGTGTCACACACTGAATGAACACCCATCTGTGAAATGGCACACCTGCAAGATGGCAGCCTACCTGAGCTTACCCTGAACTGAGGGAAGGAGTGGATGCATTGGCGGGTCATCTGCTATGCTTCATCATATCAGTTGTTGCACAACTCTTCTTGAATGAACTGTACAATCTCACAATGTGCAACCTGTCTCATATTCCTGAGAGTTTTATTTAAAGAGATTCCTAAAAGAAAAGCTTACAGTCCTGCTGTCCAAAGGGAGGAAGCAGCCTGTTTTGTATGTGTTTCAGTTATAACACTGTTTAGATCTTGGCATGTGGGATACCAAAATCCCTTTGTTTTCTTTGGATTCATGGAGTTTATCCAGAAAGGCTATACAGATGGAAGGATGAGATGGGATTATTCAATCCCTCATTCTTAATCAGTCACTGAAGCAATTCAGATCTCTCTGTCTCAGTGGATTGCGTAACGAAAGGGAATAAGAAATGATGTGACATGCTGCAAAATGTGTTGACATAACTTCCAATTTTTATATTGTAGGTCTACGATAACTTTATGTAACTTGGAGTAACTGGGATGCATACCAGTACAGTAAATCAGAGCTCAACAGATCTTCATATAATCACTATTACGCCTCACTTAATCAGTCCATCCCAAATGGCTAAATTCTGTGAAGTCTTTCAAGGGTCAAAATTGACCATGTGTTGCTTATGAAAACAGTCATGTTGTTATGCAGCTAGGTAAGTCTTTTGCATTGTTCTTCTTCTGCTTTTACATGACTCTGGTCAGTCTTGTGTGTGTTCCTTGGCTCCGTCCCAGGCAGTTTTTTTAGCCATACACGCTGTCCTGTTTTCAAAGCTCCTTCTACCCGGTATCAGGTTTCCTGCTACTGTGGACCTCTGCCCTCTTTTCCACATCATCACTTCACCTAGTCCTGCTAGAAGACTTCAACACCTCAACAGCCCGTTTGTCTATACTCTTCACTATCTAACCTTAGAGCCTCTGCAGAGTGCTAACGTCTCTTGTTTTGGTGAGCTTTTGTGGCGTGTCATTCTTTTTATTAGTGACCCTGATTACCTGATTGTTGTGCTTTTTTAAAAACTTTTCTAACAGATTTTGTATTAACCTGCCGGCTGTCAGGAAACCTGTAGAAATGAGAGAGTAATATCAATATGACATGAACAATCTGCTGTATCTGTTCATTGAGGGGGTTTAGGCCTGAATATCTCAGACTCCACTGTTTCCCCACAGGCCCAAGCAATATAGGCCTCTGTCTGTTCTCCTCTGACGTGAAGGTGGGCAGGTTCTTTAGAAGATAAATCTTTGATGTTAGAGAGATGAGCTAGACTGATAAGATAATTGCAAGTCCCCACAGCTCCCCTACGTGTGTGTAGTTAACCCAGACTGACCCAGTGCATAAATACAGGCTGTGTTCCCTTGTATATTCACATCCAGCTATGACGCCCATCTTTAAATGTTTTGCTTTGTGGTCTTTGGTCTTTCTAGGATCATTCGGAACACAATTGACTGAGATGACACTAGTCCATTCCCTAAAAGTGATATAATCTTGAAGCACTGTGACTATTGTGTCCCACAGTGAACACGTCATAATACCCATAAAACCAAGCGGTCAAACATGGAAATGGTTCCAATGATTTTGTTCACCATTCATTTTATCCATTGTGGATTTTAGAAACACTTCAAAAAGGGCTGAGCTTCGTGTAGGCTTACTCCGGCGTGAAGTTTTGATAACATGTAAATCTCTTTTGGAAAAGGTGACTTTTATCAAAATATTCAGCTCTATTTACTCTCAGATTCAAAAATATGAAATATCATCAAAGAAGACATCACGCAAGACTACAAATCATGGCCGACCTTCAAACTCAGTGCCTCTTTGCTTGACATCATGGGAAAGTCAAAAGAAATCAGCCAAGACCTCAAAAATAAATTGGAAGCCACTGCTCCAAAACTGGCATAAAAAAACGCCAGACTACGGTTTGCAACTGCACATGGGGACAACAATCATACTTTTTGGTGAAATTTCCTCTGGTCTGATGAAACAAAAATAGAACTGTTTGGCCATAATGACCATCGTTATGTTTGGAGGAAAAAGGGGGAGGCTTGCAAGCCGAAGAACACCATCCCAACCGTGTAGCTTGGGGGTGGCAGCATCATGTTGTGTGGGTGCTTTGCTGCAGGAAGGACTGGTGCACTTCACAAAATAGATGGCATCATGAGGGAGAAAAATGATGTGGATATATTGAAGCAACATCTCAAGACATCAGTCAGGAAGTTAAAGCTTGGTTGCAAATGGGTCTTCCAAATGGACAATGACCCCAAGCATACTTCCAAAGTTGTGGCAAAATGGCGTAAGGACAACAAAGTCATTATTGGAGTTATTGGAGTGGCCATCAGAAAGCCCTGACCTCAATCCTATAGAACATTTGTGGGCAGAACAGAAAAAGCATGTGCGAGCAAGGAGGCCTCCTACAAACCTCAGTTACACCAGCCCAACAAGTTTAGACAATTTAGCTAATTTACTCAACATAAAAACCTGAAATATCACATTTACAAAAGTATTCAGATCCTTTACTAAGTACTTTGTTGAAGCACCTTTCGCAGCGATTACAGCCTCGAGTCTTCTTGGGTATGATGCTACAAGCTTGGCACACCTGTATTTAGAGAGTTTCTCCCATTCTTCTCTGCAGACCCTCTCAAGCTCTGTCAGTTTGGATGGGGATTGTCGCTCTAAAGTTATTTTCAAGACTCTCCAGAGATGTTCAATCGGGTTCAAGTCCGGGCTCTGGCTGGGCCACTCAAGGACATAGAGACTTGTCCCAAAGCCACTCCTGTGTTGTCTTGGCTGTGTGCGTAGGGTTGTTTTCCTGTATGGTTGTTTTCCTTCGCCCCAGTCTGAGGTCCTGAGCTCTCTGGCGCAGGTTTTCATCAAGGATTTCTTTGTACTTTGCTCCATTCATATTTCCCTTGATCCTGACTTGTCTCCCAGTCCCTGCCGCTGAAAAACATCCCCACTGGAAAGAAAGACGACCAAAGGAGGAATTGGCTTTGGGGGTGACCAGTGAGATATACCTGCTGGAGCACATGCTACGAGTGGGTGCTGCTATGGTGACCAGTGAGCTGAGATAAGGCGGGGCCTTAGCTAGCAGGCATTTTCAATTTAAAACTTGCCCAAGATAGGTCACAGAATTGTCAATTTAAAGAACTTTTTAATTACAAAATTCAGCTAACATTAGTTAATCCAGAGATTCTTATATTTTCCTCAATTCGTCAGTCTCATCCAGATCATCATGGCCCTGGTGAGTAACGTGAAGCTTGAGACAGGCATTTTTAGTTCCGTATGATAGCCACATTAGCAGCTAATTAGCATTTCATTTTTTGGGGGGTAAATACTGGCGAATATATTGATTTAAAGTCACCTAGTCCAAGAGAGATTTAGATGGTTATCAAAACATTACGCCAGGGTAAGCCTACACGAAACAGCCATTATTTCAAGTGTTTCTAAAATCCACAATGGATAAAATGAATGGTGGAAAAACAATTGTAACCATTTCCATGTTTTACTGCTAGATTTAATGGGTATTATGACTCATACTGTGCTAGACTATTGCCTTTGCACACATAATGATTTACCCTTCGAACACACCGGCAGCGTGATTGCGCAATCATCATCTGGATATGAATGCAACAAAAGTTCAACAGTTCAACATTCATCTTCTGCTAACATTTCTGTCAAGCCATCGAAGCATACAGTTTGACATATGCGTTTGAAAAATCCAACATATGCACCACACCGAATACACTGCAACTGCCTCTGCAACGCTGCAAGGCAAACGCAGCGTTTCATTGGAAATGAATGTAATTCTGGTGTACCAAAATGCAATGATGCTGTCGGTGTGTTGGAAGCGTAATGTGACTGCCATTCATGTACTCTGCAATATAGGCTAGTGAAACCAAATCTCATTCTCTCTATATGGATGGGTTGGTTGTGTAGAAACAAAACGGACTGGTGCGCAACTACGGGGAAAAGCAGACAGGGTTGGCTTAAATTATTGACAACATGTTAACTATATTTCTTCTCTAATGTTTATTGAAAACATAAATACATTTGCACAATTGGCACTTGTTGTCTCTCAAATATATTGTTACAGTTGTTGGTTTTCTAGCTAGTGATTATTTTTGCCATATTAGCATTGGCATGAAAGCAGTCAAATCACCTCAAAACAAGACATGCTACCAAGAACAAGATGAAACTAGCTGAAACTGGGTTTCTTCCACGATCGGGCTAGCTATACTGTGCTACAAATATCCTTGTCTCTTCATGCCCACTGCACCCGGTTTAAAAGGCAATTAATGTTTTATTTAGCTTTTTCTGTTTTGTGTTATATGAAGGATATCCTGCTTGCCAAATGTGGTGCCTACTTGGTTGTCGTGGGATCGTATGTATCGGTTGGAGTTGATGAATATAGCTCTACCCCTTAAGCTGCCCCATATTGGTGATGTAAAGCGAGATGGCACCAGCAAGTTCAGTTCAGTAAACTGCTTTGGCCTCGAGGCACTCCCGTTTTAGACAACCCAACAAAGCCAATTGACCTCTACGGTACATGCTTTTGCATAAAATAAATTCACAGTACTGGTTAGGTTCACTCGGTGTCTCGCACTAGGCTTTGCTATACATTGGCGTGTTTCCTAACCCACACAAATGTTGCTGTTAACCGTGAGAATAATTAACTCCAAATTACCCCTTCTTTACAGCAAAAGTTCCTTAAAGGTCTGGTGTCACCTGAATGTTCAGTAGCTACTTTGAGTAGTCAAATGTTAGTGCTGACAGTGTATGTGGAGCTGCTGGACATGCATCAGGACAGACAGGCCTCTGGTTTAATCTGTGTCCAGGTGCTGTGGCAACAGGTTGCCAGGCCAACATTGTATTTCAAGGTGCGCCAGAGAGACAGTGGCATGAGTTTCAGGGCAGGAATGTGCTTTCACTGCTGGTTTGTGGCGATGACCTAGCAGCTTATAATTATACAATTAACACTGGTTTTCCTTATAGTAGCTCAGAAATGTATCGGACTATCGGTTTGACTCTTGACTTCTCTATTGGCTCTGCTCTGTCATGTAACTGGACAGACACAATGCCGTGATTCCTACAGAAGAACTAATGCTTTTTCCCTGTGGATTACCTGCTGCCATCTTGTACAGTACTATTCAACCACCAACATTCTGCCCTAAGACACATACAGTAATGTACAGTAAAATTTTTAAAAAGAACAGCCTTTCATGAACTAACACTCGCACTTAACTTTTTTCCCCCCTACTACCTCGGCCTTTGTTGATAGCTACTTTACTGAGGAAAAATCTACTTACTATGACTGTGATATATGGTTATCCCGCCTAGTTATCTTAAAATGAATGGATGAACTGTAAGTCGCTCTGGATAAGAGCGTCTGCTAAATGACTAAAATGTCAATGTAAATGAAGCCACCATTAGGTCTGTGACCAGATTTCGAGGCAGCAGGTAGCCAAGTGGTTAGAGCGTTGGGCCAGTAACCAAAAGGTTGCTAGATTGAATCCCCGAGCTGACAAGTAAAAAATCTGTCATTCTGCCCCTGAACAAGGCAGTTAACACACTGTTCCGAGGCTGTCATTTTATTTATTTAACCGGGAAGGGCTCATTGAGATTTAAAATCTATTTTTCAAGAGCATCCTGGCCAAGATAGGCAGCACCAAGTCATTACAAAAATGACAGACAAACAACATGAAAAACTACAAGTAAATCGAGTAAAAACCATAGAGTTCACAAGAGTATCACAAACTCAAAAACAGCAAATTAAAATAATTGACAGGTCAGGGAATCAGTCTCAAGATCATTCATCACTGATTTAAAAATACCAATCGGGACAAGTTCTTAAGTATTTTGTAAGGCGTTCCAAGACGATGGCGCAGAGTACATAAAAGCCCTTTTACCAAATTCAGTTCGGACATTTGGAACAGTTAGCAGGATAATGTCCAGCGGACGAAGAGAGTAACCACCACATTTCTGAACAATAAAAATGGCCAAATAAAAAGGTAGTAAACCCAAAATGGCTTTGTAAATAAAAGTATACCAGTGCCTGAGCCTACGAGTGACTAGAGAAGGCCAGCCAAACCTGGTATACAAAGTGCAGTGCTGCGTAAGGGTTTTGCAGTTTAAAATAAATCTCAAAGTGCCATGGTAAAGGGTGTCAATTGATCTCAAACACTGAGCGGAAGCATTCATATATAACATACAGAATACAGAACCTTGGGGCACACCATTCATTTAACAAACATAAGCCCATCAAATTGAGTACACTGAGTTCTATCAGACAGATAGTTAGCAAACCATGCAACTGCATGCTCTGAAAAACCTACACTCGACAATCTCTGCCTTAGTATAACATGATCAACTGTATCAAAAGCCGTAGAGAGATCAATTAAAAGTGAGACACAGTGCTGTTTTTTTTGTCAAGGGCTTCATGAATATAATTTAAAACCTTCATGGCTGCTGTAATTGTGCTATGCTTCTTCCTGAAGCCCGATTGGCACATTGATACAATAGAGTTAGCAAATAAAAAATTGTTTAGCTGTTCACTCACAAGGTTTTCAAGTATTTTCAACAGGGGTGACAGCTTTGAGATTGGCCTATACTTATTGGAGTTGGATCTCCCCCTTTTAAAAGTGGTAGGACAAATACTGATTTCCAGATTTTCAGAATTTCATTCCATTCCAGGGTTAGATAGAACAGTTGTGTAAGTGTTTCTGCTATGAAATCAACTGCCAGATTTAAAAAGCAGGGATCCAAAAGATCATGACCTGCAGGTTTTCTCTGATCTAAGGATTTCAGGGCTTTTTTGTACCACCTGCACTGAGAATGGCAAAAAGATAAAAGTTTGACCAGCTCTCACTGGTTCATCCACACGGGGTTGTACAGAGAGAGAGGACACTGAAACAGACAGCCTACCAGATGATACAAAGTGCTCATTGAAACAATTCAACATTTCAGTTGTCATATAAAGCAACAGAGTCCTTCAAAACACATTCATTAACATTACTGTTTCCAGACATAGACTTAATAGCATTCCAAAACTTTCTAGGGTCATTCGGGTTATCAGTGGTAACAGACATAAAATATTCAGACTTGGCCTTCCTGAGAAGAAAAGAACACTTGTTTCGTAACTGCCTAAAAATAAGCCAATCAGCATCAGAACATGATTTCCTGGCTTTAGCCCAGGCTAGATTACGTTCGTGAATAATACAAGACAGCTCAGAAGAAAACCATGGATTATCCCGCCCTTTAACACTGAACCTGCGGAATGGGGCATGTTTGTTTACTATTTGGAAAAAACCATCATGAAAGAATTTCCAGGCAGTTTCCACATCAGGGATAAGCTCAATCTTACTCCAGTCAAAATAAAACAAATCATGAAAGAAAGCCTGCTCATTAAAACACTTCAAATTTATCTTACGAATAAAACGTGGGTTTGTCTTAGGAATCTTAGCAACCTTAGTATTTCTAACAGCAATTATTACAAAAAACACCAACCGCAGAATATTTACGTGGAACATTTGTCAATATCAAATCAATCAGGGTAGATTTATCTGGGCATTTAAGATTTGGGTGAGTTAATCAACTGGCTTTAACCAACACCAGTTGAGATTCACGAAATCAAGATCATCTCACTGTAAACAAGTTTAGACAAGGTGCAAATAAGAATTGTAAATCAGAATATGTTCATAACTGACTTGCCTAGTTAAATAAAGGTTCAATAAAAAAAGAAACTACGGCACAGTACTTATAGAATGTTATGTGCTAGATGAATTGGGATGAAGTAGTCCTGGGTGCCTGGGGAAGGCTGGAGTCCTGTAATGGCTTATTCAGCTCTCTCAGATTAATGAAGAGGAGTTTTATCAGTGTGTTCCTATTGATGAATGCACGCTCTCCTTTATTCTGTTTATAGCTGCGGTTTTGAAGTTGATCAGCAGGAAAAAGCTCTTTTGAGCAACGTCAGATGAATCTGATGAGGAGGACTGCTGATTTTGTGCCACACTCCTGAGGGAAGCACTTCCGTAAAAACACAACCTTGAAAACTGTACGGCATTGCTAATTCTAGGGCAATTACGAATCGACCAACTCACAGGAGGATGCCATTCAAAACTGAATGTAGACAAACACACCGTCATCCATATAGTTTCTCATTAGGTCCGGAGTCATAGAAAAGCCTGCTCGTCAAAGTCATCCGGGGATGAACTCATTGACCACATAAATCAAATTTCATTTGTCACATACTTTGTAAACAAGAGTAGACTAACAGTGAAATGCTTACTTACAGGCCCTTCCCAATAATGCAGAGAGAAAAGTACAAAAATAAATCCTAATAAGAACACAAGGAATAAATACCCAATGAGTAACGATAACTTGGCTATATACACAGGGTACCGAATCAATTTGCAGGGGTGCGATGTAATTGAGGTAGATATGTACATTTATAAAACGACTGGGTCTAATCCTGAATGCTGATGGGTTAAAACCGCATTCCAGTCGGTGTCTATTCTACAAGTTACCACCGGGTAAATCTTTGACAAAATGCCTATTTACTCTGACTGCGCAATCCACTGTCTCATCAGCCCAGCCAGGCAATTTATAAACTTAATCTCCACTATAAAAAGCATCTAGACATGATCTCACATTTATTTTAGACTAACATTTACTCTTCAACAGCGGAGATTTTATTATTATTTTTTTTTTTCACCTTTATTTAACCAAGTAGGCCTGTTGAGAACAAGTTCTCATTTACAACTGCGACCTGGCCAAGATAAAGCAAAGCACTGCAACACAAACAACACAGAGTTACTATTTAGCAATTAAACACTGGAGTGATAGATGTGCAGAAGACATATGTGCAAGTAGAGATACCGGGACGCAAAGGGTGGGCTATTTACAGATGGGCTATGTACAGGTGCAATGATCTGTAACCTGCTCTGACAGATGATGCTTAAAGTTAGTGAGGGAGATATGAGTCTCCAGCTTCAGTGATTTTTGCAATTCGTTCCAGTCATTGGCAGCAGAGAACTGAAAGGAAAGGCGGCCAAAGAGGAGTTGGCGTTGGGGGTAACCTTGCTGTCTGTCTGTCCAACATTTGCAACATTGTTTCAATATTCAAATTCTATCTCCAGCTGTCCCATAGTAATGAACGTGTCACGCTAGTCGGGACGAGACAGACAGACAGGCAGCATTTCTTAGCCAGTCGAAATCATGAATCAGCTGGCATCATTTTTATGGATAAATACAAATACATTTCTAATGAAAAAATATAAAACAAAACAAAGTGCAGCTAGTTTGCAGTCTTTCCTGCTTCATTTTGAAGTGATTGTGTTAGTGGTGTTGTTGGCTAGCTCCTCTGAACAACAGTCCTGAATGGAGTGCACATTTTCTATGGCAGGCAAAATTGCGCCTCATTAACTCATTGTTATGGATGTATCTAAATAAATGTCACTAGAAAACAGCTTAAACAAATACAAATACAGCAACTTTGCTGTTATTCTGGCGGCACTTTGTGACACCGATACCGATTATTGGAGGACCAAAAAAAAGCAGATACCAAATAATTGACCGATTTATATATATATATATATATATATATATATATATATATATATATATATATATATTTGTAATAATGACAATTACAATAATACTGAATGAACAAGGAACACTTATTTTAGCTTAATATTTAGTCTCAAGTAAATAATGAAACATGTTCAATTTGGTTTAAATAATGAAAAAACACAGTGTTGGAGAAGAAAGTAAAAGTGCAATATGTTCCATGTTCATGTTTAAGTTCCGTGCTCAGAACATGAGAACATATGAAAGCTGGTGGTTCCTTTTAACACGAGTCTTCAATATTCCCAGTTAAGAAGTTTTAGGTTATATTTATTATATGAATTATGACGCGTTGACTATTTCTCTCTATACCATTTGTATTTCATATACCTTTGACTATTGGATGTTCTTATAGGCACTTTAGTATTGCCAGCCTAATCTCTAGAGTTCATAGGCTTGAAGTCGTAAACACATAGAATTACGAGCCTTTGGTCATTAATATGGTCAAATCTGGAAACTACAATTTAGAAAACAAAAGGTTTATTCATTCAGTGAAATACGGAATCTTTACGTATTTTATCGAACAGGTGGCAACCTTGTTGTAAATATTGCTGTTATATTGCACAACCTTCAATGTTATGCCATAATTATGTGAAATTCTGGCAAATTAATTACGGTCTATGTTAGGAAGAAATGTTCTGGCCAAAACTGCTGCATATACCCTGACTCTGCTTGCACTGAATGCAAGAGAAGTGACACAATTTCCCTCTTTAATATTGCCTGCTAACGTGCATTTCTTTTAACTAAATATGCAGGTTTAAAAATATATACTTCTGTGTATTGATTTTAAACAAGGCATTGATGTTTATGGTTAGGTACATTTGGGCAAAGATTGTGCTTTTTTCCCGCAAATGTGCTTTTATTAAATCATCACCCGTTTGGCGAAGTAGGCTGTGATTTGATGATAAATTAACAGGCACTGCTTTGATTATATGCAACGCAGGACAAGTTAGTTAACCTAGTAATATCATCAACCATGTGTAGTTGACTAGTGATTATGTGAAGAGTTTTTTATAATATAAGTTTAATGCTAGCTAGCAACTTACCTTGGCTCCTTGCAGCCACAAGGTCCTTTTGATGCTACACTTGCATAACAGGTGGTCAGCCTGCCACACAGTCCCCTCATGGATTGCAATGTAATCGGCCATGCTGATTAATCGGTTGACCTCTAGTTGGATAGCTAGCAAGCAAGGGATAAGAACGTTGCCAGCCAGTATGGCAATAGAACATTTTATAATGACATTTTTTAAGGCTTTCCTCTGACACTGCCTTGTACAGAGGTCCTGGATGGCAGCGCGCTCGGCCCCAGTGATGTGCTGGGTGAAGACACTTGCCAGCTGGTCAGCGCATGCTGTGAGTACACGTCCTGGTAATCTGTCTTGCCACGTGTCCTTGGGAATGTTAAACTTTATCACCAACATTTTTTGAAGCTGCATATTTATTTATGGAAATCCTCTCTCCCTACAAATTGATGTTTGCACTGCATTCTATCCTATAGCTGTACAGCAAATCAGCAATCTGTTGGGTAGCTCAGTGGTTCTCAAACTTTTTGACCCCCAATCCCTAAAAAGTGGTTCACAGCTTGCGACCCTGCACGCACACACAGGGAGAACATGCCCGTGCAATCGCTGCGCAAAAATGTAGCCTGTCATTACAGCCACAAACAATGATGCATTTTCAAAATGCAAGATACAGAAATAAGGGCCCCCCAAGTGGCGAAACGTACTAAGGCACTGCATCGCAGTGGCATCACTACGCTTGAGGCATCACTACAGACCCGGGTTCGATCCCAGGCTGTGTCATGTGACTGTGACCGAGAGACCCATGAGGCAACGCACAATTGGGTTAGGGGAGGGTTTGGCTGGTCGGGATGTCCTTGTCCCATCGCGCTCTAGCGACTCCTTGTGCTGAGCCAGCACGCTGACACATTGGTGCGGATGGCTTTCGAGCAGTATGTCAAGAAGCAGTGCAGCTTAGCAGGATTGTGGCTCTCAACCTTCACCAATTCCGAATCCCTATGGGAGTTACAGCGATGGGACAAGACTGTAACTACCAATTGGGGAGAGGCGAATAATATAATTATTGTTCTAATAATTAAGATGCAGAAATAAAATGCGTTTCACACCTGTATTTTGAGCTGAAAGTCATCCATGTTAACGGTCGATATCAACTAGGGTTATGTCACATTGTCACCAGGTAGCCTATTGTTCTGGCAAATATGTATCTGTAGCAGATTGCTAAAATGTATTTTATATGGATAATATTTATGTAGGTAGGCTACTCTGTTTTTGCTATGCAAAACCGGAGAAAATTAAACAAACACTTTTGCTCACTAATCTGGATATGTGAGCCCGCCTGTAGTTCTGAAGCACAGATTAGATATTTTTGAAACAAGAACTTGAACTTGGTGCATATGTTAGTGACCAGATCGAATGAGCAAAGGTATAAATATAAAATACAAATGGTGGGCTAAACACTGAGTATACAAAACATTAGGAACACCTATTCTTTCCATGACAAAGACTGACTAGGTGAATCCAGGTGAAAGCTGTGACCTCTTACTGATGTCACCTGTTAAATCCACTTCAATCAGTGTAGATCAGTGGAGACTCTTCAGCGGAGGTGTAACGGTTTTACACTTCTTCTGAGGAGTAGGAAGGATTGGACCAATATGCAGCATGCCTCTGATTGGGAACCATACCAGGCCAAACACAGAAATACAAAACCTAGAACAAAACCATAGAATGCCCACCCCAACTCACGCCCTGACCAAACTAAAACAGAGACATAAGAAAGGAACTAAGGTCAGGACGTGACAGTACCCCCCCAGGGTGCGGACTCCGGCCGCAAAAACCTAAACCCATAGGGGAGGGTCTGGGTGGGAATCTGTCCTTGGTGGCAGCTCTGGCGCGGACGTGGACCCCACTCCATCATAGTCTTGGCCCACTTAAGTGACGCCTTTGGAGCGGCGACCCTCGCCGCCGACCTCGAACTGGGGACCCTTGCAGCGGGCCCCGAATAGACGAGAGACTCTGGCAGCGCCGGAGTGAAGGGCGACTCTGGCAGCTCCGGACAGGAGGGAGAGTCTGGAAGCGCCGGACAGGATGGAAACTCTGGAAGCACCAGACAGGCGGGAGAACCTGGAGGGAGGAGACAGAGAGACAGCCTGGTCCTCGGAGGAGGCACAGGATAGACCGGGGCCGTGGAGGCGCACTGGAGGTCTCGAACTAAGGGCCTGCACAACTGATGGATGGTGATTTTACCCCGGCATGTGCGGGGCGCAGGTACAGGACGCACTGGGCTGTGCAGACACACGGGAGACACAGTGCGCAGAGCCGACGCAGGATATCCTGGCCCGAGGAGACGCACTGGCTGTCTGGAGAGCAGGGCTGGCACCAACCGCCCTGGCTGGATCCTCACCCTAGCCCGGCAGATGCGGGGAGCTGGGATGTAGCGCACCAGGCTAAGAACGCGTACTGGGGACACCGTGCGCTCCACCGCATAACCCAGTGCCTGACCAGTATGACGCCCGCCACGGTAAGCTCAGGTCTCCAACCTGACTCTGCCACACTCCCCGTGTGCTCCCCATGTCAGCCATGTTCCCTCGTATCACCGGTTCCGGTTTTCCTGCTGCCACCGTTCACCTGGCTGCCTCCACCTGTTCCCATGGGAGGCGATCCCTTCCAGCCAGGATCTCCTCCCAATGATCGACAGCTGCCTCTGATTGGGAACCATACCAGGCCAAACACAGAAATACAAAACCTAGAACAAAAACATAGAATGCCCACTGTTACGGATACATCCTGTGTGTATCCTGTGTGTGTGTTTCTTTTCTCTCCTTCTCCCCTCACAGGTGAAAATCATCACTCCCCAATCAGTCAACAATCAATCATCAATCAGAAGACACACCTCCTCCTGTTTCCTACCCAATCACAGTTCCTTTCCTTTGGTTTAAAAACCCTGTCAGTTGTTTGCTCTAGAGGTCAATCTCTCTGTAAATGCCATGTCTGTAGGTCTCTGTGTTTCACTCTCTCTTTGTGTATTGACCTCTCTTTTGTTTGAGCACCTCCATAGCACTTTGTCCTCACCTGTGAGTATTGTTTTGGTTATGGTGTTTGTTTGTTTGCTGGTGGGAAAAGGGGAAACCAAGACAAGTCGCCCATGGGCATACACTACCCGTAGGTAGACTTTGTTAAATACACTAGTTAGAACTGGGCGGACCACCCACTGTATTTTTGGTTAGTTAGTTAGCTGTTGTTAAAGTAGGCTGCTCTAGCATAGGGGTGTTTTTGAATACTTATTGTTTCTTTCCTTGTGTCCAGCTCAGTCCCTTTTCCTGCTCCCCCCATTACCTTGTGTTTATTAATAAACCCTGAGTTTGACGGTAGATTTCAGTAGTCGTGGTTATTTCGTTCTCACTTTTACTTTGTCACAATTATAATTTGCATGAGTTATGTTACGGGTCTCATTACCATCCCCCCCTAGACTGTCGGGCCAAAAGGGATTCGTAACACCCATCCCAACTCACGCCCTGACCAAACTAAAACAGAGACATAAAAAAGGAACTAAGGTCAGGACGTGACAGGAGGAAGGGGAGGACTATCCTCCTCAGTGATTTTCATAGAAAAAAACATATAAAAAGTTATCCTTTTTAGATAGAACTATACTAAATATAATCACATCATCAAATCATTGATTAAAACACACTGTTTTGCAAAGAAGGTCTACAGTAGCCTCACCAGCACTCTGTGGGGTAGCACCATGATGTAGCCAGAGGGCAGATAGCTTCTGTCCTCCTCTTGGTACATTGACTTCAGTACAAAACCTAGGAGGCTCTTGGTCCTCATCCCCTTCCATAGACTTACACAGTAATTATGACAACTTCTGGAGGACATCCTCCAACCTACCAGAGCTCTTGCATCATGAACTGACATGTTGTCCACCCAATCAAAGGATCAAAAAATGAATCTAGTACTGAAAACACAAGATACAGATAGCTTGCACTGCAGTGCATAAAATGTGGTGAGTAGTTGACTCAAAGAGAGAGAAAGACAGTAGTTGAACAATTTTTAACAAATTAATTTCTTCCAAAATGAAGGACAAGCAAGAAAGAGAGCGAGATGGTCATTTTTTTCAGTTTCACTGACTTAGCTAGCAAATGCAGCTAGACAGTTTAGCTGAAACACCCTGCTCAAACAGAGTAATGTTATGTTAGCTAGCTGGCTGGCTATGACTATCCAACACAACACTGAAACTCTTCCAAGTCAAGGTAAGCTTTTGGTTTTACTAATGTATTGCCACCGGAGCACTCCGCTTTAAGTGCTAAACCTCTTACTGACTGTACACTGTAACATTACTGTATGATTGTAGCAGGTTTACTAACACGTTAGTTCTATTAGCTATGTTGACTATGACGTTACTTTAGCTAATATGGTGACAACGATGTAGGCTGTGTGTAGCAGTTATGATATCATTTGGCTTGGAAAGGTTTTTCTGTGGATCACATACAGCTGATATGTTGTGATATGATGCGAGAAGGAATACAACGTGACTGTTATGATAGTGGAATGTGTTTACGGTATATTCATTCCGTCAATTCTGTTCAAATACATTTCTTAAACATGTAAGGGAATTTTAATGTTTGTGCTTTTCTTATAACTAATTTCTGTGATCTATTCATGTGCTGTTCTATAAACCAATGTCTATGTTCATGCAAGTGGCTGACTGTACATATCTTCACTATCAGTAGCTGCAATTTTGCAGTACGCCCAAACCTTGTTTTGAGAACGAACAAAAAAGGTTCAAGGTCTCAGCTTAGAGAGAAGAAGCCCTGTGAGGTATTGGTCTGTCACATGTATGAAACAAAATGATAATGATTAATTCATTATGGTAAATCATGCAAATATAACTTGTCTGTGTATATAAGAACTGCTGGGACTGCCCAGACAGATCTCTTGATTGACATGTGTGTTATGGTGCATTGAGTTGGTTGGAACCTCTCCAGTGCGCTGACAATAAGCAATGATTAATTTAAGATTGACTTGTGGTTATTTTTTAAGAATTTCCATAATAAATGGAACAAAACGGAGATAAACATACCTGTATTTGTCTAATAGAAACTCTTGTTTGCAACTACATTTAACATTTACATTTAACATTTAAGTCATTTAGCAGACGCTCTTATCCAGAACTATTAGACTATTGATTACAACTTATATCAGCTAGATGCAGGCAAGAGTGTGCAAGGAGGTATTGAGTGTGTCGCTGTCGGTCGATGTGTCACTGTCACCTCTAATTTGTCTCTTTACCTGTGTGCACCTACGTTGTAAACTTTCATTTATAGGCTAGATTGTAGCAACCTCAATAATGGATAAAGAGAATTTGAGTATCATGTCGTAGCTGAAACCTGTTACATTGAACTGGGTGAATGGAATATGATTGACAGTTATCCAATATGCTGTAATAGAAATAAGGCCATGCTCATGAAAAAAAGTCCTCCCTCATCTTAAATGGCACTGACCGCCACTGGTGTAGATGAAGGGGAGGAGACAGGGTAAAGGAGTATTCTTAAGCCTTGAGAAAATTGAGGCATGGATTGTGGCATAAAAAGGGAACAGGGTTTGAGAGGGCTTAGCATGTCTCTCGAGGAGGCTTAAAAGAGATTTCGGCTTGGAAAAGTTTACTCTTTTCAAGAGTCGGGTAATTGGATTGGATTAGCTCCTTTTTTTCAATTTTATCCTAAAATGACACACCCAAATCTAACTGCCTGTAGCTCAGGCCCTGAAGCAAGGATATGCATATTATTGGTACCATTTGAAAGGAAGCACTTTGAAGTTTATTGGAATGTAGAAGAATATAACGCAATAGATCTGGTAAGAGATAATACAAAGACAAAACCAACCATTATTTTGTATTGTTTTGTGTACCATCAAATGCAAGAGAAAGGCCATAATGTATTATTCCAGCCCAGGTGCAATGTAGATTTTGGCCACTAGATGATCAGTGTATGTGCAAAGTTTTAGACTGATCCAATGAACCATTGCATTTCTGCTCAAAATGTTGTATCAAGACTGCCCAAATGTGCCTAATTTGTTTATTAATAACTTTTAATGTTCAATATTGTGCACTCTCCTCAAACAATAGAATTGTATTCTTTCACTGTAATAGCTTCTGTAAATTGGACAGTGCAATTAGATTAACAATAATTTAAGCTTTCTGCAAACATCACATATGTCAATGTCCTGGGAAATTTTCTTGTTACTTACAACCTCATGCTAAACGCATTAGTCTACGTTAGCTTAACCGTCCCGTGGAAGGGACACCGATCCGAAAGACGTTTTTAAGCTGAGGAGGATTGGAGGGAAAGAAAAAGGAGGTCGATAAGACTGATGGATAGAGGATAGGTTTGAATCTGTGGAAGCTAGCAATAACAAGGGAGAGGGTATGTTGTGGAAGATTGGGGTGAAGTTCAAACAGAGTGAGCCGGACTTCAGTTCAAGTTCTGGAGGTGAAGGGGTAGATGGTGTTGAGGAGCTTGGAGCCCAAGCCTTGCATTGATGGACATGCAAAGGCTACGTTTGGTCCAGTGGGAGTGGAATTTTTGAAGAGGGTGGAACCGGGCCTTTTGGCTGATCCATGGGTGGTTTCAGGTTGGGTGGAAAAGATGGTTGTGGTGAAGGAGAAGGAGAGTGATGGAGTGCTGCATCAGGCTTCCACAATCACCCGACCTCAACCCCCTTGAGATGGTTTGTGATGAGTTGGACCGCAGAGTGAAGGAAAAGCAGCCAACAAGTGCTCAGTATATGTCGAAACTCCTTCAACACTGTTGGAAAATCATTTCTCAAGAAGCTGGTTGAGAGAATGCCAAGAGTGTGCACAGTTGTCATCAAGGCAAAGGGTGGTTACTTTGAAGAATCTCAAATATAAAATATATTTTGATTTGTTTAACAGTTGGTTACTAGATTCCATATGTGTTATTTCATAGTTTGGATGTCTTCACTATTATTCTACAATGTATAAAAATGAAGAACCCTTGAATGAGTACAGTAGGTGTGTCCATACTTTTGACTTGTAATGTATATATTTAAAAAAAATATTCAGTTTGACACTCGCAACCCACAAAGCCTTCTCACTGCGCTAGTTCACTCGACCTGTGTTGACTGATAGTTTTCTAGTCCAATCGAGGGCAGAGTGTGCCAAGTCGTTTTTTTTTTTTGCGATACTGCCTCTGGCTGCATGGAGAGTAGTCTAATCTATGGAGACTCTGTGCCACAAAATGAGTGACAAAACCTGGCCAGATAATTTCAAGTCATCAGTCTCAAGTCAAAGTCGAGTCCCAAGTCTTGAGGCTCCAAGTCGAAGTCAAGTTATTACATTTTTTTATTGCGTCCAAGTCATCTCTGAGGTATGGTCTCTGTGGGGACGATGTCGTTGATGCACTTACCAGTGACTGATGTGGTAAACTCCTAAATGTTATTAGATGAATTCCAGACCTTATTCCAGTCTGTGCTGGCAAAGCAGTCCTGTAGCTTAGCATCCACTTCATCAGACCACTTCCGTATTGAGCACGTCTCTGGTACTTCCTGTTTGATTTTTTTCTTGTCAACAGGAATCAATAGATTTATGGTCAGATTTGCCAAAGAGAGGGCGAGTGAGAGCCTTGTATCCGTTTCTGTGTGTGGAATAAAGGTGATCTAGAGTTTTGCACAAGGGTTGGGTTGTGTGTCTATTTGTCAATAACATCTGGTGTGTGATGTCTAGTATTATGGTAGTCTCGAGATATTGCTCGCCTGAGGTAGAGTACCTCATGATAAGCTGTAGACCAAAATATCTACAAAGAGAGTTTTAATCTATATTTTCCGTAGCCGTCTACAGTATTTACCACCACAAACCAATACTGTATAAGGTCATAAGCAAACAAGAAATTGCTCATCCAGTAGCGGCGCTCCTAGTGGCCTGGGACTTTAATGCAGGCAAACTTAAATACGTTTTACCTCATTTCTACCAGCATGTCAAAAAAAGCTCTCCCTCACCCTCCATTTGACAAATCTGATCATAATTTTATCCTCCTGATTATTCCTGCTTACAAGCAAAAACTAAAGCAGGAAGTACCAGTAACTTGCTCAATACGGAAGTGGTCAGATGACGCGGATACTACACTACAGGACTGTTTTGCTAGCACAGACTGGAATATGTTTCGAGATTCATCCAATGGCATTGAGGAGTATACCACCTCAGTCACCGGCTTCATCAATAAGTGTATCGACGATGTCGTCCCCACAGTGACTTTACGTACATATCCCAACCAGAAGCCATGGATTACAGGCAACATCCACACCGAGCTAAAGGCTAGAGCTACTAATCCGGACACTTATAAGAAATCCCGCTATGCCCTTAGACGAACCATCAAACATGCAAAGTGTCAATACAGGACTAAGATCGAATTCTACACTGGCTCTGACGCTCATCGGATGTGGCAAGGCTTGCAAACGCTTATGGACTACAAAGGGAAACCCAGCCGCGAGCTGCCAAGTGACGCGAGACTACCAGACGGGCTAAATGCCTTTAATGCTCACTTCAAGGCAAGCAACACTGAAGCATGCATGAGAGCACCAGCTGTTCCAGATGACTGTGTAATCTCACTCTCTGTAGCCGATGTGAGCAAGACCTTTAAACAGGTCAACATTCACAAGGCCGCGAGACCAAACGGATTACCAGGACCAGGACTCCCTGACCGAGTCTGTAATAGCTACATGTTTTTAAGCAGGCCACCATAGTCCCTGTGCCCAAGAAAGCGAACGCCCGTAGCACTCACGTCGGTAGCCATGAAGCGCTTTGAAAGGCTGGTCATGGCTCACATCAACACCATCATCCCGGAAACTCTAGACCCACTCCAATTCGCATACCACCCCAACAGATCCACAGATGATGCAATCTCAATCGTACTCCACACTGTCCTTTCCCACCAGGACAAAATGAACAGCTATATGAGAATGCTGTTCATTGACTACAGCTCAGTGTTCAACACCATAGTGCCCACAAAGCTCATCACTAAGCTAAGGACCCTGGGACTAAACACCTTCCTCTGTAACTGGATCCTGGGCTTCCTGACAGGCCACCCAAAGCTGGTAAGGGTAGGCAACAACCCATCTGCCACGCAGATTCTCAACACAGGGGCCACTCAGGGGTGCGTGCTTAGTCCCATTCTCTTGTATCCACATCACCAACAAACTATTTATGGTCCAGACACACCAAGAAAGTTGTGAAGAGGGTACGACAAAACCTTTTACCGCTCAGGATTTGGCATAGGTCCCCAGATCCTCAAAAAGTTCTACAGCTGCACCAACGAGAGCATCCTGATGGGTTGCATCACTGCCTGGTATCACTGCCTGCATCACTGCCTGAACTATAAGGCATTAGACAGTAGTGCCTACGGCCTAACTTCCTGCCATCCAGGACCTATATACTAGGCGGTATCAGAGGAAGGCCCAAAACATTGTCAAAGACTCCAGTCACCCTAGTCATAGACTGTTCTCTCTGCTACCGCATGGCAAGCAGTACCGGAGCGCCAAGTCCAGGTCCAAAAGGCTCCTCGGCAGTTTCTACCCCCAAGTCATAAGACCCCTGAACAATTAATCAAATGGCCACCCTAACTCTTTGCATTGACCCCCCACCCTTTATTTTTACACTGCTGCTACTCACTGTTTTATTATCTTTGCATAGTCACTTTAAAAAAAACGTTATTTAACTAGGCATGTCAGTTTAGAACAAATTCTTATTTTCAATGACAACCTTGCAACAGTGGGTTAACTGCCTTGTTCAGGGGCAGAACAACAGATTCGATCTTGCAACCTTCCGGTTACTATTCCAACGCTCTAACTACTAGGTTACCTGCTGCTGCCTGCTGACTTTACCCCTACCTACATGTACAAATTACCTCGACTAACATGTACCCCCGCACATTGACTCTGTACCGGAAACCCCTGTATATAGCCTCATTATTGTAATTTTTTAAACTTTAGTTTATTTAGTAAATATTTTCTTAAAACTATGTTGGTTAAGGGCTTGTAAGTAAGCATTTCATGGTATCGTCTACACTTGTTGTATTCGGCGCATGTGACAAATACAATTCGATTTCATTTGTTCTGCCCAGAAGCTGTTTTCGGTCATAGGAAATGATGGCGGAGACATTCTGTACCAAAGAAAATTCTGAATTTGTCAGGAGCCCGTAAAACGTCTGCTATCCACTGCAGCACCATCTTACATTGTGTGTGTGTGTGTGTGTGTGTGTGTGTGTGTGTGTGTGTGTGTGTGTGTGTGTGTATATATATAATTTCAGCCGTGTGTCAGCAAAGGACCTGAGGGCAGATGAGGTCTCTCTAAAATCACAGTGTTAAGCCAAACAACCTTACATTATACATGCTCTGCCTCAGCTCCCTCCTGTTATGTGAGACTGCAAAAACATGTATTTTATGTCCAGCAGACAAAGACAATCTGTACTGGAACACATTTAATTTTATTTATTTATTTCACATTTATTTAACTGGGCAAGTCAGTTAAGAACAAATGATTATTTAAAATGATGGCCTACCACATATCTGGGTTACGTACATCAAGTACTGTACCATTATTCATAGCACGCACTCTTTTTCCAGACAGTTCAAACACTTGTCCACTGTAAAGACACAAGAGAGGGTGTGTTCAAGGTCAATAGGAAATTAAAATTCAACAAAATGATTAATAATATATATTTTTCTCATAAAGGTAGTGCACTGGGCCTTTACTAGACCTATATTAACGGACCGATATATCCATCTGTGGCATGAAAAATGTAATATCAGCACCCACCCTTCGACAAAACATTTACAGCACCCCCACCCCCAAACTACTTGCGGTGGCTATGGTGACAACCTTCAGCGGTGACTTCCTGATGTTGTGAACTGAGCGGTCAGTCTTCCTGTGTAGAGGGTGGTGAATAAAAGGCTTCCTCTGAAATGGCACAGAAAATCTTAACTATCATCAGTGGATTACCCAGCCTGTCCTCAGTATTGCAGCTCTGTCATTATAGAATTAGTCTGTGTTGGCTAAACCTTTTGTTTTTGCATCATCTGCTAATCTGTTTGGCTCCTGCCCTTTGAAGCCGATACCTGAGGGATCTTTCTGTGGTTTTCTGCACTATTAACATCTCTCTCCAAGAGCAAATTATGCCACAGCTCTCTGAATACTGTAGTTAGGCCTTCCTCGGTCTGGCCTACTTAGCTGATCAGCTCCTCGAGTGTCACGTTCTGACCATCGTTCTTGAGTGTTTTCCTTGTTTTAGTGTTGGTCAGGATGTGAGCTGGGTGGGCATTCTATGTTGTGTGTCTGGTTGGTCTATTTCTATGTTTGGCCTGATATGGTTCTCAATCAGAGGCAGGTGTTAGTCATTGTCTCTGATTGGGAACCATATTTAGGTAGCCTGTTTTGTGTTGGGTTTTGTGGGTGGTTGTCTCCTGTGTCGGTGTTTGTACCACACTGGACTGTTTCGGTTTTTCATGTTTCTTGTTTATGTAGTCTGTTCATGTATAGTTTCGTTATTAAAAAAAAAACATGAATCATAACTACGCTGCGTCTTGGTCCGATCCCTGCTATTATACACCTCTTCTTCAGAGGAAGAAGATAATCGTTACATCGAGAAAATCCACAGCATGGAAATGAGACTGTAATAAATCAAATTAGGCAAAGTTCAGAAAGCAAAGTCAAGTGGGAAAGTCTTCCTTTTTTTTAAACAGGAAAGGCTAATGCAGAGTTCCAGAAGATAGTTAACACGCATGTCAATGCTTGTTATTGTTTGAAGTTCACTGCAGAAGAGCACTTCTAACCCACCTCTGACATTGATTGAAACGGGTGATGAAATGAGGGCCTAAAGGCTATGAATTGAAGGGGTTTGTCAGGGGAATGGAGATTTGACATCAAAGATGACTCAATGGAAGTCCAAAACCTCAGATATTGCTTTGTTCACTGTATGACAGAGCTGTGGTTTTAGTTGATGACATGTACCTTCTTGCTCCTAGTAAATCAATCTAAGTTGTCTTGTTGGTCATCAGTCAACTGCAAATGGCTAACTGCTTTCATGCCTTGTACGTTAAAACCCCGTCAATATAAAACAACTACAAAATATAGCACAATTGCAAATGTTACAAAGTGCAACATTCGAAAGTAATTTGCTTCATATTAAGTGAGTATTCCTCTCGTTGCCGGCAAAAACAGAGTGGCCTAAACCACCACCACCGCTGCCCACTAAGGTGAATAAGCAGGAGGACAGTGTGGATGGTCCTACATTGGAGGCCAAGAAGCCAAGAAGCCAAGAAGGGTGAGGGAGTTCAGTTTACCAGGGTGCTTATGGGGGAACTACTGTATAACAAGGCAGGTCTGGGCCTCACACATCCTCCCCTTCATGAGCCGGTAAATCACAGGAACTATCCAGGACAACGAGGTAAGCCTCACTAGTCTCTCTACAATACTGGCACAGGGCACACACTATATACAGCCTCATAAAAGGGAGATGGATGTACTATGACAACTAATGCCCCCGTAAACCCTAGACCACATTAAATCAAATAAGCATATTGATATTGTCAAAATGTGCCAAGACTGCAAGTCGGCAGAAAACATTACTGCATGGGAGTTTTAGATTGATACAGCGAGGGATGTGGTCAACCTTTTTATGTGTTTGGCAAAAAGCCTAGAAATGAATGAAAAATTCCCCAGTGCTAAACCTAAGACTTTAGCCTGTCAAGTCGTGGTATATCACGGGCAGATGTATTATAAATTGAACAATACTTTGACGAGTAGTGAAATGGAGTCCCGCCCCCCACCAAGGCAGCTGTGTAAATTAGACCAGTATTATCTGTGAAAGCAGCACACAGCCCCATAGGCTCTTGTCCTGTTATTGAGATGGCAGAGTCAGATAATCTGTCAGCTATCTAGATCCCAGGGCTGCATACATGTGGTTGGCAAAGGGATTTCCCCCCTCTGTGTGTGTACCTAGCTTACAGCAGATAGAATGTACCACCTGAGTCATTGTGACAGGATGCTGATAATATACATTTGTGCGGGACATAGGGGACCACATGTACTGTAGGAGCATGTTCATTTTGTAACGCAAAGACACATGTCTGTTATGTTACAACAACCTAAACATACAGTACATACATCATGTCATGGACCTTTACTCATGCACAACACATCACCGGGGGCAAACTACCTGCCCTCCAGGATACCTACACCACCCGATGTCACAGGAAGGCCATAAAGATCATCAAGGACAACAACCACCCGAGCCACTGCCTGTTCACCCCGCTATCATCCAGAAGGCGAGATCAGTACAGGTGCATCAAAGCAGGGACCGAGAGACTGAAAAACAGCTTCTGTCTCAAGGCCATCAGACTGTTAAACAGCCACCACAAACATTGAGTGGCTGCTGCCAACATACTGCCTCAAACCAAAGCCACTTTAATCATGTAAAAATGGATGTAAAAAATGTATCACTAGCCACTTTAAACAATGCCACTTAATATGTTTACATACCCTACATTACTCATCTCATATGTATATACTGTACTCGATACCATCTACTGTATCTTGCCTATGCCGTTCTGTATCATCACTCATTCATATATTTTTATGTACATATTCTTTCATTCCTTTACACTGTGTGTATAAGGTAGTTGTTGTGGAATTGTTAGGTTAGATTACTAGTTGGTTATTACTGCATTGTCGGAACTAAAAGCACAAGCATTTCGCTACACTTGCTTTAACATCTGCTAACCATGTGTATGTAACAAATAAAATGTGATTTTATGTCCTATGCAGCCTATAGACTATATCGCTGCACCATCCACATTATTTTATTTTACTGTTATTTTACCAGGTAGGTTGACTGAGAACACATTCTCATTTGCAGCAACGACCTGGGGAATAGTTACAGGGGAGAGGAGGGGGATGAATGAGCCAATTGTAAACTGGGGATTATTAGGTGACTGTGATGGTTTGATGGCCAGATTGGGAATTTAGCCAGGACACCGGGGTTAACACCCCTACTCTTACAATAAGTGCCATGGGATCTTTAATGACCGCAGAGAGTCAGAACACCCATTTAACGTCCCATCCGAAAGACGGCACCCTACACAGGGCAGTGTCCCCAATCACTGCAGTACATTTTACCATCACCAGCCAATGTGATCACACCACTTGCACTTTCTCTCCTTTCAGACTCCCCAATAGTTATTTTGTCTGAAGACAGAAACACGACACATTGCTAGCAGGCTAGGTTAGAAATGCATGCATATTAATCTACAGTTTATTAGCTAAATATAAGGGCCTTAAAATATTTACCTTTAAAAGATGAAATGGCAGATTCATGTTTCTTTTGTGTTCTCCCAGGCTAAACGCCAAAGGATTTCTGTGACAATGGACAACAACAGCTAAAGGTCAGAAATACATACGGTGCCCTCGGAAAGTATTCACACCCCTTGACTTTTTCCACATTTTGTTGTGTTGCAGCCTTAATTTAAAATGGATTAAATTTTGATTTTTTTTTGTCACTGGCCTACCCACAATACCCCATAATGTCACAGTGGAATTCTGTTTTTGGAAATTGTAACAAATTAATTAAAAATTAAAAGTTGAAATGTCTTGAGTCAATAAGTATTCAACCTCTTTGTTATGGCCTAAATAAGTTCAGGAGTAAAAATTAGCTTAAGTCACATAAGTTGCATGGGCTCACTCTGTGTGCAATAATAGTGTTTAACATGATTTTTTTGAATGATTAACTCATCTTTGTACCCCACAAATACAATTATCTGTACGATTTCTCAGTCGAGCAGTGAATTTCAAACACAGATTCAATCACGAAGACCAGGGAGCTTTTCCAATGATAATCGCAAAGAAAGGTACCTATTGGTAGATGGTAAAAATTAAGTAGGCAGACATTGAATATCCATCCCATTGAGCATGGGATAAATTGCAATTTGAATTGTGTATCAATACACCCAGTAACCACAAAGATACAGGCATCCATCCTAACTCAGTTGCCGGAGAGGAAGGCAACCGCTCAGGGATTTCACCATGAGGCCAATGTTGACTTTAAAACAGTGAGAGTCTAATGGTTGTGATAGGAGAAAACTGAGGATAGCTCAACAAGATTGCAGTTACTCCACAAAACTAACCTAATTGACAGAGTGAATAAGGAAGCCTGTACAGAATGCAAATATTCCAAAACATGAACCCTGTTTACAAAAGGGAACTAAAGTAAAATTGCAAGATGTGACAAAGAAATTATCTTTATGTCCTGAATACAAAGCGTTATGTTTGGAGCAAGTCCAACACATTACTGAGTACCACTCTTGATATGTTCAAGCATGGTGATGCATCATGTTATGGGTTTGCTTGTCTTCGCAAGGACTAGGGAGTTTTCTATGATAAAAATAAATGGAATAGAGCTAAGCACAGGCAAAATCCTAGAAGAAAACATGGTTCATTCTGCTTTCCAACAGACACTGGGAGACAAATTCACCTTTCAGCAGGACTTCAACTGTATATCACTCCAGTGTAAATTGCTAAATTGTAACTACTTCGCCACTATTGGCCTATTTATAGCCTTACCTCCTTACTGCATTTGCACACACTGTATACAGCTTTTTCTATTGTGTTATTGACTGTTCTTTTATTTATCCCATGTGTAACTCTGTGTTGTTGTTTTTGTTGCAGTGCTTTGCTTTATCTTGGCCAGGTCGCAGTTGTAAATGAGAACTTATTCTCAACTGGCCTACCTGGTTAAATAAAGGTGAAATAAAAAAATAAAAAATGAAAGGCAACATTTTCTACTGAGGCGTTGGCTGGACTTTTAAACACAATACCGAGTTCATGACTACCTTTCCTGTTGGAAATAAAAGTACAATACCTATTCTGTACTCCACCACCTGCAGATTTTCAGCACATAACTTTTCAACATGTGTAAGTTTTCTTTAGCAATTATAAACCCCTTTAAACTGTAAAACCCTAACAAAGGGCTAAGTGTTTATGACGGGCTGGATTTACACAGCCTCAAGACCCATTTGGACTCATTCAGTTAGTGTGACTGCCCAGAGAGAACATGAAGCCTGATGCCTAACACTGCTATATGAGACAGACCAGTGGCTGTTTTCCCAGGGCTTACAGAGGATCTTGGGCTTTAGTTTGACCTTTGTTTCACACACATGCATGAGTCCGGTTCTCTTTTGGGTGCATTTGCCGTTCTCCTTTTAGAAAATAGGTCACAAATTACACAAGTAGGGATTTTACCTATTCCCTGGAGAATTCATATAGGAAGCAGATTTTTCAAACAGCCCTTCGGGCTTACAGTTAGACTTTCACAAAGGGGCAAAATCTGAATAAAAACTGAAACATTCCCTTTCAACCAAATACTTGGAGTCCATTTAAGACTCGCTTTAAGATTGTCAATATAGTCTCTATATACAGTCTCAATTAGCCTCGTTCAGTGGTTTTAGGTTATTGATGTGGTCTCTGCCCCCTCCAGATCTGGGGCCAAGTGGAGGAGTCATAAGGGCATGTCCCAGCAGGGAAGTGTGAGTTGGACCAAAGGAGGGACCCTTCCCACCCCAGATTCAGATGGGGCAGAAACAGGTGTCTAAATCTCCATTTAGACACATCTGTATCGTTGAACTGTGGAATGCACAGCAAGAGCAACTTATTCTCCATACTGCAATTCAAAGCTTCAATTACTGATTAATTATAGACCAGTTTAAATTTGGAACATGATTTGATTTGAGGTAACCACATTCAATTTGAGGTTACTTCATGTTTTCACTCAGCAATACAATTTACGGCTCCGTACATTTCTCTGAGACGGCTCAAGAGATTTTACTACTTCATAAGTTTATCTGTCATCTGCTTGCCAGAGGAGTTGGCTCCCAGCCAGCAGAGAGAATTTCCCACACAGACTGCTGTCACATATGGGAACCTTTATCAACTTGTACAGTTAGGTCCATAATTATTGGCACCCTTGATAAATATACTATATAAAATAAAAATGCAATATAAAATAAATTATACAAATACTGAGCTGTATTGTGTGCTCCAAAAAAATGGGTGATTCAATTATTTTCCTCTCATACAATTGGTCAGAAAGATTTAGTTTAACAAGTAAAAAAATAAATCTCTAAAAGATCGGAGTCAAAATTATTGGCACCACTGTTTTCAATACTCTAGCATCCTCCCTTTGTGAGGATAATGACACTGATAATGAGTCTTTTTCTAAAATGTTTTATGAGACTGGAGAACAAATTGGGAGGGATCATAGACCATTACTCCATACAGAATCTTTCCAGATCCTTGATATCCTTCGTCTGCTCTTATGGACTTCCCTCTTCAATTAAACCACAGGTTTTCAATTGGGTTGAAGTAAGTTCAAGTCCTGAGACAGATTGCAAAATGTTAATTTTCTTTGTGGATTTTGATTAGTGCTTGGGGTTATTGATTGCTGGAAGATCCACTTGCGGCCAAGTGTCAGCTTCCTGGCAGAGGCAACCAGGCTTTTGGCTAAAATGTCCTGGCACTAGGTAAAGTTCATGATGCCAATGACCATAACAAGGGCCCCAGGACCAGTGGATGCAAAATAGCCCCATAACATCCAAGGTCCACCACCAAATATTACCATAAATATGAGGTATTGTTCTGCATATGCTTCTGTTTTTCAATGCTAAACTCACCACTGGTGTGCGTGGCCAAAGAGCTTGGGACAAGACGGGATGGGATGGGATTGCAGGGATGGGACAAAACTAACTACCAATTGGATGTCAATAGGATGTCATAAAAGTACACAAAAAACAACAACTTAAAAAACACGCCAGCCCAGGACCGCCACATCAATCTTCTTCACCTGTGGGTTCGTCTTAGACCAGCCACCCGGACAGTTGATGTAAGTGTGGGTTTGCACAACTGAAGAATGTCTGCACAAACTGTCAGAAACCGTCTCAGGAAAGCTCATCTGCATGCTTGTCGTCCTCGACCTGACTGCAGTTCGGCGTCGTAACCGACTTCACTGGGCAAATGCTCACCTTCGATGGTCACTGGCACACTGGAGAAGTCTGCTCTTCACGGATGAATGCCGATTTCAACTGTAGCAGGCAGATGGGCGAGCGGTTTGCTGATGTCAACGTTGTGAATAGAGAGCCCCGTGGTGGCGGTGAGGTTATGGCATGGGCAGGCATAAGCTACGGACAACAAACACAATTACATTTTATCGATGACAATTGGAATGCACATAGATACCGTGGCGAGATCCTGAGGCCCATTGTCGTGTCATTCATCCGCCGCCATCACCTCATGTTTCAGCATGATAATGCACAGCCCCATGTCACAATTCCTGGAAGCTGAAAATGGCCTAGTACTTCCGTGGCCTACATACTCACCAGATATGTCACCCATTAAGCATGTTTGGGATGCTCTGGTCACAAACAACAGCCTGATCAACTCTATGCGAAGAAGATGTGCCACACTGCATGAGGCAAATGGTGGTAACACCAGATACTGACTGGTTTTCTGATCCACTCCCCTACCTTTTATTTTTAAAGTATCTGTGACCAACAGATGCATATCTGTATTCCCAGTCAAGTCAAATCCACAGATTAGGGACTAATGAATTCATTTCAATGGACTGATTTCCTGATATTAACTGTAATTCAATAGAAATCTTGGAAATTGTTGCATGTTGCGTTTATATTTTTGTTCATTGTAGTGTAGTGTTCTATTGACAAGCTGTTCCATGTCATGTCTCCCTGGCAGGCAAACAGGCCTCCGCCTCCCTCTCATAACAAAAGCATGTCGCACATCTTTGAGCTGGGCCCAGAAGTCTCAAATCAAATCAAAACAAATGTTATTTGCCGCTTGCGCAGAATACAACAGATGTAAACCTTACAGTGAAATGCTTACTTACATAAACAGAGAGTTGCAGAGGTGTAAAAGAGGGGTCTGGGTAGCCCTTTGATTGCTGTTCCGGAGTCTTATCGCTTGTGGGTTGAAGCTGTTAAGAAGCCTTTTGGACCTTGACTTGGTGCTACGGTATCGCAGAGAGAACAGTCTATGACTAGGGTGGCTGGAGTCTTTGACAATTTTTAGGGCCTTCCTCTGACACCGCCTGATATATAGGTCCTGGATGGCAGGAAGCTTGGCCCCAGTGATGTACTGGGCCGTACGCACTACCCTCTGTTGTGCCTTGCAGTCGGAGGCTGAGCAGTTTCCATACCAAGCAGTGATGAAACCAGTCAGGATGTTCTTGATGGTGCAGCTGTAGAATCTTTTGAGGACCTGAGGACCCATGTCAAATCTTTTCAGTCTCCTGAGGAGGAATAGGCTTTGTCGTGCCCTCTTCACGACTGTCTTGGTGTGTTTGGACCATGATAGTTTGTTGGGGATGTGGACACCAAGGAACTTGAAGCTCTCAACCTGTTCCACTACAGCCCCGTTGATGAGAATGGGGGTGTAATCGGTCCTCCTTTTCCTGTAGTCCACAATCTTCTCCTTTGTCTTGATCACATTGAGGGAGAGGTTTTTGTCCTGGCACCACACGACCAAGTCTCTGACCTTCTCCCTATAGGCTGTCTTCTCGTTGTCAGTGATCAGGCCTACCATTGTTGTGTCATTGGCACACATGATGATGGTGTTGGAGTAGTGCCTGGCCATTCAGTCATGAGTGAACAGGGAGTACATGGGACTGAGCACGCACCCCTGAGGGGCACCCGTGTTGAGGATCAGCGTGGCGGATGTGTTGTTCCCTACCCTTACCACCTGGGGGTGGCCCGTCAGGAAGTCCAGGATCCAGTTGCAGAGGGAGGTGTTTAGTCCCAGGGTCCTTAGCATAGTGATGAGCTTTGAGGGCACTATGGTGTTGAACGCTGAGCTGTAGTCAATGAATAGCATTCTGACATAGGTGTTCCTTTTGTCCAGGTGGGAAAGGGCAGTGCTGAGTGCGATTGAGATAGCATAATTTGTGGATCTGTTGGGGCGGTATGCAAATTGGAGTGGGTCTCGGGTTTCTGGAATAATGGTGTTGATGTGAGCCATGGCCCGCCTTTCAAAGCACTTCATGGCTATAGACGTGAGTGCTATGGGTCGGTAGTCATTTAAGCAGGTTACCTTCGCTTTCATGGGCACAGGGACTATGGTGGTCTGCTTGAAACATGTTGGTATTACAGACTCAGTCAGGTTGAAAATGTCAGTGAAGACACTTGCCAGTTGGTCTGTGTGCATTCCTGTAATTCCTCACAGGTCTCGTATTAGTGTCAAGTGGCTGAGACAAGGAGTGGGTCACCTGGGGTCAATGAAGGGATTATGCTAATTTGACACAAGATTACAGAGGGGGGACAGGGAGGACAGAGGGCAGATTTGACTCCTCTTTCAACGAGTTTCTGAAAAGGCACGTCAGCTTTTCAGCACTGACTAGGCCAGTCACCCAGGAGCTAAGGGTCAGTAGGGGCCTGGGGTACTACAGCTGCTTTGACTGTAGCTGACACTGGTTTATGTATAGAGTCTCCAACTCTGTCCAACTCTGTTGATCAGCTCTGTTCCTCTGATCTGTCAAATCAAATAGTCACAACAGACTGCAACTCCCACCAGTAGAGTCCAATCACTCATGAACAGGAGATTGTAATATCGCTGTATAATATCTAGATTCATATCTGAGTTTTGATTTCAGATTGTGTGAAATGTTCAATCTTATGCGGGAAAACAGTTAACTGTACTAATTTGTAGCTTAGTCAATAGATTGGCTTTTCTTTTGAGCTGCTAAAGACGTGTGGTGGTTATGCTGTGTTGTTCAATAGAGGTTATGGGTTGTATGCCTGGCGGAGGTTGGCCTGTATAGAAGGTGTAGGTCAGGGGTCAGGCCCAGTCTGATGGATGTCCCAGGTCATCCCACTAAATACCATTGTCACATGATACATTTACCAATTTCACCCAAGAATATGGGCAATTTGATCCTTGTTTGGGTTTGTAGAGCTCACATTTAGAATCCATTATTAAGCTTAAACAGGTTTAAAACCATAACATGCATACATAAGGTATACTATTTCATAGACCTCGTGTATATCAACCCAAAGCAAAATACTATTATTTAGTTGTAAATTGTTTGTGTTAGTACTAGTTTGTATGGTGCAGTTTGCTCTTATCTAAAAACCATATTTGGTGGGTGACTAGCTGGCTCCGACCACCACCCCCACCTCCGGTGCTATTTGGTAAACCGGGTAGGGCACAGGGAGGATATTACCCCCCTCCCCCTCCCGCGCACAGGCCTGCAGGCGCTTTCTCTGCTAATGCCCTACACCTGTGGATAAGTAAAACCTCTGATGTTTTATGACACTCACATCTTTATGAGCCAGCGAGAGAGTGGGAAGAGAGAGGGAGAGAGAGTGTCAACATACAGTGCATGTTTTTGTGTAGGCCCTGTGTCATTCACTCTGAAGGGACACACTGTAAAATGGTTATCAGAGTTCTTGGCTTTTGACCTCTGGCTCAGCCTGAGCAGGGTACCTTTACTTACCTTTGCATCTTTGGAGCCTTTTCTATTATAAGACGTAGCTAGTCTAAATCAAAAGTTGTTTGTTTGTATTCTGTGTGGTGATATACAATGATCTTGTCAACAACGTTGGACTACATTGAACAGTGCACAGCTGAGTTGAACTGATCTATTAGCACTTGTGCATCTCAGATCGGGGATAACTGTGTTGTGAAAAGGGAATAACCATTATGTTTCTGTTGTGTTCCCAGCAGGCCAGAGCCAGCAGCATTAGGAGGATGGGTTCTGGTCCCGTGGGCAGGGTGGCCTGTAGATGCAGCAGCGCACCAGCAGCAGCCAGCCCCTCAGAGTCAAGTCCCTCCGCCTGCTCCAGACCAGGACTCCGCAGTCCCTGTCACCCCTCTCCACATCATCCCTCACCTCCCCTACACCCTCCTGCTCAGCCCAGACACAGACCCCTCAGAGCCCATACCCAGGTAAGCTGGAACCTACTGTCTACATGGTCATATAGATCAGGGGTTCCCAAGTCCAATCTTTTGACTCTTCGCCTCTGGAAGGTCGTATCTCAGCTTCTGAATGTCATAGATATCCCTATGTGCATCAGTGTTTTTTACCACTTATTTCTAGCCTAAAGCATCCCAGAGTAATGCGTCGTTATAGATCGGTATATACACTCGCAAATTTGTTAAATATATATATATATATTTTTAAATGTACCCCTCAGATCAAGGCTTGGAGTTCCAGTAACTGGGCTTCTCATTCCAAAGTGTCTTCCTCACTTAAATTTATCTGAAGGGGATGAAATCAGATCCTTGCTCTATTTGCTTTTGGCTTGATAGATTTGATACCTGCTGACAGAAGTGTGGTTGTCTTGTTATTTGTAGTTACAGGGATCACCACTCATATTTAGTCATCATGATATAATGACGGATTACCTCTGCTTCCAGGATGACAAACAAAGGAAAGTGTAAATGTACAGTACCAGTCAAACGATTGATATTCAAGGGTTTTTCTTTATTTTTGCTATTTTCTACATTATAGAATAATAGTGAAGACATCAAAAATATGAAATAACGCATATGGAATCATGTAGTAACCAAAAAGTGTTAAACAAAGCAAAATATATTTTATATTTGAGATTCTGTAAAGTAGCCACCCTTTGCCATGATGACAGCTTTGCACACTCTTGGCATTCTCTCAACCAATCTTGAAAGAGTTCTGATATATGCTGAGCACTTGTTGGTTGCTTTTCCTTCACTCTGCGGTCCAACTCATCCAAAACCATGTCAATTGGGTTGAGGTCGGGTGATTGTGGAGACCAGGACATCTGATGCAGCACTCCATCACTTTCCTTCTTGGTCAATTACCCCTGGAAGTGTGTTGGGTCATTGTCCTGTTGAAAAACAAATAGTAGTCCCACTAAGCGCAAACCAGATGGGATTGTGTATTGCTGTAGAATGCTGTGGTAGCCATGCTGGTTAAGTTTGCCTTGAATTCAAAATAAATCACAGACAGTGTCACCGGCAAAGCACCCCCAGACCATAACACCTCCTTCTCTATGATTCACGGTGGGAACCACACATGCGAAGATCATCCGTTCACTTTGTGTCTCACAAAGACACGGCGGTTGGAACCAAAAATCTAAAAATTGGACTCATCAGACCAAAGGACAGATTTCCACCATGTCTAATGTCCATGGCTCGTGTTTCTTGGCCCAAGCAAGTCTCTTCTAATTGGTCTCCTTTAGTAGTGGTTTCTTTGCAGCAATTCAACCACAAAGGCCTGATTCACACAGTCCCCTCTGAACAGTTGACTTTGAGATGTGTCTGTCACTTGAACTTTGTGAAACAATTATTTGGGCTGCAATCTGAGATGCAGTTAACTCTCAGAATTTATCTTCTGCAGCAGAGGTAACTCTGGGTCTTCCTTTACTGTGGCGGTCCTCATGAGAGCCAGTTTCATCATAGCACTTGATGGTTTTTGCAACTGCACTTGAAGAAACTTTAAAAGTTCTTTACATTTTCCAGATTGACTGACTTTCATGTCTTAAAGTAACGATGAACTGTCATTTCTCTTTGCTCTTTTGAGCTGTTCTTGCCATAAATGGACTTGGTATTTTACCAAATAGGTCTATCTTCTGTATACCAATCCTACCTGGTCACAACACAACTGATTAGCTCAAAAGCATTAAGAAGGAAAGAAATTCCACAAAGTAACTTTTAACAAGGCACACGTGTTAATTGAAATGCATTCCAGGTGACTACCTCATGAAGCTGGTTGAGAGAATGCCATGAGTGTGCAAATCTGTCATCAAGGCTACTTTGAAGAATCTCAAATAGCAAATATATTTAGATTTGTTTAACTTTTTTTTTTTACTACCTGATTCCACGTGTTATTTCATAGTTTAGACGTAAAATATAGAAAAACCCTTGAATGAGTAGGTGTGTCCGAACATTTCACTGGTACTGTACATCCCAAATCAAATGGGTCCAATTCATATTTTGTAATGAAGAGATGAACTATTAAACATTGAACAGTAATCTCTTCTTGTTGTGCAATCAACTGTAACAACACCTCCTGAAACGATAACCCTCACAGCCCCACTCGATTTGAATGTGTTGTTGTTCGCAGTGAACTATTTATTGTCTGTAAAAATGTTTTTACACACCAAGCAACCAGTCCACTACTGTATCCTATAATATGCTTCCATCCGGCCCACCTGTGTTCTGTGCCTTGACCTGCCCTGAGTGACTTGACATCAGTGTTGATCTGTTTCAATTGCGTAGGCAAGACTGGACCACTTAATGGAACACAAATAAACCAGAGAGCTGCCTGCCTATAGTCCTGACTCTGTCCCTGGGAATTAATTCTGTGTCTGTGGGCAGCTTGGGAAATCCGGAAGCCCTGAGCATGTGTGGAGGAAAATGACAGTTCCTCTTTCTCTGCATGCAGACCAGTGTCAGCCCCCTCCCTACTCACAAACCCTGCTCAGCACTACAGAGGAGATGTATTTATAATCAGGCACATCCCTGGCAGCCCCACAGAGCTCTGCCCTCTGACACACCAACTGACCTCGCCCCGTTGGAAAGACCATCCATGGTCCGAGACTAGAGAGGATGAGTCACTCACTGCAAGTTTCAAGTTGTATTGTCATGTGCACAAGTTCAGTGAAATGCCTCCCCTGCTTGCGCTTTCCCAATGTTGTAATCAATATCAGTGGTATTACAAAAAACAAATAAAAAAGGAAAGTTGAACAAAAACACACGAGAAGAACACAAGAAAGTAAGTAAGCTATATACAGGGTCAGTTCCTGGGTCAGTGCCAATACCATATTTACAATGTGCAGGGATACTGGAGTGGTAGAGTTAGATATGTATAGGAGTAAGGTGACTAGGCATCAGGATACATGAGAAATGGAGTAGCAGCAGCGTATATGATGATTGTATATGAATGTGTGCTTGTTATGTGTGTGCAAGCTAATGAAGTGTGTGTGTGTGTGTGTGTGTGTGTGTGTGTGTGTGTGTGTGTGTGTGTGTGTACACCGGGGCCCCTGAGTGGCGCGGCGGTCTAAGCCACTGCGTCTCAGTGCTAGAGGCGTCACTACAGACACCCTGGTTTCATTCCAGGCTGTATCACAACCGGCCGTGATTGGGAGTCCCATAGGGCGGAGTACAATTAGCCCAGCGTCGTCCGGGTTTGGCCGGTGTCGGCCGGCATTGTAAATAATAATTTGTTCTTAATTAACCGACTCGCCTAGTTAAATAGAGGTTAAATGAAATAAAATGTTTTGGCGGCCGTTCAAGCCTTGTGTATAGAAATCCACATTGTTTGGGTGTTGTAACCTGATAGCGGATGCTGCTCCGTGGGATGATTGGTGCTGTCATGCGTTAGTCTGCAAGCATTTACTTTCCATGTGATCCAAGCCAACCTGACTGACAGACAAACATGTTTTGGTGATGGAAATCACATCGGTAAAATTCTTTGACAGCTTGCCAGGGACAACCTGACTGCTACTTAAGTGGCTAACGAGCACGACAGGTATTTTTTTAATCACCCATTCTTTGTACACTGAGCATATAAATAGGGAGGGGAGAGTTAATAAGAGAGTTAATAATGAGAAGCTCATTTCAGCGTTTTATGTAATAACTATTTACATGACTGTTGGTTATTTTCACTCTGAACTATGTGAGAAAGTGTTTCATGCCAGGCGGCTCCTCTTCACCACCATGTGTCTCCGGACTGAACAAGGACTGAACAAATTGTGCTTCTGGTTCATTCGCATTGTTTTGTGGTTCGCTACTTAACAGGTGTGCAAATAAGTCAAGTCAACCATCCCTCTCCAACAAAGGCAATGTAATTACAGACACAGATGACTGTATTTAAGACTAACTTTATTCATGAAATATGCGTGACAGCTATAACCGCCATCTTAAATGCACAACTAACAACGACACAGGCGCCAAAGAGACGAGCACACTTGTTTGCCTTACTGATTAGTTTGCCAGCCCCACGATCACCCCCGCTTAACTGTACTCATGAAAGGGGGATTATTATGAAACATACGGTAGACTAACCCATTAGAGAGGCACAGAGAGTTGATGCATGGGAAGAAGAGACTGTGTGTGTGTTCAACAAGCGTGTCATATGATACAGCACTGCTGTGTGTTCAGAGAGGTGGGAGCCTGACTCCTCTCCTGTTCTCTCTCCCCTCTGAGCACCGTGGGAGGAGATGTACAGTACAGGTTCACTGGGTCCACTGGGACCAGATTAGGACATGGCTAGCAGTGATGATAAGGCTGAACACGCTTTAACTCTGGAACCTGATCACTCACCGTGTGTGTGTGTGTGTGTGTTGTTCGGTAGCACACTCATCCCAGCCGTAGTTATTTAGGGAATTCCTAATGTGTTCAGGTGTAAGCTCACCCAGCGCACTAGAGCTCCTGTAGCATAATCCTGGGCTACAATTACCCGGGCCCACGACCGGTCTGTCGATGCCACCGCAAGAAGAGGAATAAACAGACTCACCCCATCGCGACGTCCCCCAAAGGTTAGCTCTCTAGCCCTCGCTATCTCCCTACTTGCTATTCGGCCTGCTAACGGCTAGCTTGTCTAGCCCGGGCCTACGAACTGTTAGCTTGTTAGCACAGGCCTGCTAACCATCTGACTCACCTCATCCCAAACACTTCTGAACCCATTTACTTTCTATCTCTCTTTGATTTTTATTTGTTTATACCTTCCGGAAACCTGCCTCACCCACTGTGATACGGATTCGCTATCACTTTTAATTTTGATTTATTTTTATGACACACTCAAGAACCTCCAGACGCTAACCAGCTAACTAGCTACAAGCTATTTAGTCATTGTTAGTTTAAAAAATAAATTTAATAAAAAATAAAAAAAAACCTGGATAACACTCGCCAGCCCAGCTTCCCTGCCCATCCACCGCTGCCCCCTGGACACTGATTTCTTGGCTACATAGCTGACGCACGCTGGACTGTCCATTAATCACGGTACCCCATTCTGCTTGTTTGTTTATCTGTCGGCCCAGTTGCCTAGTCAACGCCATTTTACCTGCTGTTTGTTGTGCTAGCTGATTAGCCTCGCCTACTGTTTTTAGCTAGCTTTCCCAATTCAACACCTGTGATTACTGTATGCCTCGCTGTATGTCTCTCCCAAATGTCAATATGCCTTGTATACTGTTGTTCAGGTTAGTTATCATTGTTTTAGTTCACAATGGAGCCCCTAGATCCACTCTGCATACCCCTGTTACCTCCTTTGTCCCACCCCCCACACATGCGGTGACCTCACCCATTACAACCAGCATGTCCAGAGATACAACCTCTCTCATCATCACCCAGTGCCTGGGCTTACCTCCGCTGTACCCGCACCCCACCATACCCCTGTCTGCGCATTATGCCCTGAATATATTCTACCATGCCCAGAAACCTGCTCCTCTTATCCTCTGCCCCCAACGCTCTAGGCGACCAGTTTTGATAGCCTTTAGCCGCACCCTCATACTACTCCTTCTCTGTTCCGCGGGTGATGTGGAGGTAAACCCAGGCCCTGCATGCCCCCAGGTACCCTCATTTGTTGACTTCTGTGATCGAAAAAGTCTTGGTTTTATGCATGTCAACATCAGAAGCCTCCTCCCTAAGTTTGTTTTACTCACTGCTTTAGCACACTCTGCTAACCCTGATGTCCTTGCCGTGTCTGAATCCTGGCTCAGGAAGGCCACCAAAATTCAGAGATTTCCATACCCAACTATAACATCTTCCGTCAAGATAGAACTGCCAAAGGGGGCGGAGTCGCAGTCTACTGCAGAGATAGCCTGCAAAGTAATGTCATACTTTCCAGGTCCATACCCAAACAGTTTGAACTACTAATTTTGAAAATTACTCTCTCCAGAAACAAGTCTATCACTGTTGCCGCCTGCTACCGACCCCCGTCAGCTCCCAGCTGCGCCCTGGACACCATTTGTGAATTGATCGCCCTCATCTAGCTTCAGAGTTTGTTCTGTTAGGTGACCTAAACTGGGATATGCTTAACACCCCGGCAGTCCTACAATCTAAGCTAGATGCCCTCAATCTCACTCAAATCATCAAGGAACCCACCAGGTACAACCCTAACTCTGTAAACAAGGGCACCCTCATAGACGTCATCCTGACCAACTGGCCCTCCAAATATACCTCCGCTGTCTTCAACCAGGATCTCAGCGATCACTGCCTCATCGCCTGTATCCGCCACGGAGCCGCAGTCAAACGACCACCCTCATCACTGTCAAACGCTCCCTAAAACACTTCTGTGAGCAGGCCTTTCTAATCGACCTGGCCCGTGTATCCTGGAAGGACATTGACCTCATCCCGTCAGTTGAGGATGCCTGGTCATTCTTTAAAAGTAACTTCCTCACCATTTTAGATAAGCATGCTCCGTTCAAAAAATGCAGAACCAAGAACAGATACAGCCCTTGGTTCACTCCAGACCTGACTGCCTCGACCAGCACAAAAACATCCTGTGGCGGACTGCAATAGCATCGAATAGCCCCGTGATATGCAACTGTTCAGGGAAGTCAGGAACCAATACACGCAGTCAGTCAGGAAAGCTAAGGCCAGCTTCTTCAGGCAGAAGTTTGCATCCTGTAACTCCAACTCCAAAAGTTCTGGGACACTGTGAAGTCCATGGAGAACAAGAGCACCTCCTCCCAGCTGCCCACTGCACTGAGGCTAGGAAACACGGTCTCCACCGATAAATCCATGATTATCGAAAACTTCAATAAGCACTTCTCAACGGCTGGCCATGCCTTCCGCCTGGCTACTCCAACCTCGGCCAACAGCTCCGCCCCGTAGTTCCTCACCCAAGCCTCTCCAGGTTCTCCTTTACCCAAATCCAGATAGCAGATGTTCTGAAAGAGCTGCAAAACCTGGACCCGTACAAATCAGCTGGGCTTGATAATCTGGACCCGCTATTTCTGAAACTATCTGCCGCCATTGTCGCAACCCCTATTACCAGCCTGTTCAACCTCTCTTTCATATCGTCTGAGATCCCCAAGGATTGAAAGCTGCCGCAGTCATCCCCCTCTTCAAAGGGGGAGACACCCTGGACCCAAACTGCTATAGACCTATATCCATCCTGCCCTGCCTATCTAAGGTCTTCGAAAGCCAAGTCAACAAACAGGTCACTGACCATCTCGAATCCCACCGTACCTTCTCCGCTGTGCAATCTGGTTTCCGAGCCGGTCACGGGTGCACCTCAGCCACACTCAAGGTACTAAATGATATCATAACCGCCATCGATAAAAGACAGTACTGTGCAGCCGTCTTCATCGACCTCGCCAAGGCTTTCGACTCTGTCAATCACCAAATTCTTATCGGCAGACTCAACAGCCTCGGTTTTTCGGATGACTGCCTTGCCTGGTTCACCAATTACTTTGCAGACAGAGTTCAGTGTGTCAAATCGGAGGGCATGCTGTCCGGTCCTCTGGCAGTCTCTATGGGGGTGCCACAGGGTTCAATTCTCGGGCCGACTCTTTTCTCTGTATATATCAATGATGTTGCTCTTGCTGCGGGCGATTCCCTGATCCACCTCTACGCAGACGACACCATTCTATATACTTTCGGCCCGTCATTGGACACTGTGCTATCCAACCTCCAAACGAGCTTCAATGCCATACAGCACTCCTTCCGTGGCCTCCAACTGCTCCTAAACGCGAGTAAAACCAAATGCATGCTTTTCAACCGATCGCTGCCTGCACCCGCATGCCCGACTAGCATCACCACCCTGGATGGTTCCAACCTTGAATATGTGGACATCTATAAGTACCTAGGTGTCTGGCTAGACTGCAAACTCTCCTTCCAGACTCACATCAAACATCTCCAATCAAAAATCAAATCCAGAGTCGGCTTTCTATTCCGCAACAAAGCCTCCTTCACTCACGCTGCCAAGCTTACCCTAGTAAAACTGACTATCCTACCGATCCTCGACTTCGGCGATGTCATCTACAAAATGGCTTCCAACACTCTACTCAGCAAACTGGATGCAGTCTATCACAGTGCCATCCGTTTTGTCACTAAAGCACCTTATACCACCCACCACTGCGACTTGTATGCTCTAGTCGGCTGGCCCTCACTACATATTCGTCGCCAGACCCACTGGCTCCAGGTCATCTACAAGTCCATGCTAGGTAAAGCTCCGCCTTATCTCAGTTCACTGGTCACGATGGCAACACCCATCCGTAGCACGCGCTCCAGCAGGTGTATCTCACTGATCATCCCTAAAGCCAACACCTCATTTGGCCGCCTTTCGTTCCAGTACTCTGCTGCCTGTGACTGGAACGAATTGCAAAAATCGCTGAAGTTGGAGACTTTTATCTCCCTCACCAACTTCAAACATCAGCTATCCGAGCAGCTAACCGATCGCTGCAGCTGTACATAGTCTATTGGTAAATAGCTCACCCTTTTCACCTACCTCATTCCCATACTGTTTTTATACTGTTTTTATTTATTTACTTTTCTGCTCTTTTGCACACCAATATCTCTACCTGTACATGCCCATCTGATCATTTATCACCAGTGTTAATCTGCAAAATTGTATTATTCGCCTACCTCCTCATGCCTTTTGCACACATTGTATATAGACTGCCCATTTTTTTCTACTGTGTTATTGACTTGCTAAATTGTTTACTCCATGTGTAACTCTGTGTTGTCTGTTCACACTGCTATGCTTTATCTTGGCCAGGTCGCAGTTGCAAATGAGAACTTGTTCTCAACTAGCCTACCTGGTTAAATAAAGGTGAAATAAAAAAAAATAAATAAAAAGTAAGGTTTATGTAACCAACACACAACAACAATAAAGGAGAAGACAGCAACATAGGGAAATTGGGGGATAGGATCCGTGATCAGAGAGCTAGCTATTTTATCTCTGCATTGCAACAAAGGAGCAGCGGAGCTCGATGGGAATATTTGTTTATTGAGATGATACAAACTGCACAGGACAACCAAAGCTGTTTGCCAAGAGTTAAAGCCACGAGGGAACACACAGATAGCATTTTATGGATATTTATAAGTGTCTACCTCTGCGCTCCCATGACACCCTATACAACAGTTACCTTCATTTTTTATGACATCACTCCTGATTTCCCAGTATTGGCCTGCTGTTCAGACAGGCTACCGTCTCTCTGAAGACTAGGAACAGAGGGAATTTCAGACAGCGCACATTCTTGGAAACCATGATTACATGTGAAGCTTTAAAATGTGGTAGTCTCATTGAGATAAGTAATGCAAATTGTTTTCTGCTGTAGGTTTTTAGATTCAGGTGGGAAAAGAGGGAAGAGTCAATGAAGTGGACAACTTACCGATACTTTGGAAGGCCCCACTTGAAGAGAGCAAAGAGTAAATATCTGCCAATGGAAGGGCGTGTTGACTATCACACCCACCTGTTAATCCAGAACATGATCAGTGTCAACGACCTCCAGGCTCGTCACTGCAGCGGTAAAGGTAGAGCCCCTCTCAAAGGTCCTCAGACCTGCCTAGACCCTCTTCCCAGCACACCTGTATTCTCACCTCCTCAACAAAGCTCTGTAAACAGGATGAGAAAAGAGCAACCTCTGTCCCCTGGGTGCTGTTACATACCACACATCAGAGGAAAAATGGAGTACTTGACCATCCATCTTTTCAGAGCTCAGCTAACGCATGGTGACTACTATCCCCTTCCCAGAAAAGGGACAATGTTTCTTATCAACTGCTAGATAGTGTAAATGTATTTTTAAAAATTTGTATCCGTTTATTTGGTCTAACTTCAACTATTTTGGGAAAGACCTTTCATGGTTTCTGCTGCAGTGCAACTGAATTGAAATGATGCATGCCGAGTGTTTTCTTGAGCATGAAGGCAGTAATTACCTCCTTTGTCTAATGTGGTGACGTGCTCCTCTCAAGGCTATAGGAAAACTGTAGCAACCACCATTATGTTCCTACGTAGCCTAAATGTTTAAGTAGATCCAGTAGCCACATTCAGCCATTGTGAATTGAGCTTGTGAATGTCAGTCATATTATATGGATTTATGGCCAGTATTTTCTTGGCAAAGGAATTTCTCGCCCTTGGTGTTGTAGCTAACTCAGATGCTGTTGTAATGTTAGAGTACTGGAGTATCACATACAACAAAGCATAGATTCAGCTCTGGTAATCCTTCATAGTTGTCCCGGGAGCTGAAATGTAATATGGGAGTGAAAATTGCATCTCATCCCCACAGGTCTGTTCCACCTGTAGTTCTGCCCTGTCCTGCAATCGCTCCACCACACTCTTACCCAGGCATTCACAGGCTTTCACATCCAGGTTACACACGGCCAGTGTTGCTCTAGAAAAGGCTTCTCAGTATCACTCAGTATCACTCACAAAGGTGTCTTTGTTCACAGCAAGATGCAATATTTGGTCCTCTGTGTGGCAGACTCTTTCAAGTCCTTAGGTCCCCTTGACGCATGTAGGACTTTGTGCTGGAACATGTCCTGTCATGTCAACCCCCTCACATGTGTCATAAACACAAGGGGCTTCTCACACCAGCTCACGCTCTCCCTCCCTGGCGCTCGAGGGCGCCAGGCTGCCCAGCACTACACACTCCTGCCACCATCATTACGCACACCTGCTTCCCTCGTCACGCACATCAGCCATTCATTCCACTCACCTGGACTCAATCACCTGTGTCATCACCTCCCCTATATCTGTCTGTTCCCCAGCTCTGTTCCCCGCTTCAGCCTTAATGGTCGTATGTCGTTGTGTTACCCGGTTCTGACGCTGTTCCTGTCCTGTTCCATGTCTATGCAATATTAAACATTCACTCCCCGTACTTGCTTCTCTACTCCAGCGTCGGTTCTTACAGGGCTTGCATAGCGAAGAGGAAGAGAGCACAACAACACTCCTGTTTCCCTCCTCATTCTCAGGAGGTAGTGTCGCTGTCAAACACTGTTAGACTTTCTCTCATCTCATGTCTGTCAGCCCCGCATGAGGATCTCTGGAGCAGTGTATTTCTCCTCTTGCCTCTTATGTAGTGCTCTGGAGCGAGGCGGGCCAGGGCCCCTGCTATTCAGGATTAGCTGTCAGCTCAGACATGTGTAGGGCCCCTGGTCTCGCCGTTCTACCAGACTGGACCAACCTGCTGTCTCCACTGAGGTCAGTGCTGCTTGGGCCTCCATTATCTGCCGGGCCAGACCGACTCAATGGCACTGGCCCACTCTTATCACTTATTAGCGCCAGCACATGGCTAGCTAAATCCAGCGTGGCTAAACTGTTCAGGGTAATCTCTCCTCAGTCCGCTCTTCACTCCACCCAAATGGATCAGCTCTGACAATGGGAGCTAGGCTAACGCGATGTGCAGCAGCTGTTTAGCACGCTGCAGGCCGCACATCAAAACCCAACTGTTTATCCCCTCAAATAAAGAGGTATTAATGACATGCAGGGGGGAAGCCAGGGCTCCATACTGGGGTGACAGAGCTTGAAAAAGGCATTGTGACATGAAGATTTAATTCCAATGTGTATGGAGCTTGATGCATTTGCTGTTAGTGTCATGTACAGTGCCTTCAGAGAGTATTTTTTCCACATTGTGTTTTTTCTTCTACAGCCTGCATTTTAAATTAATCGAAAAACCTACAGTAGAAAACTGATAGCCCTATGCGACTTCCACATTTCAAAGCTTCACATTTGTGTCACTGATCTACACACAATACCCCATCATGTCAAAGTGGAATTAATAAAAAATGAAAAGCTGAAATGAAATGTCTTGAGTGAAGAAGTATTCAACCCTTTTGTTATGGCCTAAATAAGTTCAGGAGTAAAAGAAAATGTGCTTAACAGGTCACATAATAAGTTGCATTGACTCACTCTGTGTGCAATAATAGTGCTTAACATGATTTTAAAATGACTACTCCATCTCTGTACCCCAAGCACAATTATCTGTGAGGTCCTTCAGTCGGGAGTGATTTTCAAACACAGATTCAACCACAAAGACCAGGGAGGTTTTCCAATGGTTCGCAAAGAAGGGCCTATTGGTTAATGGGTAAAAATAAATCAAATATAATTGAATACCAGTCTGAGCATGATGCAGTTATTAATTACATCTTGGATGGTGTATCAATACACCCAACCACTGCAAAGATACAGGCGGCCTTCCTAACTCAGTTGCCAGAGAGGAAGGACACCGCTCAGGGATTTCACCATTAGGTCAATGGTGACTTTAAAACAGTTAGAGTTTAATGGCTGTGATTGGAGATAAATGAGGATGGATCAACAACATTGTAGGTACTTCACAATACTAACAAAAATAACAGTGAAAAGGAAGCCTGTACAGACTAAAAAATATTCCAAAACATGCATCCTGTTTGCAATAAGGCACTAATAATACTGCAAAAAATGTGGCAAAGAAATGAACTTTTTGTTATAAATACCAAGGTTGTTTGGGGCAAACACAGCACATCACTGAGTACCACTCTTAATATTTTCAAGTATGGTGGTGGCTGCATCATGTTAAGGGTATGCTTGTCATCGGCAAGGACTAGGGAGTTGTTTTAGGAGAAAAACAAAAACGGAATAGAGCTAAGCACAGTTAAAATCCTTGAAGACAAATTCAACTTTCAGAAGGACAATGACTTAGCGCACAAGGCCAAATATACACTGGAGTTGTTTATCAAGACAACATTGAATGTTCCTGAGTGGCCTAGTTATAGTTTTGACTTAAATTGGCTTAAAAATCTATGACAAGACATGAAAATGGCTGTCTAGCAATGATCAACAACCAATTTGACAGAGCTTGAATATTTTTTTGAAAGAATAATGTGTAAATATTGTACAATCCAGGTGTGCAAAGCTTTAAGATTTACCCAGAAAGACTCATAACTGTAATCACTACCAAAGGTGATTCTAACACGTATTGACTCAGGGAGTTGAACACTATTCTAATCAAGATATGTTATTGTTGTATTTTCCATACATTTTTACAAAATGTTACAATATTTCTTCCACTTTGACATTACAGAGTATTTTGTGTAGTCCCACTTTTAACACAACAAAATGTGAATACTTCTGAAGGCCATGTGTGTATGTCTCTACCACTCTGAATATACCATTGACATAGATGTACTGTATGTGTGTCTCTCCATCCTTAATCATCTATTGGATGATGAGCTCTAAATATAGCATGAGCGGAGCCATATCAGGCTATGCTTTTCATTAGGTGCATTTGATTAAAGCTTCAGTAGGATACAGTTGTCCATGTCTATGTTCATTAACGTGGAGTAGACTGAGGATTCCTTTGAGGCAGAGTTGCTGTATTTACTTAGTAGCAGTACTTGGGGCCCTGTGATGTTCTGTAATCCAGCTCCCACAGCATGGTTTCACCTGAGACTTGTTGAGAGCAGCTCAAGGCTCCATCTCCAGCCCCCCTCCGGACCACCACATGCCAACCAAAACCCCTACAGCGTCACAGGCTCCAGATCCACTGATTGTCCCCAATGCCCCCAATGCAGCAGCATTAAACCTTCATTATAATTAACGTCGCACAGCCATTGTGTTCTTCTTTTAGAGGAGTCTTGGGGACTGGGGGGCATTGTGTTGCTATCTGACACAAGTGTCTCATTCCCCCTCCGCTCTCTGATGCTTTGTGTGTCACAAATGGAGTGTGCCCTTCAGTGTTTTGGCATTCAGAAGTCTTTTGCGTGAGAAATGTAAAGTGCTCGTAGAGCCCGAGGACGAGGAGGGAGAGAGCTTCAGCAGCAGGCGTCTCAGTGCTTTTGATGCTCTCCTCTGGTTTGTTTTTTTGAATTATTCCTCTGTGGAAGAGCAATATCTTTTGCATTTTATTTTAGCATTAGGCTACACGCTCTGTGCAAATCTTTTCAGTCGGTTTTGTGTCGGCGAACTCATTGTGTGTGTTTTGTCCATGTCTCTACATTAATACTCTGTGAACATTTTTGAAGGACGTTGTTAGAATAACTTGTTACTCGACAATACACATCTTTTGCCTCTTTCAGCCTCTCTTTATCTAGACTTAGAATTTTTTTGCCGGCTAGCTTCTGTTGATTGTAGTTTGAAAGGGCAGAAGTGCAGCGCCACAACACCCAGTCCTGTCAGCCCCATTTACTCACAGGTTGAGAATGTCTTTGTTACTGATCACTCACTTTTCTCTTGTGTCATAGGGAGCTGTCATCAAGATATCATGGCCTGAATAAGACTACCAACCCCTTCAGGAACACTCGGGAGTCCCAGCTCATCTGAGAAAGGGAGGACCTGCATTTGATTGCACTGTTGTCTATCACTATGCCCCCCCAAACTCAACACAGACTACTACAGATTAACACTACATGACCAAAAGTATGTGGACACCTGCTCGTCGAACATCTCAATCGTGGGCATTAATATGGAGTTGGTCCCCACTTTGCTACTATGACAGCCTCCACTCTTCTGGGAAGGCTTTCCACTAGATGTTGAAACATTGCTGCAGGGATTTGCTTCCATTCAGCCACAAGATCATTAGTGATGACGGGCACTGATGTTGGGCGATTAGGCCTGTTTCGCAGTCGGTGTTCCAATTAATCCTAAAGGTGTTCGATGGGGTTGAGGTCCGGGCTCTGTGCAGGCCAATCAAGTTCTTCCAAACTGATCTCGACAAACAATTTCTCTATGGACCTTGCTTTGTCATGGGAAACAGGAAAGGGCCTTCCCTAATCTGTTGCCACAAAGTTGGAAGCACAGAATCGTCTAGAATTTAATTGTATGCTGTAGCGTTAAGATTTCCCTTCACTGGATCTAAAGGGCCTAGCCCAAACCATGAATCTCCCTACGAACAGTTCTTGTGCTGACTTTGCTTCCGGAGGCAGTTTGGAACTCGGTAGTAAGTGTTGCGACCGAGGACAAACTATTTTTATGCGCTATGCACTTCAGAACTCGGCGGTCCCGTTCTGTGAGCTTGTGTGGCCTACCACTTGGCTCCTAGACGTTTCCACTTTCCAATAAGAGCACTTGCAGTTGACTGGGGATGCTCTAGCAGGGCATACATTTTACGAACTCACTTGTTGGAAAGGTGGCATCCTATGACAGTTCCACGTTGGAAGTCACTGGGCTCTAGTGTAAGGCCATTCTACTGCCAGTGTTTGTCTATGGAGATTGCATGGCTGTGTGATCTATTTTATACACCTGTCAGCAACCGGTGTGGTTGAAATAGCCGAATCCACTAATTAGAAGTGGTTTACACATACTTTAGTGTATATAGTATATCCCATGAAAAAGTTTTAAAGGCACATACAAGATCCAAGCTAATCACCTAATCACTGCTCATAGTTCTGAATATCAATGTCCTAGGAAGGCCATTCTGATATGGGGGACTTCACTGCTCCATATCCCCTACCCCATGTTGTTTGTTCCACCACTGCTACCCAGTGATTCAGCACTCTCTGGGTAATAGGGCAGCGAGTTTTTATCAATCAACCCTCTGGTGTAATAACAAGGCGATAGTTGGTGGGATTTTCTGTGTCCCATATTCGCAAACACACATCCATCATATATTTTAGTACTGCATGTGGGAGTGTGTATTTAGTGCTAATCCTACTGCTGGATTTCATTGGTGTTGCTCTAGTGGAGTCATTTGTTATTTTTGTGTCTCTTGTCTTCGTTCTTCTAGAGACATGTTTTTATTGTAGATATATATATACATATATATAAATAAAACATTTTTTATAGCTGTTTGAAATAATAAAACATTAATAACCCCACTAATGGTCAGGCATAATTTATTCACGAGGATGTCTCGATCTGAGGGTGGGCAAATGTGAAGTCACCAGCTGCTCTTCTATCTGTGGTTTGCATTTCTTACGAGGAGGATTCTCTTCTATAGCTCAACTCAATACAACAATACATGAGACTAGAAATGGAAAATCTCTACACGTATAAAGAGGGAACATGTTTTCTTATGCTGAAATGTGGTGAAAGTGCCACTGTTGGACTTCACAGATTCTGTAATAGGTTAAAAAGGAGTGGGGATTGGAATATGTAGAAAAGGTGTTAGTTCTGTTGACTCGAGAAGAAGGGCAGCCAGTCTGTTGAGCCAATGTGTCTTTAGGCAGCAAGTGCACCGTCCATTTACCTCTAGACCCTGGATGTTTGACCAGAGGCTCTCGTTCTTATGTTTTCACTGCAAAAGCACAGTGTGGGTGGTAGAGTTGACTGTCTGTCTGCCATTAAATGTTTGAAGAAAGGCAATCAGGCCCCTGTAATTACCTGAGGTGTATGTAGGCAGCACTACACAAACACATCCACAACCATACAACTGCGTCACCTTGACGAAACAAACTGGTGACTGGCAGACAAATGCTATAGATTTAACCTGGGTAGTTTTCATTCAAATCTTTTAAAGTTAGTTTTTTTGTTGTTTGTTATTGTGACAGTTTTATTGTGATTTAGTGCTCCTCCCTGTCAGCCCACAAGAAAAACGAATTCAACTGGAAAAGCTGCTGATTGAGGGGTGTGTGCTTTCAACACACTATCACAGCTTATTGTGCAATAGACACTAATTACTTATTTGACATTTGTGACAGGCACACGAAAAAGTCCACAATTTTCTTAAATGCATTTCGAGCGTGTTACGCAATTTTCTTTCTTCATAACTCTTTCGTGACACACCACCTGGATTCTGTTTTATGTAGCAACATTTGAATTTCTGTTTATTACATTGGATTAAAGTAGAGACTCAGAGCTACAAAATGGTATATCATACACTGCATTTGAGGAAACAATGGGAACATAATTCTGCTTTGAAAGTTGATCAACTTGTAAACTCACTTTTGAGAAAACCGTCTTTCAATGTTTTGGTCCTACTATTGGAGAGCCCTTCTTTGTCTACACCCATTCAACCTTGTTCACACCCTCTTAAGCCATAGCCCCACCCATCTCTTTAAGGGTTGATCCATGCGTTCTGTACCAACTTGCAAGCTACTTCCAGACATCTAAGAGAGCGAGAACAGCTCACTGAACATTACTCACCAAGGGCAGAGCTGGTTAGACTGTTACAGTATGCTATCCAGAGCGTTGGTGACTGCAACTGTGCTGTCAGATTGTCAGTTGTAAATTCAGAGCGTTTCCCGTTCAGAGCGCACACTGGATGCTCTGAACAATAATAGGCTGACTACATGGCCCGAGTCGCGTGCGAGAGCGTTGCAAAAATAAATGTAGAAATCTGTATTATTAAATTATGGCATCCTCACTGCTCGCACGCGCCAACGAGCGTCTGTGTTGCCAAGGGCTAAAATAGAAGTCAGTTCTATTTCTGACACAGATCACACTGCAAGTCCTGCCTCTCCCATGTCCTCATTGGTTTATAGAAGCAGGTACCCACGTGCCATCTCCTTATTGGTTATACCCACGTGGGTGACTGAAAGACGAAATAGGTCGGGGGCGGTAAATGCACCTAATTTATGAAAGTTGCCTATAGCAATATAAAGTCAAGAGAAGAAAAATCCTGGAAGGAGGAGAGATAACTAGAAAGATTTGGTCATAGACTATAGGCAACATCCACACTGAGCTAGCGGCTAGAGCTGCCGCTTTCAAGGAGCGGGACTCTAACCCGGAAGCTTATAAGAAATCTCGTTATGCCCTCCGATGAACCATCAAACAGGCAAAGCATCAATACAGGACTAAGATCAAATCGTACTACACCGGCTCTGACGCTCGTCGGATGTGGCAGGGTTTGCAAACCATTACAGACTACAAAGGGAAGCACAGCTGAGAGCTGCCCAGTGACATGAGCCTACCAGATGAGCTAAACTATGCTCGCTTTGAGGCAAATAACACTGAAACATGCATGCATACATATCCACCTGTCCAGTAAAAAACCAGGCTCCTCAGTTGGTATGAGTACGCTGGTGGGCCATACTGGGAGTCTTCTAACTCCTATTACTCATACCCCTTTCCATGTTATCCTGCTGTGAGGTGACCAATCTAAATCTCTCCGGGTGCTCATTGACTCTGGGGCTGATGGGCTGCTACTCTAGTATCTGAGCTGGGTATTTCCACACAACTCCTCTCTTTTGCCATGGATGCCAGAGCACTGGATGGATGCTCCATTGGCAGGATCAGGCAATCACAGTGAGTCCTTACAGCTTCTACTTATTGAATCTCCCCATGCTCCTGTTGTTTTTGGATTTCCATGGCTCCAGAGGCACACAAGCTCTGATTGACCGGACTACTGGTTCTATCATTTGTTGGAGCCTGTTCTGCCACTCACATTGCCTTAAGGCGGGGCAGCTTGCCCTGGGACGTCTTCCTGTGGGCTCTTCCCGTGGAGTACCAGGATCTCCTGGAGGTTTTCAGCAAGGCTCTCGCCACCTCCCTTTCTCTGTATCGTCTCTACGATTGGACTATTGATCTCCTCCCGGGCACCACACCGCCTCGTGGGCGGCTATATTCCCTGTCTGGGAATGGAGGAGTACATTGAGGACTCTCTGGCTGCTGGGAGCATCCGTCCTTCTGCCGGCACCGGTTTCTTCTTTGTGGAAAAGAAGGACAAGACCCTGCGTCCGTGTATCAACTACCGGGACCTCAATTACATTGTAAAGAATCATTACCCTCTACCACTCCTCTGTTTGTTGCTGATTCGGCCCCCTCCCCGGTCCTGGAATGGGACCATTCCTCTAAGATTTACCTGTCATTCCGGCTCCCGCCGAACCCTGGCTTTCATCCAACAACATTTTTGATGACCCACTATGGTTTCTGACGTCTCCACATTCGTCGCCGCCTGCACTGTGTGTACTCCGAACAAGACTCAGCGGCAAGCTCCGGCTGGCCTCCTTCAACCACTCCCTGTGCCTCGCCTTCCCTGGTCCCATATTTCCCTTGACTTTGTCACTGGTCTCTCTCCGTCTGATGGCAACACCACCATCCTTACAGTGGTGGATATGTTTTCTAAAGCTACCCATTTCATTCCCCTCCCCAAGTTACCTTCAGCCAAGGAGACGGCCCAACTCTTGGTGCAGCACGTCTTCCGAATCCATGGACTTCCTGTCAACATGGTACAATGTAACAGCAATAGGTTTACAACCTAGCCTATGAATGAAAGTTTACAACGTAGGTACACACAGGTCGGGAGAGAAAATGAGGCGACAGATAGTTAAACATGGACAGACAGTGACAATACTGCCTTGCACACTTTTCACTGCATCTATCTGATATAGGGTGTAATCATTAGTCCAACAGTTGCAAACTATCGTTTTTATTGGACAAATACAGTTATGTTTATCCCCATTTTGTTCCATTTGCTTCCGTCTAAGAAATGTTTTTCAACAGAACCAGTGGAAAGAATACACCCCTGATCACGCATAGAAACAGTTCACTTTCATAGCAGCAACGTTGTATTCCTTCAATGTGCTCTCCTTCTCTCACCTTCTCTCACCTTGCAAAACAGCTGAATGTGACCAGGTGAAAAAAACTTTCAAGCCAAACCGCTACACACAGCCTACATCGTTGTCACCATAGTAGCTAAAGTAACGTCAGCATTGCTAATAGAACTAACTCGTTAATATACCCGTTACAATCATGCAGTAACCTTAGTGTACAGTCAGTGAGCAGTTTCACCAGTGAGCACCGGTACAATACATTAGTAATACCAAAAGCTTACCTTGGAAGAGTTCCAGTGTTGTGTTGGATAGTCATAACCAGCTATCTAACATAGCATCCCTCTGTTTGAGCAGGGTGTTTCAGTAGTCTAAAATAGCTAGCTGCATTTGCTAGCTAAGTAAGTGAAACTGAAAGTGAAAAAATACAATCTCTCTCTCCCTCTCTATTTGTCTCTTGCTTCTCCTTCACTTTGGGAGAAATTTGTTCAAAACTGTTCAACTACTGTCTTTCTCTCTCTTTGAGTCAACTACTCACCACATTTTATGCACTGCAGTGCTCGCTATCCATATCTTATGCTTTCAGTACTAGATTAATTATCTGATCCTTTGATTGGGTGGACAACATGTCCGTTCATGCTGACATGTAGGCTGGAGGACGTCCTCTGGAAGTTGTCATAATTGCTGTGTATGTCTATGGAAGGGCGAGGGAACCATGAGCCTCCTACGTTTTGTATTTAATTCAACTGTACCCAGAGGAATGTTCTCCCGGGTGGCGCAGTGGTCTAAGGCACTGCATCGCAGTGCCACCAGAGATTCTGGGTTTGAGTCCAAGCTCTGTCGCACCAGTGGTGTCTAGTGGAGGCCGTATGTAACCAAAAGCAACTTTATTTCTCATTATTTTAATTGTATTTGAATTCACAAGATAGTTTGTGTGTTCCTTTTGACTCACCTTATATGTCCTACGGGAGCCATTGTACCTGCCTGCGCTAAACAGGTGTTTGCTTGCGCACAAATGTGAGGAGAGTTGTAGCTAATGCACAGAGCAGCTTATAAAGAATTTAGCTAGTCTCGTTCTTTCTACAGTATTCTCCCTTGAAATCAGAGTTCCTTGAGTTTCCCAGCCGTAGCCTGCCTAGGCTATATGCCTGTGATCGAAATCAACACAGGTAGGCACAACGTTATGGTTGTCAAATATGTATTATTGGCATTGGCAGTTAAACTTATCAACACAAGACACAATTCCAGATGTAACAATGCATAAATGTCTATTTTCTGGCAGTGTATCCGCTAATTTTACCAGCATTGCTTTGCATAAATGCGAGAAATATAGACCTGCTTTCTAATTTGACGGACTACGACGCCGTTGACGGCATTGACGCTCTTAGCCTGTCTGTTTTCTCTCATTCACTCCTGTGCATTCGAATTCAAATGCTTTTCGTTTGAATTGGGCTTGACGCCAATGCCGGACGCCCAATGACTTTAGTGTAGCGGGACCTTTAGGTGAGTTTAAACTTTTGAAATATGTTTTGTGAAACTGAATACAAAAACCCACCCCCCAAAGTTACTTTTCTCACCCTGAAGTAGATCCAACCAATTGGAGTAAAACATTAACATAGAAACTAGAGTTATTTTTTGTCTTGTTTCCCAGAAGTCGTCTGGAACTCCCTAATCTAGTCTCCTATGCTGCGTTTTGGTTTCAATCGTCCTTATATCCTTACGTGTGATCACTCAACCTCATGTATCCATATAGCAGATACCTTTAGGAAGGTATATCCACCCACAGGAGGCTATTTGTCTTACCGTTGTTCTGGGAAGCTCTGTCAGCTCTTGTTAAAGACATGTTTACATCTGCATGAGCTGGACAAGGAGGCACACACGGTTTAATTATTGACAGCACACTCTTTCACAAGCTCCCCTAGTCAAGGGACTACTGATGAAAATGAGCTATCTAGTTAAATCTGGTGCAATGGCACGTTGTACATGGTCTCTAACAAATAAACAGAAAAAAAGATCATCTACAATCCCTTTGGAGGAGAGAGTTTCTCAGAAATAGAACTGTAGCCAAAACCTGTATTAACATTATAAGAAAACCTCTGCTATTACAAAATGTTACACAGCAGAGCACAAGAATGACCTTATTGCATATTAATGTACTGGGAAGTGGTGAGCAGGAAAGGGAAAGGTACCATCTGCTTCCTGGCATTCATTTGTTGGGATGAGTGGGACTAAAATCGAAATGAACATCCAGCACATCTAAACTGAACAGACCTGACACACACACACACACACACACGCACACGCACACGCACACGCACACGCACACACACACATGTACAGTTATGTTTTTCCTCAGTTTATTCTCTGGAAAAGAAAACAGAATTTGAAAAACAGTAACTGTTTATTATCTCTAAATGTATGAGAAGTGTTGAGTACAAATCAATATGAATGTTTCTCTACTAATAGCCATGTCACTATGTGGAAACCCTGACAGATGCAAGAAATCCACTTGGCCATTAGACCTCTGCAGGCTGTTCCACCCTTCAGAGAGAAGCTCTGCTCTTGTTCCAATTGAATAATGTATGATGTCATTAACCAATCCAATAATCCATTAAAAGGAGTTTAAGACACTCTCTTTGTCCCTTCTGACCTGCCCGGTGTGTCCACAGGGACCACACAGTAATGATGACCTACAATATCTTTCTCATCCATATAACAACTAATGAAAACATTGTGACTGGACTGTAGTTATTCTTGTACTGTGAGGTTTTTACTGATGTACTACCTTAATTTAAACAGTTTCTCAGAGCAGGAAAATAATCCAACAGCAATATGAAATATGAATTATTATGTGGAAAGTGGAAATGACAAACAAAGTATTTTTAAACCTTGAATACACTACAAGTTTGCATTTCCTGCTGCACAGGAAAATGATCTGGGCCAACAGTGATCAAATTAAGATGGTGTGCAATCTCTAGTATTAATGAAGTCTTGAGGTTCTGCTTGCCTGAATTAGAATAACTCATGATAAGCTGTAGACCATACTATTTACCAAGAGAGCTTTCATCAGTATTTTTCGTAGCTGTCTATTTCCCGCCACAAACCGATGTTGAAACTAATGCCGCACTCAATGAGCTGTATAGGGCCATAAGCACACAAGAAAATGCTCATCCAGGCAAAGCAGCACTCATAGTTGACAGGGATTTTAATGCAGGAAAGCTTAAATCTGTTTTACCTCATTTCTACCAGCATGTACATTGTAGAATAATAGTGAAGACATCAAAACTATTAAATAACACACATGGAATCATGTAGTAACCAAAAAAGTGTTAAACAAATCAAAATACATTTTATATTTGATTTTCTTCAGCCACCCTTTGCCTTGATGACAGCTTTGCACACTTGGCATTCTCTCAACCAGCTTCAAGAGGTAGTGACCTGGAATGCATTTAAATTAACAGGTGTACATTGTTAAAAGTTAATTTGTGGAATTTCTTTCCTTCTTAATGGGCCAATCAGTTTGAGCCTCTCAGTTGTGTTGTGACAAGGTAGAGTTGGTATACAGAAGATAGACCTATTTGGTAAAGGACCAAGTCCATATTATGGCAAGAACAGCTCAAATAAGAAAAGAGAGACGACAGTCAAACATTACTTTAAGACATGAAGGTCAGTCAATATGGAACATTTCAAGAACTTTTAACAAGTTCTATGATGAAACTGGCTCTCAATGGGACTGCCACAGGAATGGAAGACCCAGAGTTACCTCTGCTGCAGAGGCAAGTTGAGCCTCGGAAATTGGCAATTAACTGCACCTCAGATTGCAGCCCAAATAAATGCTTCACAGAGTTCAAGTAACAAACACATCTCAACATCAACTGCTCAGAGGAGATTGCGTGAATCAGGCCTTCAAGGTCGAATTGCAGCAAAGAAACCACTACTAAAGGACACCAATAAAAAGAAGAGACTTGCTTGGGCCAAGAAACACGAGCAATTGACATTAGACCAGTGGAAATCTGTCCTTTGGTCTGATGAGTCCAAATGTGAGATTTTTTGTTCCAACCGCAGTGTTTTCGTGAGACGCAGAACAGGTGAGCGGATGATCGCTGCATGTGCGGTTCCCACCGTGAAGCATGGAGGAGGATGTGTGATGGTGTGGGGGTGCTTTGCTGGTGACACTGTCTATTTAGAATTCTAGGCACACTTAACCAGCATGGCTACATGTCACGTCCTGACCTTAGTTCCTTTTTTATGTCTCTGTTTTAGTTTGGTCAGGGCGTGAGTTGAGGTGGGCATTCTATGTTGTGTATTCTAGGTTTTGTATTTCTGTGTTTGGCCTGGTATGTTTCCCAATCAGAGGCAGCTTTTGATCGTTGTCTCTGATGTAGAACCATACTTAGGCAGCCTGTTTTCCCACTATGATTTGTGGGTAGTTGTTTCCCGTTTCTGTGTTTGCACCATACGGGACTGATTCGATTTTCATTTCTTTCCTGCACTTTGTTCTTTTGGTATTTTCTCGTGTTCTGAGTTAATAAAGTTATCATAGACACGTACAACGCTGCATTTTGGTCCGATCCTTCCTACTCCTTCTCAGAAGAGGAGTAACATCGTTACACTACCACAGCATTCTGCAGCAGTACGCCATCCCATCTGGTTTGAGCTTAGTGGGACTATCATTTATTTAAAACAAGACAACGACCCAAAACACACCTCCAGGCTGTGTAAGGGCTATTTGACCAAGAAGGATAGTGATGGAGTGCTGCATCAGATGACCTGGCCTCCACAGTCACCCGACCTCAACACAATTGAGATGGTTTGGGATGAGTTGGACTGCAGAGTGAATGAAAGCAGCCAACAAGTGCTCAGCATATGTGGGAACTCCTTCAAGTCGGTTGGAAAAGCATTCCAGGAGACTACCTCATGAAGCTGGTTGAGAGAATTCCCAGAGTGTGGAAAGCTGTCATCAAGGCAAAGGGTGGCTGCTTTGAGGAATCTCAAATATAAAATATATTTTGATTTGTCTAACACTTTTTTGCTTAGTACATGATTCCATAGGTGTTATTTAATGGTTTTGATGTCTTCACAATTATTCTATAATGTAGAAAATTGTAAAAAAAAAAAGAAAAACCTTTGAATGAGTAGGTGTGTCCAAACATTTGCCTGGTATTGTACGTGAGAATGCTTTTCATTGACTACACCTCAGCGTTTAACACCATAGTGCCCTCCAAGCTCATCACTAAGCTTATGACCATGGGACTGAAACCTCCGTCCACAACCTGAAAATCCTAATGGGCCTTCCCCAGGTGGTGAGGGTAGGCAACAACACAGCCGCCATGCTGACCATCAACACAGCTGTGCGTGCTCAGGCCCGTCCTGTACTCCCTGTTCACCCATGAATGCATGGCTGCACACGACTCCAACACCATCGTTAAGTTTGCAGACGACACGATTGTGGTAGGCCTGATCACTGACAACGATGAGACAGCCTGAACGGGGAAGGGCGTAGACCTGGCAGTGTGTTGTGAGGAAAACAACCTCTCCCTCAACGTGGGCAAGACAAACTGCATTTGCAACTGCTCGGCATCCGACCGCAAGGAGCTACAGAGGACAGTGCATACGGCACAGTACATCACTGAGGCCGAACTTCCTGCCATCCAAGACCTCTATACCAGGCGATGTCAGAAGAAGGACCAAAAAATTGGGGAAGATTCCAGCCACCCAATTCATAGCCTGCTCTTTCTGCTACGTCACGGAAGCGGTACCGGAGTGCCAAATCTGGGACCAAAAGGCTCCTGAACAGCTTTTAACCCCAAGCAATAAGACTGCCGAACAGTTAATTAAATGGCTACCCGGACTATTTACATTGAACCCACTTCATTTATCGTTAAAAAAATGCATGCACTCTCTTGCACACTCACTCACACATACTACACTGACACTCCAACACACACACACACACACACACACACACACACACACACACACACACACACACACACACACACACACACACACACACACACACACACACACACACACAACACACACACTACATAAGCTCACACACACAAAACACGCACACAAGCATATTCACACCACACACACACACACTCACACGGACATACTTTCGCACTCTTCACATACGCTGCTGCTACTCTGTTTATTATCTATCCTGATTGCCTAGTCACTTTTACCCCTACCTACATGTACATGCTGAATTACCTCAACTACCTCGTACTCCTGCACATCGACTCGGTACTGTCCTTGTATATACAGCCTTATTATTGTTTTTATTGTGTTACTATTTCCTTTTTTATTTATCAAATAATTGTCTTACTTTTTAACTCTGCATTGTTGGGAACAATCTCGTAAGTAAGCATTTCCCTGTAAAGTCTACACTGTTGTATTCGGCTGTTGTATTCGGCGCATGTGACCAATACAAATTTGATTTGATTTGATGTATTTGCACCATGCCTGTTGGGAGCTGTGTTGTGCGGAGGCTAACATTAGCGCAGGCTCTAATTTAAGACTCGCATAATGGATGAGTTTTGTGGTGTGGCACTAGCACAACTCCCTGCTCAACGTGAGTGACGTGACTGGCTCCTGTGAGAACCAGTTTAAGTGCTGTGAGCCTGTTCTTTACTTCACCATCGCCTCCTTACAGACACACGTGCCAGCTCCAACCTGTTCACACTGATAGCTCTGATCGCTGCATGGGAATATTAGAAGTAGTAGGACTAGAGCATACGGCTGTTGGTATTATATCATAAAAGCAAAATGTCACTATTAACTGGCCTACCAAACTGTTTTGCATTATTACTGTATATCATTTTTTGCTATATCTACTTCAGTGCATGACACCTGCTCCCTTGCATGGATGATGTGTGGGAAAGTTATGCTAGTTGGTGTGGAAGTGTACACACACACACACACATAGGTATGTCCTGCGCTGAGTGAGTCATTATAACGGGTTGCCACACACAGGCGTGTTTGTCTTTGACAGGCCCGTGGAACGTGAGGTCAAGGAAACCTGCTGGATGTATTTACTCTGGTAAATGTTTAATCCATCGAGCCTTTCCACACTAGATGGACGCCTGTTTGTCTGCAGCTCTTTGTTTCCCAGTCCAGTGTAGCCCTCAGTCCAAATCCTGTGTGATGATCTACTCCCATCTTAAAACTAGACAAACGTACAGTTCATCCCGAAAGTATTCAGACCCTTTGACTTTTTCCACGTTGTTACGTTATAACCTTATTCTAATATGGATTCAATTGTTCCCCCCCACCCATCAATCTACACACATTACCTCATAATTTGCGAATGTATTTTTAAAAATACAAAACTTAAATATTATATTTACATAAGTATTCAGACCCTTTACTCAGTACTTTGTTGAAGCACCTGAAGCACACGTTACAAGCTTGGCACACCTGTATTTGGGGAGTTTCTCCCATTCTTCTCTGCAGATCCTCTCAAGCTCTGTAAGGTTGGATGGAGAGTGTCGCTGCGCAGCTATTTTCAGGTCTCTCCAGAGATGTTCGATCGGGTTCTCTGCATCATCATATACCCCAAAAACATCTGATATATTTGTTGTCTGCTGTTTGGTTGTGTTAGAATCCAAGGTAACATTTCATTTTACACACAAATCCATTTAAATTGTATTTGTTGCATGCTTTTTAAACAACAGGTGTGTACTAACAGTGAAATGCTTTCTTAATGGCCCTTTCCAACAATGCAGTGAGAAAGAAAATAGATAGTCCGGGTAACTATTTGGTTAACTATTTAACAAACTATTTATCAGTCTTATGGCTTAGGGGTAGAAGCTTTTCAGGGTCCTGTGGGGGAAGAGGCATTGTCGTGCCCTCTTCATGACTGTGTTGGTGTGCTTGGATCATGATAGATTCTTAGTGATGTGGACACAGAGGAACTTGAAGCTTTCGACCCGCTCCACTACAGCCCTGTTGATGTGAATAGGGGTGTGCTTGGCCCTTCGTTTCCTGTAGTCCACGATCACAACCTTTGTCTTGCTGACGTTGAGGGAGAGGTTGTTGTCCTAGCACCACACTGTCAGGTCTCATGATCTCCTCCCTATAGGCTGTCTCATCATCAACGGTGATCAGGCCTACCACTGTCATGTGGTTGACAAACTTAATGATGGCGTTAGAGTCGTGCACGGCCACACGGTCGTGTGTGAGCAGGGAGCAGAGGAGGGGACTAAGCATGCACCCCTGAGGAGTGGGTTCAGGGTGGAGTGGGTCCAGGGTTGAATGGGTCCAGGGTGTCTGGGATAATGGTGCTGATGTGAGCCATGACCAGCCTTTCAAAGCATTTCATGGCTACAGATGTGAGTGTTAAGCAGTGATAGTCATTTAGACAAGTTACCTTGGCGTTCTTGGGCACAGGGACTATGGTGGTCTACTTGAAACATGTAGGTATTACAGAATGGGTCAGGAAGAGGTGAAAATGTCAGTGAAGACACTTGACAGCTGGTCAGTGCATGTTCTGAGTACGGGTCCTGGTTATCCGTCTGGCCCTGTGGCTTTGTGAATGTTAACCTTTTTGAAGGTCTTACTCACATCGGCTACAGAGAGCGTGATCACACAGTCATCTGGAACAGCTGGTACTCTTACGCATGGTTTAGTGTTGCTTGTCTCGAAGAGAGAATAGAAGGCATTTAGCTTGTCTAGTAGGCTCGCGTCACTGGGCAGCTCGTGGCTGGGTTTCCCTTTGCAATCCGTGATAATTTGAAAACCCTGCCACATCCGACAAGCATCAGAGCCAATGTAGTAGGATTCAATCTTAGTCCTGTATTGACGCTATCCCTGTTTGATGGTTCATCAGAGGGCGTAGTGGGATTTGTTATAAGCGTTCTTGAAAGCTGCAGCTCTAGTCTTTAGTTCAGTGCAAATATTGCCTGTAATTCATGGCTTCTGGTTGGCATGTTCAGTGGGTATAGATAGTCATCGCCCCCTTTCAAAACATTTACCTTTTATTGCCTTTCAGCCTGAAATGAAAACACATAAAATCCGACTTTTTACGGCATTATTTACACACAGTAATCCATAATATCCAAGTGGAGAAAAAAATTCTGAAAATGTATTCAAAGTAAACAGTAAAATACTCTATTTTGATTTTTTTCAGCAATTTCAAACTTGCTGAGGTATAACCAACCACCTTCCAGATCACAAATCAAGCTAATTGGCTTCCAAACTGTGATCAATTGTTGTGACTTTGATTAGTTCAGAATAAAAGCAATTGTTCATAGAGAACTCCACTGCTTAGTAGTGCAATTCAAAGCAAAGAATAGAAAATGTACTTTCAGAAGATCTACGTGAGGAAGTTGTGGAAAGGCACTAGGGATGGATATAAAAAGATTTCAAAGGCTTTGTCTATCCCTTGGAGAAGTGGAAGGCGTATGGCATCACCCAGATCCTGCATAGATCAGGCTGTCCCTCCAAACTGGATGACCGGGCAAGGAGGAGACTGATCAGAAAGGCTACCCAAGAAACCAATGGCAACTTTGAAGGAGTTTCAGGCCTTTATGGCAAAGACTCGTCAATGTGACGACAATATCACGAGCGCTCCACAAATCTGGTCTCTATGGGAGGGTGGCAAGAATAAAACTACTCTTCAAAAAAAGCCACATCAAGTCTTGTTTGAGCTTTGCCAAAAAGCACATGGTAGACTCCGAGGACAACTGGCAAATGATGCTGTGGTCAGATGAGACCAACATTTGTATTTTTGTCCTGAACACGAAACGATATGTCTGGAGAAAATCTAATACATATTTCCATCCAAAGAACACCAAGCCTACAGTAAAGTACGGCGGTGGCAGCATCCTGTTGTGGGGGTGTTTCTCTTCAACAGGGACTGGAGCACTTGTCAGGATATAAGGGAAATTGAAAAGTGCAAAATACCGACCAGATTATTGAGGAGAACCTGCAGCTCTCTGCCAGGAAGTTGAAAATGGGAAGACGGTTCATATTTTAACATGACAATGACCCAAAGCACACTGCCAAAGCAACTGTACAGTGGCTGAAGGACAAGAAGGTGAATGTCCTTGAGTGGCCTACATTAGTCAGAACCCCGACATAAATCCCATTGAGAATCTGTGGAATGACTTGAAGAGTGCAGTCATGAGCGGTCACCATGCAATTTGACTGAAGTCAAACAATTCCGCAAGGAAGAATGGGCAAATAATGCACAGTCTAGGTGTGCAAAGTTTGTAGAGACGTATTCAAAGAGACTCATGGCTGTAATTCAAGCAAAAGGTGGTTCCACCAAGTATTAACTCAGGGGGGTGTTCACTTATCCAAATAGGTTATTCTACAGTTTAAATGTAATAAATGTTCAGAGTTTTTTAGAAATGGTTCTTCACTTGGGTATTGTGGGTTGCTGTGTGTAGATAAAGCCGGAAAAAGTCTAATTTTATGTGTTCTCATTTCAGGCTGTAAGGCAACAAAAGGGGAACATTTTGAAAGAGGGTGGTGACTTTCTACACCCACTGAACGTATGGTCACTGTTGGGATGACATCGTCGATGCATTCATTAAGGAAGCCAATGACTGATGTGGTAAACTCCTCAATGCTATCGGATGAGTCCCAGAACATATTCCAGTCTGTGGTAGCGAAACAGTCCTATAGCTTAGCATCCGCTTCACCGGACCACATCCGTATTGAGCGGATCACTTCTACTTCCTGTTTGAGTTTTTGCTTGTAAGCAGGAATCAGGAGGATAGAGTTATGGTCAGATTTGCCAAATGGAGGGCGAGGGATAGATTTTTATGCGTCTCTGTGTGTGGAGTAAAGGTTTTCGAGAGTTTTTTCTACTTTAGTTGCACAGGTGACATGCTGGTAGACATTTCAGGATTTCAGTTTTCCTGCATTAAAATCACCAGCCACTAGGAGCTCTGCTTCTGGATGAGCATTTTCTTGTTTGATTATGGCCTTATACAGCTTGTTGTGTGCAGTCTTAGTGCAAGCATCGGTTTGTGGTGGTAAATAGATAGTGAAAAGTACAGACAAAAACTCTCTTGGTAAATAGTATGGTCTACATCTTATCATGAGCTATTCTCACTCAGGCGAGCAGAACCTCAAGACCTCCTTAACATTAGAGATCATGCATCAGCTGTTAACAAAGAGACACACACCAACCCCTAGAGTTTCCCCGACGCTGCCGTCATGTCCTGCGGATGCATACGATCAGCGCCCCAAAAAAAACACAAAACAGCAGACTGATATTTTAAAAATAGCAGACTGGTTTACATAGCATTAATTGGTCCTATTGGTCCTGCATGTTAGAGCAACCCAGTTGAGCTACTTTGCTTTAGAACTAGGAATGGAGCAAGACAAACGAACCCATCCCTCTAGAATAGGCCTATAAATCAATATGGCTGAGTGGCTCTTCAGGTTGTGAGTGAGTTATGGCAGGGCTTGTGAGTGGCTCTGTCTGTGTGTAATTACTCTGTCAGATGGCACCACACAGCCTGGCTGAGTTGTCGTCATCAAATATTTATAAGTCCACGCCTTAGTCTGGATGTTCCATGTTCATCCAGCCAGACTGACTGATAAACAGAGAACAGAGCAGACAGGCTCATCAAGTTAATTAGACACTTTGCTAGGAGCTCTGACAGAACCCCCCCCCCCCTTCTCTCTCTGTCTCTATGCTCTTCTATATCACCCTTTCAGGGCCACATTCAGTAGGAAAACATTGTCAAACGTTGCAGATAGAAATGCCATGAGCAGAGACTACATGTCCGAGAGGCATGTTCTACATAACATATTTATTCCTGAACGTATTTCAATGTTGTGCCCTGCTGAACATGCACCAGAGTTTGGTGTGACTAGAGGCTCAGCCACCCATCTGACAGGCCACTAGAATAACCTCCTACTAGCCTATCTGGTACATGGGTACTCACTCCTCTCTAATGGTCTGGACAGGGATGAGAGTGGTTGGCAGTAAGCACTTTGAGATGTGTTATGTTCGGGCTGTCTGTCCGTCTGACGGAATATATGTTGGTTTTATTATATTGCACAGATTGTTTTCCTGACAGTAGTATTTTCTAACGACAGCCACCAGGGCCTATTGGATCCCATACGGATATTAACTGCTGGGCTCATTCCAGCTAACACATTATGAGCCTGGGTCATCTCATCTGAATGGTTTTGCACCATGCACGCATGGCATACATTTGAATATCACACAAGTATCTTACATTTGACTATTTATAAATATTTCTGAATGGAGCGATTCTCTTTCACTTTGTCACGCATTGATGTCAATGGGAGACTAATGAACAATTCAGATGAAGTGGAAGTCAGGATTCTGCCCTAAATGTTTTAGAGGGCTGGTGCTATTCAGCTCGACATGGTGTAAGAATGACCCCGGCCTTACAGGCTGCTGCTCTTGAACTATTTATAGGTCCGCTATCTCCTGAGGTTGATGACCCATGAGAACATCGCCAGGGCATGGTCCCATTCATTACTAAGGGTGCACTGCATGAGTGAAATAGGGGGTTGAAGAGTGCAGAAGGTCTCTCCGAGAGTGTCTTTTCCCTTATTTGCATTATGCAACTCCATTATGATAAAACCGTCCTGATAGTGTTATCATACAAAAGTAGCAGAAATGACTGCCTCCTGAGTGGCGCAGTGGTCTAAGGCGTCACTACAGACCTGGGTTCGATCCCAGGCTGTGTCACAGCCGGCTGTAACCGGGAGACCCATGAGGCGGCACACAATTGGCCCAGAATCGTCCGAGTTAGAGGCGTGTTTGGCCTGCTGGGATTTAGTGACTCCATGTGGCATGCCAGGCGCCTGCAAGCTGATTTCGGTCATCAGCTGGATGGTGTTTTCTCTGTCACATTGGTATTGCTGGCTTCCGGGTTCAGCGAGCAGTGTGGCTTGGCAGGGTCATGTTTCGGAGGACGCATGGCTCTCGACCTTCGCCTCTCCCGAGTCAGTAGGGGAGTTGCAGCAACGGGTCAAGACTGTAACTACCAATTGGATGTCACGAAATTGGAGAGAAAAAGGGGGCAATAGTACAAAAAAAACACAACAGAAATGGTACAGGAAATCCCTGGCACAGATGGTTATGCCTAAAAAAATGTTTTTTTAAGTACTGCATATGGCATAGTGTATGGATACGTTTGAGGTGAAAATGCTGTTTGAGGATAATGCAACAAGGTTGTGTTTCAGTGTCAGGCTATCGCTGACTGATGGTTGCCAGGGTGCTATCCACTAAAACGCTTTGTCTGTCTGTTTGTCTGTCTGCCTGTCTGTCTGTCTGTCTGTCTGCCTGCCTGTCTGCTTACTTGCCTCTCACTGGGATCAATTTCATACATGTGGCACAACTAATCTCAGTGGTTTAGAGAACCAACAGAGTATTAGTGTCACTTCTGACACCTGCAAATCGTCAATCCCAGACATTAATGTTTTAGACAGAAATGCCTGGATATGAATAACAACCACTTGAAGGCATATTCCATAAGCGGAGTCTCCCGCTCTGTTGTCAAAAGTCATATTTAAAGCATCATGTGGCACTACGCTGTTGGGGACTCAAATCCTCTGGATCTGAAACACAGACATCCCTTCTCACACAGTCCCAGTCCCAGCTCACCCCAAAACAGTAGAACATAAGGCCTGGCCCAGCCTTCATCTCTGACTTATGTAAACTCCACTGTTTTCAACCGAGTGAGCCAGGCTAGGCAGCTGCTCTCTGGCTGCTTTCATACAGCCCTGCTGCCCAGTGCCAAACACAGCCCAGGGAGCACACAGGGGGGGCACAACAACACATAACGCCCAGACACAAAAGCAGACTGGGTTGCATAAACAGAAACAGTCTGGGTTTTGACTTTGGGTTGTTGTATGTTGTCTGTCTTAGCTTTCCCAGCGTTCATATACACTGCTGTTTCTATTACTTGTACTGACTCCTGATAAACTGATTAGATTAGAGCTCTCAAGTGGTTGTCCTGATATAAACCATGCTGAGAACTACCGATCCATGAGGTTGATTGGCACAACAAATTGTACTGTAACTGAATAGGGCATTGCCATCAATAGGGTATTGGTATCAAGCTGTCAAGCAACCGGAGAGAAAGTGAGGATCAACTACACGGATTAATTAAACAATTACTGGGTAAGGTGACAGCTAGTCTGGCCAATTTGCATTGGATTTGCATCATCAGACTGGCATCTGACTATGAAAGGTTAGTCATGCTGAAACAACATGATCAATTAACAAAAACCTCCCTCTGGAGAATGTCTTTTGATATTTCTAGAAGTTACCCTCTGGGAAACGCTACATCTCGGCAGGTTTGAGCCTGGCTCTCCTAGGCAGATAGTGTTACAAAAACAACAACAGAAATCTGGAGGCCTAAAGATGGCCAGCAGATACGGCCTCCAGATGGATCGAATAGAGTTGCAGTTTAATGCACTGGCATATATCCAACTTTTTGAACACCCACTTCAGAGTACAGTGAAAAGTTTGGAATGAAAATTACAAACATAACAGTGAAAATGTCTGGAATTCCCTCGCTTGGTTAATAGTGAACAGTTTGCTCTGTTAGTGAAACAGTTTAGTAAAAAGGTATGCATTTACACTAATCATCATTAATGCAGAAGTTCATGCTCTGCTACTCCACAGACTCCAATTAAAAACAGCAGAACATGACACACACACATCACACACCCCAAAGGATGCAAAACATCTATCTACCATTTTTGACTTTCTCGTGAGGTAGGACTAATTCCAATGCAAATGAAATGTGTGATTTGCATAGCCAACTCTTAAATCATTTGTCCTACTTATGCATGTACTAAATCAAACAGATCAATATTGGTTAATACTTTATTTCCACAGTAACCTGTATGTTTATAGTTGAATGTTCATAGTGATGTGGGTCTTTGCAGTTCAATGCAGTTGTTGTTTTCCCTCATTCTAAACACTTTCTGATAAATAGTACTTGTGACACAGAAACAGCATAGCAAGCTATATCCACTTTCCACAACTTTTGTCAGGATTTCAGCACAATTGGCATAATATGATCATAAATTCTATTGCTTGTCTATACTGGCTGAATATCTGAGAGTGGCCTATTTAAAGACAAGCTATTGTGGAGTGAGTTGACTATCATATATGTACGGTGTCCATGCTGAATCCTTTTGAGGGAAACGGAGAAACATATTTTTTTAGTGTAGAGAATTCCACTGTCCCTGAGTTTGCGTTGCATATTTTCAACAGTTCAATAAAGAGTTAGCTACACCAGTGATTCACACACAGGTGTATTGTCAGAGTCCTGGCTATGCATGGAGCTCAGCCCCGTGTCTGAATCTTCGTCGTTCATGTCGCAGGTCTTGGACAGACCTCTGGTCTGCTCCACCCACCCACTGCTCTTCTCCAAGGAAGGCAACATGTCAGTTTCAGTGATACCAGAGTGTTCTTTATCAGCCTCGGGTAACTTTTCCTTATTTAAATTCATAGAGTGCATTTTTGCGAGCAAATCCGTTAGTTCTTTTTCTTTCGCGTCCCATAGCTCCTGGCTTAAGTCCAAATCACCCTTAACAGCCTCCAAATCCGTGTTTAAACGGAGACCAACATATAAACTGGTATCCAGCTTTGATTTGATTATCTTCCCCTCTAAAACCAAGTCGTTCTGTGATAGACTGTTCACATCTGGCTCTGGGGCGGCGGCGCCTGACTGTGCTGCCGGCTGTGGAGCCACTGCAGCTACGGGGATGTCCACAGACTCCCCAAAACGTTCTGTGTCTTTGCCCGACAGCTCATCTTGCCGTCTTTTCATCCACCTTTGGTTTAGCTCCTCCTGAATTTCACCTGTGATGCATTCCACGAGAGCCTCGCGCTCTGTCAACTCCTCCTGAAGTCGCAGGACCTCCTCGCACCTAAGAGCGTACTCCTCAAACTGCGCAATAGCCTCCGCTGAACGTGGAACGTCCTCTATTGGATCAGCCTCCACGCTCGATTCCACCATGTATGTGTCCTGCACATAATTGATACCATGTCTCTTAATTCTGTCAAAGTGCACTTTTGCCTCATACATCTCTATATCACTATCCAACTCTTTGATCCTTTGGATCTGCTGGCGGATGGTGTGATCTTGCGAGATAACCAAGTGCACAAACGTTTCCAATTTCTCCACTGAGGATTTATCCTTGGGAAAAGTCTCTTCTCTCTTTTTGTTAATTTTGTCCAACTTTCTAAAAGCTTTTCTAACAATCCTCCGCTGCTTTTCTTGCGAGAAAGCCATTGTGGTCTTGGCTGCTCCCTTGAATACGCACGGATTGTCTTTGCTCTGAACGACTCGCGCCTCGGCGCTCCTGGGTCCGTTGTTCGGTAACGATGCCTCATTCTTCACCAACACAAACCTCACGTTTTCCTGCTCATCTCCCCAGGCGCTCCAGAGACGCAGGATTTTGGTTTTATTGGGTAACATCCTCTCAAAGCCTCTCCATTTCTCCACAATGCAGTAAGACTGGGGGGTCCCAGACTGCATCGCCGCTGACGCACCTTGTGGCAAGTTTTGGTCCTCCAGTAGAACTTTTACAACATCCGCGCAGGTGGTGCGTTTGGACAGCCCTGAGACCAGCTTCTCCTCCCGGCAGACCCATACTGATACCTTGCATTCTTCCTGCTCCATACTGGGAAGAAAAAAAACTCCAACCGAATTGCTTATCAAAGTTTCTGCTCCCCTCTCGACTCCTCGGTCCCTGTTTTCAGGCGTTAAGAGAAAAGTGTTTCACACACCTTCGTTTGGAGCTGTCCTTATTCTTATGTAGGCATGTCATCATTCTCATGAAATAATCAGCTCAGTACTTCCCTCTATGTAGGATTATTCCCGTAGCAGACTCAAGAGGCACGCTGGGAAGTTGTTCAGCAGGGGACATTACATTATCCCCGCAGACTTCCTTTTGGTACACTGTGCGCAGAGGAGGAACGGACGTCCTTCCTCTCGGTCGGCACGCACGGCTGTGTGTACATTTCTATGCAAACACTAAAGTATACGCCCTCCGCTCGCAACGGGACTCTCCAGTGTCTGTTGATCACCACACTCCACACGTTTTTGTATGTAACATTACCCGTTCACTTTGTGCAAATTTTACGCACCAATTTGCTTACTGTACTTTGTTCAAAAATACCATCATTCTGACCTGAAAGATTAAAAGGTGAACACATTTTAAATGGAGTGTTATATATGTCATATTAAATGAATTCAGGCAAGGGTCAGTCAGGGGCCCCTTGTTTCACATCTTCATTACTTCTGATCGGTATTCTATAGGAACAAATCAAGCAAAAAAAATAAAAAATACAACTATTCATGGAGCTGCTCAGAATATAAGTTCTCTGCCCTCAATAACACGTAGCACACTTACCATTCATCCCACTTGTCTACAGTCTTTAGGCCAAACTGACCCTGCTAACCAAACCACTCACCCGAAAGTCATGTGAATGTGAACTAAGACCATATTTTCATAAAACAAAACAATTGTTTATCTGTGATTATTGCAGAGGTCTATTGGTGCATGGGGATTGTTGTAGTGGTGTAATATGTTAATGATCTGTCCAGAATCACAGGTTGTCATTGGTCCCGCCTGGTTTATCTTCCTCTGACCCTGACAGTGGATGACAGGCCAAGTTTGTTGATGAAATAATAATAATACTTGTGGGGGAGGGGGGTTTATATTTGTCATTGTTCAGCACCCCTGGAGCAATTAGAGCCTTGCTCTAGGGCACTGTGACATATTATATATTTTTTCACCTTGTCGGCTCCGGTACGTCAACCTTTCAGATGCTGGCCCAACACTCTAACCTCGATGCTACCTGATACACCAAGGCTATAATAATGTCAGGCAGGTTATACTCCAACATCAACATGGCCAGGAGATGTATTCAAAGAGAATTGCCATATCCGGGCTCAAGGAAAAAATCATTCAAGTTAATATTTACTCTCATGTGGGTGAACCGTTGCACAGTATCACTGCTCGCGAGGCCTGGTTCTTTTGGATATAGCTCCCCCTGTTGTGCATTAAGAGTATTGTATCGTTACAGATATATCAAAGGTGGGCTAGTAAAGAAATGCAAATACTTCATTTGAGAGAAATTCATTGATGTTTGTGAGAAATTATGATTCATCATCAAATCAGAAACAGAATTGACCATTTAGTTTTATTGGGTATTATATGCATATAAAGTTTCTAGAAAGCTATAAAATATCTAACACTTTAGCAATGAAGAAAAGGTTACAAAGCAAAGACCAGACCCTGCAGTAACAACACACATATTGTCAGTTTCTCTTTTTATATTCTTGTCTGAAAGAATTCACAATCTTTAAGAAAATTAAAGATAACATTAAACATGTGTACCAGGACATCTCAGAATACATTCTTCTTTATACAAATCACCTTTTTTAAAATGTATTATCTGCACGCAATGCTCTAAGGATGCCATCCAAACCGAGAAAAATGAAAGCCAATGTTGAAAACAATAGACGAAAGTTACCAGTACCGATAGACAAAGAGCGCATGGCCCCAGAGCTTTGCTGCTGATCTCAAAAAATCTCCTTGTGCCCGTTTAAAATAATACCTTCAAAATACTTAAGTGTGAAAAATCTATATTCCAGGTTGACAGAACAGAGACACAGAGCCCAGCCATGAAACCAACAGGCTTGTCTCTGGCTAAACTGGAGTCATCACAAAAGCATTGTAAAGTATAGCCTACATACAGCACATTCAAACAGAAACTACTGTGATGGTGGACACCCCAGGATCTAGTAACAATTATTACTAAGTTAGAAAACAGGTCAAAGGTCTTCCAAACATGACATAAACCCGGATCCATTGTCTTTACTCACAGTGTAACATACAACTATACTGCATTGTGTTTTCTGGACTTGAATAAGTTAGTGTGCATATGATATCATGATAACACAATTGATCTACTGTGACAATGATGCTATAAACCTCCACAGGGAGATTCACTGTGAACTGAACATGCATCTAAGGGAACAATCGTTTCCCAAATAATAATCATAATTGGGTGGGTTCTTATATATGTCCTGTTTGACACGTACAAGTACACGAACACTCGCACTTGACTCCCTTATTGAGGAAGAATGTACTTACTATGACTGAGAAATGTGGTTGTCCCACCTAGCTATCTTAAAATGAACTCAATAACTGTAAGTCGCTCTGGATGAGAGCGTCTGCTAAATGACTAAACTGTAAAGTGTGGATCATACGCACGTGTGAATTGGAAATGTGTTGTTGTTGTTGTTTTTTTCTCCATTATCCCAACTCCCCGAGACACCCTCGGAGAGTGGGGTCATGGCCATGGGGCTGCCATTATCAACGGCGACCCCGGAGCAAGTAGGGTTAATTGACAGATTTTTTTTCACCATGTCAGCTCAGGGATTTTAACTAGCGACCTTCCAGTTACTGGTCCAATGCTCTAACAGCGGGGCTACCTGCCGCCCAGCAATCGTCAAATTGTTGTGGTAATGAATACAGTTCTACAGGGACATGCATTGGAAAAGGCATTCTGGTGATCTCTTCCACCATTTACGTAGGCTTTTTGGTTTAGCTTCTTTTAAACCTTTTCTTCACTGGAAAGTCATGACCAAAGGCACTTTATGCTACAGTGCAAGGGACAATTGCACGTCTGAAATGTCTCCAGTTTTTTTGGTTTTTGAAAGGCAAGGCAAAGTTATTACTGCTATTACACACGGATCTTGTTCATTGTAATAATCTACGTATGATTTACCAGTTATTTTGTACAACACGGTGAAATAGGTGCACATGTAGAACCACTAATAGTTAGCCGTGTATTTATAATGGCCGACATGACGCGTCACAAAATGTTATGTATTTTTCGATCCAAGCAAACCATTGGGCCATTGGTGGAAAGTTACTCACTAAGGCACTGTACACATAACACTGGGATGTAATGGAGATTACAATGCTGTCCTCCAGCTCAGGAAAGATCTCACAGCTTGAGTGGTGGAGATACAGTATCTGTAAGGATCCCATTCCCTACCACCACGGTTAATGTGCCCAATAGCATAGGTCACCGATTGACAAGCAAAATAAGGCTGAATTAGCATTCAGAACCAGGGAAACACAGATTAATATATGGGAGTGTTTTTGACTTCTGTGTTCCTCAGTCACTAAAAAGAGCAGGTTCATTCAACAAGTTTACTCCACCCTGCAATAACCATACAGAGGAACTAAGTGCTTTGGGATGGGTGACGATGGTAGTAGAGTGTCCATTTTCAATGTTCAATATGTGTATTCTATGATTTCTTTGCTTCATTGTCATACAGGCTAAAACCTTAGCAGCTCAGAGAAAATAGAACATAGGAGGAATCTCTGATCTGTACACATTGTCTTGCTGTGTTCTCACAGTGCTTTTCCTCTTCGAATAAAATCACGTTTTATTGGTCGCATACACATATCTTGCAGATGTTATCGGGGGTGTAGCGAAATGCTTATGTTCCTAGCTCCAACAGTGCAGTAATACCTAACAATACAGGTTTATTTTTAGTTGGGCACAGGAGATATGATGCAGATATGAGAGAGCTGTGCTGCAAAGTGGTACCTGAATCATCATATATTTTATTTATAGTTTCAAAGTGTCCCTGGAATTATAACTATTACTGGTCTTCATTATAGTTTAGTATTTGCGTCGTTATCCAAAATGTACAAAATGTAAAACCTACATATTTTTTCTTTGGAAAATGTTTGTGTTGATAGTGATGTTCACAAAGCTACATGTACACTACATGACCAAAAGTATGTGGACACCTGCTCGTTGAACATCTCATTCCAAAATCTTGGAACATTGCTACAGGGACTTTCTTCCATTCAGCCACAAGGGCATTAGTGAGGTCGGGCACTGATGTTGGGAGATTAGACCTGGCTCTCAGTAGGCGTTCCAATTCATCCTAAAGGTGTTCGATGGGGTTTAGGTCAAGGCTCTTTGCAGGCCAGTCAAGTTTTTCCACACCAATCTCAACCAAAAAATTCTGTATGGGCCTCGCTTTATGAACGGGGGCATTGTCATGCTGAAACAGGAAAAGGGCATTCCCAAACTGTTGCCACAAAGTTGGAAGCACAGAATCGTCTAGAACTCTAGAATGTCATTGCATGCTGCAGCATTAATATTTCCCTTCACTGGAACTAAGGGGCCTAGCCCAAACCAGGAATAACAGCCCAGACCACTATTCCACCTCCACCAACCAAACTTTACAGTTGGCACTATACATTGGGGCAGGTATCGTTCTCCTGGCAACCACCAAACCCAGATTCATCCGTTGGACTGCCAGAAGGTGAAGCATAACTCATCACTCCAGAGAAGGAGTTTCCACTGCTCCATGGTCAAATGGCGGCGAGCTTTACACCACTCCGGCTGACGCTAGACATTGCACATGGTGATCTTAGGCTTGTGTGCGGCTGCACGGCCATGGAAACCCATTTCATGAAGCTCCCTATGAACAGTTATTGTGCTGACGTTGCTTCCAGAGGCAGTTTGGAACTCAGTAGTGAGTGTTGCAACCGAGGACAGACAATTGTTACGAGCTACGTGCTTCAGCACTCAGCGGTCCAGTTCTGTGAGCTTGTGTGGCCTACCACTAATTTGATGGGGTGTCCACGTACGTTTGTATATATAGTGTATGTAGTAACTGTTTGTATAGTTTTTCTATTTATCTAATTAAGAAAGGCTATTATGATCTGTAATTGGTTGACATTGGTGATGACTACAGTATAAAAAGCTGGAAACAGAGTAGTTTCCAAATGTAATCCACAGAACATCTCCCCTATGTTACGCAATGCCCCTTCATATGTACACTTTCTACACTACAGACCTGAACTAGTCTGGAAAAATGGCACATGACACAACTATACCACAGATTGACAGCTGCACTCATACAAATATACATTAAAAAGACAAAAATATAATGATAATATTATCCGTGATAGACTTCACCCACAATGTAACCAAAGGACATTGTGGGTGGGATTTGTGTAGAGGCACAGCCACTTTCCATACGGTTGTCAAGTAAGTCATTCTGAAGGCGTGTTTCACTGGGGGGTTGCCTTGTGTCCTCCCCCACAACCCTGACAATACTCAGGGTCTGTCCTTCAATGTCTTCCTTCCATCCTTCATAAGCTACATGTCCTTCAGGTTAGCGAGATCTAAGTGATAGTTTGTCCCAGTTCTGAATGAAGCATGTTCACACTGAGTGTCAGGGCTAGATTCAATCAGATTGACATTCACATAGCGGTTGTTTTGGCGGTGTCAGGAGGTGGAACTGCAGAGAGCTGTCCAATCCACAAGCGGCTCGTTGCGTTATTTTATTGCGGACACCGCCATTGGATGAAACGAAATCACACCCGACTATAATCTGACAAATCCCATACAGCCGCGTTGGAAGTTCATTCAGCAACGTTACAAGTTCAAACACTCAAATTAGACTGATAAGCTATAACCCCCCCCCCCCATCTAAATGAACATGAAAACATGCGATTAGCCTAACATCTACGGTTTGACATTTGAAAGTCATTACGTCTAACATCGATAGAGTCTACACTTCCTTGAACTCCTAACGCGGTAGGGATATTAAGGAAGGGATGGTTGCTGCCACACAATAGCAGCCGCTCACCGATATTTCAGCTCATTCCGCAGTTACACCTCCAACACCGCCAAAACATCTGCTATGCGGATGTCGGTTAACGTTCGATCTGATTGAAATCTAGGCCGCAGTCTCTTATTCCTTGACTAGCCGGTAGATGTGATGTTGTGCTCCGTGGTCGCTGTTCGACACCTCAAACACACACGCCATGCACAGCAGCGTCTCCTGTGTCTCTCTGTTGGTCACCACCTGAAAACACAAGAGAAATGCAATGTGAGACACGTAAGACAAATACACGGAAACACACACATGCGCAGAAAGAAAGACAGACAAGACAGCCAGACACACACTTGTTATAAGTATACAAACAGATGGATGACTGAGTAGGACATCCTTACCAATAGGATGGTGAAGTTCTCCAGGACACTGTTCATCATGTATTTCTCAGGCAGGTGTTTGAGTTTGTGGATGAAGTTGATCATGTATTCACACATGGGGGAGCGGCTTATCCTGTAGACAAAGCGTCCGTTCTCGAAGCGAGCATATTCCGTCTGAGGGGGAGGAAGAGAGAGAGAGAGAGAGAGATCACTGAGTGCAGCTCTTCACAAGAAAACAATTAAGTGATAATGCCCGAGAAGCCGGTGTTTGGAGGATATATTGGCACGGCTGTCGTCGAGGGCCTGCAAACCGTGCCAATATATCCTCCAAACACCGGCTTCTCGGGCATTATCACTGTTAATCAACGGGTTACCAACAAAAAAGGTTACTTTGCCGAATTTATTCATTATATTTCATCCTTCTACATGATATAGTCCTCGACACAAATCTAGGGTTGCTACCCAAGCCGGCTGGTCGGTTCAGTTGCCAGAGATGCGACCCAGTCATTAAATCTTTTTATTCTGTATCTGTGGATGCGATCCAGTCGTTCGTTCTAAATGTTATTTTGCCATTCTGGCTGGCAACGTTCTTATCCCTTGCTTGCTGGCTAGCCAACTACAGCTAACTCACAGTCACGTCAAACAGTGCAGCCAGAATAACAACAAAGTAGCAGCATTTGTATTTGTTTAAGCTGTTTTCTAGTGACATTTATTTGGATACATCCATAACAATGAGCTAATGATTTCACCTGAGGTAGAATATGTGCTCTCTCGTCAGGACACTGTTGTTCAGAGGAGCTAGCCAACAATCATTTAAAACTGAAGCTGGAAAGACTGCAAACTAGCTGCACTTCGTTTCATTTGACCTGTTTTCTATTGATAGTTCTTTGTATATATCCATAAAAATGATAATGACTCATGATTTCAACTGGCTGAGAAAAGCTACCTGCCTGTCTGTCTCATCCCGACTCCTGACATATTCATTACTATGGGACAGCTGGAGGTCGAAATTGAATATTGAAACAATGTTGCAAATGTCAGAGAGACAGACAGCAAGGTTTATCCAAATCTCTGCTGTTGAAAAGTAAACGTTAGTCTAAAATAAATGTGGGAAAATGTCTATATGCTTATTATAGTGGAGATTACATTTATACATTGCCTGGCTGGGCTGATGACACAGTGGAATATGCAGTCAGATGGAACAGATTAAATAGCCATTTTAAAGTCATAGATACGGGCTGGAATGCGGTTTTAACCAATCAGCATTCAGGATTAGACCCACCCACTGTATAAATGAGGAGGAAACCATGTTCACCACAATAAAATAGGTGTTAAAACACTCATGTATGCAATTGTGAGTAACACACAAATATAAAAGTAGGTAATTGTGAGTCATTTGTGTCGTTTTATAGTTGCTTCTCCACCGAGCACACAGTGGTGTGTGCAGGACTAGGACTCACCTCCACCTTCTCAACCACCTGCTTGCCAAAGGAGCACACCTTGGTGGAGCAGGTGATGGTCATGTTCTCAGAGCTCTCATACTGGCTGGTCACACCGTAGAAGGCCCCAGAGTCATCCTGGATGTTACAGTTCAGATCAGCCTGCATCGGGACAACATAACAGCAGAGGTTTAACTACATGGTCAAGCAAATGTTGACTAACAACGGCTAAAACAATGAGCTAAATGTTTACAACACATGCTGAACATTTTTAAATTAAAAAGGGATTTTCTTTAAAATGTCAAGATTAACTTGAGGAAAGCATCTCGATGTAAAGGTTACTAAGGCAGCGAGGCCCTCCAGTGGCTCATGACAATACTTGCAATTATATTATTTGGCATGTCTGTATGCCGAGAATGAGCTGAGTGGCTATCTACCGGTAAACACTGTTGTACAATAATCTTGTGCTTCTGCATCTCAAATGAGGCGGAAAGAGGCTTTAGAAATATCCAAATGGCACAAGGCAGATATGAGAAATGGCCTGAATGGATGTAAAAATAAACTATTTAATAAGAGTCCTCTGAAGGGGACAGTCTGTTTTCAGAGAACACTGAGTTCATCGTGTGAACAAAGGAATAAATAGCTCCTTCATTAAGTCAGCTGGTTATTAAGGCCTGTAATGATCAGAGGAGGGCGATTGTTTAGAGGGTGAGTGTCCATGTTTGAAATTCAGACGCAGTGGCTCTTCACTAACGTCTGAAGAGAGACTCACCGTCTTGTTTGCGTTTCCCATTTGAATTTTCAATTGAATTCATGTGGACGTGAACTAATATGGTCAAGTCTTAAAACCTATTAGTTGTAGATCATGAAACTATCTTTGTGTTGAACAAAATAAAAGGGATTTGACTGAGTATCTCAAAGCTCATAGAGAACCAGCATGTATGTAACAAACAGAGGAAACAGAGAGCTGAGGATGACATTATACTCGAGTTGTAACATTGTAAATCAAATAAAGCTTTTTTGGGGAGCCAATAGACTATATAGGATGTAATAGGAAGTAAAGCTGTGGAGAATGGGACCAGTAAATATTTGCACTTAGAGAGAGAAATGAGAGACAGAGACTCCATTGGTAGGGAGCTACTGCAATCTCCTTAGTTTGCCCCAATCTCTCACACCTGTCAGGGGGTAGGCAGGTGTTCAAACAAAGCCTCAATGCTACCACATCAGACCCTAGGGAAACGCACATACACACACATTCAAACACAAAACCATATCCTCGGCTTCACTCGTGATGCGTATACTTGAATATACGTATCATTAAAGTTGTTTGTTCAGATGTAAATCGTGTTTTTTTGTGACGCCAAATTGTGTGGACAATAAAGGCCGGGATTCAATTCGAGACACGTTATAGAGCAGCGCATTGGACAGCCGACAATGCGCCTTTTAAAAAACATCATCGTGTGAATGTGCCATTAAACTCACCCAGAACTTGACCAGGAAAAAGGAGTTGTGAGGGCCCTTTCCAAAGAGCTCCTTCAGTCCTCCCTTCTTCTCTGGGAACTTATCGTAGATCTGACGGATGTCGACAGCCTCCAGTAGGGCATCGCTGTACGAGTAGTTAGTCTGTCCGATGTGGGCAAACAGGTGCTTGTTGTACTGACGAGAGAGAGAAAACAACAGGTTTGAATAGATCCCTTCGATTGGCATTCTTTTATGACTTCTCCATTACCTGAAGGGCCAGTTTCCCCAGACACAGATTAAGCCTGGTCTTGAACTAAGAAAGGTTTTCAACAGTTAATCTCCATTGAGAATGCATTTTAGTCCAGAATTAGAGTTAATCTATGTCTGGGAAACCGGCTCTAAAAGTTCTCAATCTCTCTTGACAAGGTTGTCATATCAAAATTATATATGAATATTTCAAAATGATTTTAGCACATCATGTATGATTTGACAAGCTCTTCAGAAGAGAAGATGTTATTTTCAGGGTTGTTTTAAAGTCACAGATGTGCACAGGCATAGCAGTATAAATACTGGTCTCAGATAACTCACTACCCCAAGATAAATGTCCGCTGTCATAGAACACAAGCAAAAAAGCAATAGCTAAGAAATAGTGACAAAATGACAAATCGGCTGTGCCAAGGTAAACATAGATTTTCCAGAGTCACTTAGGTATCACTTTGGTATTTGGAGGGATTCTGCTTTGCTTGTGGCATTATTGTCCTTGTTTTACCTTCTCTGTCTGTGAGTGTGTGTGTGTGTGAAGACATGCCCCAGTTTGAGGCAGTACGGTTGACCTCAGGAATTGGCACTAGTTTGACCTGCTTTGGGACGCTGTCTGAGAAACAACCCCGGCGTGTTTTACTGTGCGTGGAAAGGAATACAGTGGGGCAGGTACTCACAGAGTCAGGGTCTCTCTGCTGCTCCAGGAAAGCAGAGAACTCCACCAGTCTGAGTTTGGTGGTCCCGATGGAGCGGCCCTGCCAGGCTGGAGCTGTAGGCGTGGGGGCTGTGGGAGGCTCGTACGCTGGGCAGGGTAACATATAACACCGTCAATTCACTATCCACCGTTTACCGACACTAACATCGCACCTCTCACTATCGTTATGGCCATTAGCTATAGCAATAGTAGCATTGGCTATGTAACAGTATTAATGTGCTGGTAAATAGGTGTCATTGGAGTTTCCTTTTGAGCGTTGGCCTGAGAGGAATTGAAATGAGCTGATAGAAATAGTGTGGGTAGGGTAAAAGGTTTCTCACCTGAGATGGTGGTCGTTACAGCTGTCTGGATGGGGTAGGCCTGCTGGGCAAATGGCTTAACGCTGAAGACAAAAAGACACGAGCTTTAAGCACCAACTGTCAGAGCAGCTCACAGATTACTGCACCTGTACATAGCCCACCTATAATTTAGCCCATACAACTACCGCTTTCCCTACTGTATTTAATTAATTAATTCATTAATTTTGTTCCTTTGCACCCCATTATTTTTATTTCTACTTTGCACATTCTTCCATTGCAAATCTACCATTCCAGTGTTTTACTTGCTATATTGTATTTACTTTGCCACCATGGCCTTTTTTTGCCTTTACCTCCCTTATTTCACCTCATTTGCTCACATCGTATATAGACTTGTTTATTCTGTATTATTGACTGTATGTTTGTTTTACTCCATGCGTAACTCTGTGTTGTTGTATGTGTCGAACTGCTTTGCTTTATCTTGGCCAGGTCGCAATTGTAAATAAGAACGTGTTCTCAACTTGCCTACCTGGTTAAATAAAGGTGAAATAAAAATAAAATAAATAAACACAGAATCAGGAGGTTGACCTGGGTAATGCAATCATACAAAGAATGATCTGGCTCCATACCAGTTAGACCATTGGTCACCAACCTTTTTTTGGGTCAAGATCACTTTCTGAGTCAAAATGCCGTCTACCGCTCTGATTTTTTATTTACACGACTTTTAAAAAATGTAAGCCTATGCAACATTAACCAATTAAAAACAGCTCTGTAGCATTGAGAGTTGTGTAGTAGGCTATAGGCCCAATACATTATCACCGCATACTGGCTTTGCTTGATTTTACCTGCCAATGCAGTGTTGTTCGGGACATTTAAAAAATATATATTTAAACATTTGAGGTAGGCTATATGATCACACCGGGAATAGATGGTTGTATTATTTGTGAGGCACAGCCGAGTGAGCAACATATAAATAATTTGCTTAATATTTTACTGGGCTCACGGTGCCTGCATCTGATGGTCAGTCTCAGCGGAGGGAAAGAGCAGCAGACTGAGGGTCCGTCACTCAACATTTGTCTGCTCTCTCTTTCCTCCGCTGACACTGACCAAAAAAAGCCACCGTCTTCCAGCTGATGGCGAAAACTCGAGTCGCACCGCATTATTTCGGCGTCATGCACAAAATCAGGTTGTTAGTCGTATGAACAGAGAAAGTTAAATATTCCTTGATATTAAAAGAGACCTAAGCCGCCAACAATAACAACAACGCAAACCTATAGATACACTTTCCTGCTCATTCATTACTGCTGCAGTGCTTATTGTCGCGCTGGGTGGAAATAGCAAGAACGCTCATTTTCTGGCTTATAAAAGTGTTGAATACAAAGTGTCGACAGTGCCCGAGTAAGAACTCAAACAGGAACTCACTCTTAAAAACAGCAGCTCATTGCTGTATTTGTTGACAGTCTCTCTCTCTAGTCATGGTTTTAAACTTTTTGAAATCTCACAGTATCAATTTTGCCGTAGCTTTCTTTTATGCCTGCCACGTTACTGCAGACTCGGTCATCAGCAATCTGATTGGCCAGCGGAAGCATAGTGCACTTGATTTCCACTCCAGGCCACCGGGAAGGCAGAGTTTTTACCTTCAGACACATGAAATGGCAACAGTTTGCCTACCAGGCGTGCAGGGCAGCTGAATTGGCTGCACCTACTACCAACAGACAGAGACTTGGGTTTTTTACAGAAATGTTTGACGATCGACTAGAAAAGCCTCGACTAGAAAAGCTAACACATTTGTTATTACTTATTACTTCATCATCTTCTATTGTGAATAACAAGACAAGCATTAGGACTTCTTACTCTTGTGAGGATCCAGGCTGGCCAGTGGATATCATACCCTGCCAAAACTAGGGAAAAGGAGTAGATGAACGAATGGACAATCAGGATGGCACAACGCACTTAAAGTAATTTGTCAATTGCCATATTTGTCAATTGTTACGAGGGATGTGTGTTTAGTGACGGGTGTCTTACCCCTGCCGCACCAGGGAAGGTGGGTCTTGGGAAGCCTGGGAGGCCAAGCTTGTTGTGGATGGCGGTGGCAGAGACGATCTGAGCCGAGGACATGGAGGCCATACTCTGCAGTGCCTTGTCTTTCACACTCTGGTCCTTCAGCAGAAAAAAACACATTGACTCAGCCAGAGAGTGGTGGGCCAAACAACAAGCAACAACAGCCAAACACACACACACAACAGAACTCTTTACAACACCAGCAGGCGAGGACATGGATTATCTGAAAAGACCACAGGAACACCAAGACCGCCTATACACCTGAAAGGAATGTACTATTAAGAGTACATATTTCTATTGCTCTTCATACTTCTCTCTCAGACTGGTGAATAAAAACACAGAATACAGATTGTGGTGTTTTTGATCCTGTAATTGAATAACAGACCATTTCATGTATTTATCTTCTAAAGGCAGAGTTTGTCTTCTATGAAAACAAACAAGGACATCAGGGCAAGATTCTAGTGTACAGTGAACTTGGGGGGGGGGGGCACTCTGGTGCCTGAGTTCTCTGTTAAGTGTCACCCTCTGATATGCTGCCATTTAGCATTTCTGTACCATTTTAAAAGCATATGTAATATATGCCATTTAGCAGACGTTTTTCCCCCAAAGCAACTTACAGTCATGATACATTTTACTTATGGGTGGCCCTAGCGGGAATTGAACCCACAACCTTGGGTGTTGCAAGCACTAAGTTCTACCGACTGAGACACACGGGACAACATATGAATTTGTGCAAGCATGGGTTAATGGAATGCCTCACTGCCATTTGCGTGAAAGAAGACTTGAGAGAAGACGAGCATGCTGGCAAAAACAATTCACTTAGATGGAGTGGATACAGTGAGATGGAGTGGATACAGTGAGATGGAGTGGATACAGTGAGATGGAGTGGATACAGAGAGATGGAGTGGATACAGTGAGATGGAGTGGATACAGTGAGATGGAGTGGATACAGTAGGATGGAGTGGATACAGAGAGATGGAGTGGATACAGAGAGATGGAGTGGATACAGAGAGATGGAGTGGATACAGTGAGATGGAGTGGATACAGTGAGATGGAGTGGATACAGCGAGATGGAGTGGATACAGCGAGATGGAGTGGATACAGTAAGATGGAGTGGATACAGCGAGATGGAGTGGATACAGCGAGATGGAGTGGATACAGTAAGATGGAGTGGATACAGAGAGATGGAGTGGATACAGTAAGATGGAGTGGATACAGAGAGATGGAGTGGATACAGAGAGATGGAGTGGATACAGCGAGATGGAGTGGATACAGCGAGATGGAGTGGATACAGCGAGATGGAGTGGATACAGTAAGATGGAGTGGATACAGAGAGATGGAGTGGATACAGCGAGATGGAGTGGATACAGTAAGATGGAGTGGATACAGAGAGATGGAGTGGATACAGAGAGATGGAGTGGATACAGTAGGATGGAGTGGATACAGCGAGATGGAGTGGATACAGCGAGATGGAGTGGATACAGTAAGATGGAGTGGATACAGAGAGATGGAGTGGATACAGAGAGATGGAGTGGATACAGCGAGATGGAGTGGATACAGCGAGATGGAGTGGATACAGAGAGATGGAGTGGATACAGTAGGATGGAGTGGATACAGCGAGATGGAGTGGATACAGCGAGATGGAGTGGATACAGATAAGATGGAGTGGATACAGAGAGATGGAGTGGATACAGAGAGATGGAGTGGATACAGTAGGATGGAGTGGATACAGAGAGATGGAGTGGATACAGTAAGATGGAGTGGATACAGTAAGATGGAGTGGATACGGAGAGATGGAGTGGATACAGTGAGATGGAGTGGATACAGTAAGATGGAGTGGATACAGAGAGATGGAGTGGATACAGTGAGATGAAGTGGATACAGCGAGATGGAGTGGATACAGTAAGAAGGAGTGGATACAGTGAGATGGAGTGGATACAGAGAGATGGAGTGGATACAGAGATATGGAGTGGATACAGAGATATGGAGTGGATACAGTGAGATGGAGTGGATACAGTGAGATGGAGTGGATACAGTGAGATGGAGTGGATACAGAGAGATGGAGTGGATACACTGAGATGGAGTGGATACAGAGAGATGGAGTGGATACAGCGAGATGGAGTGGATACAGTAGGATGGAGTGGATACACTGAGATGGAGTGGATACAGTGAGATGGAGTGGATACAGTGAGATGGAGTGGATACAGAGAGATGGAGTGGATACAGCGAGATGGAGTGGATACAGTAGCGAGATGGAGTGGATACAGCGGGATGGAGTGGATACAGTGAGATGGAGTGGATACAGTGAGATGGAGTGGATACAGAGAGATGGAGTGGATACAGAGAGATGGAGTGGATACAGTGAGATGGAGTGGATACAGCAAGATGGAGTGGATACAGTGAGATGGAGTGGATACAGTGAGATGGAGTGGATACAGTGAGATGGAGTGGATACAGAGAGATGGAGTGGATACAGAGAGATGGAGTGGATACAGTGAGATGGAGTGGATACAGAGAGATGGAGTGGATACAGTGAGAGGGAGTGGATACAGAGAATGGAGTGGATACAGCGAGATGGAGTGGATACAGAGAGATGGAGTGGATACAGAGAGATGGAGTGGATACAGTGAGATGGAGTGGATACAGTAGGATGGAGTGGATACAGTGAGATGGAGTGGATACAGCGAGATGGAGTGGATACAGTAGGATGGAGTGGATACAGAGAGATGGAGTGGATACATAGAGATGGAGTGGATACAGAGAGATGGAGTGGATACAGAGAGATGGAGTGGATACAGAGATGGAGTGGATACAGTGAGATGGAGTGGATACAGTGAGATGGAGTGGATACAGTGAGATGGAGTGGATACAGAGAGATGGAGTGGATACAGTGAGATGGAGTGGATACAGCGAGATGGAGTGGATACAGCGAGATGGAGTGGATACAGCGAGATGGAGTGGATACAGGGAGATGGAGTGGATACAGCGAGATGGAGTGGATACAGCGAGATGGAGTGGATACACTGAGATGGAGTGGATACAGAGAATGGAGTGGATACAGCGAGATGGAGTGGATACAGTAGGATGGAGTGGATACAGTGAGATGGAGTGGATACAGTGAGATGGAGTGGATACAGTAGGATGGAGTGGATACAGAGAGATGGAGTGGATACAGTAGGATGGAGTGGATACAGAGAGATGGAGTGGATACAGTGAGATGGAGTGGATACAGTGAGATGGAGTGGATACAGCGAGATGGAGTGGATACAGCGAGATGGAGTGGATACAGTAAGATGGGTGGATACAGCGAGATGGAGTGGATACAGCGAGATGGAGTGGATACAGTAAGATGGAGTGGATACAGAGAGATGGAGTGGATACAGAGAGATGGAGTGGATACAGTAGGATGGAGTGGATACAGCGAGATGGAGTGGATACAGCGAGATGGAGTGGATACAGTAAGATGGAGTGGATACAGAGAGATGGAGTGGATACAGAGAGATGGAGTGGATACAGAGAGATGGAGTGGATACAGTAGGATGGAGTGGATACAGCGAGATGGAGTGGATACAGCGAGATGGAGTGGATACAGCGAGATGGAGTGGATACAGCGAGATGGAGTGGATACAGCAAGATGGAGTGGATACAGTAGGATGGAGTGGATACAGAGAGATGGAGTGGATACAGTAGGATGGAGTGGATACAGAGAGATGGAGTGGATACAGTAAGATGGAGTGGATACAGTAAGATGGAGTGGATACGGAGAGATGGAGTGGATACAGTGAGATGGAGTGGATACAGTAAGATGGAGTGGATACAGAGAGATGGAGTGGATACAGAGAGATGGAGTGGATACAGTGAGATGGAGTGGATGAGATGGAGTGGATACAGCGAGATGGAGTGGATACAGTAAGAAGGAGTGGATACAGTGAGATGGAGTGGATACAGAGAGATGGAGTGGATACAGAGATATGGAGTGGATACAGAGATATGGAGTGGATACAGTGAGATGGAGTGGATACAGTGAGATGGAGTGGATACAGAGAGATGGAGTGGATACAGAGAGATGGAGTGGATACACTGAGATGGAGTGGATACAGAGAGATGGAGTGGATACAGCGAGATGGAGTGGATACAGTAGGATGGAGTGGATACACTGAGATGGAGTGGATACAGAGAGATGGAGTGGATACAGCGAGATGGAGTGGATACAGTAGGATGGAGTGGATACAGCGAGATGGAGTGGATACAGTGAGATGGAGTGGATACAGAGAGATGGAGTGGATACAGAGATATGGAGTGGATACAGTGAGATGGAGTGGATACAGTGAGATGGAGTGGATACAGCGAGATGGAGTGGATACAGTGAGATGGAGTGGATACAGTGAGATGGAGTGGATACAGCGAGATGGAGTGGATACAGTGAGATGGAGTGGATACAGTGAGATGGAGTGGATACAGTGAGATGGAGTGGATACAGTGAGATGGAGTGGATACAGAGAGATGGAGTGGATACAGAGAGATGGAGTGGATACAGTGAGATGGAGTGGATACAGAGAGATGGAGTGGATACAGTGAGAGGAGTGGATACAGAGAATGGAGTGGATACAGCGAGATGGAGTGGATACAGAGCGATGGAGTGGATACAGAGAGATGGAGTGGATACAGAGAGATGGAGTGGATACAGAGAGATGGAGTGGATACAGTGAGATGGAGTGGATACAGTAGGATGGAGTGGATACAGTGAGATGGAGTGGATACAGCGAGATGGAGTGGATACAGTAGGATGGAGTGGATACAGCGAGATGGAGTGGATACATAGAGATGGAGTGGATACAGAGAGATGGAGTGGATACAGTGAGATGGAGTGGATACAGTGAGATGGAGTGGATACAGAGAGATGGAGTGGATACAGTGAGATGGAGTGGATACAGCGAGATGGAGTGGATACAGTGAGATGGAGTGGATACAGCGAGATGGAGTGGATACAGTGAGATGGAGTGGATACAGCGAGATGGAGTGGATACAGCGAGATGGAGTGGATACACTGAGATGGAGTGGATACAGAGAATGGAGTGGATACAGCGAGATGGAGTGGATACAGTAGGATGGAGTGGATACAGTAGGATGGAGTGGATACAGAGAGATGGAGTGGATACAGAGAGATGGAGTGGATACAGTGAGATGGAGTGGATACAGTGAGATGGAGTGGATACAGCGAGATGGAGTGGATACAGCGAGATGGAGTGGATACAGTAAGATGGAGTGGATACAGCGAGATGGAGTGGATACAGCGAGATGGAGTGGATACAGTGAGATGGAGTGGATACAGAGAGATGGAGTGGATACAGAGAGATGGAGTGGATACAGTAGGATGGAGTGGATACAGCGAGATGGAGTGGATACAGCGAGATGGAGTGGATACAGTAAGATGGAGTGGATACAGAGAGATGGAGTGGATACAGAGAGATGGAGTGGATACAGCGAGATGGAGTGGATACAGCGAGATGGAGTGGATACAGAGAGATGGAGTGGATACAGTAGGATGGAGTGGATACAGCGAGATGGAGTGGATACAGCGAGATGGAGTGGATACAGCGAGATGGAGTGGATACAGCAAGATGGAGTGGATACAGAGAGATGGAGTGGATACAGAGAGATGGAGTGGATACAGCGAGATGGAGTGGATACAGTAAGATGGAGTGGATACAGTGAGATGGAGTGGATACAGAGAGATGGAGTGGATACAGAGATATGGAGTGGATACAGAGATATGGAGTGGATACAGTGAGATGGAGTGGATACAGTGAGATGGAGTGGATACAGAGAGATGGAGTGGATACAGAGAGATGGAGTGGATACACTGAGATGGAGTGGATACAGAGAGATGGAGTGGATACAGCAAGATGGAGTGGATACAGAGAGATGGAGTGGATACAGAGAGATGGAGTGGATACAGTAGGATGGAGTGGATACAGAGAGATGGAGTGGATACAGTGAGATGGAGTGGATACAGCGAGATGGAGTGGATACAGTAAGAAGGAGTGGATACAGTGAGATGGAGTGGATACAGAGAGATGGAGTGGATACAGAGATATGGAGTGGATACAGAGAGATGGAGTGGATACAGTGAGATGGAGTGGATACAGTGAGATGGAGTGGATACAGAGAGATGGAGTGGATACACTGAGATGGAGTGGATACAGAGAGATGGAGTGGATACAGCGAGATGGAGTGGATACAGTAGGATGGAGTGGATACACTGAGATGGAGTGGATACAGTGAGATGGAGTGGATACAGAGAGATGGAGTGGATACAGCGAGATGGAGTGGATACAGTAGGATGGAGTGGATACAGCGAGATGGAGTGGATACAGTGAGATGGAGTGGATACAGAGAGATGGAGTGGATACAGAGAGATGGAGTGGATACAGTGAGATGGAGTGGATACAGTGAGATGGAGTGGATACAGCGAGATGGAGTGGATACAGTGAGATGGAGTGGATACAGTGAGATGGAGTGGATACAGAGAGATGGAGTGGATACAGTGAGATGGAGTGGATACAGTGAGATGGAGTGGATACAGAGAGATGGAGTGGATACAGAGAGATGGAGTGGATACAGTGAGATGGAGTGGATACAGAGAGATGGAGTGGATACAGTGAGAGGGAGTGGATACAGAGAATGGAGTGGATACAGCGAGATGGGTGGATGGATGGAGTGGATACAGAGAGATGGAGTGGATACAGAGAGATGGAGTGGATACAGTGAGATGGAGTGGATACAGTAGGATGGAGTGGATACAGTGAGATGGAGTGGATACAGCGAGATGGAGTGGATACAGTAGGATGGAGTGGATACAGCGAGATGGAGTGGATACATAGAGATGGAGTGGATACAGAGAGATGGAGTGGATACAGAGAGATGGAGTGGATACAGAGAGATGGAGTGGATACAGTGAGATGGAGTGGATACAGTGAGATGGAGTGGATACAGAGAGATGGAGTGGATACAGTGAGATGGAGTGGATACAGCGAGATGGAGTGGATACAGCGAGATGGAGTGGATACAGTGAGATGGAGTGGATACAGTGAGATGGAGTGGATACAGCGAGATGGATGGATACAGCGAGATGGAGTGGATACACTGAGATGGAGTGGATACAGAGAATGGAGTGGATACAGCGAGATGGAGTGGATACAGTAGGATGGAGTGGATACAGAGAGATGGAGTGGATACAGAGAGATGGAGTGGATACAGTGAGATGGAGTGGATACAGTGAGATGGAGTGGATACAGCGAGATGGAGTGGATACAGCGAGATGGAGTGGATACACTGAGATGGAGTGGATACAGAGAGAGTGGATGGAGTGGATACAGTAGGATGGAGTGGATACAGCGAGATGGAGTGGATACAGCGAGATGGAGTGGATACAGTGAGATGGAGTGGATACAGCGAGATGGAGGATACAGTAGGATGGAGTGGATACAGCGAGATGGAGTGGATACAGCGAGATGGAGTGGATACAGTAGGATGGAGTGGATACAGCAAGATGGAGTGGATACAGAGATGGAGTGGATACAGCGTGGTGGAGTGGATACAGCGAGATGGAGTGGATACAGTGAGATGGAGTGGATACAGGAAGATGGAGTGGATACAGGAAGATGGAGTGGATACAGGAGATGGAGTGGATACAGTGAGATGGAGTGGATACAGAGAGATGGAGTGGATACAGCGAGATGGAGTGGATACAGCAAGATGGAGTGGATACAGTGAGATGGAGTGGATACAGTGAGATGGAGTGGATACAGTAGGATGGAGTGGATACAGCGAGATGGAGTGGATACAGCGAGATGGAGTGGATACAGAGGATGGAGTGGATACAGCGAGATGGAGTGGATACAGTAGGATGGAGTGGATACAGCGAGGAGTGGATACAGTGAGATGGAGTGGATACAGCGAGATGGAGTGGATACAGCAAGATGGAGTGGATACAGCAAGATGGAGTGGATACAGCGAGATGGAGATACAGCGAGATGGAGTGGATACAGCGAGATGGAGTGGATACAGTGAGATGGAGTGGATGGAGTGGATACAGCGAGATGGAGTGGATACAGCGAGATGGAGTGGATACAGTGAGATGGAGTGGATACAGTGAGATGGAGTGGATACAGCGAGATGGAGTGGATACAGGAAGATGGAGTGGATACAGTGAGATGGAGTGGATACAGTGAGATGGAGTGGATACAGAGAGATGGAGTGGATACACTGAGATGGAGTGGATACAGTAGGATGGAGTGGATACAGCGAGATGGAGTGGATACAGCGAGATGGAGTGGATACAGCGAGATGGAGTGGATACAGTAAGATGGAGTGGATACAGAGAGATGGAGTGGATACAGAGATGGAGTGGATACAGTAGGATGGAGTGGATACAGAGAGATGGATGGATACAGTAAGATGGAGTGGATACAGTAAGATGGAGTGGATACAGAGAGATGGGAGTGGATACAGTAAGATGGAGTGGATACAGAGAGATGGAGTGGATACAGTGAGATGGAGTGGATACAGCGAGATGGAGTGGATACAGTAAGATGGAGTGGATACAGTGAGATGGAGTGGATACAGAGAGATGGAGTGGATACAGTGGATACAGAGATATGGAGTGGATACAGTGAGATGGAGTGGATACAGTGAGATGGAGTGGATACAGAGAGATGGAGTGGATACAGAGAGATGGAGTGGATACAGAGAGATGGAGTGGATACAGCGAGATGGTGGATACAGTAGGATGGAGTGGATACACTGAGATGGAGTGGATACAGTGAGATGGAGTGGATACAGAGAGATGGAGTGGATACAGCGAGATGGAGTGGATACAGTAGGATGGAGTGGATACAGCGAGATGGAGTGGATACAGTGAGATGGAGTGGATACAGAGAGATGGAGTGGATACAGAGATATGGAGTGGATACAGTGAGATGGAGTGGATACAGTGAGATGGAGTGGATACAGCGAGATGGAGTGGATACAGTGAGATGGAGTGGATACAGTGAGATGGAGTGGATACAGAGAGATGGAGTGGATACAGTGAGATGGAGTGGATACAGTGAGATGGAGTGGATACAGAGAGATGGAGTGGATACAGAGAGATGGAGTGGATACAGTGAGATGGAGTGGATACAGAGAGATGGAGTGGATACAGTGAGAGGGAGTGGATACAGAGAATGGAGTGGATACAGCGAGATGGAGTGGATACAGAGCGATGGAGTGGATACAGAGAGATGGAGTGGATACAGAGAGATGGAGTGGATACAGTGAGATGGAGTGGATACAGTAGGATGGAGTGGATACAGTGAGATGGAGTGGATACAGCGAGATGGAGTGGATACAGTAGGATGGAGTGGATACAGCGAGATGGAGTGGATACATAGAGATGGAGTGGATACAGAGAGATGGAGTGGATACAGAGAGATGGAGTGGATACAGAGAGATGGAGTGGATACAGTGAGATGGAGTGGATACAGAGAGATGGAGTGGATACAGTGAGATGGAGTGGATACAGCGAGATGGAGTGGATACAGCGAGATGGAGTGGATACAGTGAGATGGAGTGGATACAGTGAGATGGAGTGGATACAGCGAGATGGAGTGGATACAGCGAGATGGAGTGGATACACTGAGATGGAGTGGATACAGAGAATGGAGTGGATACAGCGAGATGGAGTGGATACAGCAAGATGGAGTGGATACAGTGAGATGGAGTGGATACAGAGAGATGGAGTGGATACAGTGAGATGGAGTGGATACAGTGAGATGGAGTGGATACAGCGAGATGGAGTGGATACAGCGAGATGGAGTGGATACACTGAGATGGAGTGGATACAGAGAATGGAGTGGATACAGCGAGATGGAGTGGATACAGTAGGATGGAGTGGATACAGCGAGATGGAGTGGATACAGCGAGATGGAGTGGATACAGTGAATTGGAGTGGATACAGCGAGATGGAGTGGATACAGTAGGATGGAGTGGATACAGCGAGATGGAGTGGATACAGCGAGATGGAGTGGATACAGTAGGATGGAGTGGATACAGCAAGATGGAGTGGATACAGAGAGATGGAGTGGATACAGCGTGGTGGAGTGGATACAGCGAGATGGAGTGGATACAGTGAGATGGAGTGGATACAGGAAGATGGAGTGGATACAGGAAGATGGAGTGGATACAGTGAGATGGAGTGGATACAGTGAGATGGAGTGGATACAGAGAGATGGAGTGGATACAGCGAGATGGAGTGGATACAGCAAGATGGAGTGGATACAGTGAGATGGAGTGGATACAGTGAGATGGAGTGGATACAGTAGGATGGAGTGGATACAGCGAGATGGAGTGGATACAGCGAGATGGAGTGGATACAGTAGGATGGAGTGGATACAGCGAGATGGAGTGGATACAGTAGGATGGAGTGGATACAGCGAGATGGAGTGGATACAGTGAGATGGAGTGGATACAGCGAGATGGAGTGGATACAGCAAGATGGAGTGGATACAGCGAGATGGAGTGGATACAGTGAGATGGAGTGGATACAGTGAGATGGAGTGGATACAGCGAGATGGAGTGGATACAGGAAGATGGAGTGGATACAGTGAGATGGAGTGGATACAGTGAGATGGAGTGGATACAGAGATGGAGTGGATACACTGAGATGGAGTGGATACAGTAGGATGGAGTGGATACAGCGAGATGGAGTGGATACAGTGAGATGGAGTGGATACAGCGAGATGGAGTGGATACAGCGAGATGGAGTGGATACAGTGAGATGGAGTGGATACAGCAAGATGGAGTGGATACAGAGAATGGAGTGGATACAGCGAGATGGAGTGGATACAGCGTGGTGGAGTGGATACAGCGAGATGGAGTGGATACAGTGAGATGGAGTGGATACAGGAAGATGGAGTGGATACAGTGAGATGGAGTGGATACAGTGAGATGGAGTGGATACAGAGAGATGGAGTGGATACAGCGAGATGGAGTGGATACAGCGAGATGGAGTGGATACAGCAAGATGGAGTGGATACAGTGAGATGGAGTGGATACAGTGAGATGGAGTGGATACAGTAGGATGGAGTGGATACAGCGAGATGGAGTGGATACAGCGAGATGGAGTGGATACAGTAGGATGGAGTGGATACAGCGAGATGGAGTGGATACAGTAGGATGGAGTGGATACAGCGAGATGGAGTGGATACAGTGAGATGGAGTGGATACAGCGAGATGGAGTGGATACAGCAAGATGGAGTGGATACAGTGAGATGGAGTGGATACAGCGAGATGGAGTGGATACAGCGAGATGGAGTGGATACAGCGAGATGGAGTGGATACAGTGAGATGGAGTGGATACAGTGAGATGGAGTGGATACAGCGAGATGGAGTGGATACAGGAAGATGGAGTGGATACAGTGAGATGGAGTGGATACAGTGAGATGGAGTGGATACAGAGAGATGGAGTGGATACACTGAGATGGAGTGGATACAGTAGGATGGAGTGGATACAGCGAGATGGAGTGGATACAGTGAGATGGAGTGGATACAGCGAGATGGAGTGGATACAGCGAGATGGAGTGGATACAGTGAGATGGAGTGGATACAGCAAGATGGAGTGGATACAGAGAATGGAGTGGATACAGCGAGATGGAGTGGATACAGCGAGATGGAGTGGATACAGTGAGATGGAGTGGATACAGTGAGATGGAGTGGATACAGTGGGATGGTGGATACACAGTTGCTGCTGGTGATAGATACAAACACAGGACATACAGTACCAGTCAAACATTTGGACACACCTCCTCAAGGTTTTTTCTTTATTTTTACTATTTTCTACATTGTAGAATAATAGTGAAGACATCAAAACTATGAAATAACACACATGGAATCATGTAGTAAACAACAGTGTTTAACAAATCAAAATATATTTGAGATTCTTCAAAGTAGCCACCATTTGCCTTGATGACAGCTTTCCGCCAGTCTATTCTCCATTGCTTGTGTTTCTTGGCCCAAGCAAGTCTCTTATTATTATTGGTGTCCTTTAGTAGTGGTTTCTTTACAGCAATTCAACTATGAAGGCCTGATTCACTCAGTCTCCTCTGAACAGTTGATGTTGAGATGTGTTTGTTACTTAAACTCTGTCAAGCATTTATTTGGGCTGCAATCTGAGGCTGGTAACTCTAATGAACTTATCCTCTGCAGCAGAGGTAACTCTGGGTCTTCCTTTCCTGTGGCGGTCCTCATGAGAGCCAGTTTCATCATAGCGCTTGATGGTTTTTGCGACTGCACTTTAATAAAAGCTCTTAACATTTTCCGGATTTTAAAATAGATTTTGATTTGATTTAACTAGGCTAGTCAGTTCAGAACAAATTATTATTTACAATGACGGCCTACACCGGCCAAATCCGGACGATGCTGAGTCAATTGTGCTCCGCCCTATGGGACTCCCAATCACGTCCGGTTGTGATACAGCCTGGAATCGAACCAGGGTGTCTGTAGTAATGCCTCAAGCACTGAGATGAAGTGCCTTAGACCGCTGCGCCACTCGGGAGCCCTTGGATTGACTGACCTTCATGTCTTAAAGTAATGATGGACTGTTGTTTCTCTTTGCTTATTTGAGCCGATCTTGCCATAACATGCACTTGGTATTTTACCAAATTGTCCTATCTTCTGTATACCAACCCTACCATGTCACAACCCAACTGATTGGCTCAAACGCATTAAGAAGGAAAGAAATTCCACAAATTAACAAGGCACACCTGTTAATTGAAATGCATTCCAGGTCACTGTATCATGAAGCTGGTTGAGAGAATGCCAAGAGTGCAAAGCTGTCATCAAGGCAAAGGGTGGCTACTTTGAAGAATCTCAAATATAAAATATATTTTGATTTGTTGAAAACTTCTTTAGTTACTACATGATTCCATATGTGTTATTCCACAGTTTTGAGGTCTTCACTATTATTATACAATGTAGAACATAGTAAAATTAAAGAAAAACATTTGAATGAGTAGGTGTGTCCAAACATTTGACTGGTACTGTACATTACACAGTATTTGGGCCTTTAGCAGCAGGACACTATGGATCTAAGCGCAGGGACACCTAGCTTTACAGATGGGCCTGAAGCACAGCCAACAGTACAGTATTTTGAGGGTGGTACTTACCATACATGTGACCTGAATGCAAAGAGATGAGAGTGGTTTTATTCTTACAGCCCACTCGTCACACTTTGCTATCCGGACAAAACTAACTACTGTCCGTATTACAACATAGAATGATTACGTTCAGATTGTTAGAGATGACATGGGAGGTATAGACAGTGGTATGTAAAACATGACTTTGTATGCAAGCCAACCCTCAAGTTGAGCACACACACAAACACACACAACCACGCACAAACGAATAACAGCTTCAGCGTTAAACGATGATAAGGTCATAGCTTCTGGCTGACTGCTATCTCCAACACTAAGGTGCTCATATACAATAAACAGCGAACACGTCTTGCCAGCATGCTTCTCTTATTGGCTTGCTGTCCAAACATCATGCAGGGAGATATTGTAGGTGCAATCTACATTTAAAAAAAAAAACTACTTTCACAAAAAAAAAATACATTAGCATTTAAACATTACAGTACTTTCTTGCAAGTTGATGTAAGATATTTTTCTTGAGTAAAATATAATATGAAATATTATGAAACTGAACATGCAATTCAATCCTTGGTCAGTGAAAGAAAGAGTAGAACTATCCCCTTGCAAAGCCATTCGAGATCCGCTGAGCGGGTGTACACTTTTGTTAGTCACAGGAAGCAATAAGAAACAAGAGCAACAAACAGGGGGAAGCATGGGACTAGCCCATCGAATGCTAAACAGGAATATTGGATGTGTGGAATCTAGGATACTGGAGTCACAGCATCAGGCATCCCACCCATTACCACAGCAACAGAAACAGGAAGCTAGACAAACAGCGCCTGGAGGTCGAAAAGGCAGTAGCTCTTACCTTTAGCTTGGTGTGAAACTCCCGAGATTTCCGTCTGGCAAGAACCTGAATGTGACTGGAGACCTGTTGGTAGGGAGACAAGGGAACAGACAGTTACCATGGAGATGAAAAAGAAATAGGGCCTAAAGCCCGCCACTGCGGGCACACACTCCTCCCTTGACAACTGCATCCAGCGCTTTGTATCCTTCACAGTTTGACAGTGAAAAGTGCTATGCATCATGCAAAAACGGCCTTCAATAGGAGACCTGTTTTGATCCTCCTACGCATGGCCACACAGGTCAAAGATCCTTCGCCTGGCCAGTAGTATCAGGTGACCTGCCCTACAGCAACCTCTAAGGGCTCCAGAAAATGACAATATGTGTCCCTTAGGGATTGGACCCGTGAGTGGTTTAGATTTCATTACAAGTGCACAGTATATCTGATGAGTCTTCTTACCTGCTTTCTTGTCCTTGTCTTTCCCGTTCTTAGTTTGATGTATCTCGCTATCAACTCATTGCGACCTGAGGGAAGAAACAAATCACTCAGGTTTGTGTAGGTAGTGGCCTCCTGGCTTAAGTGTCCACTCCAGACAGGTGTATGTGTGGAGGGGGCCTGGTGAGTGATACTAACCCTAACCCATGTTCATTTGGAGGGGACCATTTTGTTAAGGCAACACGGACTGGCGGATAACATGTGACCTCGGCCGAAAAAAACAGCATCTGGGGGGGATTTAGTGGTGTGACCCTGCACCCAGCAGGCCCGCACTGTAATCTCCCGCCGCCCATGCTGGGGCCTCCCTACTCTCAATCACTCACACACTGTGTACACATAACATGACAATACGGGCATTCATGCAGACGCCCAATTCCCAGATCAAAGGCCCCCAAACGGCCAGCTGTAAGCATGCTTACTGCTGAATAATTCATTATTTTCACCAGCTTGCAAACACACTCAGCGGGACTTGGCAAGAGCACGAAACAAGCGAGAGGGAGTGACAGAGCGAGAGAGAGAGGGAGGGTGAGGAAGAGAGGGAGGGAGGGTGGGTGAGGAAGAGAGAGAGGGAGGGAGGGAGGGAGGGTGGGTGGGTGAGGAAGAGAGGGAGGGAGGGTGGGTGAGGAAGAGAGGGGGAGTGAGAGAGGGTGAGGGAGAGAGAAAGGGCAGAGAGAAAGGGAGAGACAGACAGAGGGATGGAGAGAGAGAGCCAGAGAGAAAGAAAGAGGGAGAGGGATGAGAGAGGGAGTGAGAGAGAGAGAGAGAGAGAGAGAAAGGGAGAGACTGAAAGAGGGAGGGACGGAGCGAGAGAGGGTAAGAGAAAGCGAGAGACAGAGGGAGGGAGAGAGAGAAGTTTAAAGATCCTCAACCTAACAGACCAAACCAAGAAATCCCTCCCCCATGATACTCATAAATTAGCCCACTATGAGTTGAGTAAGCTAATATCTATTTCCAGAGCTAAACAAAAAGAGTGCACTGCCAGGAGACAAGAGAGAGAAGTTTCTGCACTGATGGACATTGTTATTGTCAAATGTCTCATTAAGTTTCAAAGAGGTAACACTGCACCATTTCCCTCAGCTTTCTTCAAAACCAGCTCCATCACATATTCCTGCTTTGTTTGTTGTCTCTGTAAAACCAGCCATTTAAGGGGGGCTGAACTTCCTGATTTGGCCTCATTTTCAGCTTGGTCTTTAAGAAATGCAGCGGCCATGACTGAAGCCAAACGAGAGTCTGTTGTGTGTGTTAGCACGTGGCAAGTGTTTGTACATTCACTCTGCCAAAACAGTACACAGTTACAATTGCTCACCCTTCTAGATAACTTGAAACAGTCTAACCAGGTCTTATGTCTTGAAATTGCAGAGGCTAGCTAGTGCTAGCCAACTTCTTTCGCCAATTAGCTTCAGCCAGCTGGTGTGCAACCGTGGCAAAGTTGGTTTGACATTGGATAGATTATCTCTGGGGCTAGTTAGGGACCATCAATAAATTATACAATGTAAATGGGACAATATTTTCATGTTGCACATCTTTTAGTTGGCTCATAAATACGTTCAATATTTGTAAATACATTTCTATAATTTATAGTTGGTTTGAGGTTTTTAAGTCAGTTACATTTGGAGTTATTGACATTTTTTAAATATTGTTTACATTGTGTAATTTACGGATGGTCCCTATCTAACCCCATAGGGGTATGGAATGTCAAACCAAATATACCATGGGCATTACGATCTGGTAATTTGCAGCTGCGCTCCGAATTGATGATTACTTGGGTGCTGCCAGCTTTGGGCAGGATTTAAATAAACCAAACCCAATGAAAACTGTTACAGTAGTACCACTACCCTTCATTCCATGACATAGACATTTTTCCTATCATCTCGCAAATCTCTGGTTTGGACGAGGTTGACTTTATGACCAGAATTATCCTATTTACACTTTGTAGTCAAGTTTGACACTAGGATACATGTTTCTGACTAACATCGATGCCACATACGCTGTTTTCAAAATTTGAAGTTGCTTTTTAGGAGCAGTCACTCTTTAATATCATTATTGCATGAGCCAAGAAACACACATTCAAATGAGTTCTCTCTGAAATAACATCTTATTCAAATGCATTGCAAATCCTTCAAGCAAACTGGACAATATCTCCTTTCATTGGCTATCCCTTAAATAATAAAAATGATGGAGAACATAATGCAGCCTACAGCAGAGGTTAGAGCAGGGTCGGAGTTAGGGTTAACAGATTGGAGTTGCGAGTTCAGTAGGTCGACGAGATAAGAGTTTGTGTGTGGGTTGGAGATGTCTGACTATGTAGAGTTGGAGCTTAGAGCTCTCATTGCTATGGTTTGCCTGATCAGCAGACTGCTACAGTGCTACTTGACAGCTGATAGTGTGTGTGGGCAGTTTTGTGTTCCCATTTCAGCTCCCACTTACCAGGCTGACGGATGGAGCAGGACACTGACCCACAGTGACCCGGCCTCAGCCCTACTGATCCAGGCCAGGGGTTAGAGGTCAGGGGTCAGAGACAAAGGGGAGAGACACAACACCACACAGTACACACAAAATAACCAGAGAGAGAGGTAGTTTAGCACCCTCCACTGACACCAACGGACAACTGACACTGAAATTCCAGGATAACGCAGGTTAGTGTTTTCGTAATACACATAGAAATTATTTGTATTGGTAACAACAACTTTAAAATTAGATTTATTTTGTGTGTGTGTGTGTGTGTGTGTGTGTATATGTGTGTGTATGTGTGTGTGTGTGTGTGTGTGTGAAACAGCACGTCTCTTAGCTGAGATCTTTTTAAAGCTCTCATTTCCTTTCCCGGCCCTCGTTTTAAGGATGGACTGACCATACCCCCACAAGGCACTGCACTGCAGCATCCAGGGTGATGTCAGAAGACCCTAGAGAACACTCTGGCATTCTGACAACCTGAGGATCACTCATATACTCACTCACTGCTCTCTTCATGTGGCTTCGCCATTAAACGCTCCTCCAATAAATGTCTATTGCCAGGCAATATGAACTGTTTCCAACATCATAACAAGGGATTTAAAGGCTTTTCTCAGAGATGGTTTCCAAGTGTCATTGTGAATCACGGCCATAAGGAAAGACAACTGTGACTTGCCCTGTTCTTGACATTACCAAAGTTGTGAAACACTGAAATGGAATAAAAAACCAAACACTTTATAGGCAATGAAATGATCTTGAACCAGTTAAAGAAGCTGCCCTCCGTATTGTACGGTTCTATTCATTTTCCTGCATGTTGCGTTCAAGGTAGTGAGGCTAGCAACTTTAAAACGTATCAAAAGTATCAACTCCCAACATTACAAATCCCACAGAATACGCACAAATACAACAAAATGCCTCATCTCTTGGTCCAGTGCTCAAACTTGTCGCAGGCACCCTCCTTTCATAGCCCTCTGACTAGCTTATATTTACACTGTGACGGGCGCCCTAATCCTTTCCGCTCTTTACTCCCCCTTCCCAGAATGCACTGGGCCCCAGGCAAGCCCCTGACTCTCGGCGGAGCGGAGTGAGTGCAGGAGAGACCCAAATCCTCTGGACAATAGCCTGGCTGTCCCGCCGGCCATGATGGATGACTCAAGGGTCTCAGGCCTACATTAGCATCACAAAGGCCTAAGCCAACAATATGGAGCCTTTCAGTGGGAGGTCCCCTGGCTGGCTGGGGAGACGGGAGAGAAGCCCTATAACTACTACAGACTGGAACATTACCATGGCCAGAGCTGCTGTATATTTACTCCTTCCCCAGGGCTCTGTCTGGTCCAGCCTCCATATTGTCACACACAAACACAGAGGGCTACCTTGGGGTATGTTATCGGAATAATAGCCCCGTCCAAGTGATTAGACCTTAAAGCTGAGATCAGCATTTGGTGAAACACCCCCCCCCCCCCAAAAGATAGCACTTTGTTTTTGTTTTGCTTTTGAAACAGGGAAGAGGAGCATTCTGCTGTGGTGAGAAAGAAAACAAAGATATCATAGGACACATTGCTGTTCTATCATGCGTGCAATGATTTGCCATGATGTTAGAGGGGGGAAAAACGATTGTTGTTGTTTGAAGTAATGTCTTTGTTGTTGGAATGTCGTAAACAGACGTGGCAGTTTCACCGCTTCGGATTCCAACTTTAAAGCTCCAGAAACCAACTATACCTAGAATTTCGCGCCCTATGCGGAAGCTAGGTGAATTGCAACAGCACTAGGCTGTATTCAAAACAAAACTCTCTCCTCCCACGCATCCCATTTCCCTGTGACATGGTGGAGACTCGTGCTTGAGCCTTTTAATTTGGTCCAAAAACTATATTTTTGTTATTGAAAACATATTTCACAGAGATATTGGTGGTAAAATGATTCCCTATGCTATTCAGTGTTTGCTTTCCTCACATAAACTGAAATTAAGAGAACAGTGTAGAATTTTAGCAACCTGGAAAAAAGTATTTCGACATTGGCCACTTGACCCAATTTCCACTAGATAACACAGCCAAAGTCAAAACAGCTTTTCCCATTTTGACAACAGATGGCGCTCCGGTGGGAGAAATCAATAGGCGAATATCACAGCCAATCACAACACTGGTGGGTAAGACATACTGTGAAACATTATCATTCCACTATGACTGCAGATACTGTATATTATGGACATTTTCTGAAATTTCAATGCAAAAATGTATGTGTAGGCACCTTTAATGCATCCAAAGAGGCTGCAATGTCACAGGCATACAAACTACAAGGTACAAACACACAGATAGAAACAAACTAAAATACTGCGTATTACTTCTGGACCTGTTGAATGGAAATAGATCTAGCCCTGGCCCTGTGTCCCTAAACCAGATGGTGCTGTTCTGACCCATCCCTTAGCTTGGAGATAGGGAGCTTAGTCGGATAAGATCTACAGCTCCAATGCAGGTGTTTCCCTCAGAGCAGTCAATGGGCGCGGCCGTCACTCCCCCCTGACAAATAAATCCTCACACACTCACACGTACACACTCCTGGCAGGCTGACATCTGACTCCTTCCCCGACCAGCTGCCCATTCTAGATGGCTTACACAGTACATTATGACCCCCCCCCCCCACACCCACACACACACACACACACACACACACACACACACACACACACACACACACACACACACACACACACACACACACACACACACACACACACACACACACACACACACACACACACACACACACACACACACACACACACACACACACACGCTCCCATTTAGAGAATGGGCCAGAGAGAAAGACTTCAAGGCCAAAGTCAGATGGTCTGAGGCCGTGACGATGGCTTTTCTCATTATCAACATTTACCCCTCCAGCCCTCCCCTATGGATGTATCCAGCTCGCCACCAAACACAACACACTCCATTACACAAAAGGAGCCACTGGTGAAGCCAAACACAGTAATCAGGGAATATCAAACATCACTTGCTGTTCTAATTGCTAATTTGGGGAAATCTTTGCACAGTAATGCACATGTGAAATGAATGGCAGAACCATCCAACATTTTGATTAAGGCACCCCGTAGTATGCAGCAGTGATTTTGAGTTTGTTTATAGAACCATTTCAGCGGTACTTCCAGAACACAAAGGTTTCAAAGTAAGAAAAACATTTTCTTAATGCATGACGTTTAGAATGGAAGGCTGATGTATACCACGATGCCGATAGCCTCGACTCACAATAAAGCCCTTCAGTTGTTTTAGAATGACTCCAAACGTCATCTTGAGCCCAGTCTCTAATGAGCTTGGAGTACACTGAGGAGTCCACAAACCACAACGACCGCGTCTTGGTTTGGCAAAGGACCGCTGTATTCATTCATCGCAATTTTTTTAATTAAAAAGGCACTGTGTGTGAGTTTAAGTGTGTGTGTGTGTGTGTGTTTTTTGTGTGTGTGTGTGTGTGTGTTTAAGTGTGTATATATATATATATACACAGCAGAACGGCACTCTAAGAACCACAATTCACTCTATCCCAAACTGTGGCCCACTATGCATACTCACGGCCTGTGGGAGTGAATGTTGTTGGTTGGTTGCAGCCGTTGGTTCGTTTTAAGGGGACTAATTAGCCATTCTCACCTGTGTGTTCGAGCCTCTCAGAGTTCTGACAGAGAGGCCCGAATGGAAACATTACACCAGCGTGCTGGAAATCTCACATGAAAAAAATGTGAAATATCCTCAAGTGAACTCCACAGGCCCTTAAGCTGACGAAGGTATTTACCTTTCAAGATTTTCTTCAACCTAGTCCCCAAAAAAATGGTGTGAAGCAAAATGTACTGTACATCGGAATTGTTTAGTCAACCAAAACAAATACTGTACAGTATTGGTGAGAGAGAAAGAAAGAGAGAGAGAATGAGAGCGAGAGAAACAGCATTGAGTGTTGTGACCACTCACATATTCTCCTTTCTCGACAACACTTCCTGTCATCATTACCTCTATCATTCTGTCGCTGTGTGGGCCTTCACACAAAGTACCATAAATCTATCATGTCTTTCAAAGGAACAAATTGTTCCTGGAATAATTACATCAGAAGGGAGTGCAACATAACGACCTACAGATGAACACCTAGTGCTCTTTTACGAACCAAACACTCCAGACACACACATGCCCTCGATGCGAGAGGCTCTGTTAAGAACATGTTCTACCCCTGAAGGCCACTGAGTCATTACTAACAAACAAAGATGTGCCATGAGCCTCTTTCACTCCAATTATCTTGAGAGGAAGACAGAGGGAATACCACTGGATAATAATCTCTATGCTTTTTGTTTCAATGGTTATTGGATGAAGATCTCAAATTCTGTTATGTAAACATCTTTGTATGTCATGATATTGATATTTCTGTTTTGTGTGTGTGTGTGTGTGTGTGTGTGTGTGTGTGTGTGTGTGTGTGTGTGTGTGTGTGTGTGTGTGTGTGTGTGTGTGTGTGTGTGTGTGTGTGTGTGTGCGTGCGTGCGTGCGTGCGTGCGTGCGTGAGCGTTTGTGAGACGACAGGTACAGGCATGCCCTTCATGGTCACAGCTCACACCCCTCTGGAGCCACAAGGGAACACATTACTGCAGCATCCGGGGAACTCTCCTCTTTGAACATTTCCTACCATCCCACTTTCACCATAGCCATTCATTTTGAAGAGCGAGAAACAGCGGAGGTCTGTAGTGTATCTCTCATTCAACAGCAATACATTCATTATAAAATAACATTCTTTGTTACAGTACAGCAACTGGCAACTGCAATTCGACTGTCAAGAGTTTCCCTGATTAGGGTTGGAAAGGTAAAGGTTTTAACCACTGCCACAGTACATCCTGACTGTTATAATGCTTCTCCGGAAATCAGCACTATGGTGACAGCAGCCACTACTATTAAAATCCTCGGATGCCGTCTACCAATTGGACCCTTCGCTTTATCACAGGTGACAGTTGTGATACTCGCCATTGCATCCTGTATCAAAACGTTGTCTGGTCCTCATTAAAGTCCCGTAGATCACTTCACTGTTCCCCCTTTGTTGACAAAGCTCGACGACACAAGCTTCTGACTTACCTAAACATCGCTGTAGGAATATAAAAACATGAGATACCAAAGTCGTTCACAAGGTTGGTTAACTCTTGAGGTTCCTCTGGTCTCCACTGAACTAGGTGAATTCGCTGTATTTTTTTAAAGCACCTCGTTGCTGGAACCAACTACAAAATACATTACAGTTGGATGTTCTGGTGCCGCTCGAGCAATTTCAAATATTGATTTGGGACCCTCTTATTGAGGAATGTAATTGTTTTTCTTTAATATTTGTGTTTTGCTGTATTTGACTTGTTTTATATTGTATTTGATTTCGAGTTTGTCTTATGAAATTGGATAAGCAGAGCTCCCTTGTGAAAGAGACCCTGGTGATTCTCTGCTTAAATAAAGAAAAATGAAAACGGTTTTTAAAAAAAGAAGAGTTTTGTTGCCTTACAATTCTCCATACATTTCCTAAGTCCATTTTTATTTTACACACCTTGAAAAAAAAACACCCAGACCTTCAGTTGCACATCGTCAATAACCGGCCTCCCTCGCAGGACAAAGTCATGTCGCGCCACTCTGAGGTAGTAACATAACAGATAGTAAAATCAAAGCTACCTACCTAAAAACCCGTCAAAAAAACAATCCCACCACAAAATACCACTACTCTTAATACAGAAAATACAAAGAACATGATGTTTTCTGGCTATACTTGTTTTCCCTTCACACAGCCTGTGCAACCATATACAGCAGAATGGTTCGGGAAAAAAAATGAAGAGGCGCAACTTCTGTGTGTCTCCATCCTTCCTTGAAGATAACGTGTGCAGGTCACACTCTTAACTCTCTCTTACGCATTATCTTTGCTCTCGAAGAGGCACAATACAATGGATGGGAAATACGTATAGTGTTCAGAGGAGAACTCAGAGGTGAAGTTCCTCGAGGTGTGGAGGAGGTGGGTCTTTCCCGCGGTGCCGTACAGGTCCACGCCAGGGAGAATGACAGTGGCTCAGTGCCAATACCAACTCTGCCCACACCACGGTACTGTACAGTAGAGAGCAAGCTGGTATGAGCGTTGACTGAAAGACAGGTAGTCCATTAGCGGTTTGTACCGCCCCTTTAAACCATCTCTTCGAGACTCGTAAGTTTCAGCAGCTAGTATTATAGTTGTATTATTACCTAGAGAGGCTACAACTATAAATGCTAGAAGCTGAAGTCAAGGCTCTGTACTGTACCCATCATATAGTGAAGCATACTGTCATATATTACTGTAGTTCCATGATACTGTATGTACCATACAGGGAGAATAGACTGAGGGAAACCCAGACCCAAGGATGACTCAGACTCAAGCCACCCCAGCATGCTTCACCATTACCCTGAGGGCACGAGGACTATATTTCCCATCTCATACGGCCATGTTGGCAGCTTGGATGTACAGGATCTTATCCTCAATAGCTAGAAGGCAGCGGCGAGATATCGTGCAAACCAAATCAATCCTCACGAGTACACAGCGTCCCATGACTCATTTTCAAAGCCTTTTCTTTCCTTTTAAAGAATAATTGAAAGTTGGCTAATCATTAGTGACAGTCACAATGTATCATAGAACTTCAAAGGGCCAAATCCAAACCTGATCCAAGATTCAATACCTATACCTCAGTCACTACCTATACCTCAGTCACTACCTATACCTCAGTCACTACCTATACCTCAGTCACTACCTATACCTCAGTCACTACCTATACCTCAGTCACTACCTATACCTCAGTCACTACCTATACCTCAGTCACTACCTATACCTCAGTCACTACCTATACCTCAGTCACTACCTTTACCTAATATAATAATAACCTCAGTCACTACCTGCTCCTGAAGCAGAGAGGGGAAATGGCCATGTCACCAATGGTGCTACAAAACTCCAGCCTGCCTCTGCTCTGGTCTCTTCTCCAGCTAAGCCATGCTGGGATATTTGGCCTGGCCAACAGAGAGACAGCAGATTGCTACGGTCTAATGATGATGAGGCATCATGACAGGCCTCTCCACTCACAGGATAAATGGTGGCAGAATGGAACCACTGCGGAGGCCTATCTGCTCCTCATCTAAACCAGATGGAGATTGTCAATACCATTTTTAAAAAAACACTGATTTCTTTCTAGAATTTATCGCTCGGATAAAAGACGTGCAAAGTGGATTATACCTTAGCATACATTGTGCCATTAGAGAGAAACATCAAGCAATCGTACAAGTTGTGGTGGAGGAGTTATACGTTTCGTGATCAGTCAGTACGTGGGCTTTTTTTTAGGGCCGGGCTGAGGTCATGTCCCTTCCTTCCACCTGCTCAATCTAGTTCCTGTAGAGCAGCCGGCGCTCCACAAAGAGGAAAGAGCCTACCCCCCCCCCCCAGGCCGGGCACCGTGCCAGGCCCCACTGAGACTCAAAGCACCCGAGAGCCCCACAGGTAAACACTGAGATAAGCTCCGCTGCAACAGGAAAAATAGACATTGTTTAGAGGCAATAGGCAGTTGCTATAGAGACAGTTGCTAATTAACTGCATTGAGTGGAGGGAGCAGAGGGCTGAAGAGGGCCACTCAGGAGGACCTGAGCCTTACTCTTGCTTCACTCCTCCTCCTCTAGTGACTAATCCAGGTCGCTCTGCGTCGTTCCTCCAGTCTCTCAGATGCCAACGCCGCCCAACGCTGTACCGCACTGTCCCTCGTCAAACGTCTGTCTCACATCGCGAAAGCTCAGCAACTGTCTGTTGTCTGGTCAGGATGCGAACCGAGCGGACAGCAAATTAAGTTGTTATTGAATCCAGGCCATCTGTGTGGCTCCAGTGCTAACTAATGCAAACAATTGTATTTCTAGCAATCAGCCCACTTAATCAGCCTGGACCACCTCTCTATCTGTTTCTCATCGGCTCTGGGATGAGAGGGAGGGCCCGCAGCACAGTGGTGGCCAACAGGATCTGAGTGTTTCGTAAAGGCAAATCCATGGTCTGCTATGTGGAGGATATTAATTGTAGACAAGGGAGATATTAGGTTGTGCTACAGGCAACATGAGTCCACGGTGAGTCACAGTTCAAGCACTAGGACCCAGTGGATCCAAGGCTGGGAAGAGAGGTTGGAGTGAGTTCTTCCACAGTTCCAGTAATCACTGCTCATTACTCCAACTCCACATGCCTCTCAACCCCCTCTTTTATTCTCCCTACCTGATACGCTGACATGCAGATCCCATCCATGAGTAAGGTGTAGCGATTTGTAATACATTCGAATAAACTACAATGACAAAATGCACAAAAGGCCCAGTTTCTGGCTGATGGATGTGTGTTAGTGTCAAACCTACAGAATCAGGTCTTTAAGTGGTGTTTGAGTAAAACCCCAGAGGGATCATTGCTATGTTCTAGAGACGGTAAAGATACAAGCAGCTCAGTCTGGAACATGTTAAGATACTGAGGACCTCTGACCGACCCTGTGCTGATCCCACTCAATACATCACAACCAAGCAGAGATAACACGTCTGTCAACACGCTCAGACAGAGATTGATCTAGTCAGGGCGATATTCAATAAACATAAACTCAAACAATGTAGATGGTCTTGCTTGTGTGTCAAGAGTCTCCGAAACAACCTGAAGACATACAACAACATATAGAAGTATACACATTTATAACCAGCAAAAGTTCACGAGAAGTTCCCAAAGTGCCACAGTGCTGTTACATCCGACTCGAAAATGTTTTTCTAGTTTCTGTATATAATGTCTTTCTAACATCAGTTTTCTGACTCGGTAAGATGCATGAGTTCTTACACAGACTGTGAGCTTGGGTAGTGAGGTCGCACGAGAGCAGACACTGGTCATGTTTGAAAAATAAAGGGGGGTTCACCTCTACTTTCATTGGATGTTGTGTTGTGTGCTGTGAGCAACTATGGCACTCAGAGAAGGAGGAGGAGGGGGTTGTCCTCCCTCTCCCAACATCACCAGCCAAGCCCAAGAAGAGAGGGAGGGTGAGGGTGTGTGTGTGTGTGTGTGTGTGTGTGTGTGTGTGTGTGTGTGTGTGTGTGAGTGAGAAAGAGGGTAAGGGGGAGGGGGTAGAGTGTACGGCGCAGCTGGTGGCAGCCACACGACCATCTGTTCCTCACTAATGGTTCACACTGGCTTTAGTTCTAAACCTCTGCCTCCCTCCCTCCCTCCCACAGCACTCCAGCAGACTCACTGGTCATGTCTCTCACTAACTCACCACTCTTCCACTCTCACTAACTCACCAGTCTTCCACTCTCACTAACTCAGCACTCTCACTAACTCACCACTCTCACTAACTCACCACTCTCACTAACTCACCACTCTCACTAATTCACCACTCACTAATTCACCACTCTTCCAATCTCACCACTCTCACTAATTCACCACTCTCACTAATTCACCACTCTCACTAATTCACCACTCTTCCAATCTCACTAACTCACCACGGTGCAGTATGTGTTGTTTCTAATAAAATAAATATTCCTGCCACTCTGTCCACTTCTGTGAACAATAGCCCAGTTCTAACTAACTGGAGCCTTTCTTGGAGTTGTTCTCTTCCTCCTTCCTCTGTACTTACCGTACATCTTGCCCTCGTCTGAGAGGATGATCTTCCTCCGCCCACAGGGCGGGTAGATAGCCAGCGCCTCCTGGAAGCTCTGGTCGATGTCGGGGCTCCACACCCCTTCGGGGTCCCCGTCCATGCCCTTCTCGGCCCCGTCGCTCATCCTCTCCATGTCGTCTGCTGGGCTCTCGCTGCCGCTCCAACTGCTGGGGTCCATAGTGGCGGTGCGCTCGTCCATGCCCAGGCCTGGATCACACTAGGGGGAGAAACCTGGAGACCAGCAGTGGAATAAACAAACAGTCAGTTAGTCAGGTACAGAGCAGAGTGTAAACCAGCTGCCTCCAGCACCACCACAGAGCGCAGCACAAAACAGAGAAGCGCAGACCTGGTTCACTCTGGCCTGGGCAGCAGCGGTAGCAGCAGAGCACGGGAAGGGAGCGAACACAAGCGAGACAACGAGAGGAAACTACTGCTATGTTTGCCCAGAGATTTGGCAGGCCGATGCCTGCTTGTCGTTTTTACACAAGTGCTACGTTTGAGAACATTCAAACTGTCGCCAGGACCTAGGCATGAGGATTATTCCTATCAACATTTCTCCTCGGCCTAACAAGACATTGTATAGCAGGACAGATCGTTAATGCTGTATACACCTGGTGAGAGAATGTGATCCAATCCCAAAACAAACATCCAGATACAATACAAATGCTATAAAAGAACATGGAAGAAGGAAGCCACAAGCCGAGAGCGAATAGAAGAGAGGCCTTGGGTAGCATTCATCAACACCAGCTGCCATCTACTTGGAAACCAGTATCATAGTCAGTCACTACTCAAAGGCAGTCTGTCACCAAGCTCTTCAATATGGCTGGGGTTCATATAGGGGGGATCAGCGTACAAAGGCTTCGTGGAGCTCCAGAAATACGAGTCTATGTTCACAATATCCTATTCAAAAATCAACTTTGTCACTTCCGCGTCTAAATACAGCTACTTCGTCGTCTAAGTTTCGTAAACGACGTCCCACCCCAACAAGTAGAACGTTTCCTATAGAGAAAGTGTACAGCTGGAATATACTTTATTCCCCATGGCTTTGTGGAGATGGCCGCACAGCTGCCCCCCCCTCCCCCCTCCCCATCCAGTTGCCGGGCAGCAACTCCTTCCTCTCAAACAAGATCCTATTCATGGAGCACGCTTTGTTGTAAAGAGCGACTAGCAGCATATGTTTCCTCTAGAATGTCAGTACACTGGAGGATCTGTCTGTGTGTGTGTGTGTGTGTGTGTGTGTGTGTGTGTGTGTGTGTGTGTGTGTGTGTGTGTGTGTGTGTGTGTGTGTGTGTGTGGTTGACAGGGGTGAGGGCTGCTGGTAAAGAATCTGCCACAGAGCAAGCGTAGCTTTGACTGAATTTGGTTTTTGTGTGCTGAGTGCTGACATTGCACAACTAACTACTGCTATTGGTGGGGGGACGTTCCATTCCAACCACTAAATGACTCTCCCCCGACTGATCTATGAACTGAGTTAGTAATCACTAATAGCATGCTGATAAATGTGGGTTATCAGAAGGGAGAAAGAGTCATTCAAATTTGAATGAATTTGGCTTCATTCAGCATCTTCATGTAAAATACCTTCTCCTTCAGTTAGTTCGACATAATAGCCTGATTTGAGACATAGTAGCATTATTTGAGACATAGTAGCATCATTTGAAACAGAGTAGCATGATTTGACACATAGTAGCATGATTTGAAACAGAGTAGCATGATTTGAAACAGAGTAGCATGATTTGAGACATATAGCATGATTTGAGACAGAGTACCATTATTTGAGACATAGTAGCATGATTTGAGACATAGTAACATGATTTTAGACATAGTAGCATGATTTGACACATAGTAGCATGATTTGAGACATAGTAGCATGATTTGAGACAGAGTAGCATGATTTGAGACATAGTAGCATTATTTGAGACAGAGTGGCATGGTTTGACACATAGTAGCATGATTTGAGACATAGTAGCATGATTTGACACATAGTAGCATGATTTGAGACAGAGTAGCATGATTTGAGACAGAGTAGCATGATTTGAGACATAGTAGCATTATTTGACACATAGTAGCATCATTTGAAACAGAGTAGCATGATTTGAAACAGAGTAGCATGATTTGAAACAGAGTAGCATGATTTGAGACATATAGCATGATTTGAGACAGAGTACCATTATTTGAGACATAGTAGCATGATTTGAGACATAGTAACATGATTTTAGACATAGTAGCATGATTTGACACATAGTAGCATGATTTGAGACATAGTAGCATGATTTGAGACAGAGTAGCATGATTTGAGACATAGTAGCATGATTTGAGACAGAGTAGCATGATTTGAGACAGAGTAGCATGATTTGAGACATAGTAGCATGATTTGACACATAGTAGCATGATTTGAGACATAGTAGCATGATTTGACACATAGTAGCATGATTTGAGACAGAGTAGCATGATTTGAGACAGAGTAGCATGATTTGAGACATAGTAGCATTATTTGAGACAGAGTGGCATGATTTGACACATAGTAGCATGATTTGAGACAGAGTAGCATGATTTGAGACAGAGTAGCATGATTTGAGACATAGTAGCATGATTTGACACATAGTAGCATGATTTGAGACAGAGTAGCATGATTTGAGACAGAGTAGCATGATTTGAGACATAGTAGCATTATTTGACACATAGTAGCATGATTTGAGACATAGTAGCATGATTTGACACATAGTAGCATGATTTGAGACAGAGTAGCATGATTTGAGACATAGTAGCATTATTTGAGACAGAGTGGCATGATTTGACACATAGTAGCATGATTTGAGACAGAGTAGCATGATTTGAGACAGAGTAGCATGATTTGAGACATAGTAGCATGATTTGACACATAGTAGCATGATTTGAGACAGAGTAGCATGATTTAACACATAGTAGCATGATTTGACACATAGTAGCATGATTTGAGACAGAGTAGCATGATTTGAGACATAGTAGCATGATTTGAGACATAGTAGCATGATTTGAGACATAGTAGCATGATTTGAGACAGAGTAGCATGATTTGAGACATAGTAGCATGATTCGAGACATCGCAGCATGATTTGACACATAGTAGCATGATTTAACACATAGTAGCATGATTTGAGACATAGTAGCATGATTTGAGACAGAGTAGCATGATTTGAGACATAGTAGCATGATTCGAGACATCGCAGCATGATTTGACACATAGTAGCATGATTTAACACATAGTAGCATGATTTGACACATAGTAGCATGATTTGAGACATAGTAGCATGATTTGACACATAGTACCATTATTTGAGACATAGTAGCATGATTTGAGACATAGTAACATGATTTTAGACATAGTAGCATGATTTGACACATAGTAGCATGATTTGAGACATAGTAGCATGATTTGAGACAGAGTAGCATGATTTGAGACATAGTAGCATTATTTGAGACAGAGTGGCATGGTTTGACACATAGTAGCATGATTTGAGACATAGTAGCATGATTTGACACATAGTAGCATGATTTGAGACAGAGTAGCATGATTTGAGACAGAGTAGCATGATTTGAGACATAGTAGCATTATTTGACACATAGTAGCATCATTTGAAACAGAGTAGCATGATTTGAAACAGAGTAGCATGATTTGAAACAGAGTAGCATGATTTGAGACATATAGCATGATTTGAGACAGAGTACCATTATTTGAGACATAGTAGCATGATTTGAGACATAGTAACATGATTTTAGACATAGTAGCATGATTTGACACATAGTAGCATGATTTGAGACATAGTAGCATGATTTGAGACAGAGTAGCATGATTTGAGACATAGTAGCATGATTTGAGACAGAGTAGCATGATTTGAGACAGAGTAGCATGATTTGAGACATAGTAGCATGATTTGACACATAGTAGCATGATTTGAGACATAGTAGCATGATTTGACACATAGTAGCATGATTTGAGACAGAGTAGCATGATTTGAGACAGAGTAGCATGATTTGAGACATAGTAGCATTATTTGAGACAGAGTGGCATGATTTGACACATAGTAGCATGATTTGAGACAGAGTAGCATGATTTGAGACAGAGTAGCATGATTTGAGACATAGTAGCATGATTTGACACATAGTAGCATGATTTGAGACAGAGTAGCATGATTTGAGACAGAGTAGCATGATTTGAGACATAGTAGCATGATTTGAGACAGAGTAGCATGATTTGAGACATAGTAGCATGATTTGAGACAGAGTAGCATGATTTGAGACAGAGTAGCATGATTTGAGACATAGTAGCATGATTTGACACATAGTAGCATGATTTGAGACATAGTAGCATGATTTGACACATAGTAGCATGATTTGAGACAGAGTAGCATGATTTGAGACAGAGTAGCATGATTTGAGACATAGTAGCATTATTTGAGACAGAGTGGCATGATTTGACACATAGTAGCATGATTTGAGACAGAGTAGCATGATTTGAGACATAGTAGCATGATTTGACACATAGTAGCATGATTTGAGACAGAGTAGCATGATTTAACACATAGTAGCATGATTTGAGACATAGTAGCATGATTTGAGACAGAGTAGCATGATTTGAGACATAGTAGCATGATTCGAGACATCGCAGCATGATTTGACACATAGTAGCATGATTTGAGACAGAGTAGCATGATTTGAGACATAGTAGCATGATTCGAGACATCGCAGCATGATTTGACACATAGTAGCATGATTTAACACATAGTAGCATGATTTGAGACAGAGTAGCATGATTTGAGACATAGTAGCATGATTCGAGACATCGCAGCATGATTTGACACATAGTAGCATGATTTGAGACAGAGTAGCATGATTTAACACATAGTAGCATGATTTGAGACATAGTAGCATGATTTGACACATAGTAGCATGATTTGAGACAGAGTAGCATGATTTGACACATAGTAGCATGATTTGAGACATAGTAGCATGATTTGAGACAGAGTAGCATGATTTGAGACATAGTAGCATGATTCGAGACATCGCAGCATGATTTGACACATAGTAGCATGATTTAACACATAGTAGCATGATTTGAGACAGAGTAGCATGATTTGAGACATAGTAGCATGATTCGAGACATCGCAGCATGATTTGACACATAGTAGCATGATTCGAGACATCGCAGCATGATTTGACACATAGTAGCATGATTTAACACATAGTAGCATGATTTGAGACAGAGTAGCATGATTTAACACATAGTAGCATGATTCGAGACATCGCAGCATGATTTGACACATAGTAGCATGATTTAACACATAGTAGCATGATTTGAGACATAGTAGCATGATTCGAGACATCGCAGCATGATTTGACACATAGTAGCATGATTTAACACATAGTAGCATGATTTGAGACAGAGTAGCATGATTTGAGACATAGTAGCATGATTCGAGACATCGCAGCATGATTTGACACATAGTAGCATGATTTGAGACAGAGTAGCATGATTTGAGACATAGTAGCATGATTCGAGACATCGCAGCATGATTTGACACATAGTAGCATGATTTGAGACAGAGTAGCATGATTTAACACATAGTAGCATGATTTGAGACATAGTAGCATGATTTGACACATAGTAGCATGATTTGAGACAGAGTAGCATGATTTAACACATAGTAGCATGATTTGAGACATAGTAGCATGATTTGAGACAGAGTAGCATGATTTGAGACATAGTAGCATGATTCGAGACATCGCAGCATGATTTGACACATAGTAGCATGATTTAACACATAGTAGCATGATTTGAGACATAGTAGCATGATTTGAGACATAGTAGCATGATTCGAGACATCGCAGCATGATTTAACACATAGTAGCATGATTTGAGACATAGTAGCATGATTCGAGACATCGCAGCATGATTTGACACATAGTAGCATGATTTAACACATAGTAGCATGATTTGACACATAGTAGCATGATTTGAGACATAGTAGCATGATTCGAGACATCGCAGCATGATTTGACACATAGTAGCATGATTTAACACATAGTAGCATGATTTAAGACAGAGTAGCATGATTTGAGACATAGTAGCATGATTCGAGACATAGTAGCATGATTTGACACATAGTAGCATGATTTAACACATAGTAGCATGATTTGAGACATAGTAGCATGATTCGAGACATCGCAGCATGATTTGACACATAGTAGCATGATTTAACACATAGTAGCATGATTTGAGACAGAGTAGCATGATTTGAGACATAGTAGCATGATTCGAGACATCGCAGCATGATTTGACACATAGTAGCATGATTTGAGACAGAGTAGCATGATTTGAGACATAGTAGCATGATTCGAGACATCGCAGCATGATTTGACAGATAGTAGCATGATTTAACACATAGTAGCATGATGTGAGACAGAGTAGCATGATTTGAGACATAGTAGCATGATTTGAGACATAGTAGCATGATTCAAGACATCGCAGCATGATTTGACACATAGTAGCATGATTTAACACATAGTAGCATGATTTGAGACATAGTAGCATGATTTGAGACATAGTAGCATGATTCGAGACATCGCAGCATGATTTGACACATAGTAGCATGATGGGAGGAGTAGATGGCAGAGATAATTGGGGTAGATTTAGTAAGACAAACAAAAAAAGAATGTTTACTAAAAGGGACTCTTTGGCGTTCCAGAATCTGTCAGCAGATGAATTCACGGCGAAAACAACAGTGACACTCAGAAGTGTTTTTGGAGATGCCTAGCTACTATAATTGCCACTGCCCAACAGGATATCTGTGGCGCTGAGGTTTCCTCCACACTCCCACAAGTGGCGTTCCCAGAACCTATCTCTCTAGGAAGTAGAAAGAGGCAAACCGCACCTAACGTGATGAAATATTAAGCTCTTCCTGTGGCACAGCCACATGCATATGTGGCACTTACTGAACCGTACTGACATGTGTGGCAACCATAGACCTACATATTACAGCACTGAGAGCGTCCACCAAAGTTCAACAAATAGACATTTAGGCACAGACAGTGATGACGATATGTTGTTCAATCCGTTTTGTATAACATGTGAGCAACATGCATTTGGTACTCAGGACAAAAATGAGAATTTGCGTGGGACATGTGTAACACGGGGATGTTTTCTGTATCCCTGTAGAGATAATAGGAAAATCCCCCCAGATTAGCATTGTGGTGTTGAATTGGCAAAGAGCAGAATCCTATCAGCGTAGCCGCTGCAGTGAAAACTGCATAATTAACTCATCTGTTGAGCTTAAATGTATCACCTCCCTAATCTGCATCCAGAGCCTTGATTATTTCCTGTTAGAGTGGGCCGCTGGGAAAGATTAAAGCACCCCGATACAAACCACATCACAAAAGGCTTTGCAGACAAATACATTTACCCCCCCCCCCCCTGTTCCCATTTCCCAATTATGTAAACCTGCTGCAAAATTAAAGAGGAATCTGGAAGCAATACTTAGACCCTATTTCATCAAACCGGTAACCTGATTTCTAGCATGAGTTTTAATAATAAACCTGATAGATTTATTTCGTCAATGTACCTTTTTTTTTGTTGAGTTGCCAATAACATTGTAGACGAGTGTATAAATGCTTGAGTTCTTTCAATGACAAGAAACAAAACACAATAAGAAGATCATCTGGATTTACTCATTTGGATCTGATGTTTGGACATGGTTGCTCCGTTATGTTATGCAATTGTGTACAATGCGGGGCAATGTCTCAGCTCAAGCAGCTTCTCTGCTCCACTGATTCTGTACTAATGTAGAGGAGGAGGGAGGGGCAAGGGAAGCCAGAATGTTGTGATTGGTGCAATATGGCCGTGCTAGATGCTGGAGTGGGGCCGCTTGTCCGAGGCCCCAGTGGCAGATGGGAGAGGGAGATTAGTCATGCAACAATATACTGTGGCTACACTTACACTGCACTTCATCCTCCAGGCAGGGACAGCCTTCCAAACAAACGCCATGGCATGAATGCAATTCCACAGAAACAGGGGGCATACATTCACACCAGGCATCCTCTCTCTCTCTCTCTCTCTCTCTCTCTCTCTCTCTCTCTCTCTCTCTCTCTCTCTCTCTCTCTCTCTCTCTCTCTCTCTCTCTCTCTCTCTCTCTCTCTCTCTCTCTCTCTCTCTCTCTCTCTCTCTCTCTCTCTCTCTCTCTCTCTCTCTCTCTCTCTCTCTCTCTCTCTCTCTCTCTCTCTCTCTCTCTCTCTCTCTCTCTCTCTCTCTCTCTCTCTCTCTCTCTCTCTCTCTCTCTCTCTCTTGGGGCTACCTCTGAGTTTGCAATGTGCATCGCTGCAGGGAGGGAAATAGGGAGGCCGACCGGACAGTGTGTCATAATGAAATGTAATGATATGTATATATGAGCGCTTCCATCACCAGGGGGTTGACCATGTTATCACTGTAACAGTGAACACAAGCAGCAGCATGGTCCTCTGCCCCTCTGCCTCCTGGGCATCCTCTCTCTCTCTCTCTCTCTCTCTCTCTTGGAAGCTGCGTCCGTCTAAAAGGCAGCCAAAACACAAAACACTGTGTTTTACCAGAACCTCCCTGGCATCCAATCTTCTGCCACGTCTAGGAAATCTGTTCCCCACAGGGGCAATGTGAAAACACCTTCACACAACACTACTAAATGGATATGGCCATTTCCTGAAACCTACAAAAGAGAGATGCATCATGGGATTTTTCTCTATTAACCTGACCATTAAACAAAAGCTGGACTCAGAGGTAACCATATAAGCACACAAAGACGCCAGTTACAAAGCCTGAACATATTTCTGACAACCGCACTAACAAGGCCATTCATAATACAATTATGCATTTTGTAATTATGAAATGAGACCTGTATGAATAAGTACAGATTTAATACAAAAGGATTAATTATCTACAAGAGGCAACCATCAAATGATGTTCTTAGATCTTTTCCAACATCTTACAAGCAAATCTCGGAGTAAAAAAAGGCTTTTATCCCCTGCTGTTCAGTTCATTTCTACTGATAACGTGAATTACTTAAGCCCTGCTATTAGTTTATGAGTCTATAAGGCTGGAAATTCAAATTCAAAGGCTGACAACGCCTCCTTTCATGCCTGCCTCTGTCAGATATCTCTTTGCATTTCAATAGCACGATGCATCAGTGGAAGACTGTGCCTGTCTTTTTCCGTTTGTCATTTCAGCATTGGGCTAAGTGAGACACGGCTCCTTTATCTCTCTGGGTAGGCCTCAGCATAATGACATTATTTCAATGTCCCTCCACCTGAACGGGTCTATTTTACCGCCCTACTATGGCGTTAACATTTGCACATCCTTTGTCACCGTCATAATTGTAAAAAAAAATATGGAAGGGATGAAAAATCTAGAATATTTCTGAAATGCTGACTTCTGCCTCCACATTTAAATTCGCTAAAAACAAAACAAATTTGAGGATTAGGGTTGAATGGCAGGAACCCGGTTACCGAGAAAAATCACTCCCTTTTCCCCTGGGATAAATAACTAAGCCCATCTCAGTATGGAGCGCAGTTCACAATGCATGTGTAGACCTATCATCTCATCATGGTAGCTTTTTTCTTCTTCTGACAGGTAGGCCTACATTTGCTGCAGCGTAGCCTATGCTACAGCAATATAAAGACCGAATGTGCGTCTAATTTACCCATCTCCATCTGGCTTTCGGGGGTCACCTTGTTTTTTCATTGTACATCAAAAACTTTTCATTGCAGCTGCAGAGTTTTAAAACAGCCTATCACTCAAATTGCTTTAAATCAGTGCACTCGCGAGCACTCTCTCACAGTCTTTCTCTCTCCATCAACTCCATTCAAATTGTATTCAAAATAGATCATCCTGTTCTAGATTGATATTTAGCCCTATATTTAGATGCCCTAGCCTACCTCTTTTAGGCAATACATTAATGGAGTATTAGCCTTACATTTAGCTAATTAATCATGGGTTATGTATAATAAGCTTCTAACTTATAGCCTCTGTCTCTTGTGCAATATGCAAACACCTGTGTTCTGCTGGCCTCTCTTCTTTTTTTTTTTAAACACTCCTTAGCTCTTGGAGTCCCATGCAGGAAACATAGACTAGAATAGCTTGCTGGACATCATTTTTTTGCATTTCTCATACCAATAGACTATTGGAAGAGGGACGCAAGCTCTTTGTTGCTGAATGTTAAATACAGCAACCAGTAGAAATCACGGGTAGTTTGAAAGAAGAGCGAATGCGCGATGGTGGTAAGCTATAGCAGTTATTTATTCAGACCCATAACCATTCAATCTTCGTAAAGAGAAGTGAACGCCTTCCGCATCTAATGCATCTAATTCTAGTCCTATATTATTCAAGGTTGTCACTAGAACGATGAAGATAAGGACAACTAAACTTATTTCACTTAACTGTTGAAAGCGAGGAAGGACTGAAGCAACAATAGAGAGAGGCAGAATATATGCGTCAGCCAACTAATTATACAAATTGGCCCTATTATATTTCAAAATTAAAATCAAATTCGCTAGCCTATAGCCTACTTGTGCTGCACCAAAATTGGATGCTCTCTTCTGTTTTATCATAGTTTGAATGATGTGTGTAATTCCAGTCCATATAATACAGTATAATACAATACAGTAATATAGATTAGCCTACTGGAGCTAGTTTCAGTTATTTACCCAAGAGAGCATAGCTAGCTACATCTACGGCCAGCTGTATGGAGAGTTTTGGTGGTTCCAAACTTTTTCCATTTAAGAAGCCTTATCCTCCACATACAACACGCATTCGGTCAGTCATGTTCTGTTAAAGGTCCCCTAAGCACACACATCCCTGGGTTGCTCCTCTTTTCAGTTCGCTGCAGCTAGCGACTGGAATGAGCTGCAACAAACACTCAAACTGGACAGTTTTATCTCCATCTCTTCATTCAAAGGCTCAATCATTGACACTCTTACTGACAGTTGTGGCTGATTTGTGTGATGTATTGTTGTCTCTACCTTCTTGCCCTTTGTGCCGTTGTCTGTGCCCAATAATCTTTGTCCCATGTTTTGTGCTGCTACCATGTTATGCTGCTGCCATGTTGTGTTGCTACCATGTTGTTTTCATGTGTTGCTGCCATGCTCTTGTCGCCTTAGATCTCTCTTTATGTAGTGTTGTGGTGTCTCTCTTGTCGTGATGTGTGTTTTGTCCTATATATTTTAATTTTTAATCCAAACCCCTGTCCCCGCAGGAGGCCTTTGGCCTTCTGGTAGGCCGTCATTGAAAACTGACTTAACTCGTTAAATTAAAAAAATGTAAGAAATAATGGAGGCCATTGCGTTTTTGGGGACCTTTAATGCTGCAGACATTCTTTGGTACCCTTCCCCAGATCTACAATTCCTTCGAACTCATGGCTTTGTTTTTGCTCTGACATGCACTGTCAACTGTGAGACATTATATAGACAGGTGTGTGCCTTTCCAAATTATGTCCAATCAGTTGAATTTACTACAGGTGGACACCAATCAAGCTGTAGAAACATCTCAAGTATGATCAATGGAAACAGGATGCACCTGAGCTCAATTTCGAGTCTCATAGCAAAGAGCCTGAATACTTACGTAAATTAGGTATTTTTGTTTAAAAAAACGGTTTTCGCTTTGTCATTATGGGGTATTGTGTGTAGATTAATCCAATATAGAATAAGCCTGTAACGTAACAAAATGTGGAAAAGATCAAGGGGTCTGAATACTTTCCGAAGGCCCTGTATATGGCACATCAGGCTTGAATGTTCATGCTGAACAAAGCTCCAATCAAATCCAGATATTTATATGCTTTATAATGCTTTTGAACAACACTTCCGGTTTTGGCGGGAAATACCGGGTTACCGGGGAGAAAAGTGATTTATTCTCGGGATGGAACATTTGTAAAATACCGGGGGAAATATTCAACCATAATGAGCATGCCCTCCTTCTCCCAACACCAGACAGAGAGAGACATCCTCATTACCAGAAGAGACTGGTCCTTAGTGAGCACGGCTGGATGAGGCTCCAGTCCAATCACAGCTCCAAATGACATGACAAATGACAACACCATCCTCAGAGGTGTAGCTCTCTGATTTTGCCTCAACACCACAGAAAGCACCAACCAACCCCAGTCCTAACCAGGTGACACAGTCCTGTAAGACAGCAGTAACAAGACAGCAGTAACATGGTCATTGATGTGTCAGAGGACTGTTGCCACACTTGTTAATAAGAGACACAGGCTGAGACCCGGGCTATTCACAGAGTCACTGAGTGGTGCTCCGAGGTTTCTATTGAATACAAAAACACGCTAGCTAATTATCACAGGCTGTGAGAGGGGGAAATGCCAGTGTCAATTCAACAGTCAAGTCTGAGCAGATTACTACATACCACAAGCCCTGACTGAACGCCATGGAAATGCTCTTATTAGCGACATAAAGGTAGAGAGACCCAGGGTTTAGAAAGGGCTCAAGCTATGACCCTGCGTGATATAGGATCCAACATAGTATAAGGCAAGGATGCACGACCTATTGACAGTCACTCTGAAGACGAATCCATTTAAGTGAATTTCACAAATATTAGTCTCAGCATGTAGCTTCTTTTTGGAGCCTGATGTCTATCATTGTATAGAGCTAAATTGAATTCTACCCTGATGAGTCATGCAGTTCAAGTTCAGTCAATGCAGTTCAAGGTGGCCTGCACAATAGTGAAAACTTCAGATACATTCATTGTACGCTGGAAAACTGGGAACAGCAATATCAAATAGAAATCCTGTGTTCAATATAAAGATTGATACAAAAATGTACATATTGTATTTTCCAACAATCACACAGTGCTGAAACATTTTACTTTAATAGATGAAACGGATGCAATTTTGTTCGTGATGCAATAGCATTTCAAAACGTGTATTAGGGAAACCCAGCAATTTGAATGGTCTACTTATTGCTACATCACCATACAAAACACTGGCTGCATCTCTTTAATATAAAAACAAACCCAACACACAAATTGGAAATCAATTTTGACTGCACTAAAGCAATAACATGTAGCTGTTTCCAGGCAACAACTTAATTGATGAATGGTTCATGAAAGAATTATGTATAAAAAAAATACAATTTGTTGGGGGAAAATAAGATACAAATTCAGATGTAAAAAGCAACAGTCCTAGGTGACCCACTCATGCCTACACTAGCCATCCAGTTCTTTTGGCTTCCTTCTACATTTCTCTGGGCTCTGGAGGAAGAGTAATCAGTAAACCCAAGCTAACCTGGCAGCAGCGTAACTCTGTTAGCGTTCAGGCCCCGATTGACAGCTACAGTATCAGGATACTTCACTAGTCCCACTACATGGGGAAGACAGGAGGGCGCTTGTTGTTTTGTCTGTCTCCCCTCCAGCAGTATCATCCCCTCCCACCTAAGTCCTACTGGCATGGAGGCGAAACGCAACCCTCTGGAAACTATTTTGTTCGCTGTCTGACTGCCAGCCAGTGCAGATGCCCAATGGTTCAATGGGTTCAAGTAAGGCTCGTCTCTTTTTTAATTTAACTAGGCAAGTCAGTTAAGAACAAATTCTTATTTACAATGACGTCCTACCGGGGAACAGTGGGTTAATGGCCTTGTTCAGGAGCAGAACAACAGATTTTTACCTTGTCAGCTCAGGGATTCGATCCACCAACTTTTCGGTTACTGGCCCAACGCTCTAACCACTATGCTACCTGCCGCCCCGTATATATATATGCTGAACGGTTAACGTTCTGTCACGAGAATTCCAAACTATCTCCTGCAATTTTCAGCTTTAAGCAACACGTGGTAGTAGCAGCCAAAAAGACTCCGCTTCCCCCATGTATTGTCCATATATCTGTGAGCAGGCCCACTTCCTCCAGGTATTGTGTTGCTGCTGTGTTTCCTATATGCGCAACTCCTATTCTTCCTTTTAGGCAGCTATATTGCTGAGTCAGACCCCTCTGTTATCTGTCATCTTCCTGGGGCGTCACTCTCTCCCTCAACAACAGGCTCTACCAGGAAAGACAGGCCTGGATTGGAGTAATATCAACATGCTCCAAGACGTGTGAACTCCAGAGCAGCGTTCTGCATGTAAGTGTATAATCCTTCCTTGACACTCCGCAGGATAGGAGCATGTGGTTTCAAAGGGGGGGATGTGAACCCTGTGTGTCCCTAGGCTAAACACTGATACAACCTCTGTTAGAAAACAGTCACGGTGCTCAGGACCCAACAAAGAGACCGTTTCAGCTCCACCTAACCAAATGTACAAACTCAATTTAGCCCAAATGGTGTTTTCCATCTCTTCTATTGAAATAGTCAGACACCTTTTTATTTGCAGACAAAAGTGCAACCTAGTGTGATGGGGGGGAATCTTTTATTTAAATCCTCTTGCAAAGTATATTTTTGTCAAAAGAGCCTAGATATTCACTGAAGTATCATAGCTGTTAAATTCTCCATTTTAGCAGGCGCTCTTATTCAGAGACTTTCAGGAACAATTAGTGTTAAGTGCCTTGCCCAAGGACACATTGACAGATTTTTCACGTAGTCGGCTCAGGGATTCAAACCAGCGACCTTTCAGGTACTGGACCAACGCTAATAACCGCTAGGCTACCTATCTGTTAGTACTTAACCAACGATGCAGTAGGCCACAGTAATCCAAGTAAAGTAGTAGCATTGTGCCTAATGCTAAATAACATTGTAGGAACCAACAATTGTACTCAATTTATCAGCTATAAGGTTTTTTTCTTTTTCTTGTGGTATAATCAGTACATGTTGCCACTACTACTGTATTGTAGTCAGTCCAGGGAAAGGAAGTAGTTGGAGCCTGGATTTCCTGTTTCAGCTGAAGCCAAGAACTCTGAGGAGGTTTGTTTGAGCTTCAGGTTCTGACTCATGTAATGACGGATGGGTTGCATATTGCTGTCGTGACACATCGGTCGTAGGACCCATCATCTGTAGCCTAAACAGTTATCAGGATTTTTATTTTGGAAAAGAGACTTAAAACAAAAAAGGAAGATAGCATTTCAGCTGTCAGATGGTTCGAATTACGAAGCTGTTAATCGCTGATGCAGCTATTGTATATTTAAGTCATTTAAGTGTTATAATATGGTATACATAAAAAAAAAAATTAAAAAAGCTTTATGGGGCAATATATTTAATCCTATTGATTAAATAGATGGCACGCCTCAACTTGTTACATTTGGACAACATTTGTTGTTGTGAGGGCTGTTGGCACTTATTTCGAAGGGATTATGAAAGCACCCTTGTCTATCACCCTATTTACATTCCTAACCCTGTGGTCTTGTGTGTCCTAACCCTAGAGTTACAGTGGTCCCATGGTTGGTGGACAGGGCCAAAGTGCAGCCAGAAGAATCTGGCAGCCAGAGATTCCCCACGGCTGCAGCTAGCACTGCCATGACGTCACTGGCTGAGTGCCAGCTGTACAGTTTTGGTGGCACCCACCGTCTGCTTTGTGGGCCCGTGCGCGGCTGAAAGTGCAGCGCAGCAGACCGTGCTGAAATGCTCCCTTTGTGACACAGGGTTTACCTCAGGGCACAGAGGGAGGCCCGGGGAACAGGCCAGCAGAGCGGCCGGCCCTCCTGCAGCCAGGCAGCCATGCCCCTGGAGGACGCCCATTGTTCCCCTGCTCTCCAAACAAAGCCTGCCCCCCGTGCCTCTGCCCCAGTGCTGTGACACACCAGCCCACCGCACCACGCATTGTTGCTCTAACAAACCCACTCCCAAATGTCATTACATATGAATTTTCTTTCTTCTCTTTTACACTCCATTTACTTTCTGTTGAATTGGCTATCCCTCCCAAAAATACAGCCTTACTCTGTGGCCGCCGCACATTTTGTGTCCTGCGAGTATCAGATAACAAGGCAACTTATCAGGCCAGAGAAATGAGACATATTTCTCTCAGGCAATCTATCTCAGCATTCATTTTCACTCCTCTGAGAATAAGACACAGGAATGACAAAAAGGGACCAAATGATACACCGTTTCCACTGACAACTTATTTAGTTTCCATGGCTTTTAGTTAAGATGGTCACTTCTAGTTTAAGACAAAATCTCTTTTAGAATAGTAGAAGGATGATGATTTGCAATCAGATGAAGTGGTGAGAGATTCTTGTTACAGCAGTGTAGGCCTATCATTCCCACATTCAGAACGTAAATCACCTGTGGATTTGATAGCATGCTGACGAGACCAATGGTTCTTCAAAGACATGTCAATTTAACATGTTGTGGTTGGGATAAAAGTCCAGGTATTTAACATAGATTCAGATAGGCTGATGTAATTTAGGGAGCCAGGTTATCCAAGTGACTTTCTAAGGCAGTGGATGCTTCGGTGTGTCAGGCCTTCCCCCTTTTCCCTATACAAAGACAGAATAACAAGGAGAAAATAGCTGGCAAACTCAAAAATCTACCATATTGTAATGCCATTGATAAGCTAAATTAAGCAGATAGCACCGACTGGGCACACAGGAGCCATATGGTGCCTCTACTGCCTGTTGCAGGCATAACAATAGGCTGGCCTAGACAGTGAGGGGCAAACACAGCCGAACAAATGGTCGTTAGTCCACATTTCCACAGCTGGGAGGGGTAAAACCAAACGTCTGGATTTGCATATTTTTTTCCCTCTTCTACAGGTGCTTGAAGTACTAAACCAGATGTCAACGGACTGAAGAGTAGGACTGTTTGCCCATGGTGATTCAACAGTTTCATACGCACTGGCGTAGCACACAATCCCTGCAGCCCACGTAAGGCGGGGTGGCCCACGAGCCTTTGGGGTTGGGGTCCAACCAGAGGTTGGGGCGCCCCAACAAAATATTTAGAATTACAGGAAATTAGCTTTAAAATTGGAACATTTTCTCTCAGACGCATGGAAAAATGTGAAAAATAGCATGAGATTAGCTATTAAACTGCAAATGTTTCTCTCTGCCACATGGCAAAGAAATAACAATAATAAAAAATATACATTTTTGTTGCTCGGACCTTCCGGGGGCCCCGCGAAACTACGCTACGCCACTGTCCATATACTCTCAGCCTGAACCCAGCAAAGATAATAAAATACCCTATTTCCCTCCATCCATCCATCCCTCCCCTCTTCCAAAGTTACCCACAGTCCTCCACTCCCAGAAGTAACTGGTGAGTTTTGCACCTCCCCCCACCCCTCTGATTTCAGAAGCGGTTTGAAGTCCCCCTTGGCTAGACATATTTATTTCAAGCTTTATTTTCAATCTAAAAACTAAGTCCAAATTTAGGAAAGTGATAATGACATTAACGTTAGTGACATACCAATTGTCAGATTGAAAAACAGTTTCATAACATATCATATGAGAAAAAAAATTAAAACAAGTAAAGCTGAACACTGGAACACATTTGACTCAAGTCAGTATTTCACTAAAGAGATCTGTTAATTATCTAATTGAGATGAGATGTTTCACATTATTGTTTCAAAATCAGCAGGTTATTAAAATTTGATTTACACATGATCAAAACAAACTTCCAATCTAATCCATGGGCTCATGGAATAATTGCAGGCATATTTTCTTTGATGAGAGAATGGTGATTAAATTAAATGAAACACTGTACTTATCATAGCATTCATAAACCAAATTACAAAAGATCTCCATTTGCTTCTTGGACTCATGAAATCACAGGAGGGTTAGAGGCTGTATTACACACTTGTACCTAGTCGAATGAATCATTAACGAAGGCAAAGGCCCTCTGTAATATAGACTTTCTCCTTCACACATAATGTACCACTTAGTAAAAATAATGATAATATGTTTGTTTTTATATGAAAATCTTAAAATAACTTAAGAAAAAATCATTCGGTGGTGAATATGATTGCAAAACTGTTTACACATCCAAACACTACTGTAAACAGAAAGATATCACACAACAATAATTCCCCCAGGCAATAAGTTACTGATTAGGATACAATATTACATCATCGACATGTTATATTGTACGAATAAAATGTGTACTTACAGATGTCAAAGGGCCAAATGAAAACCCGAAATGCAACAAGTCCTCTTGACTTGTATGCTTTTTTTTTGCGCCAGGAAAGCAAAATATCCTTGACGGCAACTCCCTCCCTATTGGGGGGAAAACACAATCAAAAGTGTCTGAATAACTTATATCATGTAAAAGCAACAATATGTGTTCTACAGTAATTATACGACGATGTACTGTGGCGCCGTCGTAATATACAAAGGAGTCTTCAGATTATTATTTTTATTTTGAAATGTCAAAGATTTTCATGCAATGCCGGACGACGTCTCGGCACAAAGTGAAAGCGACGGATCTCCGATGTATACTAGTTCAGCCAGCCAATATAACACGCTTGTAGTTTCTACAATCTATTTCACCAGTGGCCTACTTCTATTAGATAGGCTACATATTTTTTTTAATATATATACACTATAGTCATTCTTAAATATTTTCCAATTAAATCTGACTACTGATTTTCCAGTTGCCTACAAACGCATCACAATAAGTTATCATACAAAGTAGTTGGAAACTTACCTTAAACACCTCTAAAAACGGGTTAATTGTCACAATTTACGCTGTTTTACGATTTTGCTGTAAGAACTGAGATGTTTTTTTTCAGAACTGACAAGGTATTTTTTCTCCAGACCAGCCGGCGAGTGCGTAAAATTCGCCGCGTATCTACAGGGATGCGAAGTATGCGCGGAATGGGAGCAGGAATGAAATGAACGCAAAGATTGAGTTTTCGGGGCGGGGCGTGAGTGGCGTCATTCTAAACTCTGAAGCCATTGACCAGACCGGTGGGAGGGACTGTACACATTCAACAAAAGAACAGTAGTGCGCCCAAACTTCCTTCAAAATACAAAACGAAAAATCTGTGCATATTATACCTAGACTATCCACTAACTCTCTTTGATATTTCTGTTTTGAAAAAAAAAAAACAACTTTGATTCTAAGAATGATCCACGAACTAATAAGACTGTTGGTTGGCATTATACTATCAATAGGATAACTTTCTTTCCAAATAGACATTGTAAAAAAAATTAACAAAAAAAAAGTTGTAGGTATTTATTTTGTAGCAGAAAATAGAACGTTCCCGTCAACCCAGCAATGCACCTGAATTGTTATTATCATGGCATGTCTGTTGGTGTCAAGTCTATATATAATATATTATATGCCATTTAGCAGACGCTTTTATCCAAAGCGACTTACAGTCATGTGTGCATACATTCTACGTATGGGTGGTCCCGGGAATCGAACCCACTACCCTGGCGTTACAAGCACCATGCTCTACCAACTGAGCTACAGAAGGACCACCCAACCTTCCATCCTGCAGCATGTGGATGGAACTGTACCTACAGCAGACCATTACTTTTGACCATTACAAAAGGCTGTAAGGTCATAAACGGAGAGGGAGTGTTTCACAACCACTTGTTTGCAAACGTGTAAAAGCCAACTCATCTTTAAAGGAGATAAATCATCACAATTAGCTTAAGGACATTTTTTTTAGTTAAACGTTTATACCTCTATCTAATCATACCAACATTTATGAATTAATATGCACCCTTGCAGCACTGCCTCTGACTTTTAAGGAGTTGTTTTTTGAAACTCATCCCAGCTCAGGTTTCAGCCCTGGGGCTCTTAAGCCATGTCTTCAGATGAGGAGGGTCTTGGCACAAAGCCAAGAGGTATTCCTGGGTCATGACCTGAGTCAGCAGCCACAACCTGACACCAGGGCATCCTGACCCCTCTCAGAGCCAGTCTCTTTATCCACAGCAGGGGACAGATAAGAATGTCCTCCCCATTTCTCAAATCGCTCAGCAATACACGCCTGCACACAATCACGCTCACACAAACACACACGTAAATAGAAGCGCGCCGCACGGACGCACACACAGGCACAGAGGATATGACGCTGCGTTGTCAATATAATACACATGCAGAGCAATTTTCATGGAAACCAGAAACATGACTGAAAACGGTCATGATTAAGTAGAGAACCGCTTGCCTCTCCATCATAAGTGTGTTGATGTTTAATGTCTCTGCTGGCTTAAATTGACCCCTGTCACCCTGAGGTCAGAGGTTAAATTGGCCTGATTTACTACCCTATACCGGTGACGTAAGATCTCTCCTAATCCATCTCCCAGAACAGCCACCAATATAATAGATCCTGGGAGTTAAATACTTAGGGGAATGGACAGGGGATGAAACACATGGAGAACATTATATATTGTATAATAAACGTTATATTGTATAAAATAAAAATGCTACGGTGCTCTGCCTTCATTTCCTCTTCTCTGCCTCGGCCCGTGACAGTCCCTTGGCTGCAGTGTCATGAACTGGCTACTTGTTTTGAACATCATTTGCCTTCGACAGAAGAGCTGGTCAATTAGAGCTCAGCATGTGAGCAGTCGCCATCTTGTGGTCAGAAGAAAGCAGTGTTGATCTGGGTAAATAGAATGACAGGAAGGGATGCGGCAATGCTTGAGCATCCAAATGCTTTCCGGTCATTGGAAATTGAGCCTCTGGGACAGTCATTTGAATTTGAACCATACAGTGATTGAGCATAGTTCAACTTCTTGTTTTTTCACAGGCAGCATAAATTCACTTCATTATTACACTGTCGTTATACCACAAGGTCATCTGATGGGACAAACATATGACAGTTGTTAACGGGAGCAGATTTTCTGACATTTAAAGCTCGGGGTGGACTACGCAGGATTTATGTAATTGTTTTAAATTGGTCATATAATCCACTCTTTCAATAACTTAGATGGCACCTGCATTCTCTATGCACATCCATGTATATCAAATGGTCTGATAAACTAAGTGTACTTCATTGAAGGGTATGTACATTCATGGTCATGGTTCTTCTAGTGGATTGTGTTACAGAAAAACTGGTTAGCTGCAGGCCTTTTCAATGGGACATTTGAAGGGGTTGATGTCACTATACACATACAGTGCATTCAGAATGTATTTGAGACCCCTTGACTTTTTAAAACGTTGTTATGTTAAAGGCTTATTTAGTAAAATTGATTAAATTGTCCCCCCCCTCAATATTCTACAGACAATACCCCATAATGACAAAGCAAAAACACTTTTAGTCAAGAAAATTTATGAACTATCATAAATATCATATTTACATAGTTATTCAGACCCTTTACTCAGTACTTAGTTGAAGCACCTTTGGTCGCGATTACAGACTCAAGTCTTCCTGGGTATGATGCTACAAGCTTGGCACACCTGTATTTCAGGAGTTTCTGCATTCTTCTCTGCAGATCCTCTCATGCTTTGTCAGGTTGGATGGGGAGCGTCACTGCACAGCTATTTTCAGGTCTCTCCAGAGATGTTTGATTGGGTTCAAGGCTGGACCACTCAAGGACATTCAGAGACTTGTCCCGAAGCCACTCCTGTGTTGTTTTGGCTGTGTGCTTAGGGTCGTTGTATTGTTGTAAGGTGAACCTTCACCCCAGTCGGAGGTCCTGAGAGCTCTGGAGCAGGTTTTCATCAAGGATCTCTCTGTACTTTGCGGCATTCGTCTTTCCCTCAAACCTGACTAGTCTCCCTGCCACTGAAAAACATCGCCACAGCATGATGCTGCCACCACGTTTCACCGTAGGGATGGTGCCAAGTTTCCTCCAGGCCAAAGCATTCAATCTTGGTTTCATCAGGCCAGAGAATCTAATTTCTCAAGGTCTGAGTCCTTTAGGTAACTTCTGGAAAACTCAAAGCAGGTGGTCATGTGCCTTTTACTGAGGAGTGGCTTCCGTCTTGCCACTTCGCCATTAAGGCCTGATTGTTGGAGTGCTGCAGAGATGGCAGAGATGGCTTTCCTTCTGGAAGGTTCTCCCATCTCCACAAAGGAACTCTGTCAGAGTGACCATTGGGTTCTTGGTCACCTCCCTGACCAAGGCCCTTCTCCCGTATGCTCAGTTTGGCTGGACAGCCTGCTCTAAGAAGAGTGTTGGTGGTTCCAAACAACTTCCATTTAAGAACGATGGGGGCTACTGTGTTCTTGGGGACCTTCAATGCTGCTGAAATTTTCTGGTACCCGTCCCCCGATCTGTGCCTCAACACAATCCTGTCTCAGAGCTCTACAGACAATTCCTTCTATCTCATGGCTTGGTTTTTTGCTCTGACATGCACTGTCAAGTGGGGGTTCTTATATAGACAGGTGTGGGCCTTTCCAAATCATGTCCAATCAATTTAATTTATCACAGGTGGGCTCCAATCAAGTTGTAGAAACATCAAGGATGGTCAATGGAAACAGGATGCACCGGAGTTAAATTTCAAATCTCATAGCAATGGGTCTGAATAAGTAAGTAAGTAAGTAAGGTACTTTTTATTTTTAATAAATTAACAGTTTTCACGTTGTCATTATGGGGTAGTGTGTAGATTGATGAGGAAAATGTTTTTATCCATTTTTAGAAAAAGGCTGTAACATATCAAAATGTGGAAAAAGTCAAGGGGTCTGAATACTTTCCAAATGCACAGTAAATACATGAATGTTTGTGCACCAATCGTCTCTCTGATTCATAGTCCACAGGGCTGCTTGTGATGTTACGGGTGAATGCCTCAGCCTTTGATGTGGCCCTGCTTTCTTAGCAGCATGTGAAAATCCCAACACTTGAAGGAGAAAGGGCAGCCAGGTTACATGACCCCTAGCGAAACAGGCCTAACAGAGCAGACATTGTGTGCGTTTCCATGGAGTTATTATGGTGTTTAGCCTACATGTGTTCAGCTTTTTCCAAAAACGAATGATCAACCTCACATGCAAATAAAGGAGGCCAAAGGTATCACATTTTCTTCTTCACATCCCTGCCAATGGTCCCTTCTCTTCCTCTGCTGTACTCTCTATACTCTTACGCCTGCTAAAAGGTGAGGTACGAGAGGCAGAGACTCGGCAGATGCACAAGCTCTGCTGTGAGGAAAAGTAATGAAAAGAATAAAGGGGAGAGGGATGTAGAGGGAGAGAGATAGGGGTAATTACCCTCTAATGGGGGTAACACTAGTATTCAGCAGTCAGGGCACCTTACACGACCAGTCAATTACTCTGCTGTCGTTTTCTGTTATTTTCTCTCTATAGGGCGGACGTGTACTCAAATGTACTGAAAGCTCTCTCCCTTAGCTTTAGTGATAATAGCTCAGTAGTGAATGTGTCAGAGGCAGAGCAATTGGAAACTAACGTTATGATGGTCGTAGTGGCTTCATACTAGCCGGACTGCCATCTGGCTTCAACTGAGAAATAAAGCATAGCTCTACCCTATTCTTAAAGGGACAACCAAATATCATATAGGTTGCACTAACAGACATGACCTGGTACATTGGTGCACTGGTTTACTTTCACCTTTAAAATGATCAAATACAGAAAGAACCTTGTTTTTCTGCAGTTTTCCCCCCCAACAGTGACCACCTGCTCCCAATCTTTAATAGTATCGCAGAGCTGACCATCTTTAATAGTATTGTAGAGGTCACTCAGCTCTATTGTAGAATATATGACAGGAAAGGCTGAGACCCGCTAGAAATACTGCTCTGATCAAACCTCAGCTTCCTAAAATATATCCTTTTCTGAAGAGGGAAGTGAGGCCGCTGGTAACATTACAGTAATGGAATAACATTCAATCACCATAATATCCAGACAATGTTTTATTTCAGAATTAACAGATGAGCAATAGAAACTATGGATGAATTAACTCAAAATACAAAAGCTTGTAGTGTATATCATTTGAAAAAGTGTTCGCAAAACCCCCAATTCTCACACATTTGACAAATCTTTAAGACCTCTGCATTAGTGAGCGAGGTCACACTTTATTTGGATAGTCCGGATTATCCATCTGTAGATGCTCTACAGACTATATGTTTATAAGGTTACGGTTAGGGTAAAGAATAAGGGTCAGGGTTAAGGTTATGATTAGGAGGTACAGTGCATTCAGGAAGGATTCAGACCACCTCCCCTTTTTTCGCGTTTTGTTACGTTAGCCTTTTCTAAAATAGATCATTTGTTCCCTCAATTTACACACAATACTCCATAATGACAAAGCGGTTCTGAATAACCTGTTTTCGCTTTGTCATTATAGGGTATTGTGTATAGATTGATGAGGGGGGGACTATTTAATCCATTTTTAGAATAAGGCTGTAATGTAACAAAATGTGGAAAAAGTCAAAGGGTCTGAATACTTTACGATCGCACTGTAGTGGAAATGTTACTGATTGTCTATAGAGCAGTGATCTCCAAGGCATTCCTAGTCTAAATCGCCAAACGTTTCTGTAAACAAAAAAACAGTGGTAAGCCTTGCGTTCCTATTTTATTAATTAATCTTGCGCTGTCAGTGGTAGACGCACTCGATTCAGCTGCCCTGTATGCCGGGTAGGCGATGTGTTCCCATTTCATATGTCTGAAGGTACAAACTATGCCTTCCCGGTGGGAGCAAATCAAGTGAAGTGTAGGTCGACCACTGGCCAATCGAATGGCTCAGATTAACATATCTGCAGTAAAAGTAGCAGGCGTAAAAGAACGCTACAGCAAAGTTGAGGCTGTAAGATTTTTAAACGTTTAAAAACCATGACCAGAGAGAGACTCAACAAATACAGCAAAGAATGAGTAGGAAAGTGTATCGATTGGCTTGCTTTATTATTAGCGGCTTCTGTCTTTTTTAATAGAGGAATATCTCACTTTCTCTGTTCATAGGAGTAACAACATGAATTTGTGCACGACACAGAAATAATGCGGCGCGACTCGAGTTTTCGCCATCAGCTGGAAGACGGTGGCCCTTCTTGGTCAGTGTCAGCGGAGGAAAGAGAGAGCAGACAGATGTTGAGTGACGGACCCTCAGTCTGCTGCTTTTTCCCTCCGCTGAGACTGACCATCAGATGCAGGCACCGTGAGACCAGTAAAACAGAAAAAGTTAATTATTTAAAATGTACGCTCACTCAGCCATGCTTCACAAGTAATACAACAACTCATCTATTATTGGTGTGATCCTATAGCCTACATCAAATATATATATATTTTTTTAATGGTCTGAAGAATAACAATGCATTGGCACGGCAATTCAAGCAAAGCCAATATGCAGTGATAATGTTCTGTACCTCATTAATTACCTCCTCATTAATACAGTGCTGTTTTTAATAGGGTGATGTTGCATAGGTTTACGTTCAAGTTATTATTTTTTTTATACATTTTCCACAGTAGAGCTCGGCTTGCATTTTGACTCAGAAACTAATGGACTCCAAAAGGGTTGGTGACCACTGCTGTAGAACATCTACAGATGGACTATCCAAACAAAGTGTTAGCGTGAGGGAGACCTTCCGTTTCTTTACAAGGTTGTTTTAACATTACAACATTTTAGGAATGTGGTTACTAAAACATTTAACATATATGAGACATGCAAAGCAGTTTTGAGAATAAAGTAAGAGAGCATATTCAATCACAGTCAGCACTTTAAGTGGTGTCTTCCTAATAAATGGCATGCAGTACAGTCTTTTTATTTTAAAAAAGGAACTTATCCACTAGTGAAAGTAGAAAACAGCTAAGTAATTGAGACGGTCAGGTGCACACAAAAGCACAATACATGTAGGTTAACAAACATTTGTTTAGTAAATAAATTAAACAGGCTTTAGCGATGGAAACATGAAGAAATTTCATCACAATATCAACCTTTTGAAATATGACATTACGAAAAAAATATGGAATTTTCATCTATTAAAAATATAATTAAAAAAACAATGACTGTTTTTACTTAGGCTAATATGCATTCATTTAACAAAAATGCATACAGTATGTAGTGTATTTTAAAATGGCAAACAGCACATACAATAGTAGAAGTTATTATTATAGCACATAAAATATTTGGAATGGAATCTATAAAAAAAATATTGATAATACCAACGCTGAATGTCCTGAATTGGTTCGTAGTGTTCTTTGCAAGGGACTACTTCCCTTGAAGCATGTAATTGGGGAAAAACGCTTAAAACTTGAATGTGATACCCCATAAAATGAGTCACCCCCAACACAGCATATTCACTCCACGTTTCTGTACCTGGTGAAGAGGTTGTACAGCACCCTCAGGGTTGACTTGAGGTCACAGTTCACGATATCTGGGAAATAAGGGAATTAATAAGATTTAAATAAACACAGACAATCTCTCTAAAAAAAAATGTTTTGATAGCGTCAATACCAGTAAAATCTTTATTTTTTTTAATTGTTAATTGAATTCTATCAGGATATGCGGTATAAAGGAAATGTTTTGACCATGAGAAATGATTCAGGTACAACACCGACCATGAATGTGTTTCAACACCCATTCACAGACACACTACTACATAATACTAAGGACAAATGAACAAAGACGCACAAACCCCAACAAGTAAACATATCCATTAAGGGGCTTGGTGTGTAGTGCTTTTACTTTAGCAATGTGTGGCATTTAAGATTTACTGAATGGATTTGTACCATAGAGGAGCATATAGCCAATTCTCTCCGAACAGTTCGACTGAAAGATACAGCAATATTATCACATAAGTTTTGCTTTCAGGGAATCTTGCCTGACAGAATTCTCACAAAATAAATACTGGACTTTAAATTAGGAGGCAAATGTATTGCGCCATTATGGTTTTGCACCAAATTTCCAGAATTAATCATCTTCTTAAAAATAAGAAAAAGGACAAAAAAAATTAAAAGTAATACAAAAAAATAATTGTCCATGGGAACTATATAAACAGCATCCTAAAGGAAAACACCTACCTTCAGGTCTAGGTTTGGGTCTCTCCAAACCTCCGTCTTGCATCAGCTCAAAAGAGAAGGACACGTTGTGCACCTGCGTGAGAAACACAATGACAACAACATTATACAACAGAAGAGCAAGCCACACACAGGCAGGCCTAGAGTATGAGGAAACAGCTCCTAAACCATAACACACCTATACAATTCACACAAGTCATTACAGCTCCCCTACCACAGGTTCCTAGGTGTGTAAACATCAGCTCCATAAACCCATAAGCTCTTTACAGCTGGACAAACAGTCACTCAGCACCAGGCAAAAAGGAGGGGGAGTTCTATCAGAATTTGGTTGTTGTTTGGTTCATGTAAAAGTGTGGTACCGAGTGTCAGTACAGAATGTGGGAAGCCTTGGAACAGACCAGCTAGGAGGTGAAGGCAATTAAGGAAATATGGAGTGGATAATTAGTAGCCAAAGCTTAAGAGAAAGAGAGCGCTTGAGACAGAAGAAAGAGTGAGAGAGCGAAAGAAAACAAGAGAGTTAAAATTCAAGCAATACAGAGACTGACCATTGGAGGATTCCTTCAGGCGAGTACCAGGGACTCCTATATAGCAGCTGTCCCTGAAAAGACCCCTTGTCCCTTCTCCCCCCTCTCCCTGCATTAGCGCTAATCTCCTGGCCACTTATTGATTTTCTGTGCAGGAGCAGATTACAGATGCTGCCTGCCGGGTGCCCACTGCCTGGCACAGCACAGCCGGCTGGAGAGGACCCAGTCTCAGGCCTGACAGGGCGTCCCTTTAGAAAGCCTGCTAAGAATAGAGGCTTTGGGCTGCACATTGTCTGTCTGACAATATGGAATAATCTTCATGATAAATACTAATATCAGCAAATAGAATTAATCACTGAGGGATTAGCCATCTTGAAGTAAAAAATTATGCAAATGTTTGAATTAAACAATTAGGGCCTGAAAAAAACAATAATTTGCTGGAAATGTATGAAATGGAACAAAACAAAGACTAGTGTGTTCACTGTCATTAAAGTGTACCACACTGAGCAAAGATAAATGTCAACATACCTGTTGTTCAAAGTTCTCAGGAGTCAGGAAGAAATTATAGAGTGGAACAAAGTAGCCCTCCAGCAATCCCATCAGCAGAACAAGGTACACACCGTCAGCAAACTAAAGAATAAAAAAAACATGCTTATTCATATCAATATACAAGAGGTATGATTCTAATTAGATACAGTAGAAGTCGGAAGTTTACATACACTTAGGTTGGAGTCATTAAAACTCGTTTTTCAACTACTCCACAAATTTCTTGTTAACAAACTATGGTTTTGGCAAGTCGGTTAGCACATCTACTTAGTGCACGACAAGTAATTGTTCCAACAATTGTTGAGACAGATTATTTCACTTAATCTCAATTCCAGTGGGTCAGAAGTTTACATACACAAATTTGACTGTGCCTTTAAACAGCTTGGAAATTCCAGAAAATTATGTCATGGCTTTAGAAGCTTCTGATAGGCTAATTGACATAATTTGAGTCAATTGGAGGTGTACCTGTGGATGTATTTCAAGGCCTACCTTCAAACTCCGTGCCTCTTTGCTTGACATAATGGGAAAATCAAAATAAATCAATTGTAGACCTCCACAAGTCTGATTCATCCTTGGGAGCAATTTCCAAATGCCTGAAGGTACCACGTTCATCTGTACAGACAATAGTACGCAAGTATAAACACCATGGGACCACACAGCCGTCATACCGCTCAGGAAGGAGACGCATTCTGTCTCCTAGAGATTAACGTACTTTGGTGTGAATAGTGCAAATCAATTCCAGAACAACAGCAAAGGGCCTTGTGAAGATGCTGGAGGAAACAGGTACAAAAGTATCTATAACCACAGTAAAACAAGTCCTATATCGACACAACCTGAAAGGCCGCTCAGCAAGGAAGAAGCCACTGCTCCAAAACCACCATAAAAAAGCCAGACTATGGTTTGCAATTGCACATGGACAAAGGAAGGCTTTTGATACTGTTAACCATAAGATTCTCATCACAAAATTGTCCAAGTTCAACTTTTCCCCTGATGCCTTGAGATGGATGAAATCATACCTTGAAGTCAGAACTCAGTGTGTCAGAGTGAGCAATGAGCTGTCGCCCACTCGTAGCTATGATGTGGGCGTGCCCCAAGGGTCAATACTGGGGCCCCTCCTGTTCAGCCTGTACATTAATGATCTGCCTTCTGTATGTACTGGGTCTGAAGTTCAAATGTATGCAGATGATACAGTGATATATGTGCATGCAAAGAGCAAACAACAAGCTGCACAAGAACTCACTACTGTAATGGTCCAGGTTACAAAGTGGCTCTGTGACTCGTGTTTGCATCTCAATGTGAAAAAAACTGTTTGCATGTTCTTCACAAAGAGGGCAAAAGATGCTACTGAGCCAGATGTCTATGTGTCAGGGGAGAAGCTCCAGGTGGTATCCGATTTTAAGTACCTTGGCATCATACTTGATTCCAACCTCTCTTTTAAAAAGCATGTGAAAAAGGTAATTCAAATAACTAAATTCAATCTAGCTCATTTCCGATTTATACGAAATTGTTTGACTACAGAGGTAGCAAAACTGTACTTCAAATCTATGATACTCCCCCACTTAACATACTGCTTGACTAGTTGGGCCCAAGCTTGCTGTACAACATTAAAACCTATTCAGTCTGTCTACAAACAGGCGCAAACAAGTGCTTGATAGGAAGCCCAATAGCCATCATCATTGTCACATCCTTAGAAAACATGAGCTCTTGAGTTGGGAAAATCTTGTGCAATACACCGACGCATGTCTTGTATTCAAGATCCTTAATGGCCTGGCTCCCCCTCCACTCAATATGTTTGTTAAACAAAAAACCCAGACATATGGCAGCAGATCCACAAGGTCTGCCATGAGAGGTGACTGTATAGTTCCCCTAAGGAAAAGCACCTTTAGTAAATCTGCATTCTCTGTGAGAGCTTCCCATGTCTGGAATACACTGCCATCAGACACACATAACTGCACCACATATCACACTTTCACAAAATGCTTGAAGACATGGCTAAAGGTCAATCAGATTTGTGAACATGGTCCCTAGCTGTGTGTTGCCGCTTTCCATGTTGTCTGTAGCTTGTGAGGTATGGAAACACTTTGTTGCTTTTATGAATTTTGTCTTGCTGCTTTTTGTTCTATGTTGCTCTGTCTGTATGCTATGTCTTGCTTGTCCTATGTTGCTATGTCTATGGTGCTATTGTCTATATTGTAATTGTTTTTAATAACCTGCCCAGGGACTGCGGTTGAAAATTAGCCGGCTGGCTAAAACCGGCACTTTTACTGAAACGTTGATTAATGTGCACTGTCCCTGTAAAAATAAAATAAACTAAACTAAAAACTAAACAAAGGTCGTACTTTTTGGAGATATGTCCTCTGGTCTGATGAAACAAAAATAGAACTGTTTGGCCATAATGACCATTGCTATGTTTGGTGGAAAAAGGGGGAGGCTTGCAAGCCAAAGAACACCATCTCAACCGTGAAGCGTGGGAGTGGCAGCATCATGTTGTGAGGGTGCTTTGCTGCAGGAGGGACTGGTGCACTTCACAAAATAGATGGCATCATGAGGATGGACAATTATGTGGATATATTGAAGCAACATCTCAAGACAGTCAGGAAGTTAAAGCTTGGTCGCAAATGTGTCTTCCAAATGGACAATGACCCCAAGCATACTTCCAAAGTTGTGGCAAAATGGCTTAAGGACAACAAAGTCAAGGTATTGGAGTGGCCATCACAAAGCCCTGACCTCAATCCTATAGAATAGTGGGCGGAACTGAAAAGCGTGTGCGAGCAAGGAGGCCCACAAACCTGACTCAGTTACACCAGCTCTGTCAGGAAGAATGCGCCAAAATTCACCCAACTTATTGTGGGAAGCTTGTGGAAGGCTACCAGAAACGTTTGACCCAAGTTAAACAATTTAAAGGCAATGCTATCAAATACTAAATGAGTGTATGTAAAATTCTGACCCACTGGGAATGTGATGAAATAAATAAAAGCTGAAATGGATCATTCTCTCTACTATTATTCTGACATTTCACATTCTAAAAATAAAGTGGCGATCCGAACTGACCTAAAACAGGGAATGTTTACTAGGATTAAATGTCAGGAATTGTGAAAAACTGAGTTTAAATGTATTTGGCTAAGGTGTATGTAAACTTCCGACTTCAACTGTAATTCTAGTTCATACTGTACCTGTGTGTCCAGTTCAGCCACCTCCAGATTGAGTTTGTTCAAGTGTTTGTTCACAAAGGTGATGAGAGTCTGTGGAAACAGCAGTCATTTCTGTGAGGCACGCCAACAGTACAACAGAAAACTCTACTACTACTACTACTACTACTAATATTAACACACACTACCTTTTTTACCACATTGAGCTTGTCCGGAGCGTGATCAAACAGGGTGTCGAAAGCATCTCGCTCTTAATGGATGGAGAGAACAGTCATACCGTTACTCACAGAAACAAGATAAAAAGCATCAAGGTCGTCATATACTGAAAACAGCGATTTAAAATAAAAACAAGTGTCAAATTTACTGCGACTGATTAAAAGATGCATTGGGAGAGAATAGACCAAGTAGAAGACATACCATGTCTGCCAGATAAAGCCCTGAGGGAAAAAAGACAAAACAAGATATAAAAGCTCCATTTGGTCAACAAGGACAGCTCACGAAGAACTTCATTAAAATGTCCACATTAGCCTACTTTACATTCTAGTAATTTAGCAGACGGACGCTCTTATCCAGTGAGAATTACAGTAGTGAGGGAGTACATTTTCATACTGGTCCCCCATGGGATTCGAACCCACAACCCTGGCGTTGCAAGTGCCTTGCCACATGGGATTATTCCACAACTACTAAATCTTTAAAATTATTACCAATTCTACAATGTAATCCTCACAAATATTCCTGATAGGCATCAGTCTGGAATTTTCTCTAATGACCTTAGTGATCACTGTTTTACAGCCTGTGTCTGTAATGGCTGCTCAATGAAACAACCTGTCTTGATTGTCATAGACACTTGCTAAAAAACTTTAAATGAGCAAGACTTCCTTCATGAACTGGCCTCTAAAATGATATAGAATCAGCTTGATCCCCTCTGTCGAAGACACTTGGACCTTCTTTTCTTGATATTTTCAGTGGTATTGTTAACAAAAACGCTCCCAGAAAGAAAATTAGTATTAAAAACCGGTCTAGCCCCTGGTTCGACTGGGATCTTGCAGAGTTACTCCACCTCAAGAATTGCATTTGGCGAAAGGCTCGGCACACGCATACTCCGGCTGACTTTAAGGAGCAGTTCTCTCTCTGTGGGTCTAACCCCAATAAGTTCTGGAAAACATTTAAAGACCTGGGGAATAAACCCTCCTCCTCACAGTTGTCCATGTCCCTTAATGTTGATGATGTGGTTGTTACTGACAACAAGCACAAGGCTGAGCTCTTTAATCACCACTTCATTAAGTCAGGATTCCTATTGGACTCAGCCATGCCTCCTTGCCCGTTCAACATTTCCTCATCTCCCACCCCTTCTAATGCGACTATCCCCGATTCTTCTCCTTCTTTTTCCCCTGCCCGCTACAAAGTTTCTCCCTGCAGGCAGTCACTGAGTCAGAGGTGCTAAAGGAGCACCTTAATCTTGACCCCCAAAAAACATCTGGGTCAGAGGGTTTAGCCCCTTTCTTCCTTAACGTTGCTGCCCCTGTCATCGCCAAGTCTGTCGCTCCTTTCTGGGGAGGTTCCCATTGCTTGGAAGGCAGCCACGGTTTGTCCTTTATTTAGAAGGGTGAGATCAAGCTGATCCTAACTGTTATAGGCCTATTTCTATTTTGCCCCATTTATCAAAAGTGTTGGAAAAACTTGTCAATAATCAACTGACTGGCTTTCTTGATGTCTATAGTATTCTTTTGGGTATGCAATCTGGTTTCCGCTCAGGTTATGGATGTGTAACTGCAACCTTAAGAAGGTCCTCAATGATGTCACCATTGCCCTTGATTCTAAGCAATGTTGTGCTGCTATTTTTATTGACTTGGCCAAAGCTTTTAATACGGTAGACCATTCCTTTCTTGTGGGCCGGCTAAGGAGTATTGGGGTGTCTGATGGGTCTTTGGCCTGGTTTTCTAACTACCTCTCAAAGAGTGCAGTGCATAAAGTCAAAATCTGCTGTCTCAGCCACTTCCGGTTACCAAGAGAGTACCCCAAGGCTCGATCCTAGGCCCCCCACACTTCTCAATTTACATCAACATAGCTCAGGCAGTAGGAAGTGCTCTCATCCATTTATATGCAGATGGTAGTCCTCTACTCAGCTGGCCCATCCCTGGATATTGTGTTAAAAGCTCTAAAACAAAGCTTTCTTAGTGTCCAACAAGCTTTCACTACCTTTAATCTTGTTCTGAACAACTCCAAAACAAAGGTAATCTGGTTAAGAAGAATGCCCCTCTCCCCACAGGTGTTATTACTACCTCTGAGGGTTTAGAGCTTGAGGTAGTTACCTCATACAAGTACTTGGGAGTATGGCTAGGCAGTACACTGTTCTTCTCTCAGCACATATCAAAGCAGCAGGCTAAAGTTAAATCTAGACTTAGTTTCCTCTATCGTAAATCACTCCTCTTCACCCCAGCTGCCAAACTAACCCTGATTCAGATGACCATCTAGATTACAGAGACATAATTTATAGATCGGCAGGAAAGGGTGCTCTCGAGCAGCTAGATGTTCTTTACCATTTGGCCATCAGATTTGCCACCAATGCTCCTTATAGGACACATCACTGCACTTTATACTCCTCTGTAAACTGGTCATCTCTGTATACCTGCCGCAAGACCCACTGGTTGATGCTTATTAATAAAACCCTCTTGGGCCTCACTCCCCCTTATCTGAGAAATCTACTGCAGCCCTCATCCTCCACATACAACACCCATTCTGCCAGTCACATTCTGTTAAAGGTCCCCAAAGCACACACATCCTTGGGTCACTCTTCTCAGTTCGCTGCAGCTATCAACTGGAACGAGCTGCAACAAACACTCAAACTGGGCAGTTTTATCTCAATCTCTTCATTCAAAGACTCAATCATGGACACTCTTACTGACAGTTGTGGCTGCTTTATGTGATGCATTGTTGTCTCTACCTTCTAGCCCTTTGCGCTGTTGTCTGTGCCCAATAATGTTTGTACCATGTTTTGTGCTGCTACCATGTTATGTTGCCTTACTATGTTGTTGTCTTAGGTCTCTCTTTACATAGTGTTGTCTCTCTTGTCCTATATTTATATGTACTTATTTTTAATCCCAGGCACCCGTAGGAAGGCCTTTTGGTAGGCCGTCATTGTAAATAAGAATGTGTTCTTAACTGATTTGCCTAGTTAAATAAAAAAATAAAAATACTATTGATACATTGATATCAACCTGATACAGAGGAATGTTGGTGGTGAATACAGTAATGTTGTTGTACACAAGCGATTAACTTCACTGAACATTAACAGAATGGGCCACTAGGCATTGTCACACATGTTGAGTTAAGGGGCTGCTGCAACATCCCAACAGCTATCGCACAAAAGAGGGCCTTAGACACGCACAAACACACGACACCCTTTCTCGTCGTGGTGTAATCCCTGATGGCAGGGCAACGGTCCTGGTCATATGATAACAGCCCTGTGACCATGATATGAGCGCTTTGCTCGCCCACTAATCTCCCCAGCTGCTCTGGACCTGCTGGTTCGCTCCAACCTCAGCTGGGGCAACGCTACACTGGCAAGGAACCATCACATCCCTGTTTATACAATGGTCAACTGTGTTCATACACACTGGTGAAATAATTGTGCTTGAAAAATGTATTAATATGATGTGGTTATTACATAAAGACTACAGAGGGGATTGCATTTGAGAGATACAAATCTATATTAAAGTACTTCATATTGCAAATAGGAGATTGCATTGTGTTTTGGGGAAGACAGTGGTATGTGGTTTACTGCCGTGGTGAACCCATCCCTATTTCTGACAAAACAGAGCTCTCACACTGAGTGAGAAGGAGTGTGTTCTCTCAAAGACTGGTTCATCCCATCGGAGAAAAACGTGACCTACTCTGTATTGCCCGTGATCTCCTCCTGGATCTGGCGAGATTGCAGAATCCCCTCTCTTTTCTGAGAGAAGACAAAGAAAAAAAGAAACAGGAAAAGGAACAGAGTAAATAGGTATTTTAACATTCAGATTTATCCAGAATGCGGTTTTAACCAATCAGCATTCAGGATTAGACCCACCCGTGGTATAATTTGACAAAGTATTGTAGTACTTCAATTTATCGTAAAACAGCATTTATAGCGAAGTTATTATAACACGTAACAAAACAGGTGTATGACCTCAGAGACTTACATCAAGTTTCATTCATGTGTACTATGCACCAAGCAAAATAAGAGGATTTACAGTACCTGAACCACCACTACTTGGATGGACACGTGATCAGGAAGTCTGATAGGTGCTCTGAAGTGCTGAGATAGCGCCACCAACAGGTGAAGAATGGCCACTATACTCTTAGCATGGACGGCTGGGCAAGAAACCGACAGAAATGGGGATTTGCTTTAGTTTTCATTGGTTGGAAGAACAATCAATGAAGAAAACAATGTTTTGATTTCCGCCTAATAAAAAGAAGCTAAATTAAAGGAGAGGTATCTAAAAGCCCTTTGATATCGGCCTGATCCTCTCAGCCGAAGAGGATCAGAACATCTCCCTTAAGTGTTTTCTTCAGCTTAAAAGAAAAAGGTTGAAAGTAGGGAACAACGCATTGATTTGGTTAGCGCTTGGTTGACAGTATTCTGCTGTAAATTCGATCAAAAACACCATCATATCATACAAGTGTTCCTCTTTCGTGATGTAGTCATGCATTTACCTCTTACCGTAAGCCGAGATCCACATTAGCGCCACTGGCTGCCCCAGGCGCATTCGTTATGGTTTTTGAAAAGCAAAGTAATACAAAAACTAAAACACTGCACATACTCTGCTGTTCTATCACGTGCCGTGATGTACCATGATTAAAACAGTGTTGTTTTAAGTCACGTCTTTGTTGTTTGGAATATTGCAAACAGACGTGGCAGTTTCACCGCTACGGAGTCCAACTTTAATGAATATGTATATTTCTGGACTACTTCCCTCAAATCAGTTCATCCCTACAACTCTCTTTCCTTTTCTCATACATGTACGCTAATGATAAAACACAAGCTAGAACGCTATTACCAGTGTCATCATATTCTTGTTAAAAGCCTCATAAAATAGAGACATCACGGCAAACCTAAAGTGCTTTACCTAAATGTACTGTATGGACAAACATTCCTTCTCCATTAGAGACGGCTCAATGGGAAGCAGAGAAAACTCGACGACCAGTGTATGGACTGGTAACAAGCTGAAGCCCCCATGTATTCCACCTGTCTGACCACTTTGGCTCACTCAACAACTACTGTATGCTGAGTCTCTCTCACCAAAGAGATGAAAATGGACTGAAACATGGAGGGACTGTCCAATAAGAACGCTTGTTATCATTTTAGGGTTGCGTAATGTCTTGCTACGGTGTGCCCTAATTAATACGACCAAGTTCTCAGCCTCTACTTACAGTCCACGTTCCATTTGATGCTCCTGGCAGAGACCTTGATGGAGTCGTTGATCCTCTCCAGCACCGTCTGTAGTTTCTGTTTCTGGGCGATCTCCGACTGGGTCACCTCAGCTACGTTTAGCTTCTCCCCCTCCAGCTTCTCTGAAACACATATACAAAGAAAACAGCATGTATTACATTTGGTCAGGGGTCTGCTTTAGCATAAATACAGGCATTTGCACAATGAGAGAAAGGCCTGAGAGAAAATGGTCAGAGGGAGAAGGCGAGCGGTAGTAGTGATCCTTTAAGTTTGATGGAGAACCATTAAATGGACTTGTTCCTCACCAAAGAGTTTCTGCAGAACCTGCCCGTCGTATAGATCCTCAGCCAGGTCCTTCACGATGATCCTCTCCCCCACCAACACATCATTGATCCAGTCGATCAACACCTTCTGGAGTTCCTGTAGTTTCTGGTCGTTCTTGGAGTTGGGGTCGACCATGGTGCGGACCTCATTCTCCTCTGTAGGAACAGAAAGCAACATTAGGTATAGCCAGTGTCAAGGCGTCTCATCTTCTATGGCCAGGGATCTCAGATAGGGACTGCACTGTACTGCACTGCACTTACCTAGCATGGTGTCTTCTGGGTCCAGTTCGTATTGGGTGGGGCTCAAGGGCAGGTTGATGGCGTTCATCCCCTCTTCCTGGAGCTCAGACACTGTAGGGAGAGCACGTCACGTCACTCACAAGGCATCCTCTCAAACCGCCATCTTTCAGTGCAACAGCTATAAATTCACGTAGGTTGTAAGTGGCTTACTGTTTGTGCCGCCTAACTGTGATAATTTCACCAAAAAAAAGAAGCTTTCTACAACTTAGGCTACTACACGTTTCATACTGCTCAGTACTTTGCTGCTCTTAGCATCAGCTAAGCTTTGCCAGTATGGCAAATCCAGCAGACATAAGCACAGAGGGTCAGGGGAAATGAGAAGTTGTTGTTAAGGCGGGGGACTACTAGGATAGGGACCAGCACATGATAAATGTAGTGTTCCCACACCACTAACACACTAGCTAACTACTACCACAGCTATTTGGTCACAGTAATGTACTGGGCCTTATGCGCTACCCTCTGTAGCTCCTTGCGGTCGAATGCCAAGCAGTTCCCAGCAAACATAACCCCACAGGACCGGGCGTTGCCTTCTTTATCATGTCTAATATGGTATATTATTGAGGCGTAGCGGTTATTTCTGGAAGTGGTTTCACTCGTCAAGGAATATTTTCTTAGAAGCTGCTGCTCATTGGGAAAACACAGTAATGCCCGTCCAGGTAATGACCTTCTGTCCTCCAGACAGGCATTTCCTCGTAGTCTACTACTTATTGGCCCTCATCCGTACACTCCTCCTCCCTAGGCTATATCTCACAACAGAGGAGACGTGTTCTAAAGGGGATGATTCTTATATCAATATCAGCAGCTACAATTGATTCTTAAACCAATATCACGTTTTCCCCTTTGACGACTGCACCACCTCAGCTTTCTGTGTCCCCGTTCCTAAAATCAGCTTTATCTGATCAGACACTGTTCTCAGTTAATCAATTTATCACACAGAACTTCCTGGTTTCCCCATCAACCCCTGCCTTGCCCAAGAATGCGTTTCACTATACTGCTTCGTGTCAGTTTAAGTGACACCTGTAGTGGTGTGAACATCCTGTGCTGGATTTCTCATCCTTCCTTCCCAGCGAGGATGACATCCTCATAATCAACACCATCAGCAGCCCTAATTCGGACCGCCTGTGTAGCGTCATATCAAGACTAAGGAGAATATCCTGTGCCTTGACAGCGCGACACACAGTGCCTTCAGAAAGTATTCACTTTTTCCAGATTTTGTTGTGTTACAGCCTGAATGTAAAATGTATTAATGGACATACAATTATCTGTAAGGTCCATCAGTCGAGGTGTGAATTTCAAAAACAGATCCAACCACAAAGACCAGGGAGGTTTTTCAATGCCTTGCAAAGAAGGGCACCTATTGGTAGATGGGGGGGCAGACATTTAGTATCCATTTGAGCATGGTGAAATTATTAACTACACATTGGATAGTATATCAATTCACTCAGTCACTACAATGATACAGACGTCCTTTCCAATTCAGTTGCCGGAGAGGAAGGAAACCGCTCAGGGATTTCACAATGAGGCCAATGGTGACTTTAAAACCGTGAAAGTTTAATGGCTTTGAAGGGAGAAAACTGAGGATGGATCAACAATGTTGTTACTCCACAATTACTAACCTAATTGACAAAGTGAAAAGGAAGCCTGTACAGAATACAAATATTCCAAAACAGTTGTTGTCTGCAACAAGGCACTAAAGTAGTACTGCAAAAAATGTAGCAAAGCAATTAGCTTTTTGTCCTTAATACAAAGTGTTATGTTTGGGGCAAATCCAATATAACATTAGTGAGTACCACTCTCCATATTTTCAAACATAATGGCAGTGGTGTGAAGTACTTTACTATTTATATTTTTTGCCAACTTTTACCTCCCTACATTCCTTAAGAAAATAATGTATTTTTTACTCCATAAATTTTTCCTGGCACCCAAAAGTACTCGTTACATTTTGACAGGAAGTACTCGTTACATTTTGACCATTTCACACACTTATCAAGAGAACATCCCCGGTCATCCATACTGCCTTTGATCTGGCGGACTCACTAAACACAAATGCTATGTTTGTAAATTATGTCGGAGTGTTGGAGTGTGCCCCCAACTAACCACCAAAAAAATGTAAATAAAATTGTGCTGTCTGGTTTTCTTAATATAGGGAATTTGAATTGGTTTATACTTTTACTTTTGATACTTAAGTACATTCTAGCAATTCCATTTACTTATGATACTTAAGTATATTTAAAACCCAAATACTTTTAGAATTTTGATCAAGTAGTATTATACAGGGTGATTATTTTACAGTATTTTACAAGGTTCCACTTTTACCCTTAATTAAAAAAAAAAACTATAGTATCTTTACTTTTACTCAAGTATGACAATTGAGTACTTTTTCCATCACTGCATAGTGTTATGGGTATGATTTTAAATCGCTAAGGACTGGGGAGTTTTTCAGGATAAAAAAAAGAAACGGCGCTAAGCAGAGACAAAATTCTAGTTCAGTTTTTTTCACCAGACAATGGGAGATGAATTCACCTTTCAACAGGACAATAACCTAAAACACAAAGCCAAATCTACACGGGAGTTGCTTACCAAGAAGACAATGAATGTTCCTGAGTGGCTGAGTTACAGTTGACTTAAATCTACGGCAAGACCTGAAAATGGTTGTCAAGGAATAATCAACAACCAATCTGACAGAGCTTGAACATTTTTGAAAAGAGTAATGGGATTGTGCAAAAGTTGCAAATGTTGCACAATCCAGGTGTTGAAAGCTCCTCGAGACTTACCCAGAAAGACTCACAAATGCTTCTACAAAGTATTACCTCAGGGGTGTGAATACTTATGTAAATGAGATATATATGCATTACATTTTCAATGAATTAGCAAACATTTCTCAAAACATGTTTTCACTGTCATTATGGGGTATTGTGTGCAGATGGGTGATAACCTTTGCAATCCATTTTGAACTCAGGCTGTAACCGAGCAGTCACTTTATCCCTACCTACATGTACAAATTACCTCGACTAACCTGTACCCCCGGCCCCCCACATATTGACTCGGAACCGGTACCCCCTGTATATAGCCTCGTTGTCATTTTTAAGTGTTACTTTTTTATTTTTATGTAAATATTTTCTGAACTCTATTTCTTGAACTGCATTGTTGGTTAAAATTATTCGGCATGTATGACAAATAAAATTTGATATGTGGAATAAGTAAAAGGGTATGAATACTTTGAGGGCACACTATGCCTTCTCTCAGAAATAATTGTATGACTGAAAATTGCATGCATCAGCGTGTCTAGAAAACAATAGAGGAATTGTCACTGCCCTCCCAATCACACATTTAAATAATCTCCATAAACAATGTCCCCTTGACCAGCAGAGATTCACACACAGAGCATGTGATGCTATGAGTTGGGGTGCTAAATGCTATCCCAGACCTGCTACAGAAACTGGGTCTCCATTCCTCGTCTACTTTCCTTCATATGAACTGATGTGAAGGACCTGGATTGGTGAAAGCAAGTAACAGGTAGGTATCCACCACACATTGCTTACACCCATCCTGCAACACCATCTATGTGTAAATGAAGGAAGGGAAAGCAGCAAAGGACGCCAATTTAGATTGTTGAAATGCAGCCACAGTGTTTCTCCTTCCTCTCCTCATGCTCCAGCATGAGGGTGAATACTAACAGGCGGTCTTACCTGGTGGGCAGAGTGCTCCACAGCCCATCTCTCCATTCTCTGAGTTTCCAGCATCTTCCCTTCACTGACTCATCCTCTCCTCCAGCCTGCTTAACATCCACCGTCCTGTCTCTAACATTCTCTGTCTCACCCTTTCCTCCCTCTCCCGCCGCGGCCCAATCAACAGGCTTGTTCAAGGCCGTGCCCCTCTCTTCCTCCCCATCGTAAAATGTCAGAGAGCTTTAAATTAAATATACTGCCGCAACGCGGGACCAGAGACGCTTTCCATCAAATCACTAGGAACACACTGCGGACATCCTGGCCAGTGTGCTCCGCTGTGGATGGGTGTGAGGGAGAGACGGGATAGGGCTCAGCTGTGGTGTGTCAACCACTCAGCCCTGTGAACCCTGATTGATACAAACCAATCATAACACAAGTGCAGGGCCGGGCAACCACATTTGGGGGGCCCCCTGGAGATCGGGGGCCCTCTTAACAGGACAAACGAAGTGGGAACATTTCCACTTAATGTGCAACTAATTCATTTGATGATGATCCTACCTCATTTGCACATGCTGCATATAGATTTTTCTACTGCATTATCGATTGTATGTTTGTTTATTCCATGTGTAACTCTGTGTTGTTGTTGTTGTATGTGTCGAACTGCTTTGCTTTATCTTGGCCAGGTCACAGTTGCAAATGAGAACTTGTTCTCAACTAGCCTACCTGGTTAAATAGAGGTGAAATAAAAAAACAAATCAAAAACGGAACTTGAGGAAAAACAATGGGCAACTCGTTCATTTTATAGGTGTGTTAATCTCGTAGCAGTGAAATAAAGGACATACACTAGCAGTGCAGCTGCTCCTGGAGTTGTGTTTGCTCTTGCCTCATTCCAGAGTAATTGCATCTGAAGTAGTAGCATACCCTACATGGCAACCATAGCCTGCAGCTACAGTGAGGAACTCTACTAGGCACTGCATGCGCTCCCAGGCTGCCCTGCAGGCCAACTCGGGTCAATACAAGAACGTTGAATTACAAGAAAGTGAGTGTGTACGCTAGTTTACCGATATTTATGTAATACCCTACTCTATTCTGATCTCTTCAATGAATCTGCAGTTCGGAAAGCAGGCAAAGGCGATATTCCTTTACCAATAACGAATAGACAGAATCAGACAATGGTTGAGGCGTGACTTCATTACACAACGGATTGAAACAATGTTGTAGCGACTAGCTAATTACAATGAGCTACACGGTCGTTCCTTAAAAATACTTATTTTCTGCTTGTGCTTTGCTGATGGTTTAACATTTTTTTTTTATACACATGCCACTTCACGCAAGTAAAGTTTAGACATGTTCGTGACAGTATTGTTTTGATCAGAAATGTACCTTCTTTTGCCTTCTTTCTTCTTACTAAAGTTCCTCCAAGTTTTCCCAGGAACGAGTCATCTTTCTTTCTGGAAGAGGGTGATTTCGGAGTCGTCGGCGACGGAGAGGATGGCGACTTTTGCGGCGAAGTAGCCATGATACAATTTATCCAAAAGTACAATCAATATTGTGAAAGTTGAGTGGGTCTCTGAAATAAATAGATTTTCAAGTCAAGTTCTGCTCAAATCAATTTTCACTCCCTAAAGCGGAAACGGAATTTCATCCAGGCTTAAATCCCTTCCTTGTTCCCTCCCCTATTTCTATTGTAAATAAAACCCTACTGGCTGAATACATTGTAGTTAGCAACTGGCCCCTGTTTGCTTTGACCAGTGTGCTATGTAACTTCTGATTTATCACGAACACATTTCTTCATTATCATATTTTTCTAGTGATATCAGTAAGGATGCATAGACATTGTTATAGGCGTTATTCTAATACCACCAAAATAGGCTTTGATCCTCAAAAAGTTCTACAGATGCACCATTGGAAGCATCTTGATTGGCTGCATCACCACATGGTATGGCAACCCAGCAAACATGTCCATATTGGTACGATGTGGGTCCAATGTGGCTTAAAACATTTGAGCTCAAGGGCCCGTGCTGGGTTTGGTGTGGGATAGCCTGTGCTGGGTTTGGTGTGGGATAGCCCGTGCTGGGTTTGGTGTGGGATAGCCCGTGCTGGGTTTGGTGTGGGATAGCCCGTGCTGGGTTTGGTGTGGGATAGCCCGTGCTGGGTTTGGTGTGGGATAGCCCGTGCTGGGTTTGGTGTGGGATAGCCCGTGCTGGGTTTGGTGTGGGATAGCCCGTGCTGGGCTTGGTGTGGGAAGGCCCGTGCTGGGTTTGGTGTGGGATAGCCCGTGCTGGGTTTGGTGTGGGATAGCCCGTGCTGGGTTTGGTGTGGGATAGCCCGTGCTGGGCTTGGTGTGGGATAGCCCGTGCTGGGCTTGGTGTGGGATAGCCCGTGCTGGGCTTGGTGTGGGATAGCCCGTGCTGGGCTTGGTGTGGGATAGCCCGTGCTGGGTTTGGTGTGGGATAGCCCGTGCTGGGTTTGGTGTGGGATAGCCCGTGCTGGGCTTGGTGTGGGATAGCCCGTGCTGGGCTTGGTGTGGGATAGCCCGTGCTGGGCTTGGTGTGGGATAGCCCGTGCTGGGTTTGGTGTGGGATAGCCCGTGCTGGGTTTGGTGTGGGATAGCATGTGCTGGGTTTGGTGTGGGATAGCCCGTGCTGGGGGTGGGATAGCCCGTGCTGGGTTTGGTGTGGGATAGCCCGTGCTGGGTTTGGTGTGGGATAGCCCGTGCTGGGCTTGGTGTGGGATAGCCCGTGCTGGGCTTGGTGTGGGATAGCCCGTGCTGGGCTTGGTGTGGGATAGCCCGTGCTGGGTTTGGTGTGGGATAGCCCGTGCTGGGCTTGGTGTGGGATAGCCCGTGCTGGGCTTGGTGTGGGATAGCCCGTGCTGGGCTTGGTGTGGGATAGCCCGTGCTGGGTTTGGTGTGGGATAGCCCGTGCTGGGTTTGGTGTGGGATAGCCCGTGCTGGGTTTGGTGTGGGATAGCCCGTGCTGGGTTTGGTGTGGGATAGCCCGTGCTGGGTTTGGTGTGGGATAGCCCGTGCTGGGCTTGGTGTGGGATAGCCCGTGCTGGGCTTGGTGTGGGATAGCCCGTGCTGGGCTTGGTGTGGGATAGCCCGTGCTGGGCTTGGTGTGGGATAGCCCGTGCTGGGTTTGGTGTGGGATAGCCCGTGCTGGGCTTGGTGTGGGATAGCCCGTGCTGGGTTTGGTGTGGGATAGCCCGTGCTGGGTTTGGTGTGGGATAGCCCGTGCTGGGCTTGGTGTGGGATAGCCCGTGCTGGGCTTGGTGTGGGATAGCCCGTGCTGGGCTTGGTGTGGGATAGCCCGTGCTGGGCTTGGTGTGGGATAGCCCGTGCTGGGCTTGGTGTGGGATAGCCCGTGCTGGGCTTGGTGTGGGATAGCCCGTGCTGTGTTTGTTGTGGGATAGCCCGTGCTGTGTTTGTTGTGGGATAGCCCGTGCTGGGCTTGGTGTGGGATAGCCCGTGCTGGGTTTGGTGTGGGATAGCCCGTGCTGGGTTTGGTGTGGGATAGCCCGTGCTGGGTTTGGTGTGGGATAGCCCGTGCTGGGTTTGGTGTGGGATAGCCCGTGCTGGGTTTGGTGTGGGATAGCCCTTGCTGGGTTTGGTGTGGGATAGCCCGTGCTGGGTTTGGTGTGGGATAGCCCATGCTGGGTTTGGTGTGGGATAGCCCGTGCTGGGTTTGGTGTGGGCTAGCCCGTGCTGGGTTTGGTTTAGACTAGCCAGTGTTGGGATGAACCGTGTTGGGCTGATGTGGGATGGCTGTGGGCTGGCCCATGCTAGGATAGCCCGTATTTGGTAGGTGTGGACTTGTTATGGCTTTTTGTGGGCTAGCCCCTGTCCACATGAGGCCAATGGGGTTATGTTTCCTGGGAACTGCTTGGCATTCGACCGCAAGGCGCTACAGAGGGTAGCGCATACAGCCCAGTACATTACTGGGGCCTAGCTCCCTACCATCCAGGACCTCTTACTCTATTCCAGGTAATGTCAAAAGAAGGCCCTAAAAATTGTCAAAGACTCCAGCTACCCAAGTCATAGACTGTTCTTTCTGCTACCGCACAGCAAGACAAAGTCTGGAGCCAACAATACCCTAAATAGCTCTACCCCCAAGCCATGAGACTTCTAAATAGTTACCAAATAGCTACCAGGACAATTTGCAATGACCTTTTTTGCACTAACTCTTTTGACTCATCAGATACGTGCTTCTACTGTTTATTATCTATCCTGTTGCCTATTCACTTTACCCCTACTAACAGTACCAGAGTTTGGACACACATACTCATTCAAGGGTTTTTATTTATTTTGCTATTTTCTACATTGTAGAATAATAGTGAAGACATCAAAACTATGAAATAACACACAAGGAATCATGCAGTAATAATTAAAAAAGTGTTAAACACATCAAAATATATTTTATATTTGAGATTCTTCAAAGTAGCCACCCTTTGCCAAGGTTTTTTTAAAATACATTTTTATTTATCTAGGTGAAGCCAGTTCAGAACAAATTCTTATTTACAATGACGGCCTACACCAGCCAAACCCTCCCATAACAACGCTGAGACAATTGTGCGGCGCCCCATGGCACTCCCGATCATGGCCGGTTGTGATACAGCCCGGGATCGAACCAGGATCTGTAGTGACACCTCTAGCACTGAGATACAGTGCCTTAGACCGCTGCGGCACTCAGGGTAGGTTTGGGTAAGTTACTTCCTAAATGTAATCTATTAGTTACCTGTCCAAAATTGTAATCAGTAACATAACTTTTGGATTACCCAAACTCAGTAACGTAATCTGATTACATTCGATTAATTTTAGATGACTTTCCCCTTAAGAGGCATTAGAAGAAGACAAAAATGTATGTTACCAATTGAACCACATCTATTGCAGGATAAATCAATGTTAAATTTTACATAGCTGGTCATATATGGATGTTAAATTTTACTTTATGGGTTGGTTATGTAGGCTTCTTCTAACCCATCACGTTCTACTATTAAATTATATCTTTACATTAAAAACCAAAGTTTATCAGAATTCCAATCATTCCAATAAATGTTATACCCCTTGATCTTCAAGAATAGGACTTGGAAATATGGAAGTATAGATTTGCCAAATTGATTTACCTGAGCATAACTCCAAAACAAAGGATTTATTAGCCAGCCCTACTCTGTTTATGATTTTGTTGTCATGGAGGACTGATTAGGCTCATTGATTCGAGTTGAAAAATAAATGCTGCTCTCATGGAATTGCTTGGTTTGAGCATTACTGAAAAGTGCTATTTACATGTGAAAAATGAATACCATATGCATCATTTGCTATAGGCCTATTGTTTCACTTTTTTGTTGGCAACACTTTGATATCTTGATAATATGCAGCTGTTAAAAGGGCAAATCCACAGTGAAACAATAAATAAACAGCCATCCCACCTCTGTTTTGGTAAAAAGCTGAGCGATAGGCCTGGAGAAATGTAACCACTCTCAGAATAACAGACAGAGCTATGGATGCAAGGACTGACCATCCATGATATCAACATGATTGTTTTAGCCATGTTATGAGGTTATACAGTGTTAGTTTACATTTACATTTTTTAAAGGAGAAAAACAAGCTTATATTTTGGGTTCTTATGGAGTGTGACAGTTTAACTAAGATCATGAGGCATTTCTAAGTTATATTCTTCAAGAATGAATGGAGATATATATACAGTACCAGTCAAAGGTTTGGACACACCTACTAATTTAAGGGTTATTCTTTATTTTTAACATTTGCTACATTGTAGAATAATACTGAAGACATAAAAACTATGAAATAACACATATGGAATCATGTAGTAACCAAAAAAATGTTAAACAAATTAAAAATAAATCATATTTGAGATTCTTCAAAGTAGCCACCCTTTGCCTTGATGACAGCTTTGCACACTTTTGGCATTCTCTCAACCAGCTTCATGATGTAGTGACCTGGAATGCATTTCAATTAACATGCGTGCCTTGTTAAAAGTTAATTTGTGGAATTTATTTCCTTCTTAATGCGTTTGAGCCTATCAGTTGTGTTGTGACAAGGTAGGGGTGGTATACAGAGGATAGCCCTATTTGGTAAAATACCAAGTCTATATTATGGCAAGAACAGCTCAAATAAGCGAAGAGCAATTACAGTCCATCATTACTTTAAGACATGAAGGTCAGTCAATTCAGAAAATGTCAAGAACTTTGAAAGTTTCTTCAAGTGCAGTCAAACATTAGACCGGTGGAAATCTGTCCTTTGGTCTGATGAGTCCAAATTAGAGACTTTTGGTTCAAACCACTGTGTCTTTGTGAGATGGATGATCTCTGCATGTGTGGTTCCTGCAGTGAAGCATGGAGGAGGTGTGATGGTGTGGAGGTGCTTTGCTGGTGACACTGTCAGTGATTTATTTCGAATTCAAGGCACACTTAACCAGCATGGCTGCACAGCATTCTGCAGCGATACGCCATCCCACCTGGTTTGAGCTTAGTTCGGCTATCATTTGTTTTTCAACAGGACAATGACCCAACACACCTCCAGGCTGTGTAAGGGCTATTTGACCAAGAAGGAGAGTGATGGAGTGCTGCATCAGATTACCTGGCCTCCACTGTCACCCGACCTGGGAACTCCTCCAAGACTGTTGGAAAAGCATTCCAGGTGAAGTTGGTTGAGAGAATGCCAAGCGCGTGTGCAAAGCTGTCATCAAGGCAAAGGGTGAATACTTTGAAGAATCTCAAATCTCAAATTCTATGTGTTATTTCATAGTTTATGTCTTCACGATTATGTAGAAAAGAGTCAAAATAAAGAAAAACCCTGGAATGAGTAGGTGTCCAAACCTTTGACTGGTACTGTACATAGGCAATATTTTTCTTTGAGAGGGAAAACACATTTGATAGGCTGAATCTATGGGTTTCTGTAGTGTTTATAAGTGCTTTCCAGTGCAACTGAAAAGTGTTCTATATTATTATATTTATAAGGCTGCATAACATTAAGGTTTTCTTGGTAAGGCATACAGTAATCTCTGAAGGCTGTCTCGGGAGACTAGCCTAAACAAACACAAATCTGTCGTTCTGCCCCTGAACAGGCAGTTAACCCACTGTTCCTAGGCCGTCATTGAAAATAAGAATTTGTTCTTAACTGACTTGCCTAGTTAAATAAAGGTAAAATAAAAAAAATAAAAAAATGTACAACCCTCAGGTCCATAAGAGGTGTGGTCCTCAAGTAGGAATTGACAAGTCAAATTGATATACATATTCAAAAGGGTCATCATGCCACGTGCGGCCAAATCCAGTAAGGTAGTCACTAGTAGTCAAGTCACTTGTCTCTTCTGCCTGTGGAGCTGCATGGTTCTGTAGCCTTTTCCCTGCCCCAGAGGGCTGATTCTTTTCAGGTCCAGTGGAACTGGTAGCCTCTAGACAGTACCAGGCTCTCCGGGTCTCTGTCCTCAGCTCTCTCCTGCAGCCGCTGCTCCTCCAGCAGGCTGACCAGAGTGTCTCTCCTCTCCACCACCTCCATGATCTCCGTCAGCATCTCCTGTTCCTCCGCCAGCTCACTGGAGCTCTTCCTGGAATCTGCAAAGGGCCACAGCGGATAAAGGGCAGCGGCGCAAACGTATAACAGTGGTAAGTACAGAATGTGTAACAGCTGCACACTACAATTGCACAGTACTACGCTACAATTACACAGTATGTGACCCATACCGTCTATGGACATCCTGCACCGTAGATCCATCTGTAGTTGACTCTGTCTGTCCTCCAGCTCGAGTTCCTGAGCACTAACAACAGACAAGACAACCCATTTTCGAACACTCTTCACTCCATAAGGCGGTCACACTATCTGAGAATGCACTGTGCCTCTCCTCGTTTCCTACTTACAATATGACCAGCTCCTCCTCATAGCGTGCCAGTCTGTTCTTCTCCAGGACCAGCTTGAACCACGTTTGAAGGAGCTCGTGCTCATCAGAGAGACCATCACCTTTGTCTGATCGTGGGAGAGAGCAAGGTCACAATCAGTTACCCCAACCCCATATAGAAGTTTGATCTTCCTGTTTCTTCATTCCTCATTACGTCCAAGGTCGACTAATAAGCTCCCTGTCACAAGGTTATACAGTAGACGGACATAGTAATCGTCCAACTGTACATGAGCCGATAACGTAAATGGGTCATTCCATCAATTCGGTGCCTTTTGAGAAGTATAACTTGGTGGTGGGGGGATGCTAGATTTTCTGTAATAGAGAGCACACGTTCATCTTCATAAAACATGTTCTCCCCATCTCAATAAATAAAACATGTACATGAATATAGAAAGTGCCTATTAAGTGCCAAATAAAGTAACAGGGTTGACGATTTCATCTTAAATCAGCCATAAATCCCCCTGTCACAAAGGGATTGAAAGCTTGTTGTGTGGAACAGGGAGTGGCAATTGAACGCAAGCTTCACAATTTGTATTTATTGTTGAAACATTTCTAGCCTGTCTATTTATGAGTAACAGGGTTGACATGTTATGATCGACCTGCTCAGTTTTCCACCACAAAACACCAGCAAATGGCCGAAAAGAGCAGAACCAGCTCACCTACTTTTACACTATGATTTTTCTATTAGATGTTCAAGGTTTCTTTTGAAAAACGTATCAAAATATGAATAGTTTCACCATATTAATAAACGAGTTCAGTTCATGTAACAGAGTTGACCTTAAAATGAGGGACAGACATAAATGAATCACTAATCACTTGAAATAAATAATAATATTCAAAATTGAAGGTGAACACGGAGAAATGTTGGGGTTAAGTGAGTTAAAACCTTCCTGGAAGGTCACATGGAGGGACATGTCAAAATGTGAATTTTGGAACCTCAGCTTTTTTGGCACTTCAGCACTGGTTGAATCAACATTGTTCCCACGTCATTTCAATGAAATTACATTGAACAAACATGGAATAGACGTTGAACTGACATCTGTGCCCAGTGGGTTTTGTCCTTTTTCAGATGAAAAAATCTGATTGATTGAATCCTCCATGGGGTCTAAAGTAAAGGGGACTTCATATAACCGACTTTTAAAATTCAATATTGGTCCACAATTTCTACTTAAAATATCAAAAGCCAATCACTTCGTGGAACGGCCAAATACTAACGCTAGCGACTTCATAAAGCACTTTATAATGGACCGTCGTAACTATCAGAGGTGAAAGAGTTAACTTTTGAAAATGTAATAGCATGAAAGTGTAACCCGTAGACAACAGGCTAAAGGTATTTATTTAAACTGCTTAAGCACATTCTCCATACTAGTGTGTCATTTAAACAAGTTAGTGGGTGACTGGATCTGGAGCAATTGATTTATATGTCAAAGCTACTAAGCACGGAGATTTAAATTAACTACAGATATGACATATTAGACCCATTAGAAGAGTGTGTTTGATTGAACGACAGCTCCTCATTCCTTTTCTAAATCTTCTGGAACATTATGCCGTCTTTGTTGTCAGAAAGTTAAGAGGAAACGCCTTCTCTACCATTGCCACATACTGTAGAGCACTGTGACCCTTGCCTCCAAATACCCCTGCAAACATCTATTGATTCATTTTTGATTGAAGAGAGTCAGATACAAAGTCTAAACTTTGTGTTCCTTTTTCAAACTCAGAATCTTGCCATGCACATAAACTTGTCATTGTCTGACAACTACCCCTGCCCTCTTTCTATCCATTTGGAGTACGTTAATAACGTACATGAACAAAGAGTCTATTGAGCCAAGAGCCCTTCGCTATAATGCAATTATCCAAACAAAGCAAAAACATCTGCACAATGACGGCCACATCACAAGAGAATATCTCTGTGTAGTTTTAGAATCAGAATTTGCAAGGTCATTCATTGTACTGAGAGGAGCCTGCCTGTTAATGTATCTGTCTCAAATGGTACTTAGACAAGATACACTCAGTCATTCAGTGGAGGCTTTTAACATAGAGCCTGACTATTGAACGAAACGTGAGTTTACACAAAAATGTGCTTTCCATTTGAGAATAGAAGGGAAAAAATGTGGATGAAACAATTGCATTACTCAGTTCTGCGTGCTTTTATGCACTGTAATCTAATTTAATATAATGATAATAAAAGTAACAGCTAACTATGCTTAAATTCCCAATAATTATTTATCTGGAGGGTGCAGAAGGAACAAACACATTTCTGAGAAACGTATGAAAATCCCATTTACAATTCCGGCAAAACACAATTTACCTTTGAGGACTATGATTATCAGTATAAAAACATTACTTGTTAAAAGGAATGACTGTTTTTCATTCTAAAATGGCTGTCTTTAATGGCTAACTTGTATATCACGATGTGCAGTGGAAATGAAACATGGGTTGCTTTCCCAACGCCTTCCTCTCTTCACAAGGCCAATTGCCACTGTAGTGATTTCAAAACAATTTTAGCTTGAGGTTATTTTGGTTATTAAGGTTATTTTGAATGCAAATGACTATAATTTGGTGCCATTTTTATTATATATTTTCCTAGCAAAGGCATCAGAGTAGTTCTGACTGTAGACTACTCTAGATAAGGAAATTGAAATAATGATTAGAGAAGCATTGCCACTTTCAAACCTCACAGAAACCCGTCAACTAGAACGAGCATAGGTCTTTCTGAATACAGTATTTACATGTCTCGGCTATATGTTCTTGGCTGAGGTCAAACAAAGATGAAGAGAGTTCCATTATCAGCCATGCCTTTCTCCGCTCTCTGTTCATATCGGTCTTCACGTGCCATGTCTTTGTGTGGTACCTTCAGAGAATAAGGCATCTCTGATGCGAGGACAAGGACGACCAACTTACTGAACATTCTGATTTTGACCCTTCCAATCCATTCTCCTAAACCCATAAAATTCTCTGGCCACGAGTCAGATACGTCAACTGAACGGATACACTTTAATGTACTTCACTCATACTGTACACGGTGCAGCTGTTGGAATCCGCATAGCATGGGATGACAAATGTACAGTACTCGCCAAAGGTACAGTACATGCAGTTAGGACACAGCGTGGCTCACCTGGGGATTCGCCTCGAAGGACCTTCTCAATGGTCACCCCTCTCTCCTCCAGGTCCTTCTGCTTCTCCCCCACTTCCTCCAGCTGCCTCTGTATGACCTTCACACAATAAACAACCAGGTCAGAATCAACCAAGACAGGCTCACAATGTAGCTCGACACATCATATTTATATTCCATTCATCTCCCCAACAAATCAAATACGTTTGTGGAAGACTTCATGAGTGATTCAAATGTATCAGAAAAAAAAATCTATGTAGATAGGTTAGTTGACAATACCACAAAAACTATGTGCGCACTTTCATCGGGCAGAAGTCAGCATGTTGTTGTGATACTGGATGGCCAGATTGTTAGCAAGAATGACAATAAACTACCATGTGGGGAATCGTAATGGGCTCCTTTCATCTTGTTATTGATACCATGTCTTGTTGTAAGGTGTTTTGACTGATTTCATGTCAATGCTAATATGCTCAAATTTGATAACTAGCTCACCAATAACTGTAACGATGTATTTGAGAGACAACAAGTGCTCATTGTGTTTTCAATAAACATCAGGGACAAAATATAGCTTACATGTTGCCAGCAATCTAAGCCAAACCATATGTTTGCCCCATAGTTGTGCATGCCTCGGTTTTGTTGCTAAACAACCAAACCGTCTATAAAACATGTAAACGAATGGCAAATGATCACAGAAGCCCTTTGTGTGGTAGTGCTGTTCTGTTGTTTATGTGCTCTACTGTACCTGGGCTCTGTGGAGTCTCTTCAGCTGCTCTCTCTTGTCCTGTTGAATCGCAGTCTCCTCCTGCCTCCTCCTCTGTCTCTCTGAGCTCCCATGGGTCTAAACACAGACCAGCAAGACAGTGTCACATACCACTTACCTCACAGCAGAGTTGAACCCTATTTTCTTAGTCACAACTATTAGTCTGCTGTGCACAACAGTCTGATATCTTATCAGTCATGCACTTATCCTGACCTGGCGGAAGAAGCAGAGATTGTTCCTAACAGAGAAGTGCAAAAAACAGTGCTCAAAATGAGAGGGTGTGGGGTGTACGCGGTGAAGCCATGGCCGAGACCTACTGCAACACCAGAGTGGGATTTCCTCCCTGTATGTAAAGTGATACGAGCAGGTCATGATGTGCTCCTTTCAGCCTTCCCAATAATCACTCTCTAATGGAGGATGGATTATCTGTTCCCCACCGGCCTCTTTCTGCCTACTCTGTATCCTCTGCCTTGAGGAGAGGTGCATCTAACCGCTGATCTGACCAGTGGAGGCTCCTCGGAGGAGGAAGGGGAGGACCATCCTCAGTGAAATTCATAAAAATAAAAACTGTAAAACATTAAATAAGTTCTCCTTTTTAGATAAAACTATACTAAATATATTCACACCACTAAATGATTGATTAAAACACATTGTTTTGCAATGAAGGTCTACAGTAGCCTCAACAGCACTCTGTAGGGTAGCACCATGGTGTAGACAGAGGACAGCTAGCGTCTGTCCTCCTCTTGGTACATTAACTTCAATACAAAACCTAGGAGACTATTGTTCCTCTCCCCCTTCCATAGACTTGCACAGTAACTATGACAACTTCGGGAGGACATCCTGCAACCTATCAGAGCTCTTGGAGCATGAACTGACATGTTGTCCACTCAATCAAAGGATCAGAGAATGAATCTGGTACTGAAAGCATAAGCTACAGCTATAGCTAGCTCTGCAGTGCAAAAAAATGTGTTGAGTAGTTGACTCAGAGGTAAAAAGACAATAGTTGAACAGTTTTCAACAAATTCATTTATTGAAAAATGAAGGAGAAGCAAGAGTATTTTTTTTCTCACTTTCAGTTTCACTTACTTACTTAGCAAATGCAGCTATCTAGTTTAGCCTATTCAAACACCCAGCTCAAACAGAGGGATGCTATGTTAGCTAGCTGGCTATGACTATCCAACACAACACTGAAACTCTTCCAAGTCAAGGTAAGCTTTTGGTTGTATTAATTGCCACCGGGCCTGCCGGTGTAACTGCTAAACTGCTTACTGACTATACACTAACGTTAACTCATGATTGTAGCTGGTCTACTAACGTATTAGTTCTATTAACTATTTTGACTAGGAGGTTACTTTAGCTAATATGGGGTCAACGATGTAGGTTGTGTGCAGCGGTTTTGATATGGTTTGGCTTGGAAAGTTTTTTTTGCCTAGTCACATACAGCTGATGTGTTGTGCATTGAAGTCCACAAACAAAGGGAAAAGGTGAGAGGAGGAGAGGGCATAGATGCAAGAAGGAATACAACGTAGCTGCTATGAATGTGAACTGGGTTGTATTCATTCTGCCAATTCTGTTGAAAAACATTTCTTAAACGGAAGCAAGCAAAAAAAAATACCTGGATTTGTCCAATAGAAACTCTCGTTTGCAACTGTTGGACTAATGACCCTAGATAAGCTAGATGCAGGTAAGAGTGTGCAAGGTGGTATTGAATTTGTCACTGTCTGTCCATGTGTCACTGTCTGTCACCTTTTCTCTCGACCTGTGTGCACCGACCTTGTAAACGTTAATTCTTAGGCTAGGTTATAGCAACCTCATGATGGGTATAGGGAAAATGATCATGTAGTAGCCTAAACCTATCGATGTTACATTGAACTGGGTGAATGGATTATGAACGACAGACATCCAATATTCTGTAATAGAAACAAGGCCATGCTCATTAAAAAAAAGGTCCTCCCTCATCTTAAACGGCACTGACCGCCACTGGATCTGACGTGACATGGATTGTTGCCTTCACCCATTATTTAACATCACGATCAGTGATTACTTCCAAGAAAGGCAGGAAGGAATGATGAATGTAAGAGTATTGGAAGAGGGCCCTTACCTTCGGCTGGGACAAAGGTTTGGCTGGGACAAGCTCATCGTCACTTGAGGAGTTGGACTCATCCTTCTGCTGTTCGCTGGAGGCTGTGCATAGATGAGACGACACAAGGGCATTACACTGGGAGCAGTGGTCTTCAAACTGTAGTTGTACACTCACTTCAACTATGTGATTTACATTGTTAGGTTCTAATTGTCAGACTAAGAACTCGACGGACACTATGAAAGCTTAAACAAAGTGTATTCTTCCCAAAGGATCGAACAGCTGAATCGACAAAGACATGGTTATAATAGTGGTGGTATATGTACCTCACTTGGGGTGGAGTCTCCTCCTTCTCGCTAAAACACTGCATCTTTATTGCTAGGCAGGAAACTAAGTGATACGGGCAATAAACGGTTCCAATTCCCTTAACGTGACCTCGGCCCCCTTATCCATGGCTCTCTCCCCTTATCAGTACTGCCACATGGGACCGTTTTCCCTGCACTCAGCCCCTCCCAAGCTTAACTGCACCCACCATAACCCTTCCTCCTACAGATAACTCCTAGTGTAAACCCTCTGCTATGGCACCCCTCATGTCTCTATTATAACTAAAGATTCATAATAGTTTAAGCTCAGAAACCCAAACCCATCGACATTAAACACCAAGTATAGGCTAATATTGTAATCTAATTTATAGCATTTCATTATAGCATTGTAGCATTTAGTAGCCACGGACGGAAAAGGAGTAGAAGCATATCATAATGCTCATCACATCCTCCTGACCCCTGACCTTTGTTCCTGATGTTGGACAGGATGGTCCTGATGTCCTTCTCCAGAACCCCCGCTCCCACGCTCTCCGGCCCCTCTCTCTTCTTCAGCCTAAGATAGGAGAAGAAGTTGAGCCTCCTGGGCGGCAGTGAGGCCATGTTGTCTGTGGTGAAGGATCCCACAGACTTGTTGCTGCCTAGGGACACCTGGTCCAGTAGCATGGGCAGGTCTGCGGGTCTATCACCCATGGATGCCTTGCGTGGGTGTGGGGTCGGCTGGCTCTTCTGACCCACTCCCACTGGTTCGGCCTCCTGGCTTTGGGCAGTAGCCCCAAACAGGGAGCTAAAGCTGAAGGCGCCGTCAGACAGAGGCCTGGGCTTGGTGGGCCCGTTGTTGTTCCTCCTGGTCACAACTGTGTTGGAGTCTGTGGTTGTCCCTGGTACTCCAAAAGACCTTCTGAAGGCATTTGCCCAAATCTGGAACATGGACGGTGCCGGCTGGGCCTGAGCTGGGACTGGCTCTGCCTCTACCTGAGGCAATGGGAGGATCTGGTCCCCAGGTTTGGAGTGTTTGGATGGGTCTCCTCCTCCAGGGCTTCGGGCCTCTTCTGGAGTAACCAGGTTCCAGTCTAGGAGCTTCTGTTTCTCAGACAGGGACAGGGTCAACCTCTTCTTTGGGCCGACTGCTTCCTCCAGCTGTGGCACTTTGGTGACAGGAGGCGCTTCTTTACCCATCGATGGATTCTGATTCGGAGAATCTGGAGGTAGTTTAGGACCATCATGGGAGACCTGCTGAAAAAATGCCAAAGTATTTTATTATTGCTCAGTACCAAAGTATTGTTTTATTGCTCAATTGCAATAAGGTTTATATGTGATATGTTTCTATAACATAGGAAATTGTTGAATATCTGTATGAATTTTGTGTTTTACTGGTGGTTCAATCATGTTGAATTCAAAGTTGGCCTCTTCAATGATGGGCTCCTCTTTTTCTGTAGTGTTTTCATGTGAGAAGTGCCTCACCAGGATGAGAGGGAGAGCTAAAGGAGTAGAGTACAACATATACTGAACAAAAATATAAACGCACCATGTAACAATTTCAACGATTTTACTGAGTTACAGTTCATTTAAGGAAATCAGTCAATTGAAATAAATTCATTAGGCCCTAATCTATGGATTTCACATGACTGGGAAGGGGCGCAGCAATGGGTGGGTCTCAGACGATCCCGCAGATGAAGAAGCCGGATGTGGAGGTCCTGGGCTAGCGTGGTTACACGTCGTCTGTGGTTTGCAAGGCCAGTTGGACGTGCTGCCAAATTCTCTAAAACGACGTTGGGGGTGGCTTATGGTAGAGAAATTAACATTCAAACCTCATCCACCAGAGCTGTTGCCAGTTCCTGCAGTCAGCATGCCAATTGTACCCTCCCTCAAAACTTGAGACATCTGTGGCATTGTGTTGTGTGACAAAACTGCACATTTTAGAGTGGCCTTTTATTGTCCCCCGCACAAGGTGCACCAGTGTAATGAGCATGCTGTTTAATCAACTTCTTGATATGCAACACCTGTCAGATGGATGGATTATCTTGGCAGAGGAGAAATGCTCACGAACAGGGATGTAAAGAAATATGTGCACAAAATTGGAGAGACGTAACTTTTTGTGCGCATGGAACATTTCCGGGATCTTTTATTTCAGCTCATGAACCCTGAGACCAACACTTTACATGTTGTTTATATTTTTGTTCAGTATAGATAACTTACATTCATCAGAGCTCATACAGCAACACAGCGCTGTAGATCAGACTGAACACACAACTCGGATGCATTCACAATAACATGCATATGCTGTGTTGTCATTGTGCATAACATTAGGGTCATCACGCATGAATGACCAATCATGTGGGACATTTTCAAATAATACATGCAAAACCCTTATGGTTCAAAAGAGTTGAAGAAACAAGAATTATTGCGTTTCATCAGCAAGAGAGCACATTCATGTTGTTTATCCTGGAAATAATGACCTTTTTCTTCATCTAATCTCATTCAATTGTAGACAACTCCAGATAAAAACTAATATTAAAACTCTTTTGCCCAGAGATCAGCAGCTCCCTCTAGTGTGGAGAGAACAGCTCTGACGCTCAGGTCTTCTCACTAACTTGTTTGTTTTTCTTGCATGTAACCAGCTTAAAGACGATAAACCTTATATCCATCAGTAGAAAGTCATTAGTGGTCCGATTGGATTTGAATCTCCACTATCTTGCTCTATTGAACCATGGGGCTTTACAGTCCTTCAGGTCTAACTCCATAAAATGGATAACGAGTTGGTATAAACAAACTCCAGGGAGAGCCCGCTAGAAGTATAGCTTACTACTGCATTGATAGCGAGAGACTTGAAGGTCAATGACCCATTGGGATTCGTAGGCCCCTAACTGCAACAGCTCTTTACAACACTTCTACAAAGCACAAACATCACAGAGCTACTAAAGCCACAGTAGGGCATAAAAAGGTGTGAGATTATGCCTGTATGATAAGGACAGGGGGTGATGGATAGGCCAGATAATGTATAAGGATCATGTCAAATTGTCAACAGCAGATAGTCTACTCACTAGCACGGATCTTCCTCTTCCATCGGCTGTTCCCAGACAGGAGAGATGAATTGGAACCGGAAGGTTCTACAGGTGTGGGTAGGAGAGGGAGAGAATACGTAATAAGGAACACATGCCACACACAGTACTGATTTGTGCCAACACATTTGAACTGGATGTCTGTCACACAACAATGATAAACGATGATACAGTATAGTTCTGAATGTACATGTGAACCAAGCCAATGAGGAGACCTCGTTCCAGAGTTCCTCCAACTCAGCCACGGGGTGTCGTCACAAACCTATAACTGAGCCCAGCCAACGTAGCGTGGAGAACAGAACAGATGTGGTCTATAGACAGCCAACAGACAGCCCTATCCGTGCAGCCGAACAGAATGTTCAGGCCGTTCACAGTGCTCAGGGCTCCCCATGCCAAGACAACTATTCAATTAATAAGGGAGAATGGCTTTGTCTGCTCCACCCAGATTTCAGAGCCTTAACTGGAGGAGTGGGAGTCTCACACTTCCTACATGCTCCCGACTGATGTCTGTAATGATCCTGGGAGAGAGGTTAGGCTGCTACAAGGCCAAGGCTGTGGACGGTGAGAATAGGGAAAGAGTGATCGCTGTAGCTAGGGAAAAATCAGAAGGCCTATGTGTTTCTCATGGTGGCGAATGTCAGGGAGACCTGCACACCTTTCTTCTCTTGTGCAGAATCTTGTGGTCGGAGAGAAGTATTCGAGTTGTCCTGTTTCTCCGAGTCGGCACTGCAAATGGTCATAGACAACAGACACAACGAGCAACTGGCAAATATCCATTTGGATTGTGAACAAGGACACATTCTGAGCATTGTGCTGTACTAGTGGACTCACGTCCTGTTGGAGTCAGGCATGTCCAGGTCCACGGCCTCCTCCTCTGCCACTTCAGGCACCATGCGGGTGTACAGTCCATCCAACAACGTGTATCTGTAGTGATGCCCTGAAAACATACCCATCTTATTAGGTTATACATTCTGCCAGATTTAGTATAGCTATTTATGACACTAAGTTTACTATAAACAAACAAGGATATCTTTGGTGACTAAGCTTTTTTGGAACACGACTACTCTTACTACGTGTAATTACGTCTGCCTCTTTTCTAACTGCCTAGTACACAGTCCCAGGTTGCATTATTGCTATGGTAACAACTAACATTTGACCTTACTTTATACACTGAGTATATAAAACATTAAAGACACCTGCTCTTTCCATGACATAGCTTTCACCTGGATTCACCTTGACAGTCTATGATCCCTTATTGATTTAACTTGTTAAATCCACTTCAAATCAATTGAGATGAAGGGGAGGAGAGAGGTTAAAGAAGGATTTTTAAGCCTTGAGACATGGATTGTGTATGTGTGCTATTCAGAGGGTGAATGAGCAAGACAACATATTTAAGTGCCTTTGAATAGAGTATGGTAGCAAGTGCCAGGCACACTGGTTTGTGTCAAGAACTGCAACACTGCTGGGTTTTTAACGCTCAACAGTTTCCTGTGTGTATCAAGACTGGCCCACCAACCAAAGGACATCCAACCAACTTGACAACTGTGGGAAGCATTGGAGTCAACATGGGCCAGCATCCCTGTGGAACGCTTTCGACACCTTGTAGAGTTCATGTCCGACGAATTGAGGCTGTTCTCAATATTAGGAAGGTGTTCCTAATGTTTATTATAAACTGGGTGGTCTGAGCCCTGAATGCTGATTGGCTGACAGCTGTGGTATATCAGACCGTATACCATTGGTATGACAAAACATGTATTATTACTACTCTAATTACGTTGGTAACGAGTTTATAATAGCAATAAGGCACCTCGGGGGTTTGTGGTATATGGCCAATATACCACGGCTAAGGGCTGTGTCCAGGCACTCTGCATTGGGTGTTGCGTCGTGCCTAAGAACAGCCCTTAGCCGTGGTATTTGGCCGTATACCACACCTCCTCTGGCCTTATTGCTTAAGTATACTCAGTGTATATTTGCATGAGTCAGCATGCAGTGAAGTCTCTCTCATCTATACATTTTATACAGTTATCTGCCAAAATAATGGAAACACTTGAGTAAATGAGGGATACAAAGTATATTAAAAGCATGTGCTTCCACACAGGTGTGGTAATATTCCATCATGCTTCGGGTCATGTATAAAAACGCTGGGCATTGTAACTAGATGGAGTATAGCTACGACCGGAATTTACTTTTCGTAGCAGGTTAGGAGAGCAGTTTAGCTAACTTTAACCTCATTCTCCTAACATGCTACGTTAATTCTCCTAACCTATTGTGTAAGTTCTCCTAACCTGCTACGAAAGTCACGGTCGTAGCTGTATTCCACCTAGTCAGAACCATTATTTTGGCTACCATGGCTATGATCCCCTAGGAAGGACAATGCCCCGATCCACAGGGTGGTCACTGAATGGGTTGATGAGCATGAAAACGATGTCAACCATATGTCATGGGCGTCTGTCACCAGATCCCAACTAAATTGAGATTCTGGAGCGGCACCTGAGACAGCATTTTCCACCAACAAAACACCAAATAATGAAATTTTATCAAGGAAGAATGATGTCGCATCCATCCGATAGATTCTACAAGTGTCTGGAACTCTGTGCCAAGGCACATTGAAGCTGTTCTGGCTCGTGGTGTCCCAACGCCCTATTAAGACACTATGTTGGCGTTTCCTTTATTTTGGAAGTCACCTGTATATACACAGGTATAAACTGAGACTTTGGAAAAGCATTAAACTGAAGCCATGTTGACATTGTTTTACACATTCTTTTGAGAGATTAGTTGAATTACATTTGCTAACCATAAAGAAAATGTAAAAAACCTATACAAACATTAGATATAGATATATCTAGATATATACATAAATATATGGGGCATGCTCAGTATCGGAATCACCCGAATGGATTGGTTAGGTTGTGTAGTATATTGTGGAAGCGTGTGTGATTAGAGGCAACACAGCTTCAACACACATACATGAACGATAACCTATATGGTAATTCCCCAAACATTGATTGTCAGATTTATGGTTAGGATTCCAATGCAGAATAACAGGAAAGCACCACTTGTAAATGAACTCTGCGAGAACTCTTACAATGCAGACCAGATTTGACCCAACAGGAAAGATGAGAAAGACCCGAAAGACAAAGCCATAAAGTGAAAGGATATGTGCAATGGTCTATTACTATTATCTGATTTAAGTTCATAGTTAAAGCACTTTTGTAGTAGGTCTAATGTATCATTTGTTGTTGTGACAGTAAGGGACTGTGCTATTTGGATTAAAAAAAAATCAGATGTGGTTAAGCGCATGGGAATGTGCCAGTCAACAAATGACAAGTTTATTTTGTGAACAGAGGTTATGCTTTTAACAGGGTTATTAATGTGAGGCAGCTGGTGCAAATAATATATACAATGGGGCAAAAAAGTATTTAGTCAGCCACCAATTGTGCAAGTTCTCCCACTTAAAAAGATAAACCTGTCATTTTCATCATAGGTACACTTCAACTATGAGACCAAATGAGGGGGAAAAAATCCAGAAAATCACGTAAGATTTTTAATGAATTTGCAAATTATGGTGGATTTTCCACCATAATTTTTTCCCCCCATTAACAAAAGTTTCTCAGTACCTTGTTATAAACCCTTTGTTGGCAATGACAGAGGTCAAACGTTTTCTGTAAGTCTTCACAAGGTTCACACAATGTTGCTGGTATTTTGGCCCATTCCTCCATGCAGACCTCCTCTAGAGCAGTGATGTTTTGGGGCTGTTGCTGGGCAACACGGACTTTCAACTCCCTCCAAAGATTTTCTATGGGGTTGAGATCTGGAGACTGCCTAGACCATTCCAGGACCTTGGAATGCTTCTTAGAAGCCACTCCTCCGTTGCCCGGGCGGTGTGTTTGGGATCATTGTCATGCTGAAAGACCCAGCCACGTTTCATCTTCAATGCCCTTGCTGATGGAAGGAGGTTTTCACTCAAAATCTCACGATACATGGCCCCATTCATTCTTTCCTTTACATAGATCAGTCGTCCTGGTCCCTTTGCAGAGAAACAGCCCCAAAGCATGATGTTTCCACCCCCATGCTTCACAGTAAGTATGGTGTTCTTTGGATGCAACTCAGCATTCTTTGTCCTCCAAACACGAGTTGAGTTTACCAAAAAGTTATATTTTGGTTTCATCTGACCATATGACATTCTCCCAATCTTCTTCTGGAAACTTCAGACGGGCCTGGACATGTACTGGCTTAAGCAGGGGGACATGACTGGCACTGCAGGATTTGAGTCCCTGGCGGCGTAGTGTGTTACTGATGGTAGGCTTTGTTACTTTGACCTGCAGAGAGCTGGGACCATTCACTAGGTCTCCCTGTGTGGTTCTGGGATTTTTGCTCACCGTTGTGATCATTTTGACCCCACGGGGTGAGATCTTGCGTGGAGCCCCAGATCGAGGGAGATTATCAGTGGTCTTATGTCTTCCATTTCCTAATAATCTCTCCCACAGTTGATTTCAGAAATCTTGCTTGTTTGTAGGTAACCAAATACTTATTTTCCACCATAATTTGCAAATAAATTCATTTAAAAAATCCTACAATGTGATTTTCTGAATTTCTTTTCCTCATTTTGTCTGTCATAGTTGAAGTGTACCTATGATGAATATTACAGGCCTCATCTTTTTAAGTGGGAGAACTTGCACAATTGGTGGCTGACTAAATACTTTTTTGCCCCACTGTATATATATATTCCCCCCCCCCCAAAGTCTTTAATATTTAAATAGTTAATTCTGCTGTTAATTTGAAAGCTGTGAGAATGTTATAAATGTAATGGATCAACCATGACAACTATAAACAGTAATTTTTTAACAGCTTAAGCCATGGATAATAGCTGGTAAATTTAGCAATTAAAAAAAAAAAAAAAAAAAGAGGAAGCAAGTAACTTCTGTAATCAAATCAATTTATTTATACTTACAGCTTTAAATAGCATAAATTAAGCAACCCGTTTTATTCACTATGGAAAAAATACAAGGTAGCAGACAAAATGATTAAACAACTAAAATGTACAACAAAATATTCTGGAGCTGACATGCAGAATTGTGCCCCCCCCTCCCCAAAAAAACTAGGATCCTCTCAAGCGCAATGAGCTCAGCTTTGTGTATTAGGAGGAACATGAGAGCGCCTTTGAGAAGGTTTCTGAGAGGTAACCACCTTCTGCAACAGAGAATCACAAGGGGACATACAGAGAAGTAGAGACAGGGAGGTTATCATGTGTCAGATGGGTTGAAAAAAACTGCATGCCAAAAACGTAGAGGCATGCGGACCTTGAGCATGTGGGTTAGCTTGGAGGAATGGAAGGCTTTCGAGACATGCGTCAATTAACAAACAAAGTGTGTGGCTAACTAAATTAATTCGTCATACATAGGACCCATGCCTAGTTCTCAACATGAATAGTACATGTGTGGTTAAGAAGAGCTATGAAGGCAGCTAATGCAAAGCAACACTTTGTGCTTGGGTCACATTGATCACGTGACCCAAGCAGCCACATCACCTTCCTGCAGCCACAATTCAGCCAATCAGAGGTTGCAGCATTGGAAACTTGAAATTACATATGAAGTGAAAGAAATAATGGAGGTATGAAAATGGGGATATATGGAAGGGAAAACATAAGAGACACAAGTACTTAGAATCACAAATTAAATAAAAGCTTTGTGGCATCACTGTACCATAACAGATAATAATACTGTACTACTGGAACAAGCTATTGATTAAACATATACAACACACCAGCACAAACATTTGTGATAATTCATACCTTAGAATATGTGCAGAAATGTGCATTAAATCCAAGGCTTTTGATACCAGCAACAAAAGCAAAAAAATTATAACTAAATATTTGAAATAAAAATATATTTTTGGCAGAATTTGCTACAGTACCTGGTGTAGGAGGTAAAAATCAGAATCCTCTCAGTCTTTCCAGACATCTGTTTCTACCCCACTTATCTAATCATTTACAACAATAAGAATCCGTTTTTCAAACAGATACATAAAATCAAATGTGTGTTCCATTAAACGGCCTAGACAAATAAAAAAATACTGTGCGAAAGCTGTTTTAAAACCAAAAATGTACACAAAAAAAATTACAACAAAATAGTCTCTAGAATCATCTTAATAACAGAAAAAAAACTATTGGTCAGAAAATAAATACTGTTTGGCATTTCCATTGCACATGTGCAATATAGCAGTGCAGTTCAAGATGCATAGCAGGACTTCGTTCTCTAACTTTCCACATCACAAGCACACCAGGCACAACGCAGAAGCCTTAGCAGCCCCTCCAAGTCAACTAAAGTGCTTTTAGTGGATCCTTTTTTTGGATTACTTTGGAGTTAAAAATAAAAGTTGAACCCAAACATAAGCATGGGAATACTGAAATAAAAGATTTCAAGCAACTGAAAGGATGCATGACCTCCTCAAATGCTAAGGACCATGTGTCACACTTGCTATAATACTTTGATGATACTTTGAGGTTTCTCAGCATCAAATCATAATCATGGAAGAACAAATAAGACTTTTGAAATTGAACCAGTCTGCATAGAGTACTGTACAGACTGAAGCAAGTGCCTGTGCATCATTAAGTCCATGAGACCCAGAGGCACCAGTCTCTGCCCCCTCTAGGTGAACCTGAGGCCTAGGTGCTGCTGAGCTTAGTGCAGTAGGCTGTGAGACTGAGGCTCAGGCTGGCTCAGCCTCCATGTACATCTGGCCCAGGAGCTCGTGCAGTATGCTCAGTAGGGGCATGCCCAGACTCAGCAGCTCGTACAGGAAGCCGTAGTCCTCTGAGTGGTCTATGAGGTGGAGCCCTGCCTGGCCAACCGCCGTATGCACCCAGCGGGCCAGCTGGCAGGGCGTCCCACACACTGCCCGGCCCGCGTGCAGTGGCCAACGCAGGCTTCTCCTAAGGAAGGAACTCAGGGTACCTGAGGGCTGGCTCTGCAGGCTGTCTGTGGCCGAGTAGGGGTCACTCCGGTCCGGCGAAGACGTCAGACGTCCCTGATCCTCCTGCGTGTGATAGACACAACATACAATTGAAATCAGACCACGTAAAACACATATTTTTTATTTTTTTAAATAACATGAATAGTAAAAATGGCTGTGTTTATGTTTGCGGTTACTGAAAGCTGTTTACCGTTCTCCTCAGGAACTTGCTTGAACTTTGTAGGCTGGACCGACGCTGAGAATAATGAGGCTTGCAGTAAAACTTGCCTGAAACACAAAACACTGTAAAAACACATGCCGGCTGACACTAAATATCAAATTAATTCACAAACAGCTTCTGTCCCCAGGTGGGAGAGGGGCTGGTGTCGGTGTGTCAGCATCATGCCGTGTTGGGAGTCGTAGGCGTGTCCTCCCAGGCGTAGTGTGGAGCTGCAGACGTCACAGCGGAAACACTCCCTGTGGAAGAAGTGGCCCTCAGCGCTGAGTCGCTCCATCACGTACACACGCTTGGAGCAGAAGTGACACGTGTCACTGCCTCCCAGGTTCTGAGGGAACTCCTTCCGCACGATACACTGTCAGGAGACAGACAACAGCAGCTGGTTAGTGATACGGTGAGATCAACGTAATAGGCAAGCTGTTACTGTAGTCGTCTACTGCTAACAATGAGGGTGGTTGAGGGCAATATGAAATGAGTCATTGAGCATTGTTGGTTCTAAACTCAGCAAAAAAAGAAAGAAATGTCCCTCTTTCAGGACCCTGTCTTTCAAAAGATCACTCGTAAAATTCCAAATAACTTCCCAGATCTTCATTTCAAAGGGTTTAAACAGTTTTCCATGCTTGTTCAATGAACCATAAAACAATTCATGAACATGCACCTGTGGAACGGTCGTTAAGACACTAACAGCTTACAAATGATAGGCAATTAAGGTCACAGTTGTGAAAACTTAGGACACTAAAGAGGCCTTTCTACTGACTCTGAAAAACACCAAAAGAAAGATGCCCATGGTCCCTGCTCATCTGCGTGAACGTGCCGTAGGCATGCTGCAAGGAGGCATGAGGACTGCAGATGGGGCCAGGGCAATAAATTGCAATGTCCGCACTGTGAAACGCCTAAGACAGCACTATAAGGAGACAGGACGGACAACTGATAATCCTCGCAGTGGCAGACCACGTGTAACACCTGAAAAGGTTTTGTACATCCAAACATCACACCTGCAGGACAGGTACAGGATGGCAACAACAACTGACCGGAACGCACAATCCCTCCATCAGTGCTCAAACTGTCCGCAATAGGCTGAGAGAGGCTGAACTGAGGGCTTGTAGGCCTGTTGTAAGGCAGGTCCTCACCAGACATCACCGGCAACAACATCGCCTATGGGCACAAACCCACCATCGCTGGACCAGACAGGACTGCACTGAGCACTTTTTCCCCCTTCGGATTTGCGTTTATCGTTGAAGGAATGAACATTACACCAAGGCCTGTACTCTGGAGCGGGATCGATTTGGAGGTGGAGTGTCCGTCATGGTCTGGGGCGGTGTGTCACAGCATCATCGGACTAAGCTTGTCGTCATTGCAGGCAATCTCAACGCTGTGCATTACCCTCATGTGGTACCCTTCCTGCAGGCTCATTCTGACATGACCCTCCAGCATGACAATGCCACCAACCATACTGCATGTGCTGTGTGTGACTTCCTGCAAGACAGGAATGTCAGTGTTCTGCCATGGCCAGCGAAGAGCTCGGATCTCAATCCCATTGCGCACGTCTGGGACCTGTTGGATCAGAGGGTGAATGCTAGGGTCATTCCCCCCAGAAATGTCTGGGAACTTGCAGGTGCCTTAGTGGAAGAGTGGGGTAACATCTCACAGCAAGAACTGGCAAAGTTGGTGCAGTCCATGAGGAGGAGAGGCACTGCAGTACTTAATGCAGCTGGTGGCCACACCAGATACTGACTGTTACTTTTGATCCCCCCCTTTGTTCAGGGACACATTCCTATGTCACATAAGTGACCATAGGTCTGTGGAACTTGCTCAGTTCGTTTCAGTTGTTGAATCTTGTTATGTTCACACAAATATTTACACGTTAAGTTTGCTGAAAATAAACTCAGTTGACAGTTAGAGGACGTTTCTTTTTTTGCTGAATTTATATAGCACCCTTTCTTCTAACGGTGTACAATATTAAGTGGTGGTGTGACTACCTAACCATAACGTGGATGTTAAGGCAGAGTAATATAACATGGAATGGGAACTTTTTTACTAATGTGTCATATTAGTAGGGCATTTCTCCAGTCCAGTGAGAGATGATCATGAATCAACAGAGATTAATCAACAATTCTCGGGACCATAGCAGAGAACTAACTAGTCAAATACAGTGGTTTCACAAAGCTCTACACAAGATTGCAGTTAGCTTTTGCTTTGCCTGCATAGTGAGGCAAAGCAAAATGCTGTTCACTGCTCTCGACCTGAAGACCTGAAGTGGGGCCAAACACTGTGTGAACAGGCACCCACATGAGTGCATGGAGTTACTACTTTCGTGGCCCCTGAAGGCCCTTCACACAAAACACCATGGCTCATGACTGGAGAAGTCCCAGTAAGATTCAGGTCAGAATGTTTTACAGTTTACAATGAACAGGATTATCTTTCCTACTAATAACAGATGTAGTATCCTGAAGCAAGACATGACTTGATTGATGTTTAGAAGGTTACCAAAACTCCTGAAGCTTGGGGTGGTAATAGATATAGAGCCCACTTGTGTGTGTGTGTGTGTGTGTGTGTGTGTGTGTGTGTGTGTGTGTGTCTTGTGATGTATATTCCCACTGGGCTGTGTCGGCACAAACATAATCGTTAGTCACACTGTGCTTACCGGCAAGGCATTAGGCCTGTGGTCAGTTTCATAAAGGATGGCTAGAGTTTCAGCCCTAGCGCCTATGTGAGAAGAGACCTTCCCAACTGTCCTCTAACAGAACCCAGTCAGAGGTAGAGGGAGGGAGCCACACAGAGACAGAAATTAAAAGGGGGGGAAAAAAGAGAAGGAAACAGAAAAAGTAAGGATCAGAATAGTATAAATTAAGGAAAAGAAAGACATTTCTACTCAGACATGAGAGGAGATGCAGAAATCATGCAGACAGTGAAGTTGTTACTCCTACCTGTTTGGCAGGCATAGAGGGCTCAGCAGGACAGTGTTCAGATTGATCAATTGTTTTTTTAATCATTACGCTTGGTGCAGCACTCCCATTGCACTAAAACCAATAAAAACATGGTAAGAGTGAGCTGATTTAATATATATATATATATATATATATATATATATATATATATATATATATATATATATATATATATATATAAGAAGCTTCTACTTTTTCCATTTCAAATTTTTACTGATACCCGTTGGGCAGACTTTAAGGGTTCAGCTCGATAACGCTTCTATCTAATTATTCTACTAGAGACTCAGCATTCCCATTGCACTAAAAGCTAAATAAATGAGAGTTAGCTGACACAACAGTGTCTTCTGTTCTCTCATGTCAAATGTAGTGAGATTTTTACTGATACCTGTTCGGTGGACTTTAAAGGGCCAGCTTCGTAACTCTCAAATCGAATGATTGGCTTTTGAATACTTGATCCAGCACTCCCATTGCACTTAAATCATCAAAAATACAGTGAGTTGACTTAAGTTTTTTTTTCTTCTATTTTTACAAATAAGTTTTTTTTTTACTGAAACTTGTTTGTCAGGCTTGAAGGGTTCAGAATAACAGCTTTCGAGTCAATCGATTGACTTTTGAAGGAGTCTACTTAACGAAGCATTCCCGTTGCACTAAAAGCAATAACAACATGGCTGGAGTGAGTTGAGTCTCTCTATTCTTATACTTCAAATGCATTTCAAATTACTGGTACCTGTTCGGCAGACATGTCAGGCTGGAAGGGTTCAGCTTGATAACTCACAGGACATTCGGTTGGCGTTTGAATGAGTCTACTTGATGCAGCACTTCCATCGCACTAAAACCATTTTAAAAAAAACATTGTCAGAGTGAGCTGATATCTTTTTAGGTTTGGGCTGGTCAGGACCACAAGGCACTGCAAGCGGCAGTCGTTTTCACCTTGTAATGATGCACAGGAGATGTTGGGGTAAGAGAAGAGACGCAAGACAGAGCAGACGGTTCAGGGACAAGGTGTATTGAAGTGATTTTAGGAACAAAGGCAGATCGATCCGTCTGTAGTAAAAAGGGTTCATATCAGAAATGAGAGCAATCTCCAAAATCTCTAGCTCTTCATATCCCACCCCAAAAATAGAGGAGATGCAAGCTGAATATAAGTAGGGGAACAATTGGGGGAAACAATTGGTCAGAGAAATATTCAACAGCTCAAACCTTTATCTCTTCTAATGAAGATATGAATGTTCACTCATTAGTATCATCACAGACCACTTTCATCATGCAGAGAGAAGTCACCTGACCTTTAATTCGCAGAGCTGTAACACCATGGAAACAAGACATGCTGCAAGAAAACAACCTCTGCCAACAAATGGATTTAAAAGGGATTACCAAGCTGTTACAAGCCTTTAAAAACATGCTCCACTCAGTAAATTGTGAGTAGGTTTGACTGGTGACATTGCATCCTTCTAAACAGTCAGACTGTCAAACAGAACTTGTGTACAGGGTCAAACATACTGTGCCTCATTTCCTTAGATGGAGTTAGACAGGCAGGCAGGCGAGGGGTGGCGCTACACTTTCACCTTATACTCTTTCACTCGAGGAGTCTCGGACTCAGGAAACATAGAACGCAGAAGCACAGCTCTCTCCTTTATACTCTTCCTGTTAAATTCCCCGGTAGTTACGGTTTGTACTTTTTTCTTTAGAACAGCAACAAGGAAAGGAAAGAAAAGCAAGTGTGAAACTACAGGAAGTTGGCAAATAAATACTGAACAGCAAACATAATCCGTAAAGCTGATGATGTGTGGTATGGCAATTTTGTATCTTTTGAACAATTCTGTTTTTGTTGCGGAGTTGTGCTGTCTGCTAGACTCGTGGCTAAGGCGCATGTGGATTTACTGTTTTGAATGGGCATAAAAATCTATTTCCACGCAAAAAAATTGTGAGAGTGCAGAAGTAAGGCATAGCTGTGAATGGGGCTAACATGGTGTTTCCAGACAGATATAATGGAGGCTCATTGTCACCTGGCTCATCTTTCGCTCCAGCTTCTCTAGGCCCTTCCCTGTGGGGCCAGGAGAAGGTTGTTCTGGGTAATCTACGTCATCTGGGGTTTCGGTGTGTGGAATCCACACTCTCTGCTGCACCAAGTCTGCGCGCGGAGAGGCCTGTGTTTGATCATCACGTGGAGGAGGACTCCAGGACCTTGTTGGAACGTGAAGGGGAGTCGGTTGCGCCACGGCTGCAGGCTCTTCTAAGAGTCGCATATAGATGGACGGCTGAAAGCAGATATACACACAAAGCAATGTGTAAAGCAGCACGGACCTCCAACCAGTAGAGGGCGAACCTCCAGGGTGGCATAAAAGGAGTGTCTTTTCAATGACTCTTGGTCTAGAAGACTATTGGTTATTTTGTTAACATAGGCTCTATGTTAGGGGGGGGGGATTTATTGAGTTTATGATGCAGCGGCTGACCCTTCATGGTCTCAACACACACCAGATTGACGTGACTGTACCTGCCACTTGGGGCGTGGAGGCGAGGGAGGGGGCTGTTTCTTGGGCTTAGCAAAGCGAGGGTTCTCCATCATATCCAGAGAAGGAGATGAAGGACGGCTTGAATCAGAGTCAGAGTTCAAATCAGACTGACAGAGCAGCAGGCACGAGATGAGGCAGGAAGCACGAGCAGGAGGAATAGGAGAAAAAAAAGAAAGTAGTGCAGAATGATTTGTTTCAAAACCACACCCTGCCATCATCCACCCATTGCATAAAGTGTGATTTCTGATCCTGAATGCCGATTGGTTAAAACCACATTTCATCCGGTGTCTATTCCACAAGTTACCACAGGCTAAATCTATGATGTTAAAATGCCTATTTACTCTGTTCCATCTGACAGAGCAATCCACTGTCTCTTCAGCCCAGACAGGTAGTTTCTAAAACTTGATCTGCACTATAAAAAAAAATAAAAAATGTTATGCTTTTTAAACTAACATTTACTTTAACAGCAGAGATTTGTATAAACCTTGCCGTCTGCTTTTCTCAGCCAGTTGAAATCATGAGTCAGTTCTTTGTATATATCCATAAAAATGATGCTATCAATAAAAAAAAGACAAAACAAAAACGAAGTGCAGCAAGTTTGCAGTCTTTCCAGCTTCAGTTTGAAGCTCCTCTGAACAACAGTGTCTTGACGAGAGAGCACATTTTCTACCCCAGGCAAAGTCGTGCAATATTTGCACAATATTATGGATGTTGCCAAATAAAATGTCACTAGAAAACAGCTTAAACAAATGCAAATGCAGCTACTTTGCTGTTATTCTGGCTGCACTGTTTGACATGACTGTAAGTTATGTTGGCTAGCTAGCAAGCAAGGGATAAGAACGTTGCCTGCCAGTAGGGCAATGGAACATTTAGAACGAACGACTGGGTCGCATTAATAAATACAGAACAACCGGGTCGAGTCTCTGGCAACCGAACCGAAGAACGAAGAACCAGCCGGCTTGGGAAGCAACCCTTGATTTGTGTCGGGACTTCTTTTGTGGAAGGATGAAATGGTATGAATAAATTAATCAAAATATTTTTTAAGTGAAAATATGCAAATCATTATTTGAATATGTTGGTAACCCGTTGTATAAAAGCGATTGTACCCTTGAAGCCGGTGTTTGGAGGATATATTGGTACGGCTTGCCGGCCCTCGACATTGAGTCGGGCATAACAGCCGTGCCAATATTTACCTCCAAATACCAGTTTCTCTGGCATTATCGTATATGCACCATAACCATACCATATCTATGGTATTCCACACCATAATCAGACAGAGCCACTCAGTCCTTTGATGGGGCTTCACAGGCAGATTATACTGTATCCACTTCTTCATCAAGGTTCCAAATGCACAACCTGCTTTCTTTAATCCTATAATCCAGGGACAGCCTCTTCTTACGATGGAGTAGCTAATCATACTGTGTGACTAAGGTAGCGGTCGATATACTAGAAGTACGTTATTGGTAGAAGTAAAACGATACAGTAAATTCATCTTCAATCTCTTCATAGCTTTCTTGACCATCACCTAAACCTCGTCAAAACGTTGTACTCAAACTGTACCCAAGGGTAGTGGCTGTGGGTGTGGTAGATCTGTCCCATTGTACAGTCTTACAACACAATGGGCTATATTCAAACATGATTATGGTGGCAGTGATGTTGCAGAATTGGATACAAGGACATAAGTGCTCTCCCCGGACATAAAAGCAGGTCTATGAAATGAATTTCATCCATTTCCAAACTCTCTCAGAATGTTATGTACCATAGAGAACAAGTAGGTTCCACAGAGCCTTCATTATCTGCAATTTCAACACAAAAACATGACCTGTGTATGATTAAACCCCCACCCCACACACACGGCAGAAAGTACTATACAATAGTACAGATTTCTAAAATCAGATATGATCAACCATCAGAGAACCATCAGAAGAGTCATACAGTAACCATTGGCACTGAGGCCATCGACAGTTTGTCTGTATGTGACTTTACAATGTGTTGTTGTTGTTGTTGTTGTTGTCCCCCCCCATTGTCTCTACACAGCACAGTGTACAGGGACCTTGACCCCTCTAGTCAGAGTACTGTACACCTGGAGCTGCTCACCTTATTGCGCAGGGAACTGCCGGGCAATGCATTCTCCTCAAACTTGGCCAGTAGCTGTGTGGCCATTGAGCGCACTTTATTCTGCTCCCCACCGTCACCTGCAGGGGGGGCACTCTGACAGGACAACTGACAACACAATGAATGATCAGTCCCTTTATCGACATTAAAATGGTTGCATCTAAGGCCATACTGGTGACAGAGAAATGTTTGTTGTAGTCACTAACACACCTCCTCTAAATAGGTGCTGCCCTTTCTTCGTCTTTTGTTCATCGGGTCGTTCGCCTCCAGCTTCCCGTTATCCTGAGGAAAAGGTAGTACAAAATAGACCTAAAACAACTGTTCCTTCACAGTCATTCACGTCACAGTCAAAGGTCATCGAGTGTGGGGGTAATCATTAAGAAAGTATGCCTTGTAAGATGTAGATTATCTAGGGTCTCTCAGTCTTGTTGACATACAGTACCTTATCTACATTTCAATGACTTCTTGTCATTTATTGGCACATAGGAATTCCTTTCATCTGTCAAGTAAACACACACCTATTTTGACACACTTTACGTAGGCTAAAATCACATTTACATGGATGCCTTTGTTGTTGCAATGCTTTCCTTTTAAAGACTGTAGATGGGTGAGGAGGAGGAGGAGAGGGTGAGCCCACGGTACCTTTGGGATCCTTTTTTTGGGCTGTGTTCGGTTCATTAAGTTGTAAACAGAGTGTGCAGACGCCGATGAAGTCGCTTCATTGTTCTCATCCGTTTCCCTTGCACCTGTAACAAAGCATAGCAGTGTGTTATGGGTGCTTTGATACAGGACATAATCTAATACGCACACTGTTATAAACCAGCCCTCTAAGCCTAGGTCAAGCCAAATCAAGAGGGTAACCAGAGAGTAATGTGAAAATAAACCCTCAAAATAGTAGTATCCAGAATTCAAAACAGATTCCTTTTGATTAATCACCAAGTGTCAGAAACTATTATGAGGACATTACAATAGTCAGTAGGGCTGAATCATTAGTGTTTTAAGTGAAGGAATTGTCAGCCATTTAACATAAACGCCTACTGTATTCTATAAGAGGCAGCCCTATAGATCATAGAAGCATTATTATTACCATGGCCCTGTGAGATGACCTGAACTGGGGCCCGAATGCATTTCTTACATACCACACTCATAACTGACCAGGTTGTGTAACATGCAAATCTTATCCTTCAGGCACACTATCCTCATTAAGGGTTCAATCTTAAACTCAATCTAACCTTTACAATCCTGCAAACAAATCATTCCTCAGGAGTAGTAGAACTCCAGTTATGGAGTAGTTTATGGAAAATAGTATGTAGTATATATATTAATTCAATTTAAATTAATAATGTTAATTAACATATCAGACTTCAGGATCCCATTACGTAACCCTTGCCTCGAGGTCACCAGGCTGCTCGTTATGGCGCACACCTGTTACCATTGTTATGCACAACTGCTTGTCAGACTCAACTGGACTATCACCTCCCTGATTACCTTCTCATATACATATAAGGGATTATGTCTGTGTGCTGTTAGTGTTTGTATTATGTTTATTTTTATTTAAAAAACACTCACTCCCTGAACTTGCTTCCCGACTCTCAGCCCACATCATTACATCAGGAAACCGACTCGAGCTACTGCAGGCACTGTTCCTTAGTGTGTGTCGTCTCCCTAGACATCCGGGTCACCTCCCACAATTTTCCAAATGTTCCGACATTCATGTCTGTACTTAATAGAACGGCAGTTTGGCATAGAGGAACTGTGTCACTGCCTACAGTACCTTATCCACTTGAATAAAACTACAAAAATAGTAGCTAGCAAGATAAAGCTCACAGGGGTTATTTTTAACCTTTTCACGCATGAGTTCCAAATATCTCTTAAGGTTGCGCCCAGCGTGAGTTATGCTTGTGATGTGAGAATGCACTCACTGTTCCACAATGTGATTGTCATGCAACAGGACAGTTAACCCTCGCTGCCCTCAAACCAAGACACACGCTGCCTGCTAATTATCTACAGGCTATATTTCAACTTGTCAATTTGAAATAATTTTCTAACAAGTTTCATCTTCCAACAACAGTTTGAAGTGAGTGTGAGTGAGTGAGTTCCGCCTCCTCATTAATTCGCATAGAAGGTGCCCTTTTCACCGTTGCGGACAATTTATGTTGAGGCTTTACTGAACCGGACAAAATTCTCTTTCGATGAGAGCCCAAGCACATCCCCAGTGTTTCCCCAGATCAACTATGCAGATGTTTGCGCAGTCTTGCATGAACTTTTTCCCCCTGGCACATTTTCTGTCAGGCTCTTGCATTGCCTTCATTGTTGTTCTCCTTACAAATAATAACATTGGACATCGTGTTGGTGTTTCTACTGTATGTATATATGGAGCATAATGTATTTACTGTTTTATTCAGATTTTCAAGTACTGGTGATAAATGATGCATTCGGGCTCTTGCATTGATTGTAATGTACACACGTGTGTAAAATGCTTTTAAGGCTGTACTGATTATGATGAGCTAATGCAAAGATATGTCCCAGCTATTTTGGTTACAAGGTTTTTGACATTTTAAAAGGCATTCTGGGTGTCATGTAAAAGTCTGTCAGACCAAAGATGTTATAGTAAAATGAGTAAACGTCCGGAAGTGAAGGATGGTAGACACACGATGAATTGTAAATGGTCATTTCTATAGCTAAATTCATATTATGGTTTCTGTCAGCCGAGAGTTCTGTAAATATGACCACTTGTGTCAGGTCAAACTTTTCTCAGCACAAGGACTAATGTAGCCTACTGTACATTTTCCGGTTTGGATGATTGTGTTATGCTGTCGCAACTTCTGTGAATGTCTGAGCATTGCATCCAAAAATAAACTGGTCACATTCAGGACATAAGGTTTTAAGGACTGTTTGTGAAAAAAAAAAAGTGTTGCAAGCTCAAACGCTGACTGTTGCGTCAATCGAAACTGGATGTTCTGAATCGCATTGGTTTGAGAGTACGCTGCAGAGACCACTGGAGAATGATCACACACACACGTTAATGTCTGCATTTCGTAAGTGGCTAATTTGCATCAACTACCTCCACTAAAACCACTGCAAAGGTTTTGCCTGCAAACTTTGGTTTCGAATAGCAACCTTCTGGCATGTCTGCCTCATGATTTGTTGCGAGAGTTTTCGGGCTGAAGCAAATTCACCCCAGAAAATGTTGTTTTCCCCCCCTTTCTGAAGTTGCCAAAATACAAACGTCTGTTTCCTAGAGTCTTGTTTTCGAGTCTATACTGTGTGAGGCATCAGAGTTGTGAGAGAATTACCAAGAACAGCAGCCTACCAGTGATGGATGCAGGCGAGTTGCGGAACATCTCGTAAAGCTTGGAGATGTACAGCACCATCATAAGCTTGTCTGGGTCCTGGTCCAGAGCCATCTCGTTCCCCGTGGTCACAGGCTGGATACCAAACTCATGCTCTGCTATGTCAAAGGCCAGCTGGTTGTTCTTGGCCGAGTCCTTCTCATTCAGGGAGTCAAAGTCACTAGGATGGAGGGAGATACAGAGAAGAGGCATAAGGTTCACCTCCTAATAAAGACCTTAATAAAGTGGTTTCCCCTATGGAGTGAGAATGTTAGCCCTAAAACGGTTTGTTGCTAAGCATTAAAACATTGGTTTAATGCTGCATTCTATAATCATTATACTTTCTGCACCACCAGACTCCTACCAACATTGCACTAGCTGAAAGGTGAGGTCTAAGTCCCTTAGCAACAGCCCATAGCAATGTCATAAACAGATTGTAAACACATTTCCTTTCCATAAAAAGGATTTAATTCAGAATGGACTGTCGAATCACATCTACCTGTGACACAGAAGGGGGAGGGGGTGATGAGGTCATCACGGCTGCACCCCCTCAGCTCACACTCATTTTGACTCACACACAAAAGACGACTTGAGCGGGCCAAATTCACACCGCATGAAGGATAAAACACCCACTTGTTATTTAGGTAAGACGGAAACATTTCAAGGCGTGGAGTTGCTCAACCGTGCCATCAGTATCTAATACTGTTAGTACAAATGCTTTATACACATAATTGGACGTGCAATATGAAAGCCAAACCAGAATGCTCGCTTTCTCATTTCTCTATTTAGACAAACTGAGCTGTTGCCCGCAAAGGTCAGTACACATAGTACAGTTCCTAATTTATGAATCCTACACCTAGAGTTTAAACAGAAGTGTTGTCTACAATATAATCAATATCGCTGTACACATTTTCAACAGCATAACATGTGACAGACACAAAGGCAGCGCATGACCATAGACGAGATGAAAATCAGTGTGTGCTTTGATGGTGCCAATAAGACCATGACTGTGTGTATGTATACACACACACACACACACACACACACACACAGCCTTCAGAAAGTATTCACACCCCTTTACTTCTGCCACATTTTTTTGTGTTGGTCTGAATTTAAAATTGATCAAATGTAGATGTTTGTGTTACTGACCTACACACACACACAATACCCCATAATGTCAAAGTGGAATGTTTATTTTTATAGATTTATCAGATGAATTAAAATCAAAAAGCTGAAATGTCTCGAGTCAATATGTATTCAACCCCTTTGTTATGGCAAACCTAAATAAGTTCAGGAGTAAAATTGTTACATAATATATTGCATCTATACACTGTGTGTAATAGTGTTTAACATGATTTTTATATGACTACCTCATCTCTGTACCCCAAACATACAATTCTCTGTAAGGTCCCTCAGTCGAGCAGTGAATTTTAAACACAGATTCAGCCACAAAAGACCAGGGAGATTTTTCAATGCCTCGCAAAGGACACCTATTGGTAGATTGCTTTTTTTACTAGACATTGTATATCCCTTTGAGCATGGTGAAGTTACTCATTAAACTTTGGATGGTGTATCAATACACCCAGTCACTCACTACAAAGATACAGGAGTCCTTCCTAACTCAGTTGCCGGAGAGGAAAGAAACCGCTCCGGGATTTCACCATGAGGCCAATGTTGACTTTAAAACAGTTAGAGTTTAACGGCTGTGATAGGAGATAACTGAGGACGGATAAACAACATTGCAGTTACTCCACAATATTAACCTAATTGACAAGTGAAGAGGGAAGACTGTACAGTGTGTCAAACTCATTCCACAGAGGGCAGTGGCTGCGGGTTTTCGCTCCTCCCTTGTATTCAATTGATAAATTAATAAAGGTCACTGATTACTAAGGAACTTCCATCACCTGGTTGTGTAGGTCTTATTTGAAAGAAGAAAAAAAGACACTAGGCCCTTTGAAGTTATGCGATAAGAAGAGGGGGAGGAGGGGGTTGAGAGAGAAAAGGGAGAGAAGTTTGTGTGAGAGAGGATGGCATCAGTTGCTGGGATCGATACTATCTGTATAGTGACCAAGGCCAGGTCTGAGGAGCTGCTTGGCGTAGGCAGCTAGACTAGCTGCCTATCAAGCTAGCTGGGTTTTCTTGAGGGCTTGAACACAGCCCGAGATGCGATTAGCCATTGTGGCTGGGACTGCGGATTATCCAGGCCTTGTGTCAGTGTAGATCCTTGCTGTTTATTGTTCTGGTTTCCAATCCTCCCAGTGATCTACCCTGTCTGGAACTGCGGGGAGTAACAGCATAACCTACCATGACAAAGACCAAAGCAGGTAGGAGTACCGTTGAGGACAGTGATGTCTATCACAGGTGCAAGATCTTTTTAAACTAACAAAAATTGTTATACAAGCAGTTGTTACAAGAAAATAGCTTCAAGTGTTGTCAAAATACTTGTGGAGTCAACTAATAAAATATTGGATGACCTGACCAGAGAGGTCCAGGACCTGTAGAACAGTTTGCACATCTCCCAGGGTCAGCTCGATGAGGTTAAACAAGAGAATGGCATGAAGAAAACAACCTGTAAGTCATTGAGAGAGGACATCATTTCTGTATGCGAATCCATGATAATTTGATTTTTCCGTCATTGTTATCAAGGTGCAATCAAAGCGGAACAACATGGTTGTGGATGGAATTGCAGAATCTCCACAGTGGTCAAAGTTCCTTAGGTTCAAGGACAAGGTAGCTGTTCTGGAAAGAGCCAAGAACTTGAGAGGAACGTACATCTTCCTCAACGAGGACTATCCTGAAGCTGTGCGCCAGAAGAGGAAAGAACTTATCCCAGCCATGAAAGCTGCCAGAGAGCGTAGGGACATTACTTATACCTTCTATGACAGGCTCATAGCCCACCCTCCCTCTCAAAAGTCCGGAAAGGATGAGAGAGCCAAGCCTATGGGTTCGTAGCTTCAACCCCGCAGCGCACACACAACAATTGATGAATGGACTGCTGAACGTATACATTTCTCTTGCCTGGTTTATTCTTCTTTTCCATATTTCGTTCTTATAAGCTACCCAGGAAAAGGATGAAAATATCCCATATCAATATATTTAGCCTTAGAAATGAGGTTTATGAAATCAATAACATTTATAGACATTTGAGACTAATTGATTTGATGTTATACACTTTTATTGCTGCTGCTCTAACATCTATAGAAGAGACAGGAATGCTTATGGGGAGGGGTTGACACACACACACACACACCTCAAAAAAAATAAAGGGAACACTTAAACACAATGAAACTCCAAGTCAATCACACTTCTGTGAAATCAAACTGTCCACTTAGGAAGCAACACTGACAATACATTTCACATGCTGTTGTGCAAATGGAATAGACAACAGGTGGAAATTATAGGCAATTAGCAAGACACCCCCAATAAAGGAGTGGTTCTGCAGATGGTGACCAGACCACTTCTCAGTTCCTATGCTTCCTGGCTGATGTTTTGGTCACTTTTGAATGCTGGCGGTGCTTTCACTCTAGTGGTAGCATGAGACGGAGTCTACAACCCACACAAGTGGCTCAGGTAGTGCAGCTCATCCAGGATGGAACATCAATGCGAGCTGTGGCAAGAAGGTTTGCTGTGTCTGTCAGCGTAGTGTCCAGAGCATGGAGGCGCTACCAGGAGACAGGCCAGTACACCCGGAGACGTGGAGGAGGCCGTAGGAGGGCAACAACCCAGCAGCAGGACCGCTACCTCCGCCTTTGTGCAAGGAGGAGCAGGCGGACCACTGCCAGAGCCCTGCAAAATGACCTCCAGCAGGCCACAAATGTGCATGTGTCTGCTCAAACGGTCAGAAACAGACCGGCTTACAGCCCAACACCGTGCAGGACGTTTGGCATTTGCCAGAAAACACCAAGATTGGCAAATTCGCCACTGGCACCCTGTGCTCTTCACAGATGAAAGCAGGTTCACACTGAGCACATGTGACAGAAGTGACAGTCTGGAGACGCCGTGGAGAACGTTCTGCTGCCTGCAACATCCTCCAGCATGACCGGTTTGGCGGTGGGTCAGACATGGTGTGGGGTGGCATTTCTTTGGGGGGGCGCACAGCCCTCCATGTGCTCGACAGAGGTAGCCCGACTGCCATTAGGTACAGAGATGAGATCCTCAGATCCCTTGTGAGACCATATGCTGGTGCGGTTGGCCCTGGGTTCCTCCTAATGCAAGACAATGCTAGACCTCATGTGGCTGGAGTGTGTCAGCAGCTCCTGCAAGAGGAAGGCATTGATGCTATGGACTGGCCTGCCCGTTCCCCAGACCTGAATCCAATTGAGCACATCTGGGACATCATGTCTCGTTCCATCCACCAACGCCAGACTGTCCAGGAGTTGGCGGATGCTTTAGTCCAGGTCTGGGAGAAGATCCCTCAGGAGATCATCCACCACCTCATCAGGAGTGCGTGGAGGCCACACACACTACTGAGCCTCATTTTGACTTGTTTTAAGGACATTACATCAAAGTTGGATCAGCCTGTAGTGTGGTTTTCCACTTTCATTTTGAGTGTGACTCCAAATCCAGACCTCCATGGGTTGATAAATTTGATTTCCATTGATAATGTGTGATTTTGTTGTCAGCACATTCAACTATGTAAAGAAAAAAGTATTTAATAAGAATATTTCATTCAGATCTAGGATGTGTTATTTTAGTGTTCCCTTTATTGTTTTGAGCAGTATATATATATATATATATATATAATAAAAGGGCAATGGTGTGCTATATATACAGTGGGGCAAAAAAGTATTTAGTCAGCCACCAATTGTGTAAGTTCTCCCACTTAAAGATGAGGCCTGTAATTTTCATCATAGGTACACTTCAACCATGACAGACAAAATGAGAGAAAAAAAACCTGAAAATCACTTTGTAGGATTTTTGATGAATTTATTTGGAAATTTGTGGAAAATAAGTATTTGGTCAATAACAACAATTTCTCAATACTTTGTTATATACCCTTTGTTGGCAATGACAGAGGTCAAACGTTTTCTGTAAGTCGTCACAAGGTTTTCATACACTGTTGCTGGTATTTTGGCCCATTCCTCCATGCAGATCTCCTCTAGAGCAGTGATGTTTTGGGGCTGTTGCTGGGCAACACGGACTTTCAACTCCCTCCAAAGATTTTCAATGGGGTTGAGATCTGGAGACTGGCTAGGCCACTCCAGGACCTTGAAATGCCTCTTACGAAGCCACTCCTACGTTGCCCGGGCAGTGTGTTTGGGATCATTGTCATGCTGAAAGACCCAGCCACGTTTCATCTTCAATGCCCTTGCTGATGGAAGGAGGTTTTCACTCAAAATCTCATGATACATGGCCCCATTCATTCTTTCCTTTACACGGATCAGTCGTCCTGGTCCCTTTGCAGAAAAACAGCCCCAAAGCATGATGTTTCCACCCCCATGCTTCACAGTAGGTATGGTGTTCTTTGGATGCAACTCAGCATTCTTTGTCCTCCAAACACGACGAGTTGAGTTTACCAAAAAGTTATAGTTTGGTTTCATCTGACCACATGACATTCTCCCAATCTTCTTCTGGATCATCAAAATGCACTCTAGCTAACTTCAGACGGGCCTGGACATGTACTGGCTTAAGCAGGGGGACACGTCTGGCACTGCAGGATTTGAGTCCCTGGCGACGTAGTGTGTTACTGATGGTAGGCTTTGTTACTTTGGTCCCAGCTCTCTGCAGGTCATTCACTAGGTCCCCCCGTGTGGGGTGAGATCCCACGGGGTGAGATCTTGCGTGGAGCCCCAGATCGAGGGAGATTAGTGGTCTTGTATGTCTTCCATTTCCTAATTGCTCCCACAGTTGATTTCTTCAAACCAAGCTGCTTACCTATTGCAGATTCAGTCTTCCCAGCCTGGTGCAGGTCTACAATTTTGTTTCTGGTGTCCTTTGACAGCTCTTTGGTCTTGGACATAGTGGAGTTTGGAGTGTGACTGAAGTTGTGGACAGGTTCAAACAGGTGCCATTAATACAGGTAACATGTGGACAGAGGAGCCTCTTAAAATAAGTTACATGTCTGTGAGAGCAAGAAATCTTGCTGGTTTGTAACCAAATACTTATTTTCCACCATAATTTGCAAATAAATTCTTCTCATTTTGTCTGTCATAGTTGAAGTGTACCTATGATGAATATTACAGGCCTCTCATCTTTTTAAATGGGAGAACTTGCACAATTGGTGGCTGACTAAATCCTTTTTTGCCCCAATGTATGATTTTTTTAAAATAAATTGATAATAAGATGATTGTGGTCACTGTACCGTTAGATTTCCATGCAGCCTTTGATATTATTGACGATAACCGGTTGTTAAGAAAACCTATGTGTTTTGGATTTTAAACCTCTGCCATATCATAGAACCATAGATATCTAATAGAACTCAAGGGATTTCCTTTAATGGAAGCTTCTCTAATGTCAAACATGTAAAGTGTGGTGTACTGCAGGGCAGCTCTCTATGCCCTCTACACTTTTCACCGATGACATGCCGCTGGAATTAAACAATGCATGGGTGTCCAAGCTGCAGCAGGCGCAGAACAGAGCCGCAAGTGTTGCTCTTCATTGTAATCAGAGGGCTAATAATAATAATAATAATAAATACGCATGCCAGTCTCTCTTGGCTAAGCGTTGAGGAAAGACAAAAACAATAGTGACTGTCAAAGAAACAATGTGTTGGAAATTCCAAATTGTTTGCATATTCAACTGACACACACCCACCCCGCCAGACATACAACCAGGGATCTTTTCACAGTCCCCAGGTCCAGAACGAATTCAAGGAAACGTACAGTATTATACAGAGCCATGAGTGCATGGAACTCCCTTACATCTTACATAGCGGAGGTGAACAGCAAACCTGGTTAAAAAATAATAATAAAGCAACACCTCACGGCACAATGCCTCTCCCCCATGTGACCTACTTGTTGTGTGTATATACTGACATGCATGTGTAACTGATAGATGCACAAACACACTACCTGTTAATGTTTTTAAAATGTATGTAAATTGTAAAGTATTTTGTCTGTATTGTATTTTTTGCTGTGTTGGACCCCAGTAAGACTAGCTGACGCCATTGGCCTTCGGCTAATGGGAATCCTAATAAATCAACATTAAATAAAATCCATAGAATGAGTTTGACACCCCTGCTGTACAGAACAACAATATTCTGATGACTAAAGTAATAGTGCAAAGCAAATAACTTTTTGTCCCGAACAAAGTGTTATATGTTTGGGGAAAATCCAATACATTACTGAGTACCACGCTCCATATTCTCAAGCATAGTGGTGGCTGCATGATGTTATTGGTATGCTTGTCATCGTTAAGGACTGGGGAGTTTTTCAGGGAAGAAAATGAATAAAAATCAGAATGGAGGCAAACATCCTATAAGAAAATTTGGTTAATTCTGCTTTCCACCAGACACTGGGGGATGAAGTCACCTTTCAGCAGGACAATAACCTAAAACACAAGGCCAAATATACACCGGAGTTGCTTACCAAGAAGACAGTGAATATTCCTGAGTGGCCGAGTTACAGTTTGGAGTTAAATCTATGGCAAAACCTGAAAATAGTTGTCCAGCAATGATCAACTAATTTGACAGAGCTTAAAGAATTTTGAAAATGATAAAAAAAATAAAAAAAATGGGCAAATGTTGCACAATCCAGGTGATGAAAGCTGTTCGAGACTTACCCAGAGAGAACCACAGCTGTAATCACTGCCAAAGGTACTTCTACAAAGTATCAACTCAGGCATGTGAATACTAATGTATATGAGATATTGTTGTATTTAATTTTCAATGAATTTTCTAACATTTCTAAAAACATGTTTTTACTTTGCCATTATAGAGTATTGTGTTTAGATGGGTGAGGGAATAATCTATTTAAATCAATTTTGAATTCAGGCTGGAACACGACAAAATGTGGAACAAGTCAAGGGGTATTAATACTTTCTGAAGGCGCTGTGCATGCTCTCACATGAGGTCTGGCCGGAGGCGGTGTATAAGAGCACAGAGTGCTAGGCCACTCTTCCAGGAAGAGGTGAGATTGGTGACATCCACACCCCTGTACCCCTGTGTCTGCTTCTGACACCAGGTGAGGAGGCGGCTGGGCCGGATGTCAGACTCTGTGGGAGAAGAGGGGCCAACCAATCAGTCATCCAATCACGCCATCACCAAATAAAAACATACAGAGAAAGATAAATACACCTGGCTAGTGGCTAGAGAATACAACACATCCCTGTAGTGTAATACGTCTTCATGGATACCTTTTTAAAAGTAGTATGAGGGTATGGGAGTGTAGGCCAGCACACGCTTTTGTTGGGCATGTCTGACCCTGCTTCATGTAATGTGACCGCAGTCATTGTTTCATGTGGGTGTAACTGTGATGAGCCCTTTTATTAACTCTCAGGTGAGGAAAGTTTATGGGACAAACACAGATCAGATTACTAATAGAACGTCACAAGGAGCCACTAATCCATAATGCTTGCACGTCTGACTAATCCAAACCGTCTCGGTCAGCTCCTGGCCTGTAGAAATACAATTTCTAGAACAGACATTCCCATTCAAGTCAATGATCCATAATGGGTGGACCTGCAGCCGTAATTGCATTTCTATGTCCTGGCCTACATGGGTGTCTATGTCTGAGCTTGTCTAATATAATTAGAGGATGATGCATCAGGTTAGTCATTGAGATGACAGGCCTGAGAAATGACAAGTCTCAGACTGTGGTCAGTTTGTGTTTGTGAAGACTGACCTCGTCTGGATAGATTGACAGAACTACGTGTGGGTCCACCCCGCTCCAGAGGACAATTGTCCTGCTGCCCGTCTATGAACAGGTGACGCACCTGTGAGAGAGAGGCATAAGAAGTATATTACAATATTAAAACTAGAGTTACCTGCTTTGTGAAACCGGTTCTTTAGCATGCCAATGTCAATACATGTTAAGCAAGTTAACCCATTCACATCCCTGTACCATATTTAGTAAAATATGAAAAAAGCACCACAGAACAAATTCTGTTTGGTGTAAATGAATGCAATGTGTTGACACCAGCATATAATATTGTTATTTGACCTGTTCACCTGTTCAAAATAAACTCACTGTTTGTGAACTATAGCCGATTCTGCATCATACTATACCTTTGGACACGTGGGGTTATCATTGGACACAAATGGTCCAGATGTGTATGTATATACCTAGGGCTGTTGCTGTGACCGTATTACCGGTGGTCACGAGTCATGAAGGCAGTCAAATTCCACCTGACCGTTTAGTCATGGTAATTAGGCTTCTCCAAGCTCTGATGCTGCTGATGGTCATTAGTATGTTATTCAGCTATTTCAGCCACACTCATTGCTGACAGGTGTATAAAATTCAGCACGCAGCCATGCCATCTCCATAGACAAACATTGACAGTAGAATGGCCTTACGGAAAAGCTCAGTGATTTACAACGTGGCACCATCATATGATGCCACCTTTCCAACAAGTCAGTTCGTCAAATTTCTGCCCAAGGGGACTGCGTAAGTAATGTTATTGTGAAGTGGAAACTTCAAGGTGCAACAACGGCTCAGCCGCGAAGTGGTAGGCGACAAGCTCACAGAACGGGACCACCGAGTCCTGAAGCGCGTAATGCGTCAAACCAGCTGTCCTCCATTGCAACACTCCCTACAGAGTTCCAAACTGCCTCTGGAATCAACGTCAGAATATATGACAGCGTGTGGATTTCATCTACTCAATCCTGTTTCCATATATACAGTACCAGTCAAAAGTTTTAGAACACCTACTCATTCAAGGGTTATTTATTTTTACTGTGTTTTACATTGTAGTGACGACATCAGAACTATGAAATAACACACATGGAATTATGTAGTAAGCCAAAGTGTTAAACTAATCAAAATATATTGCATATTTGAGATTGTTCAAAGTAGTCACCCTTTGCCTTGATGATAGCTTTGCACACGCTTGGCATTCAGTCAAACAGCTTCATGGAGGAGATATTTTCCAACAGTCTTGAAGGAGTTCCCACATATGCTGAGCACTTGTTGGCTGCTGTTCCTTCATTCTGCGGTCCAACTCATCCCAAACCATGTCAATTTGGTTGAGGTCGAGGGACTGTGGAGGCCAGGTCATCTGATGCAGCATTCCATCCCTCTACTCAAGGTCAAATAGCCCTTACACATCCTGGAGGTGTGTTGGGTCACTGTCCTGCTGAAAAACAAATGATAGCCCCACTAAGCTAAAACCAGATGGGATGGCTGCAGAATGCTGTGGCAGCCATGCTGGTTAAGTGTGCCTTGAATTAAAAAAATAAAAATAAAAAATAAATCACTGACAGGGTCACCAGCAAAGCACCCCCACACCACCTCCTCCATGCTTTACGGTAAGAAGCACACATGCAGAGATCATCCGTTCACCCACACCACGTCTCAAAGGCACAGCGGTTGGAATCAAAAATCTATCATTTGGAGTCAAGACCAAAGGACCAATTTCCACCAGTCAAATGTCCATTGCTTGTGTTTCTTGGCCCAAGCAAATCTTTTCTTGTTGGTGTCCCTTATTAATAGTTTCTTTGCAGAAATTCGACATTAAGCCTGATTCTCAGTCTTCTCTGAACCATTGATGTGTCTGTTATTTGAACTCTAAAGCATTTATTTGGGCTGTAATTTCTGAGGCTGGTAACTCTAATGACCTTATCCTCTGCAGCAGAGGTAACTCCAGGTCTTCCTTTCCTGTGGCGGTCCTCATGAGAGCCAGTTTCATCATAGCGCTTGATGGTTTGAGGCCGCACTTGAAGAAAGTTCTTTAAATTTGCCACATTGACTGACCTTCCAGTCTTCAAGTAATAAAGGAATGTCATTTTTCTTTGCTTATTTGAGCCGTTCTTGCCATAATATGGACTTGGTCTTTTACCGAATAGGGATATCTTCTGTAGTGTGTGTACACAACCACACACAAGCTTGGGGTCACTTAGAATTGTCCTTGGATTTGGAAAGAAAAGCACATTTTTTGTCCATTAAAATAACATCAAATTGATCAGAAACCGTGTGGACATTGTTAATGTTGTAAATGACTATTGTAGCTGGAAACAGCTGATTTTTTTATGGAATATCTAAATAGACGTACAGAGGCCCATTATCAGCAACCATCACTCCTGTGTTCCAACGGCACGTTGTGTTAGCTAAGGCCAATTGATCATTAGAAAACCCTTTTGCAATTATGTTAGCACAGCTGAAAACTGTGGTGCTGATTAAAACAGCAATAAATGTAAAAAAAAGACCTTTAGACTAGTTGAGTATCTGGAGCCTGAGCATTTGTGGGTTTGATTACAGGCTCAAAATGACCAGAAACAAATAACTTACTTGTGAAAATCCTCAGTCTATTCCTGTTCTGAAAAATGAAGGCTATTCCATGCGAGAAATTGCCAAGAAACTGAAGATCTCATATAACGCTGTGTACAACTCCCTTCACAGAACAGAGCAAACTGGCTCTAAGCAGAATAGAAAGAGGAGTGGGAGGCCCCGGTGCACAACTGAGCAAGAGGACAAGTACATTAGTGTCGAGCTTGAGAAACAGACACCTCACAAGTCCTCAACTGGCAGCTTCATTAAATAGCACCTGCAAAACACCAGTCTCAACGGCAACAGTGAAGAGGTGACGCCGGGATCCTGGCGTTCCAGGCAGAGTTGCAAAGAAAAAGCCATATCTCAGACTGGCCAATGAAAATAAAAGATTAGACAATAGACAGAGGAACTCTGCCTAGAAGGCCAGCATCGCGGAGTCGCCTTTTCACAGTTGACGTTGAGACTGTACCTGACAGGTACTACAGTTGGAGTCGGAAGTTTACATACGCTTAGGCTGGAGTCATTAAAACTTGTTTTTTCAACCACTCCACAAATGTCTTGTTATCAAACTATAGTTCTGGAAAGTCGGTTAGGACATCTATTTTGTGCATGCCACAAGTATTTTTTTTACATACACCAAGTTTACTGTGCCTTTAAACAGCTTGGAACATTCCAAGACCTCAGAAAAAAATTTGTAGACCTCCACAAGTCTGGTTCATCCTTGGGAGCAATTTCCAAACGCCTGAAGGTACCACATTCATCTGTACAAACAATAGTATGCAAGTATAAACACCATGGGACCACGCAGCCGTCCTACCGCTCAGGAAGGAGACGCGTTCTGTCTCCTAGAGATGAATGTACTTTGGTGCGAATAGTGCAAATCAATTCCAGAACAGCAGCAAAGGATCTTGTGAAGATGCTGGAGCAAATAGGTACAAAAGTCACTACATCCACAGTAAAACGAGCCCAATATCGACATAACCTGAAAGGCCGCTCAGCAAGGAAGAAGCCACTGCTCCAAAACCGCCATAAAATGCCAGACTACGGTTTGCAATTGCACATGGGGACAAAGATCATACTTTTTGGAGAAATGTCCTCTGGTCTGATGAAACAAAAATAGAACTGTTTGGCCATTATAACCATCGTTATGTTTGGAGGAAAAAGGGGGACGCTTGCAAGCTGAAGAACACCATCCCAACCGTGAAGCACGGGGGTGGCAGCGTCATGTTGTGGGGGTGCTTTGCTGCAGGAGGGACTGGTGCTCTTCACAAAATAGATGGCACCATGAGGATGGACAATTATGTGGATATATTGAAGCAACATCTCAAGACAGTCAGGAAGTTAAAGCTTGGTTGCAAATGAGTCTCCAAATGGACAATAAACCCAAGCATACTTCCAAAGTTGTGGCAAAATGGCTTAAGGATAACAAAGTTAAGGTATTGGAGTGGCCATCACAAAGCCCTGACCTCAATCCTATAGAACATTTGTGGGCGGAACTGAAAAGGCATGTGCGAGCAAGGCCCACAAACCTGACCTAGTTACACCATCTTTGTCAGGAGGAATGGGCCAAAATGCACCCAACTTATTGTGAGAAGCTTGTGGAAGGCTACCCGAGACGTTTGACCTAAGTTAAACAATTTAAAGGCAATGTTACCAAATACTAATTGAGTGTATGTAAACTTCTGACCCACTGTGAATGTGATGAAAGAAATAAAAACTGAAATAAATCACTACTATTATTCTGACATTTCACATTCTTAAAATAAAGTGGTGATCCTAACTGACCTAAGACAGTGAATGTTGACTAGGATTAAATGTCAGGAATTGTGAAAAACTGAATTTAAATGTATTTGGCTAAGGTGTATGTAAACTTCCAACTTCAACTGTATTTAATGAACCTGCCACACGATTCATGAAATGTGTAAAAAAAAAAACAGTAACCCCATGTGTCCAAAGACTAAATATAGTACAATATAAAATAAAAAAAACTCACTGTAGACAAATTCTTTGGCCGATTTTAAAATGTCTTCAGATTTGTCCATTAGGAAGCAGAGAGAACAAGAATCAAATAAACTAGACTAAAATAAATAACATTTCTGCAATGGATATGAATGGGTTAATTGTCAACTGTTAAAGAGTGCATTCGGAAAGTATTCAGACCCCTTGACTTTTTCCACATTTTGTTACTTTACAGCCTTATACTAAAATTGATTAACTTGACATTTTTTGTTAGCAATCTATATACCCCATAATGACAAAACCAGTTTAGAAATTATAAACTTATTCAAAATAAAAAACAGAAATACCACATTTACATAAATATTCAGACCCTTTATTCAGTACTTTGCTGAAGCACCTTTGGCAGCGATTACAGCCTCGAGTCTTCTTCGGTATGACGGTTCAAGCTTTGGGGCGGCAGCGTAGCCTAGTGGTTAGAGCGTTTGACTAGTAACCGGAAGGTTGCGAGTTCAAACCCCCGAGCTGACAAGGTACAAATCTGTCGTTCTGCCCCTGAACAGGCAGTGTTCCCAGGCCGTCATTGAAAATAAGAATATGTTCTTAACTGACTTGCCTGGTTAAATAAATAATGTATTGGGGGAGTTTCTCCCATTCATCTCTGCAGATTCCCTCAAGCTCTGTCAGGTTGAATGGGGAGCGTTGCTGCACAGCTATTTTCACATCTCTCCAGAGATGTTCGATAAAGTTAAGTTCAGGCTCTGGCTGGGCCACTCAAAGACATTCAGAGACTTGTCCCGAAGCCACTCCTGCGTTGCTTGGCTGTGTGCTTGGGGTCATTGTCCTGGACAAAGGTAAACCTTCACCCCAGTCTGAGGTCCTGAACCCTCTGGATCAGGATTTCATCAAGGACCGGTCTGTAATTTGCTCTGGTCATCTTTCCCTCGATCCTGACTAGTCTCCCAGTCCATACCACTGAAAAACATCCCAACCACCATGCTTCACCTTAGGGATGGTGCCAGACGTGATGTTTGGCATTTAGGCCAAATAGTTCAATCTTAGTTTCATCAGACCAGAGAATCTTGTTTCTTTAGGTGTCTTATGGGAAACTACTGAGGAGCGGCTTTCATCTGGCCACTCCACAAAGGCCTGATTGGTGGCATGCTGCAGAGATGGTTGTCCTTTTGGAAGGTTCTCGCATCTCCACTAAGGAACTCTGGAGCTCTGTCAGTGACCCGCAGGTTCCTGGTCGCCTCCCTGACCAAGGCCCTACTCCCCCGATTGCTCAGTTTGGCAGGGCGGACAGCTCTTGGTAGAGTCTTTATGGTTTCAAACTTCTTCCATTTAAGATTAACGAAGCCACTGTGTTCTTGGGGACCTTCAATGCTGCATATTTTTTTTGTATCCTTCCCCAGATCTGTGCTGCGACATCCTGTCTCAGAGCTTTACAGACAATTCCTTCGACCTCATGACTTAGTTGACAGTGCATGTCAGAGCATAAGCAGTGTCCCTTTCCTTACCAAATCATGTCCAAACAATTGAATTTCCCACAGGTGGACACCAATCAAGTTGTAAAAACATCAAGGATGATCAATGGAAACAGGACGCACCGAAGATACGTTTAAAGTCTCATAGCAAAGGGTTTTAATACTTATGTAAATACATTTTTTTTTATTTTTATATATATAAAAAAATTGCAAACATTTCTAAAAACCTTTTTCTTTATGGGGTATTGTGTAGATTAATGGGGGGGTGAATTTAATCCATTTTAGAATAAGGCTGTAACATAACAGAATGTGGAAAAAGTCAGGGGGTCTGAATACACTGTAAATAGGACAACACAATTTATCTGTTTAAAATGTAAATGTGAGGTATTCTCCATCTCAGACGAACCTGATGTGGCTTGACACAGCTGGAGTTGAGGTTAGGGTACCGTGTTACCGGGTCTATGGTGTACTGATCAAAGTTCTTTGAGATGTTCTCTGTCGTTGTTTGGGGTAATAGCCTGTAGAGGCCCTCCCTACAAACATGTCATGAGATGAAGTCATTCATTTTCTGTTAAAACCAGAGCAACAGATTACCTGTCATACTGTGGGACAAACACAAAATCACCATCACTTCCACTAATAGGATAACCAAACGTTTCTAGCATGTAGCAATATGGATCTAATCATAATTTGAATGTAGACAGCTGATAGCAATGTTTTCCAAAGTGACTGGAACCGGTCTCTAACCTGGATTAAGAAAATGTCAATATAATATATATATTTTTTTATTACTTTTACCCCTTTTTCTCCTCAATTTCGTGATATCCTATTGGAAGTTACAGTCTTGTCCCATCGCTGCAACTCCCTTACGACTCGGAAGAGGCGAAGGTCGATCCTACTTCTTGACACACTGCTCACTTAACCCGGAAGCCAGCCGCACCAACATGGAGGAAAGACCGTCCAGCAGGCAGCCGAAGTCAGCCCCGCAGGCGGCCGAAGTCAGCCCCGCAGGCGGCCGAAGTCAGCCCCGCAGGCGGCCGAAGTCAGCCCCGCAGGCGGCCGAAGTCAGCCCCGCAGGCGGCCGAAGTCAGCCCCGCAGGCGGCCGAAGTCAGCCCCGCAGGCGGCCGAAGTCAGCCCCGCAGGCGGCCGAAGTCAACCACAAAGAGTCGCTAGAGCATGATGGTACAAGGAAATCACGGCCGGCTAAACCCTCCCCTAACCCGGACGATGCTGGGCCAAATTGTGCGCCGCCTCATGGGTCTCCCGGTCACGGCCAGCTGTGACACAGCCTGGGATCGAACCCGGGTCTGTAGTGACCGCTGCGCTACACAGGAAGCAGTCATTAGAATCTCAAATGTAAACATCTACAGCCTACTGTACCTTTCTGCCAGGATCTCCAGATGGGTCTTGCCCTGCGCCCAGCCCCTCACCATCCACACCGTGTCAAAGGCAGCCAGGAACCCTCTAGCACAGCCTGTCCCCGTGGGCCAGAAGGGCTATAGACAGAGAGAACATGGGTCAACACACTACACGCATACAAAGCAGGACACATTGATTGTTCAGCGACATCAAGCAAGCTAGAAATGTTCTCAAACTGCCTAAAGGGATATGTGAGGGAAGAACAATGCTCATCTGATCTACTGTAAGAAGAGATGACAAGCCACCTAGTACTAACAACCTGGATGCTAAATTAGTGAGGTTGGTAGCAGAATACATTGTGACTTCAGTTTGCCACATGTTCAATTTAAGCCTAGAAGACGGTGTGTGCCCTCAGACCTGGAGGGAGGCAAAGGTCATTCCGCTGCCCAAGAATAGCAGAGCACCCTTTAATGGTTCAAATAGCTGACCAATCAGCCTGTTACCAGGGCTTAGCAAATGTTTTGAAAATAATCGTGTTTGACCAAAAAGTTATTTTACAACGGACTTTCAGCATGCTTATAGAGAAGGGCACTCAACACGCTCAGCACTGACACAAATGACTGATGATTGGCTGAAAGAAATTGATAGTAAGAATATTTTGGGAGCCGTTTTGTTAGACGTCAGTGCAGCTTTTGATATCATTGATCATAAACTATTGCTGAAAAAAAATGACTTGTGTTATGGATTTGCATCATCTGCCTTATGGATTGAGAGTTACCGATCTAATAGAACACAGAGGGTTTTCTGTAGTGTACCACAGGGCAGCCGGCTTGGGGAATTGTTTTCTGTTATTACTAATGACTTTCCAATGTCCTTGAATAAAGCTTGTGTTTCAATGAACGCTAACGACTCAAAAGTAAACACGTCAGCTACGACAATAAAAATAAATAACTAACACTTAACAGAGCTTCAGTCAGTTTTCGAATGGTAACTAGCAATAGGCTGGTGCTATATATATATAAAAAACTAAAAACAGTTTTTGGGACAAATCACTCACTCAATGCTAAGCCTAATTTAGGATGTAATATTGAATAACGTGGTTATCGAGGTACACATCTGTTATTCTGCCCCGTTCCTAGGCCGTCATTGAAAATAAGAATTTGTTTTTAACTGACTTGTCTAGTTAAATAAAATAGTTTTTTTTTTAAAGAAATAAAAAGAGTAAGCTGTCATGGTCAAAACATAGACTCGGTTGCTGAAATGGGTTAGAGGTCTGTCCATGTGATGACCCTCCCACTCTGTCTGCCGTATACTTTGTCTTGACTCTTGTTTTCCTTATTAGGATGTCGGCAAGCGGAGCTGGGAGGGTCGTCAGCGATATGGGACACACCTGGGCCCGGGTATGTCTGAGATAAATACACCTCTTCCCCATTCATTGGGGAGACTCTCTCCATGCAGACAAACTTAGTTTTTGGTTGTTTGCTTTCACCCCTCATCACATTTCTGCACGCAACCACACACTTACGATGGAGTACTGAACACACACACACACACACAACTGTTAATTGTATTTACATTTTCTCAGTTAAAGAATAACAAAAATATATTTATTATCACCACATATCACCTTTTTGTTGCGTACTATGAGAGCCGTTCGTGACAATGTTAAGGAGTTGCTCTGCTTTGACATCAGTCGACCAGACAGGTGCTAGTTTTGTTGGACTACTGCCCAGTTGTGTGGTCATGTGTGGCAGAGGGCCATGGGTAAATTGCAGTTGGTCCAGAAGAAAGTGGCACATACTGCATTTAGATGTACACAGGGGGGGGGGCTGCCATTTTTTTTTACATGTTTTGTATTGTCTCTGCCCATTCATCACCATTGTACCAGTTGTCATCTTCGCTGATTAGCGGTTGTCTTACCCGTTGTTGCCTTAGCTAGCTCTCCCAATCAACACCTGTGATTGCTTTATGCCTCGCTTTGTCTCTCTCAAATGTCAATATGCCTTGTACACTGTTGTTTAGGATAGTTATTGTCGTAGTTTACTGCGGAGCCCCTAGTCTCACTCAACATGCCTTAGATACCTCCTTTGTCCCACCTCCCACACATGTGGTGACCTCACCCAGCATAACTAACCCTTCCAGAGATGCAACCTCATCACTCGGTGCCTGGGTTTAAATCCACTATACCCGTACAGTCTGTACATTACACCCTGAATCTATTCTACCACGCCCAGAAATCTGCTCCTTTTATTCTCTGTCCCCAACGCACTAGACAACCAGTTGATAGCAGTTAGCCGTACCCTCCTCCGTTCCCCGGGTGATGTGGAGGTTAACCCAGGCCCTGCGTGTTCCTAGGCACTCATTTGTTGACTTCTGTAACCGAAAAAGCCTTGGTTTCATACATGTTAAAATCAGAAGCCTCCTCGCCAAGTTTGTTTTACTCCGCCAACCCTGATGTCCTTGCCGTGTCTGAATCCTGGCTCAGGAAGGCCACCAAAAATTGAGATTTCCATCTGCAACTACAACATTTTCCATCAAGATAGAACTGCCAGAGGGAGGAGTTGCAATCTACTGTAGAGATAGCCTGCAGAGTTGTCATACCTTGGTCTATGCCCAAAGAGTTCGAGCTTCTAATTTTAAAAATGAATCTCTACAAAAACAAGTCTCACTGTTGCCACCTGTTATATACCCCCCTCAGCTCCCAGCTGTGCCCTGGACACCATATGTGAATTGATTGCCCCACATCTATCTTCAGAGTTCGTTCTGTTAGGTGACCTAAACTGGGAAATACTTAACACCCCGGCAGTCCTACAATCTAAACTCGATGCTCTCAATCTCACAACTTATCAAGGAACCCACCAGGCACAACCCCAAATCCTTAACTATGGGCACCCTCAGATATTATTCTGACCAACTTGCCCTCCAAATACACCTCTGCTCTTTTCAATCAGGATCTCAGCAATCACTGCCTGCATCTGCAGACAAATGACCACCTCTCATTCCTGTCAAATGCTGCATAAAACACTTCTGCGAACAGGCCTTTCTATTCAACCTGGCCCGGGTATCCTGGAAGGATACTGACCTCATCCTGTTAGTCGAGGATGCCAGTCGTTCTTTAAAAGTAATTTCTTCACCATCTTAAATAAGCATGCCCAATTTAAAAAAAATGTAGAACGAAGAACAGATATAGCCCTTAGTTCACTCCAGACCGGACTGCCCTCGCCCAGCACAAACTCATCCTATGGCGGACTGGACTAGCATTGAATAGACCCCGCGATATTCAACTTTTCAGGGAAGTCAGGAACCAATACACGCAGTCAGTCAGGAAAGCAAATGCTAGCTTTTTCAAACAGAAATGTGCATCCTGTAGCACAAACTCCAAAAAACTTATGGGACACTGTAAAGTCCATGGAGAAAAAGAGAACCTCCTCCCAGGTGCCTACTGCGCGGAGGCTAGGTAACGCTCACCACCAATAAATCCACAATCCGCTACTTTCCCCAAGCCTCCCCAGCTTCTCCTTCACCCAAATCCAGATAGCTGATGTTCTGCAGGAGTTGCAAAACCTGGACCCGTACAAATCAGCTGTGCTAGACAATCTGGACCTTCTTTCTGAAATTATCCACCCCATTGTTGTAACCCCTATCACCAGTCTGTTCAACCTCTCCAATCTTTAGGGATCTCGGACGATATGAAGGAAACTGTCGCGGTCATCCCCCTCTTCAAAGGGGGTGACACTAGACCCAAACTGCTACAGACCTATATCTATCATGCCCTGCCTCTCTAAAGTCTTGGAAAGTCAAGTTAAGAAACAGATCACTGACCATTTCGAATTCCACCGTACCTTCTCCACTCTGCAATCTGGTTTCCGAGCTGGTCATGGGTGCACCTTCTCAGCCGCGCTCAAGGTACTAAACGTTATCATAACCTTCAATAAAAGACGGTACTGTGCAGCCGAATTCGTCGACCTGGCCAAGGCTTTCGACTCAATCACAATATTCTTATCGGCAGACTCAATAGCCTTTGTTTCTCAAATGACTGCCTCGCCTGGTTTTATTGCATGACATAAGTATTTGATCACCTACCAACCAGTAAGAATTCTGGCTCTCAGACCTGTCGCTGGGCAACACGGACTTTAAACTCCCTCCAAAGATGTTCTATGGGGTTGAGATCTGGAGACTGGCTAGGCCACTCCAGGACCTTGAAATGCTTCTTACGAAGCCACTCAGTTGCCGGGGCGGTGTGTTTGGGATCATTGTCATGCTGAAAGACCCAGCCACGTTTCATCTTCAATGCCCTTGCTGATGGAAGGAGGTTTTCACTCAAAATCTCACGATACATGGCCCCATTCATTCTTTCCTTTACACGGATCAGTCGTCCTGGTCCCTTTGCAGAAAAACAGCCCCAAATCATGAGGTTTCCACCCCCATGCTTCACAGTAAGTATGGTGTTCTTTGGATGCAACTCAGCATTCTTTGTCCTCCAAACACGAGTTGAGTTAACCAAAAATATCTATTTTGGTTTCATCTGACAATATGACATTCTCCCAATCTTCTTCTGGATCACCCAAATGCTCTCTAGCAAACTTCAGACGGGCTTGGACATGTACTGGCAGGGAGACACGTCTGGCACTGCAGGATTTGAGTCCCTGGCAGCGTAGTGTGTTACTGATGGTAGGCTTTGTTACTTTGGTCCCAGCTCTCTGCAGGTCATTCACTAGGTCCCCCCGTGTGGTTCTGGGATTTTTGCTCACTGTTCTTGTGATCATTTTGACCCCACGGGGTGAGATCTTGCGTGGAGCCCCAGATCGAGGGAGATTATCAGTGGTCTTGTATGTCTACCATTTCCTAATAATTGCTCCCACAGTTGATTTCTTCAAACCAAGCTGCTTCCCAGCCTGGTGCAGGTCTACAATTTTGTTTCTGGTGTCCTTTGACAGCTCTTTGGTCTTGGCCATAGTGGAGTTTGGAGTGTGACTGAGGTTAGGGACAGGTGTGTTTTATATTGATAACAAGTTCAAACAGGTGCCATTAATACAGGCAACGAGTGGAGGACAGAGGAGCCTCTTAAAGAAGTTACAGGTATGTGAGAGCCAGAAATCTTGCTTGTTTGTAGGTGACCAAATACTTATTTTCCACTATAATTTGCAAATAAATTCATAAAAAAATGCTACAATGATTTTTTTTTCTCATTTTGCCTGTCATAGTTGTAGTGTACCTATGATGAAAATTACAGGCCTCTCATCTTTTTAAGTGGGAGAACTTGCACAATTGGTGGCTGACTAAATACTTTCCCCCCCCACTGTACCACCCACCACTGCGACCTGCATGCTCTAGTCGACTGGCCCTCGCTCCATATTCGTCGCCAGACCCACTGGTTCCAGGTCATCTATAAGTCTATACTAGGTAAAGCTCCGCCTTGTCTCAGCTCACCAGACATGATAACACCCACCCATAGCACACGCTCCAGCAGGTATATCTCACTGGTAATCCCCAAAGCAAACACCTACTTTGGTCACCTTTCCTTCCAGTTCTCTGCTGACAATGACTGGAACAAATTGCTAAACAAAAAAAAAAATCACTGAAGACATATTTCTTTCACTAACTTTAACCATCAGCTATCTGAGCTGTAAACCATTTGCTGCAGCTGTACATAGCCCATCTGTAAATAGCCCACCCAATCTACCTACCTCATATTTTATTTACTTTTATACTATTTTGCACAACAGTATTTCCACTTGCACATCTGCTCATCCATCACTCCAGTGTTAATTTGCTAAACTGTCATTTCTTCACTACTATGGCCTATTTATTGCCGTACCTCACGCCATTTGCACACACTGACTTTTCTTTCTATTGTGTTATTGACTGTACGCTTGTTTATTCCATGTGTAACTGTTGTTGATTGTGTCGCACTGCTTTTCTTTATCTTGGCCAGGTCGCAGTTGTAAATGAGAACTTGTTCAACTAGCTTACCTGGGTAAATAAAGATTAATTAAAAATTAAAACAAATTGCAATGCATTACCTATTGTATTATGTAGGTAGTTGGCCGGAACAGCTCATAGGGCTGGAGCCATCTCGTGTTTCTGAAGCTTGAGGGAGAGGCAGAATATTATGTATATTTATTGTGGCGTAGAGCAGGTCAGCTAACAGAAAATGACATTGAAACCTACTTCTGTACATTTGAACGGACAGCACTACTGGAAGGATGGCCGAGGCAGAAGTGGGCCAGTCTGCTGGCATCACCAGGTGATGGCTCCTAACCGACGTACCCACCTCCTCCATCCTAGACAAAGTGGTCCAGGATTGCATCCAACGGGCACTACACCACGACATGAAGAGGGCAGCGAGTCTATGCACGCCCCAGACCTTGGAGGGCCTCCTGGAAGCAGTGGAGATGCATCAGAACATTCAGGCCCTGCTAAGTGGGAGCCGGGCCGAGTCGGCGACTCATTCAAGGAGTCGGAAGGACAGCCCCACTGCTGGGTACCCCGAACCGACAGTCGGCAGCGCCAAAGGACCGTAAAGAGACTGTTAGTTTAGGGCCAACCCGCCACGAACAACCACAGGTAGATAAAGACCAAAGGAGGCGTTTTGAGTGTGGCACATGGCCTGGAATTTCCCGGCTTGAGAGGAGTCGATGCCAATCAGCAAGCCCCGGAAGCGAGGTGGGTTAACGGAGTGAACTAGATCACCCCCTGTTGGGCACACCACGAATCAACTGCACCCATGGTCCCGGTGAAGGTTGATGGACATGACACAGAAGCTCTATTAAAAACGGCAGAAGCATGTTTACCCTCGTAACCACGAGCCTGCTGAACCAGGAGACCGAACGATTGAGGGGCCAGTCAAGGGGGGACAATTCGGGATGGGGAGGACCCTAACTTGAAAGCTGCCGCAGCCCAAGTGATAGCGGTGGATGGACAGCTACTTCCGGGGGTGAGTGACTGGCGATATCCCCCCCATTTCCAAATCAAGAATAACCTTTTGTATCAGGTGTCGGGCCAACAGGGGGAACTTCGAGAGGCATTGTTGCTGCCCCGACAGTATGTGGGAACTGTTCTTCTGCTGGCCCACACCCACCTGTTGGGGGCGCACATGGGAATGGAGAAGACCCGGGAACAGATCACCACCCGATTCCACTGGCCCAGGATGAGGAGGGCCGTGGAAGAGTGCTGTCGCAGCTGCCCAGAGCGCCAAATGCCTGCCCCAAAGGCATACTTCCGAAACCCACGGGTCCCCCTACCGATCATCAGGGTTCCCTTTGAATGCATCGTCATGGACATAGTGGGACCCCTGGTAAAAACAGCACATCCTGTTAATCGTAGACTATGCCACGCGGTATCCAGAGGCCATTCCCCTATTGGCGGCGGTGTCCAAGGGAATCTCTCGGGAGCTGTTCCACTTCTTTAGCTGGGTGGGCATCCGGAACGCGATCCTGACAGACCAAGGTACGGAGTTTGTCCCGCCTAATGAAAGATGTGTGCTTTCCTGCAGATCAGGCAGATCTGGACCTCCTTTCACCCACAGACGGGTGGGCTTGTCAAGCGGTTTAAAAAAATAAAATAAAATCTCAAACAAAAATGCTGAGGAAGGTCATCGGTCACGATGGGAAGAACTGGGACCAGCTACTACTCCACCTAATGTTCTCAATCCAAGAAGTAACCCAGTCCTCCACGGGGTTTTCCCTTTTCAAACTCCTCTACAGGAAGAGGCCACGCGGCCTACTGGACCTCACCAATGAGGTGTGGGAAGCCCAACTGACCCCCTTACGCAGCGTGGGAGAGCACGTGGAGACAATGAGGGAGCAGATGACAGCCATATGGCCAGTCGTGAGGGAACATATGAAGAATGCCCAACGCGCCCAAGCCTACAATCTGGGAGCCCAGCCCGAGAACTTCAAGTGGGAGACAGGGTGTTGGTCTTGATCCCCACGGCCAAAAGTATGTTTCTGGCAACAAGGCTCAGGCCATACGAGGTGATCGAGAAGCTGGGACCTATCAATTACCGCGTACGGCAGCCCGGGTGATGGAAACCAGATTTACCACGTGAACCTGTTGAAGAAATGGCACGAGAGGACAGCCTTGGCCATGTTATGGTCGGGAGCCAGGACACCAGTGGTACCAGTGGTGGTCCCAAGCAATGAGGACCTCGACCTGGCCCAGAAGCAAGAGCTCAAGTCCTTCCTGGGACTGGCAGGATACTATAGACTGTTTATCCTCAACTTTGCAGCTATAGCTTCCCTCTCAATGATCTAACCAGGGCCCGCCTCCCGAAAACAGTGAAATGGATGGACGAGAAAGAAGCGGCGTGCAGCCGCCTGAAGGACGCGCTTTGCTCCCCATTTCTAGCTGCCAATGTTGGCCCAGACGGAGGCATGTGACGTGGGACTAGAGGCCGTTCTGTCCCAAATACATGTGGTGCTCCTCCCCACCGTGTACATCAGCCGAAAGCTGATACCGAGAGAAAAAATATACTATATTGTTGAGAAAGAGTGTCTAGCGGTGAAGTGGGCGCTAGACACTCAAGTATTACCTGTTAGGTACCCACTTCACACTGGTCACGGACCATGCACCCCTGGTCTGGATGGCCAGGGGAAGGGACAAACGATCTCGGTCACCAGGTGGTTCTTGTCCCTTCAACGCCTCTCTTTTTCTGTTGTGCACAGGTTAGGGGCAAAGCATGAAACGCGGATGCCCTATCGAGAAGGGTGACATACCTCGCACTGATGACAGTTCCTTCCCCGACAGAACTAGGGCGAGGGGGGGGGGGGCGTTCAGTTTTTAATCCCCATAGGATACACAAGACAGAAGCCCGGAGAGAGTCTCTTGGGGGAAACCTGTTCTTTTCTTTTGGACTTTTATTTTAATAAATACCTTTGATACTGAGCTAATTCTACTGTCTGATCTGTGTAAACATTTTGACCCAACCCCCTGGTCTGCCACAGTATATTATTAATTTTATTTGTGTTTCTTTTCATGTTTGGACCCCAGGAAGAGGAGCTGCTGCCTTGGCAGCATTGGGGATCCCAATAAAATACATTTACTGTTGGCTCCTGTGACTTGAGAGGCATTTAGACAAAGCTTTGAGAATGAACTAGCATGAGAAATTAAATGAACAGTAATCTATATCCCGTCACACCATACGGATGAAAACAGACTGAACCAGGAGGGGGAAAACCTGAAGTTGTCCAATAAGAAAGGCATTTTTGGTTTCTGCTGCAAAATGTTTTACTCCATTTTGCTATGACAATGTGTATTCATTTCACCCACAACATCAGTATGACGTAAAGCCACCTCACCTCCAATAGACTGTCCCCCACCAGAGCCACCAGTAGCTTATGTCCGCACTTCTCCCTGAACAGCGCCGCATTCTCTGAGGCGCACATGCAGGTGAAGTCGAACATGGCCACATCGGGCTGGTTGCAGTGGTTGATGGCGTAGTCCAGAGAGGGCAGCTGGTAGTTGGTGCCAAAGTCGGCCGCCTCGCGGGCGTAGGAGAGAAGAGCCTCCTGGTTCACGTTGTCTTGGCCCAGCAGCTTCTCTGTTTCAATGTAATCCTGCAGGACCAAGAAATAGGGCGGGTTGATTGAAAATGAATGGTATTGCTACGAAAGAATCAGAGCGCCACCTCTACCAAGTCCTAGTTGGAGCCTATAACTGGGGCTTAAGATTCTCCTGGTTAAATCATATGGTCAGGAAAACATCAGGGCCCTACCTACCTACCTCTTCATCATGTGTAGATTAGACTGAGGTGATGGCAACCGGCCCAAAAGACTTTACAGTTGCCCTAGACAGTTTTGGTCAACATTTCTGAACACGTAAGCAGACTTTGGAAAAACTACATAGACTTGTACCGTTTCAGCAGCTGGTTAAAAAAACAACAAAGGGACAGGTTTCACCTCAGGTAGCAAGCAATTACAGGGATTGCTTGCTACAAGTCTACTACATTATTGTTATGGATCAGCGCCTTCACATGCAAATCCCCATCATATTATTTTATCAAACACCTCCATTGTACAGTTTAAAATATAAGTCAAGAGCTCGCTGACATTTCGAACCAGTCAAGGCAGCAGTGCTATGACGAGAGCTTAAAGACTACACAGAGGTCACATTCAGAGCAGGAAGGATGAGGAGTCCATCTTCACTGAAGGAGAAATTAAATTAAAACGAGCCTTCAGAGACTAGACACACACACACAGGTGCCAGATTCCTTCTCACCCAGCAACACCTTTTCCTCTCTCACTCCACTCCAATGTATCTTGTTCTGTGCTTTTATTCCCAGTTCAAACAAAGGGCTGAGATTTAGCACCCTCTGGCAGATAGGGCACAATGGCACAGCTGTGCAAATCTGAACTGTCGGGGATTAGAAGAGTGGGGGAATGACATATAGGGAAAGTGAAAACAAAGAAGCAAAACAAACACCACTCACATGAATGATGACCCCCTTGTCCAGCAGACTCTGCTTCTTTGCAGTCATCACAAAGTAGTGCGTGTTGTCTCTGTAGTACACGATGTTCTCCAGATCAATCCCTGCAACAACAAGAAAACAAAGATGAATTAACACCTTTATGTCCTTCATCATGTTGACCAGGTTGACCGTACAACCAGTGGGGTGGTTGTATTAGTTGACCAACTGTACAGTAGGGATTAGCCCAGTGGATCATGTTTCACATGCAGTGTGCATCTTATGATCCATGTGAGTGATGGGGCCGAAACTTTCATTAACTTCTTCGGGCTAGGGAGCAGTTTTCGGAAGTTTAGATGAATGAGGTGCCCAAAGTAAACGGCCCGTTACTCAGGCCCAGAAGCTAGGATATGCATATACAGTGGGAAGAAAAAGTATTTGATACACTGCCGATTTTGCAGGCTTTCCTACTTACAAAGCATGTAGAGGTGTGTAATTTTTATCATAGGTACACTTCAACTGTGAGAGCCGGAATCTAAAACAAAAATCCAGAAAATCACTTTGTATGATTTTAAAGTAATTCATTTGCATTTTATTGCATGACATAGAGTGGGGCAAAAAAGTATTTAGTCAGCCACCAATTGTGCAAGTTCTCCCACTTAAAAAGATGAGGCCTGTAATATTAATCTTCAACTATGACAGACAAAATGAGAAGGAAAAAAAATCCAGAAAGTCACATTGTAGGATTTTTTATGATTTTATTTGCAAATTATGGTGGAAAATAAGTATTTGGTCACCTACAAACAAGCAAGATTTCTGGCTCTCACAGACCTGTAACAACTTCTTCTTTAAGAGGCTCCTCTGTCCTCCACTCGTTACCTGTATTAATGGCACCTGTTTGAACTTGTTATCAGTATAAAAGACACCTGTCCACAACCTCAGTCACACTCCAAACTCTACTATGGCCAAGACCAAAGAGCTGTCAAAGGACACCAAAAACAAAAATTGTAGACCTGCACCAGGCTGGGAAGACTGAATCTGCAATAGGAAAGCAGCTTGGTTTGAAGAAATCAACTGTGGGAGCAATTATTAGGAAATGGAAGACATACAAGACCACTGATAATCTCCCTCGATCTGGGGCTCCATGCAAGATCTCACCCCATGGGGTCAAAATGATCACAAGAACAGTGAGCAAAAATCCCAGAACCACACGGGGGGGGACCTAGTGAATGACCTGCAGAGAGCTGGGACCAAACTAACAAAACCTACCATCAGTAACACACTATGTCGCCAGGGAGTCAAATCCTGCAGTGCCAGACGTGTCCCCCTGCTTAAGCCAGTACATGTCCAGGCCCGTCTGAAGTTTGCTAGAGAGCATTTGGATGATCCAGAAGAAGATTGGGAGAATGTCATATGGTCAGATGAAACCAAAATATAACTTTTTGGTAAAACACTCAACTCGTCGTGTTTGGAGGACAAAGAATGCTGAGTTGCATCCAAAGAACACTATACCTACTGTGAAGCATGGGGGTGGAAACATCATGCTTTGGGGCTGTTTTTCTGCAAAGGGACCAGGACGACTGATCCGTGTAAAGGAAAGAATGAATGTGGCCATGTATCGTGAGATTGAGTGAAAACCTCCTTCCACCAGCAAGAGCATTGAAGATTAAACGTGGCTGGGTCTTTCAGCATGACAATGATCCCAAACACACCGCCCGGGCAACGAAGGAGTGGCTTCGTAAGAAGCATTTCAAGGTCCTGGAGTGGCCTAGCCAGTCTCCAGATCTCAACCCCATTGAAAATCTTTGGAGGGAGTTGAAAGTCCGTGTTGCCCAGCAACAGCCCCAAAACATCACTGCTCTAGAGGAGATCTATATGGAGGAATGGGCCAAAATACCAGAAACAGTGTGTGAAAACCTTGTGAAGACTTACAGAAAACATTTGACCTCTGTCATTGCCAACAAAGGGTATATAACAAAGTATTAATATAAACTTTTGTTATTGACCAAATACTTATTTTCCACCATAATTTGCAAATAAATTCATTAAAAATCCTACAATGTGATTTTCTGGAATTTTTTTCCTCATTTTGTCTGTCATAGTTGAAGTGTACCTATGATGACAATTACAGGCCTCTCATCTTTCTAAGTGGGAGAAATTGCACAATTGGTGGCTGACTAAATACTTTCTTGCCCCACTAACTATTTGGGCAATATGGACCTTCAGCTCCCTCCAAATATTTTTTATTGGGTTCAGGTCTGGAGACTGGCTAGGCCACTCCAGGACCTTGAGATGCTTCTTACGGAGCCACTCCTTAGTTGCCCTGGCTGTGTGTTTTGTGTCGTTGTCATGCTGGAAGACCCAGCCACGACCCATCTTCAATGCTCTTACTGAGGGAAGGAAGTTGTGGGCCAAGATCTTGCGATACATGGCCCCACCCATCCTCCCCTCAATACGGTGCAGTCATCCTGTCCCCTTTGCAGAAAAGCAACCCCAAAGAATGATGTTTCCATCTCCATGCTTCATGGTTGGATGGTGTTCTTGGGGTTGTACTCATCCTTCTTCCTCCAAACACAGCGAGTGGAGTTTAGACCAAAAATCTCTATTTTTGTCTCAGACCACATGACCTTCTCCCATTCCCCCTCTGGATCATTCAGATGGTCATTGGCAAACTTCAGACGGGCCTGGACATGCGCAGGCTTGAGCAGGGGGACCTTGCGTGCGCCGCAGGAATTTAATCCATGACGGCCTAGTGTGTTACTAATGGTTTTATTTGAGACTGGTCCCAGTTCTGACCAGGTCCTGCCGTGTAGTTCTGGGCTGATCACTCACCTTCCTCATGATCATTGATGCCCCACGAGGTGAGATCTTGCATGGAGCCCCAGACCGAGGGTGACTGACAGTCATCTTGAACATCTTCCATTTTCTAATAATTTCACCAACAGTTGTTACCTTCTCACCAAGCTGCTTGCCTATTGTCCTGTAGCCCATCCCAGTCTTGTGCAGGTCTACAATTTTAGCCCTGATGTCCTTCCACAGCTCTCTGGTCTTGGCCATTGTGGAGAGGTTAGAGTCTGTTTGAGTGTGGACGGGTGTCTTTTACAGGGAACGAGTTCAAACAGGTGTAGTTAATACAGGTAATGAGTGGAGAACAGGTCTGTGAGAGCCTGAATTGTTACTGGTTGGTAGGTGATCAAATACTTATGTCATGCAATAAAATGCAAATCAATTACTTTAAAATCATACAATGTGGTTTTCTGGATTTTTTTAGATTCCATCTCTCACAGTTGAAGTGTACCCATGATAAATTACAAACCTCTACATGCTTTGTAAGTAGGAAAACCTGCAAAATCGGCAGTGTATCAAATACTTTTTCTCCCCACTGTAATTGGTAGTACTGGACAGAAAACACTGAAGTTTCCAAAACTTTAAATAAACTCTGAGTATAACAGAACTGACATGGCAGGCATAAACCCGAGGACAATCCATCCCCAAAAAATGAATTCAGCCCACCTCTGATTACAATGGCTGGGAATATCAAACCAAATCCTGACAGATTAGAAGCTCTAGGAACTGCACTCGATGTCAGTCTTTAGAAGTGGTTTCAGGCTTCTTTTTTGAAAAATGAGCTAGAATGTTGTTTTTCTAAGTGGCTCCCATTTTGGCTGTAGTGTTTGTAGTGCATTCCGGTCTCCGGTATTCGCAGTCTTAAATTATATAATTTATTTACATAATAGGGTACCTGAGGATTGATTAGAAATGTTGTTTGACTTGTTTAGAGTAACTTTATTGGTAACTTAAGGGATTCATTTTGAACGAGGGAAACCGGTGGATTACGGAGTCAAGCGCGTCATTGAAGCTTACTTTTTTGGGATATAATGGACTTTATCGAACAAAAGGACCATTTGTTATGTAGCTGGGACCCTTGTGATTGCAACCAGATGAAGATTTTCAAAAGGTAAGTGATTTATTTTATCACTATTTCTGACTTGTGTCACATCTGCTTGGTTGGAAAATGTATGTCATGCTTTTTCTTGCGGGGCGCTGTCCTCAGATAATCGCATGGTGTGCTTTCCCCGTAAAGCCTTTTTGAAATCTGACAAAGCAGGTGGATTAACAAGAAGTTAAGCTTTTAAATGATGTATGACCCTTGTATTTTCATGAATGTTTAATGTTACGATTTCTGTAAATTGAATTTGACGCTCTGCAATTTCACCGGATGTTGTCGAGGTGGGACGCTAGCGTCCCAATGATCCGTAAGAAGTTAAGAGGGGATTGGACGGGAAGCGATTCCAGCCTGTCTTCACTGCTGAGCCAACTGTCCTCACAAAGCCAAGCAAACAGAAATCAGCAGCACAGGATCCTCCATGGTGTTCTAGCATGGCAAAGCACATCTTATCTACCCGACAGGCTGGTACTTCATCGTAAACGCAACACTCCTTTTTTTAGGAGCCACACTAGTTTGGACTTATGTGATGACATCTAGGGAATCAGAATTCCAAAAAAAGGTAAATAGAAGGTAAATTAGCCTGGTCGCAGATCTGTTTGTGCTGTCTTGACAACTATGGTCATTGGCAAGACTGTACAAAGACTTCACAGACCAGGCTATAAGTCATTGCCCTGGAGAAGGGTAAATGCAGGCGTGTTGGGGGTCAGGTTTGGTAGAGGACCCACCTGTCTCCTCTTTGAGCTCCAGGAAGAACTTCTGGTTGAAGATGAAGGCCACTCCGCTGATCTCCTCTACCTTGGCCTCGGCCGTGGTGTTCCTGTTGACAAAGTTGGCTGTGATGGCGATGGCCAGCTTACCCCGGAACTCCTTTCTCTTGAAACCTGAGGGGAAAGTATTGTTATTGTTCTGCTTAACATTTTGGAAGTCAATCATTTTATATTAAACTGGGTCAGATTGATTTATTACATATAAGAATGATACAATAAAATTATTACTCTAGCACCATGTAATAAAACAGACTGAAGGTTCAGATTAAGCAAAAAAAAATTAACGATGGTAGAATTGCAAAATACTACCTTTGAACTTTGAGTAATAATTGTCTGGGTGATGATTTACCCATTTGCTTTCCTTTTTAGGTGCAGTCAGACTACACTCAAGACTGATGCAAATACTGCAATTGACTTTCACCTGTCACATGACCAGGGTCAGTCTGTATACAAGCCATTTACCTTCTCAGGGCTCCCAGGTAGACCTCTGGGCAAAGTGCTCTGATGCAGTTCAAATGTTGCCAGTGCTAACTAGAGTTAACTGCAGATGAAGAGTAGTAGACACTACCAGGGGTGCAACTTCGGTTTTAGAAGTGGGGGGACATAATTAAAAAAAAATATTAATTTCAGAATCTGGGGAGGACATGTCCCCCCGTCCCCAGTGAAAGTTGCGCCCCTAGTCACTACAATCAAAACCAGTCGGCCAATGTGCCCTTGGAGTGCAGCTCAAACTGTCAACAGGAAGGATTTGGAACTAAAAAGGAGCGTTGCACCATCTCGCCCCAACTCAGCAACCTCGGTTCCTATAAAATGAATGACTTGTGCTTTGAACCATAGCTTTAAAAGGGCTCCCTCAATGTATGCTAGAAGCAATCCACTGTGTAAACATGCATGTATTCCCCCTTTTTTCCACTCACATACTGTAACACCTCGTTTGTGTGCATTTCTATTAGACTTTCCCTGTCTAGTATTTTATGGATGAGTGAAACTCTGTAGTTGAAAATGTTCAGGTGTGCAACTTTTAGCTGTGCCCCAAGGGTCTTCCAGGCTCCTGTCAATGTTAAAAACAGTCAAACATTAACATCTCCATCGTCTGTTCTCACCATCTAGCGTGTTTCTGCGTCCATCCGCACCGATCACCACGTCAAATTCATAGTCAGTGAGGGGGTGGTTTGATGGTCTAATCTCAGCTCTCCATCCAAGCCCTGGGAAAAGGAGAAGATACAGTATTAGACAAGCGTTCGAGACAGCAGCAAGTCATGAATACAGCAATCTATTGTAAACATTTCCTGTTTTCCATGACTGTTAAGGTTTCAGAGTTTGTTATTGGATGACGAGTCACTACATGGTGCTTTTAGATTCATGTGAGGGCACGGTTAAATACATAGCCAAGTTCTCTGCAACTATTTATTTTATTTGCATTTAACTAGGCAAGTCGGTTAAGAACAATGACTGCCTACCCCAGCCAAACCCGGACGACGCTGGGTCAATTGTGCGCCGCCCTGTGGGACTCCCAATATCATGGCCGGATGTGATACATCCTGGATTCGAACCAGGTAGTGACGCCTCCTGCACTGAGATGCAGTGCCTTAGACCGCTGTGCCACTCGGGAGCCCATATAGCTGGAGTCTTGCTGGGGGTTTGCAATCTTTCACAATGCAGCATGGTAAGTGGCAATGATGCAGAGCGAAAACAGTGACCCTCTCCATATCAGCTCAACACTCGTGCCACACCGTCTTACAGAAACGCACCAGGCCCATTCTCCTGAGGTACCCCCTGAAGGACACTGTAACTGCTGCAGAGAAGGACACATTGCAACCCTAAATTTAGGCTAGTCTTCTTCTATATTTATCCATCTAGTGACAAGTCTGCCACCACATGCTACTGAAGAAATAACCGGGAGAAAAACAGGACGCTTGTTTAAATCCAATGTTCAAAATCAAAAGAAAATGGGACAGTTAGTGAAGCTTTGGGACTCTGAAGAACTTTGAAATACAGCTTCATAAATATACAATGGGCTTGTTTTTGGCATCAACTCAAATTAGGCAAGCAACATTGCAAGCTGATAATTCGCAGAATAACAATGCAAAATGCAGATTTATGACAAATATGCAAGCATGAAATAACAGTAAAATAAACAGAAATAAATTGTTTGTTGTAAACACAGCCGTTTAGTGATTGCCATGGCATGAAGGCCAGGCTTGTGACAGTCATGGAATTTTGAATGATGGTTGTTGTTCAGCCAAATGACCCTCGGTCACCATTATATTCATTTGAATAGCAAAATAATTAAGCCAGAAATATACAAATGTGCTGCTGCAGGGAGGGGGGCATTGCCTAAGCAACCAAAGACTTGTTTGCTACACCATTTTACCCCTGAAACCGACTCAACAGCCCAAATGGTGGTGGTGGGGTTCATGATGTTCTTAATCCATAATCGTAGGTTACACAATTATACGGTACTTGTGCAAGCCCTAATGAAGGTTTGAAGTTCTGATACTTCCTTTCACAGACTGATGCCAGACCCGATACCACTGGGTCAGATTCAAAAGTGTAGGGACAGAAAGCTGTATTTTCGGACAAAAATAAATAATAGTTACCTTCATTCTCCTGGTTGTCCAGTGGTTCCAGCAGTTTAACAAACTCCACATTAACATGGACCTCCACTCCCATGATGAGGGAGACCTTCAGCAGCATGAGCTGGAGCTGGCGAATACCTTCATAGACAAACAGATATATTTAAAGTGGCAGTGCAGTTTATATATATATATATATATATATATATATAAAAAAAAGTGATTTTACTGATACAGTATTTTCCCCATTATAAAAAATACATTAAAGGCCTTTTTGTGTAAGAGCAGTTTGAAAAATAATTCCTGGATTTTCTGCCTGTACAGGTGGGATGGAATTTTTGGCCCAGATCACATCACAATCTGATCTGATCATTCTGACTATCACCGCCATCATCTTGTATTTGCATACGCATCCTCCTACTTTGAAAGCGAAAGAAGGATAGGCTCTAGAGTCTAAATGATCCTATCCGCTTTTAGATTGGAAATAAGCCCACGAACGGCTAGTAAAAGCTCAAACCAAGTTAATTCACCAACTGGGTATCACAGCTACCTATAAGACAAAGCCTTACACATCTGGACAACCAATACATCCATTGCTAGACAGGATTTAAGGGATGCCTGTTCTTTCTCACTTCATCTGACCTGACCTCGGCCCAAATTCCTCCCTCCTCCCCATCTCACAGCTGTCCTACCTTATCTGTTGACTGAAACCAGACTGTGGCCCTTCTCTCCATAGGATACCTAATATCTAACAATATGTTCTGACAGAATGTAAACTTTCTGCATTACCCTCTCTCCCTCAGTAGCATGAATAAGGATATTTCAAGTTTAGAAGTCAGTACCCATCACCGCCAATCAGACTTTTATGTAAATACATTTACATCAACACGCCCACAAAATCAGACTGAGCATTTCAATGGCAAAATGAGGCTCAGGGAAATAAATTAAAAATATTTTGTGTTATTTTCATGAAATAAACAGTGATTTGTTAGACATAGTGATCATAAAAAAAAACTGCATGGGGCTTTAACACTTATCCATCAACACACAATATCCAATAACCTGTGGCCTTGCTAGGCTTAGAGACAAGGTTAGTGAAATGCCACATGACTGATTCCATTCTGAGGTATAGGTGTAGCTAGCTAGCAGCTGGTAAGTCTGTTTTCAACTTCATAAATACTGCTTCTCACGTTAACTTATGACCCCGATAAAGGACACCAGAAGGTCACTATCTGGCAGCTTTGGTTTGAAAAACACACAACATTTGCATTTATGGGCTCCTCCACTTTGCATGTTATCTAAGGCAAGGAAGTAGCAGGGAGATTTATAACTCACACAATCATCAGATCTCTCGGCAGAGCGACCTGGAAATACAGTACCAGTCAAAGGTTTGGACACACCTACTCCAACGGTTTCTCTATATTTACTATATTATAGAATAATAGTAGTGAAGACATCAAAACTATGAACGCATATGGAATCATGTAGTAACCAATAAAAATTAAATGTGTTCAACAAATCAAAATATATTTCATGTTTGAGATTCTTCAAAGTAGCCACCCTTTGCATTCTCGCAACCAGCTTCATGAGGTAGTCACCTGGAATGCATTTAAATTAACAGGTGTACCTTGTTCATTTGAGGAATTTCTTTCCTTCTTAATGCATTTGAGCCAATCAGTTGTCTTGTGACAAGGTAGGGGTGGTATACAGAAGATTTCCCTATTTGTTAAAAGACCAAGTCCATGTTATGGCAAGAACAGCTCAAATAAGCAAAGAGAAATGACAGTCCATCAGTACGTTAAGACATGTAGATCAATCAATGCGGAAAATTAAGAACTGTCGCAAAAAACATCAAGAGCTATAATGAAACTGGCTCTCATGACACCACCACAGGAAAGGAAGACCAAGTTACCTCTGCTGCAGTTGTTAAGTTCATTAGTGTTACCAGCCTCAAATTTCAGCCCAAATAAATGCTTCAGAGTTCAAGTAACAGACATCAACTGTTCAGAGACTGTGTGAACCAGGCCTTCATGGTCAAATTGCTGCAAAGAAACCACTACTAAAAGGATATCAATAAGAAGAAGACTTTGCTTCAGCCAAGAAACATGAGCAATGGACATTAGACCGGTGGAAATCTGTCCTTTGGTTAAATTAGAGATTTTTGATTCCAACCGCACGTCTTTGTGAGACGCAGAGTAGGTGAAAGGATGATCTCCGCATTTGTGGTTCCCACGGTGATGCATGGAAATCAAATCAAATTTTATTTGTCACATACACATGGAACGCGAAGCGAGGCGGCCATCTCTGTCGGCGCCGGAAGTCAGGCATGGAGGTGGTGGTGTGATGGTGCTTTGCTGGTGACACTGTCAGTTATTTATTTAGAATTCAAGACACACTTAACCAGCATGGCTGCACAGCATTCTACTGCGATACGCCATCCCATCTAGTTTACACTTTATAGGACTATCATTTGTTTATCAACAGGACAATGACCCAACACACCTCCAGACTGTGTAAGGGCTATTTGATCAAGAAGGAGAGTGATGAGTGCTGCATCAGATGACCTGGCCTCCACAATCAACAGACCTCCATTTTGATTTTTTTAACACACCTTTATTTAACTAGACAAGTCAGTTAAGAACATATTCTTCTGAACAATGACAGCCTACACCGGCCAAACCCAGACTATGCTGGGCCAATTGTGCGCCGCCCTATAGGACTCCCAATTACAGCCGGTTGTGATACAGCCTGGAATGAGAAATTGTTCTCAACTATCCTACCTGGTTAAATAAAGGTGAAATAAATAAAATTCTAATAAAAAAAAATCAAACCAGGGTGTCTGTAGTGAAGCCTCTAGCATTGAAATGCAGTGCCTTAGACCACTGCGACACTAGGGATGGTTTGGGGCGAGTTGGACTGCAGAGTGAAGGAAAAGCAGCCAACAAGTGCTCAGCATGTTTGTGAACTCCAATACTGTTAAAAAAGCATTCCAGGTGAAGCTGATTGAGAGAATGCCAAGTGTGCAAAGCTGTCAAGGCAAAGGGTGGCAACTTTGAAAAATATATTTAGATTTGTTTATCACTTTACTGGTTACTACATGATTCCATGTGTGTTATTTCATAGTTTTTATGTCTTCACAATTATTCCACAATGTAGAAAATAGTAAAAAGAATAGAAAAACCCTTGAATGAGTAGGTGTCCTAACTTTTTTGGACTGGTACTGTATATTGAAAATCTAACTGAAGAACATGGGAGTGACAGATCATGTAACAATGTTACCATCTGAAAAATACCTTAGTCCGTTTTCCCCAGCAGTACACCAAAACAATGAAGAACAATATTACTTAACATACTTCCCAATGAGATAAGAATGGCATTCCGAAAAGTATGAAACTTACTGATGTGGTCTATGGCTCCGGCACAAAATTTGCCATAGAACTTCTTGGCCCCGAGGCCCCTGAGGTCGTGGATGGTGTAGGGCCACAGGTGGAGCACGTTGTTTCTGGAGAAGGTGTCCCTCTTCTCAATCACCACCACCTTGGCCCCCAGCAGAGCCAGCTCGATGGCTGTGCGCAGGCCACAGGGCCCTCCTCCAATGATCAAAGACTGGGCGGGAGGAGAACAAGAGACATCAGTATACAGTAAAAAAAAACTGTAATTAAAACTAAATCAAGGTAAACTGTTGCAAAGGTGAAATGAAGTGTGATTATAGAAAATGTGATCAGCTACATCGAAGGCGTTATCTTCTTCTATACAAGTTATATTGTAGTGCAACCTCTGGTATACTGTGGCATGGTTTGCTTAACTTTACAATCAATGGTTTTGGTTTGGCATTCATTTTAAAGTAAAACATCTGAGTCTCAGCACCATTCTGTTAAAACGTCTTGGTGACAGGGGGCAGTATTTTCACATCCGGATGAAATGCATGCCCAAAATAAACTGCCTGCTACTCATCCACAGAAGATAAGATATGCATATTATTAGTAGATTTGATTTTTTTTTTAAACACTTGAAGTTTCTAAAACTGTTTGAATCATGTCTGAGTATAACAGAACGAAACATAGGCGAAACCCCGAGGACAAATTATTCAGATAAAAAAAAAAATTGGTCACTCTTCAATGGCTTTTCATTGGGAATCCAGATTTCTAAGGGGCCTTCTTGCAGTTCCTATCGCTTCCACTGGATGTCAGTCTTTAGAAATTGTTTGAGGTTTTTCCCTTGTGTAATGAAGAAGTACGGCCATCTTGAACGAGGGTAACTTGAAGTGTACTGTTAGATAGAGGCGCGTGACCAGAAAGCTAGCTACAGTTTGTATTCCTCCTGTATTGAACACAGATCATCCAGTCTTCAATTTGATCAATGATTTACTTTTTTTTTTTTACCTAAAGTTGTATTACAAAGGTAGTTTGAAATGTTTTGGCAAAGTTTCCAGGTAATATATGCCATTTAGCAGACGCTTTTATCCAAAGCGACTTACAGTCATGTGTGCATACATTCTATGTATGGGTGGTCCCGGGGATCGAACCCACTACCCTGGCGTTACAAGCACCATGCTCTACCAACTGAGCTACAGAAGGACCCGGGTAACTTGAGAGATATTTTGTAGTCACGTTGCGCAATTTGGAACCAGTGTTTTTTATGGATCAAACGCGCCAAATAAATGGACATTTTGGATATATTTTGACGGAATTAATCGAACAAAAGGACCATTTGTGATGTCTATGGGAAATATTGGAGTGCCAACAAAAGAAAATAAATTATATTTTTATTTCTGCGTTTTGTGTCACGCCTGAAATATGCTCCTCTTTGTTTACTATGGCGCTATCCTCAGATAGCATTGTTTGCTTTCGCCAAAAAAAGCATTTTTGAAATCTGACATGTTGGCTGGATTCACAACAAGTGCAGCTTTAATCTGCTAACTTTGCGTGTGTGATTTTTATTTTTATAGTAATTTATTTGAATTTGGCACACTGCATTTTCACTGGCTTTTGGCCAGGTGAGACGCTAGCATCCCACATATCCCAGAGAGGTCATGGAATTGCCCCTATGCTAAACATGCTAGAAAACATTGATATAAAATGGGCAGAATTATTCTTTTTAACAGTCTGCATTCTTTGTTCCAATTCTTTGCAAAAATCAGCAAATCTATCACAAAAAAATTGTATTTTGGTAGGTTTCATATGCTTTCTTTGTTTAAAATGATCCCATAGACGTGTGCAGCGTAGTGTTTCATTGCTCACAAGCATCTACCAGCTGGGTGTGCAGGGATATCACATCAAGACAGTGATACATGAGACACAAGCTCAGTTTCACCTGAATCACAACATTACCATGAAAGAGAAGTCACGTTATGAAGTTACTGTACAGCTAGTACTCTAACATATTGTAAACCATATAACTACGTAGAACACAGTTATGTGCTTCTGTTTTACACTATACAGTGTAGTATGGAGGGACATAACATGCATCTACACTTCCATTTTATAGACTGTTACACATCTACACAGGGGGATGGAAGATTTCCCTGTGGGCTATTTGAATAGTTAGGCCTTTCTTATTGGTATATTAACCAATTTACCACCCGTTGATAAATCTCACCAGGCAGGCCAAAACTCCATCCAAGATGGTCTTTTCAAACAGCATGTTAAAAGGGTATTGTTGTATTTTTCACAATTTCATAGTATTATTCCAGCTATGAAATAATATAAAAAACAGGGAGATCAAGTTGACTGCACGGGCCTTGAATACAAAGTAGCCTTTTCCATCCGACGGTGACCCCCTACATCTGACACAGGAAAGGTTAACACTTTATTTGGATAGTCCCAAGTAGATGGTTTGTAGATGTTTAGTACAGGGCTGAACTACCGCATTTAGGCCCTGGGGCACCTACCTCCAGGGCCCCCAACCCCTGTATTCATATGCTATCTGGGGGGGCCCCGTTTGGTAAACCAGCCTTAGTTAGTTTAAATGTTACTGAACATCTACTAACCCTTATCCTAACCATTATTCTAAACCTAAGCAAGCATTTTCTTATCAACAAACACTGTTGATAATATGACCATCTGTAGATCATCTATAAGGGACTAAGTTAAAAATCAAAACCTGCCACATAGATGAGTGTGACTTGTGCATTTGCAATACTGTGATAGCTTGACTGACTTCTTACCCTGGTGCCCTCACAGGCTTTGGCTTTCATGTACTCCTTGTGGCCGGCTCTCTTGTCCAGTTTGGTCCAGAGGGCCTTGGCCTTCCAATTGGTGACCGTGGCTTTGAGGTTGCTGTAGAAGTTCCTGTAGTCTAGCGGGTCCAGATCCATCTGCCTGCATAGGATACTAAAGGCCTGCAGAGTGCCCTTACATGTGGACGCCTGGACAAAGTTCTCAAAGAGTTGCCCTGCCTGGGCACTCCTCTCATCCTCCTTTTCACCCATCTTCTGTTTTGGAGACTTGATCTGTCCGTCACTCCCTCGCTCGGTCTACAGCCGCTCTCGGGCTTAGTTAGACTATGATCAGACTGCCATCTCAGCGGGTTCTGGAAAAGGAAATGGCATTGGATTTTACTACAGTATCACTCTGCACTCAGACTGTGGTACTACAGGCAAAAATCAAGACATTCTCTCTGTGAAAGGGTCTCCCAGTAATTAATAGCACTTAATAAACAATTAAAACTATTACTGAAATGAAAAATGACTTTGCTTAACATGTTTAAAATGAAAACAAGGTCACATTAACTGTACAGAATGTCTGAGGCTTAAAATAGACTCTACATGCACTCCTATTCAAACCCCTTCATTTACGTTACATCTTTAGTTTAAAATTGATTCAATAATTTATTTTTCCTCAAAATCAAATTTAACATAAATACCTGATTTACATAAGTATTCAGACCCCTTGCTATGAGACTCGAAATTGAGCTCGGGTGCATTTGGTTTCCATTGATCATCCTTGAGATGTTTCTACAACTTCATTGGGAGTCCACCTGTGGTAAATTCAATTGATTGGACATGATTTGGAAAGGCAAACACCTGTCTATATAAGGTCCCATAGTTGACAGTGCATGTCAGAGCAAAAACCAAGCCCTGAGGTCGAAGGAATTGTCCACAGAGCTCCGAGACAGGATTGTGTCGAGGCACACATCTGGGGAAGGGTACCAAAAAAAAAAAAAAAACTTCTGCAGCATTGAAGGTCCCCAAGATCATAGTGGCCTCCATCATTCTTAAATGGAAGAAGTTTGGAACCACCAAGATTCTTCCTAGAGCTGTCCACCCGGACAAACTAAGCAATCGGGGGAGAAGGGCCTTGGTCAGGGAGATGACCAACAACCCGATGGTCATGGACAGAGCTCCAGGGTTCATCTGTGGAGATGGGAGAACCTTCCAGAAGGGCAACTATCTCTGCAGCACTCCACTAATCAGGCCTTTATGGTAGAGTGTCACGACGGAAGCCATTCCTCAGTAAGTCACATGACAGCCCGCTTGGAGTTTGCCAAAAGGCACCAAAAAGAATTTCAGACCATGAGAAACAAGATTCTCTGGTCTAATGAAACCAAGCTTGATCTCTCTGGCCTGGATGCAAAGCGTCACGCCTGGAAAAAACCTGGAACCATCCCTACGGTAAAGCATGGTGGTGGCAGCATCATGCTGTCGGGATGTTTCAGTGGCAGGGACTAGTCAGGATCGAGGGAAAGATGAACAGAGCAATGTACAGAGAGATCCTTGATGAAGACCTGCTCCAGAATGCTCAGGACCTCAGACTGGGCTTCACCTTACAACGACCCTAAGCACACAGCCAAGACAATGCAAGAGTGGCTTCGGGACAAGTCTCTGAACGTCCTTGAGTGACCCAGCCAGAGACCCGATGGGAATCTCTGGAGAGACCTGAAAATAGCTGTGCAGCAACGCTCCCCATCCAACCTGACAAAGCTAGAGAGGATCTGCAGAGAAGAATGGGAGAAACTCCTGAAATACAGGTGTGCCAAGCTTGTAGCATCATACCCAAGAAGACTCGAGGCTGTAATCGCTGCCAAAAGTGCTTCAAACGTACTTTGTTGAAGCACCTTAGGTAAAATATGATACTTCCGGGGGGGGGGACTATTTAATCCATCTTAGAATACAGTTGTAATGTAACAAGATGTGGTAAAAGGGGTCTGAATACTTTCCGAATGCACTGTAAGGTTGTAAACCAAAATTTCCATTGAGCAGTTACGGGGAAACAGGAAAACTTGAAATGGTATGGCCTGTTTCAAGCATGAGGAGGACTTTGCATAAATCCTCTCTAAAATACCTCTAATTTGCATAGCTGAATATATTAAATCAGCTCATAATGACAGCTCTGAAACCATAAAAAAAAGCCCAGGGATGAGATAAGGGATCTTTCCTCATTACAACACCAGTGTACCCTACACAACTTCCTACCTGCAGCCTCTCCCATTACCTGTGTATATAATAGTTTCACGAGACAGCCATTCAACTAGTCACCATTCAGTAGCTTATCCTCTGTGCTTGTCTCCATAGTTAAAGTAAGGACTACTAATTTCAAGCAGTATATTGTAGAAGCATGTGGTCAGAGTGTATAAGGAAAATCAAATATATATTATTCAATGACCTTGTATAATATTCTCTCAACAATGACTTCTCTACCCTTCATGTCAATTGGAATGTAAACCTGGATGTGTCAAAGGAACTTGACAAAATCCCAATAACATCAAAGCACTACAGTAGTGGCAACTCTTCTCCAGAGAGGAGAGCGAAAGCATTTTCCATGAGGCTCGAAACAGGAGCTCCTTCAATAGTGGAAAGGCTATGTGCCGAATGCAACCTGAACAAGTGAGAAGTCTGGCTGCAGTGGTTGAGGCCTGCCAGTCCACAGTAGCTCCCCTCTGCTTTTAGTGGACCAGAAGGGGTGTCATATCTCATATGTAATCACATTCGGCAGATAGCAACAACATCTAATCTAACACAGACGGAGTCTCTAGCATTGAAAGACAGCTGCTCTAGCATTGAAAAAAAATAAAAAAATAAATAAAAAAAGAAGTCCTCACACACACTTCCAGGGACTCTGTGGTATGGAAGTGTTCGCGGCCTAGTCTATATATAACAGATTGTAGCACTGTGCATTGTGGGAATTTGCACAGGAAGTGCCTAGCATGATATCGCGCCCACAATCTGCCTCTATTTGCAGAAACAGTTTTAAATTGAGTACAGGAAAAACAAGACATTTTTATATTTCCACTGAAGTCCCTGCGTTTGTAATTAGACATGCACTCAAGGGAAATGTAGCTGCCTCCCTCTGTCATTCATATAGTCTAAACACTGTCCAAAGGATTTCTTGTTACTGGAACAAAGACACTGTTCTATGTCCTGTGTGGCGTGTGAACATGTCAACATGTACCAATGTCCAGCTCACGTTCAATGCAAAACAACCACAACGTAACGGAGGTCCATAGAGAACATAGCTTATCCAGAGAGAGCTTCATCTTGAGAGACCTTAATGGACAAAGAGTAGAAAGCAACGTTGATCAAAAGAATCCAGAAATAAGCCCGGTCTAGTCTCTATCAACAGGGAGCAGCACAACCACTAGCCTCCACAGAGACTCTCATGGGCAGTGGTGTGATGGAGCCAAGACTCCAGGACCCAGCAGAGTTATATATGCTGCCAAGTATAGGACAACTTTCCTTGCAAAGACACAGGTCACAATTTCTTAGCATTTCACCAAGCCTTGACTGGAGCTCTTCGACGACAGGTCTACGGAGTAAGAATGGTGGACCATTCTTGATACATACTTTTATTTCACCTTTATTTAACCAGGTAGGCTAGTTGAGAACAAGTTCTCATTTGCAACTGAACCTGGCCAAGATAAAGCATAACAGTGTGAACAGACAACACAGAGTTACACATGGAGTAAACAATTAACAAGTCAATAACACAGTATAAAAAAAATAAAAAAAGGGGAGTCTATATACATTGTGTGCAAAAGGCATGAGGAGGTCGGCGAATAATTACAATTTTGCAGATTAACACTGGAGTGATAAATGATCAGATGGTCATGTACAAGTAGAGATATTGGTGTGCAAAAGAGCAGAAAAGTAAATAAATAAAAACAGTATGGGGATGAGGTAGGTAAAAATGGGTGGGCTATTTACCGATAGACTATGTACAGCTGCAGCGATCGGTTAGCTGCTCAGATAGCAGATGTTTGAAGTTGGTGAGGGAGATAAAAGTCTCCAACTTCAGCGATTTTTGCAATTCGTTCCAGTCACAGGCAGCAGAGAACTGGAACGAAAGGTGGCCAAATGAGGTGTTGGCTTTAGGGATGATCAGTGAGATGCACGTGCTGGAGGGCGTGCTACGGATGGGTGTTGCCATCGTGACCAGTGAACTGAGATAAGGCGGAGCTTTACCGAGCATGGACTTGTAGATGACCTTGAGCCAGTGGGTCTGACGACGAATACGTAGCGAGGGCCAGCCGACTAGAGCATACAGGTCGCAGTGGTGGGTGGTATAAGGTGCTTTAGTGACAAAACGGATGGCACTGTGATGAACTGCATCCAGTTTGCTGAGTAGTGTTGGAAGCAATTTTGTAGATGACGTCGCCGAAGTCGAGGATCGGTAGGATAGTCAGTTTTACTAGGGTAAGTTTGGCGGCGTGAGTGAAGGAGGCTTTGTTGCGGAATAGAAAGCCGACTCTAGATTTGATTTTCGATTGGAGATGTTTGATATGAGTCTGGAAGGAGAGTTTGCAGTCTAGCTAGACACCTAGGTACTTATAGATGTCCACATATTCAAGGTCGGAACCATCCAGGGTGGTTGTACAGTTATCTTAGCTAACTGAATTGCTAGCAGAATTGTTTACTTGTTGCTAAGCAGTTGCTAGGGACTCTCCTGGAAGAAGCTAGCTAGCTTACAAAGAACAACAACAAAAAATATCTAGTTAACAGAAGAAAGGAAGACAAAATAAGGACAAAAGAAGGACAGAAGAAAAAGGAAAAGAAAGAGGACAACAAAGTGAAACAGTCAGCACTTCTATTGCAACTTCGTATTTCGTCGTCCTAACGTAGTCTACACTGCTATCTGCCCAACAGCTAGCCAGCTAGCAAACGTCCACAGTCTACCGAATAGCAGCACTGTAGAAACTATTACACTCAACTGAACGACTTGATTAGTGTAGTGTTAGCTAGCTACATAGTTGTCTTTGCTGTCTTCATATCCAAGATAATTGTGTAGTTTAGAGCGTGTAGTCTTAGAGTGATTATCTTAATTTACCGAGGTTAGCTAGCCAGCTATTTGTCGTCCTTAACGTAGGAGACACTGCTAGCTAGCCAACAGCTAGCCAACGTCTACCGAATAGAACTTCCGCACTCAACAACCCGGTCGCATTCCGCTTCGCTCCACAGGTAGTATCACATTTTCATTTCATTTCATTACAGCACAACGGTTTGATTTGTTTGATCGTAGCTAGCTACATAGCTAGCTACATAGCCGTCTGTGTATCAAAGATAATTGTGTAGTCTAGAGCGATTTTCTAGGTTAGCTAGCCAGCTATTGTAGTTCTTTTAACGCAACGTAACGTAATCAACACTGCTAGCTAGCCAGCTAGCCCCCGAATAGCAGCACTGTAGAAACTATTACACTCAACGGAACGACTTGATTAGTGTAGTTTCAACAACGCAGCCACTGCCAGCTAGCCTACAAAGTCAACAACGCAGCCACTGCCAGCTAGCCTACTTCAGCAGTACTGTATCATTTTAACCATTTTAGTCAATAAGATTCTTGCTACGTAAGCTTAACTTTCTGAACATTCGAGACGTGTAGTCCACTTTGTCATTCCAATCTCCTTGCATTAGCGTAGCCTCTTCTGTAGCCTGTCAACTATGTGTCTGTCTATCCCTGTTCTCTCCTCTCTGCAGACCATACAAACGCTCCACACCGCGTGGCCGCGGCCACCCTAATCTGGTGGTCCCAGCGCGCACGACCCACGTGGAGTTCCAGGTCTCCGGTAGCCTCTGGAACTGCCGATCTGCGGCCAACAAGGCAGAGTTCATCTCAGCCTATGCCTCCCTCCAGTCCCTCGACTTCTTGGCACTGACTGAAACATGGATCACCACAGATAACACTGCTACTCCTACTGCTCTCTCTTCGTCCGCCCACGTGTTCTCGCACACCCCGAGAGCTTCTGGTCAGCGGGGTGGTGGCACCGGGATCCTCATCTCTCCCAAGTGGTCATTCTCTCTTTCTCCCCTTACCCATCTGTCTATCGCCTCCTTTGAATTTCATGCTGTCACAGTTACCAGCCCTTTCAAGCTTAACATCCTTATCATTTATCGCCCTCCAGGTCCCCTCGGAGAGTTCATCAATGAGCTTGATGCCTTGATAAGCTCCTTTCCTGAGGACGGCTCACCTCTCACAGTTCTGGGCGACTTTAACCTCCCCACGTCTACCTTTGACTCATTCCTCTGCCTCCTTTCCATTCCTCTCCTCTTTTGACCTCACCCTCTCACCTCCCCCCACTCACAAGGCAGGCAATACGCTCGACCTCATCTTTACTAGATGCTGTTCTTCCACTAACCTCATTGCAACTCCCCTCCAAGTCTCCGACCACTACCTTGTATCCTTTTCCCTCTCGCTCTCATCCAACACTTCCCACACTGCCCCTACTCGGATGGTATCGCGCCGTCCCAACCTTCGCTCTCTCTCCCCCGCTACTCTCTCCTCTTCCATCCTATCATCTCTTCCCTCTGCTCAAACCTTCTCCAACCTATCTCCTGATTCTGCCTCCTCAACCCTCCTCTCCTCCCTTTCTGCATCCTTTGACTCTATGTCCCCTATCCTCCAGGCCGGCTCGGTCCTCCCCTCCCGCTCCGTGGCTCGACGACTCATTGCGAGCTCACAGGACAGGGCTCCGGGCAGCCGAGCGGAAATGGAGGAAAACTCGCCTCCCTGCGGACCTGGCATCCTTTCACTCCCTCCTCTCTACATTTTCCTCCTCTGTCTCTGCTGCTAAAGCCACTTTCTACCACTCTAAATTCCAAGCATCTGCCTCTAACCCTAGGAAGCTCTTTGCCACCTTCTCCTCCCTCCTGAATCCTCCTCCCCCTCCCCCCTCCTCCCTCTGCAGATGACTGCGTCAACCATTTTGAAAAGAAGGTCGACGACATCCGATCCTCGTTTGCTAAGTCAAACGACACCGCTGGTTTTGCTCACACTGCCCTACCCTGTGCTCTAACCTCTTTCTCCCCTCTCTCTCCAGATGAAATCTTGCGTCTTGTGACGGCCGGCCGCCCGCCCAACAACCTGCCCGCTTGACCCTATCCCCTCCTCTCTTCTCCAGACCATTTCCGGAGACCTTCTCCCTTACCTCACCCCGCTCATCAACTCATCCCTGACCGCTGGCTACGTCCCTTCCGTCTTCAAGAGAGCGAGAGTTGCACCCCTTCTGAAAAAACCTACACTCGATCCCTCCGATGTCATCAACTACAGACCAGTATCCCTTCTTTCTTTTCTCTCCAAAACTCTTGAACGTGCCGTCCTTGGCCAGCTCTCCCGCTATCTCTCTCAGAATGAGCTTCTTGATCCAAATCAGTCAGGTTTCAAGACGAGTCATTCAACTGAGACTGCTCTTCTCTGTATCACGGAGGCGCTCCGCACTGCTAAACCTAACTCTCTCTCCTCTGCTCTCATCCTTCTAGACCTATCGGCTGCCTTCGATACTGTGAACCATCAGATCCTCCTCTCCACCCTCTCAGAGTTGGGCATCTCCGGCACGGCCCACGCTTGGATTGCGTCCTACCTGACAGGTCGCTCCTACCAGGTGGCGTGGCGAGAATCTGTCTCCTCACCACGCGCTCTCACCACTGGTGTCCCCCAGGGCTCTGTTCTAGGCCCTCTCCTATTCTCGCTATACACCAAGTCACTTGGCTCTGTCATAACCTCACATGGTCTCTCCTATCATCGCTATGCAGACGACACACAATTAATCTTCTCCTTTCCCCCTTCTGATGACCAGGTGGCGAATCGCATCTCTGCATGTCTGGCAGACATATCAGTGTGGATGACGGATCACCACCTCAAGCTGAACCTCGGCAAGACGGAGCTGCTCTTCCTCCCGGGGAAGGACTGCCCGTTCCATGATCTCGCCATCACGGTTGACAACTCCATTGTGTCCTCCTCCCAGAGCGCTAAGAACCTTGGCGTGATCCTGGATAACACCCTGTCGTTCTCAACTAACATCAAGGCGGTGGCCCGTTCCTGTAGGTTCATGCTCTACAACATCCGCTCTCTCCACTGGCTTCCAGTTGAACGACCCTGCCTCACACAGGAAGTACCTCCAGGCTCTGCAGGTACACCCAAACAAGGGCACTAATCCAGGCACTTGTCATCTCCCGTCTGGATTACTGCAACCTTCGGAGCTGTTAAGGCTGGGCTCCCTGCCTGTGCCATTAAACCCCTTACAACTCACCCTGTGGCACCCCCATAGAGACTGTCAGAGGACCGGACAGCATGCCCTCCGATTTGACACACTGGGGAACCAGAACATCCAGAACGCCGCAGCCCGTCTGGTGTTCAACCTTCCCAAGTTCTCTCACGTCACCCCGCTCCTCCGCTCTCTCCACTGGCTTCCAGTTGGGGCATCCGACAAGACCATGGTGCATTTGCCCAGTCAAAACGGAGCTGTGGAGACGGGAACGGCACCTCAGCTACCAGGGGGTCGGAGTAGCCAGGCGGAAGGAAGGCATGGCCAGCCGTTGAGAAATGCTTGTTGAAGTTTTCGATAATCATGGATTTATCGGTGGTTGACCAGTGTCCAATTACCTAGAAGCCTCAGTGCAGTGGGCAGCTCGGGAGGACTGGTACTCTTGTTTTCACATGGACTGTCTCAGTGTCCCAGAACTTTTTGGAGTTGAAGAGCTACAGGATGCAAATTGTTTTCTGCCTGAAGAAACCAGTTGGCCTTAGCTTTCCTGTTTGTTTACTGACTGCATGGATATAGGTCTGTAACAGTTTGGGTCCAGGTGTTCCCCTTTGAAGAGGGGGATGACTTCCCCTGAACAGTTGAACAGGCTGGTAATATGCGCAATGGGACTATTACAGGGTCCAGATTGTCAAGCCCAGCTGATTTGTACGGGTCCAGGTTTTGCAGTCCAGAACATCCATCAGGATGTTGAAGTTTTCGATAATCATGGATTTATCGGTGGTGACCGTATTACCTAGCCTCAGTGCAGTGGGCAGCTGGGAGGAGGTACTCTTGTTTTCCATTTGTGCTGGTCTATTCGATGCTATTGCAGTCCGCCACAGGATGTTTTTGTGCTGGTCGAGGGCAGTCAGGTCTGGAGTGAACCAAGGGCTATATCTGTTCTTAGTTCTGCATTTTTTGAACGGAGCATGCTTATCTAAAATGGTGAGGAAGTTACTTTTAAAGAATGACCAGGCATCCTCAACTGACGGGATGAGGTCAATGTCCTTCCAGGATACCCGGCCCAGGTCAATTAGAAAGGCCTGCTCACAGAAGTGTTTTAGGGAGCGTTTGACAGTGATGAGGGGTGGTCGTTTGACTGCGGCTCCGTAGCGTACACAGGCAATGAGACAGTGATCGCTGAGATCCTGGTTGAAGACAGCGGAGGTGTATTTGGAGGGCCAGTTGGTCAGGATGACGTCTATGAGGGTGCCCTTGTTTACAGATTTAGGGTTGTACCTGGTGGGTTCCTTGATGATTTGTCTGAGATTGAGGGCATCTAGTTTAGATTTTAGGACTGCCGGGGTGTTAAGCATATCCCAGTTTAGGTCACCTAACAGAACAAACTCTGAAGCTAGATGGGGGGGGGGCGATCAATTCACAAATGGTGTCCAGGGCACAGCTGGGAGCTGATGGGGGGGTGGTAGCAGACGGCAACAGTGAGAGACTTATTTCTATTTCTAATTTTCAAAATTAGTAGTTCGAACTGTTTGGGTATGGACCTGGAAAGTTAGCCTGCAAAGTAATGTCAAACTCCTCCCCCTTTGGCAGTTCTATCTTGACGGAAAATGTTATAGTTGGGTATGGAAATCTCAATTTTTGGTGGCCTTCCTGAGCCAGGATTCAGACACGGCAAGGACATCAGGGTTAGCAGTGTGTGCTAAAGCAGTGAGTAAAACAAACTTAGGGAGGAGGCTTCTGATGTTGACATGCATGAAACCAAGGCTTTTTCGATCACAGAAGTCAACAAATGAGGGTGACTGGGGACATGCAGGGCCTGGGTTTACCTCCACATCACCCGCGGAACAGAGGAGGAGTAGAATGAGGGTGCGGCTAAAGGCTATCAAAACTGGTCGCCTAGAGCGTTGGGGACAGAGAATAAAAGGAGCAGATTTCTGGGCATGGTAGAATATATTCAGGGCATAATGCACAGACAGGGGTATGGTGGGTTGCGGGTACAGCAGAGGTAAGCCCAGGCACTGGGTGATGATGAGAGGTTGTATCACTGGACATGCTGGTTGTAATGGGTGAGGTCACCGCATGTGTGGGAGGTGGGACAAAGGAGGTATCAGGGGTATGAAGAGTGGAACTAGGGGCTCCATTGTAAACTAAAACAATAACTAACCTGAACAACAGTATACAAGGCATATTGACATTTGAGAGAGACATACAGCGAGGCATACAGTAATCACAGGTGTTGAATTGGGAGAGCTAGCTAAAACAGTAGGTGAGACAACAGCTAATCAGCTAGCACAACAACAGCAGGTAAAATGGCGTTGACTCGGCAGGGAGGGTCAGATTAACTATACAGAGCCTGAGTGCGGCTGGGGCCGACAGAAACAAGCAGAATGAAGTACCGTGATTAATGGACAGTCCAGCATGCATCAGCTATGTAGCCAAGTGATCGTCTGAGAGCGTCTGATAAATGACTTAAAATGTGATCAGTGTCCAGGGGGCAGCGGTGGATGGGGCAGGGGAGCTAGACTGGCGAGTATTATCCAGGTTTTAAAAAACTGGCTGGCTGTGCAGAAGGTAAAAGATAAAAGCCGCTAGCAGTGGCTAACAATGACTAAATAGCTTGTAGCTAGTTAGCTTCTGGAGGTTCTTGAGTGTGATCTAAAGATAAAAAATAGTAGCGATTCCATATCACATTGGTGAGGCAGGTTACCGGAAGGTATAAACAAATTAAAAATCGAAAAGAGATTGAAAGTAAGTATGGGTCCAGTGAGTGGTTGGGACGCAGCGATTGACGGTTAGCAGGCCTGTGCTAACAAGCTAACAGTTAGTAGGCCGGGGCTAAACAAGGTAGCAGTTAGCGGACCGGGGCTAAACAAGCTAGCAGTTAGCAGGCCGAATTAGCAAGCAAGGAGATAGCAAGGGCTAGAAGGTTAGCCTTTGGGGGACGTCGCGATGGGGTGAGTCTGTTTATGCCTCTTCATGCGGTGATATCGATAGACCGGTCTTGGGTACGGATATTGTAGCCCAGGAGTATGCTTCGGTGGTAGCACAGGAGCTCTGGCCGGGCTAGCTTCAAGCTAAGTGGGTGGGAACGCTAGCCAGGAGTAGTCATCCGGGGTTGCGGTTAGTTAGTTAGCTAGCTGTAAAGATCCAGCTGAAAATGTTCTGTTTGCGATGGGAATCCGGTGGGAATCCGGAGGGAATCCGGAGATAAAAAAATTAAAAATAGGTCCGTTATGCCGTGGTTAGAGTCGCGTTGTTCGAACTGGCGAGAGCTTTCCGAGCTAAAGGTTAGCTGATGACCGGTTAGCTGAAGACCGCTAGCAATGGTTTGCTGACTGATAGCTGGCTAGCTTCAGTTGAGGGGTTCCGGATCCGAAGTAAATGTAAATACTTTAGAAGAAAAAAAAAAAGCAGATCCGCGCTACATTGGGTGAGGCGGGTTGCAGGAGAGTATTTAGAAGTTGAGGTTTAGCAAAATGGTTTAAAAGATATGCGAAGAAGAATGTTAAAAAAAACGATATATACAAGGGACACGACACGACGTCTGACTGTTACGCCATGTTGGATACGGCAAACTGTTGAGCGTGAAAACCACAGCAGCATTGCGGTTCTTGACAAACCTGTGCGCCTGGCACTTACCACCATACACCGTTCAACAAGGAACTTACATTTGTCTTGTCCATTCACACTGAATGGCACACATACACAATCAATGTCTCAAGGCTTAAAATGTCTTAAACCAGTCTCCTCCCCTTCATCTACACTGATTGATGTGGATTTAACAAGTGTCATCAATAAAGGATAGTAGCTTCACCTGGTCACTCCATGTCATGGAAAGAGCAGGTGGTCTTAATGTTTTTTTTACACAGTGTAGGTTACCTGGAATTTGCCTTAGCTAGGGGATAGAATATATACATCCAGGTAACGAAGGAGTACAACGCACCGGCAAGACATGGGTATCAGTTACAACAGGAGGGGTTTCATTTCTGTAACAGCCAGAACTACCGAAAGTCAAATATAATTACCTAAAAATCTTTACTGTAAGACTTTCCCTCAAACTCCTTTTTTTTTTCTTTAAAGAGTTTAAGTGGCTGACAAAGCAAAATGAGTTTGCTGTAGTACCACAGTGTGTTAATGTCAAGAACAGAACAGTGCTGTCTGCCCAGCAGACACAGTGAGAGGCAGAGAAAGTTGTGCCTTCTCAGTGTGAGACAGGAATCAAAGGAGAGCCAACAAGTGCCTGGCCAGACAGACTGTGCCAGCAACACCTTTGAAAAACGTGGCTCACTGGCTCAGAGCACCAATTAAAGAGATTCACAAAGACTTCTCTTCATACCACTACAGCCTGTGTAAAGTACAGTACAGGCCTTTGTAGAGTACAGTACAGGCAATGAGAATATCGTCAGACACAATCTGGAGCATAGCACATTGCTTTTCTGAGGGACGATCCAATGGTGCCACACTAAGGGTTAAGGGTTAAGGGTTTAGGCGTGTCAGTGGTGGTGTGGTGAAAGGGAATTCAAAGCGGTTGGCTGGTGACATGCAGGTTTAAATATGATGCTGATTAACTCCAGCACGCTTTGTTTCCTCTGAGGCAGGAAACATCCACTGGAGGAATGTCAGAGAAATATAGACCTGATTCAGGACAGTTTGTTCGAGGAGAAAGAGAAGGAACAAACAGAGAAGGCCTAAGGCCATTATGAAATATAATCCTATTATTCAGGCCAGCTGTTATCCTTTCGTCCAATCAGAAAAGAACATAACCTAACAAAAAAATATTGCATTGCAGTCAGAAATGAAATCTAATTAATAATATTCTAACTTAGATTCATCATGAAAATAATACAGAACAATCCATTGAAGATCATAGTCTGACTCAGTCACAGTCCTCTGAATTGATTAGCATTTAACTTTATCAGAGAACTTCCTGCTTGACATGGCCTCCCGTCTGTCTACCCAATGGACAGTTTCATACGTTAGCCTTAAATGACCTGGAATGTACAGTCATGTTTGGACAAACCTACTCATTCAAGGGTTTCTTTATTTTGACCATTTTCTACATTGTAGAATAGTGAAAACATAAAAACTATGAAGTAACACATATGGAATCATGCAGTAACCCCCCGTCCCCCCCCAAAAGTGTGAAATAAAGATATTTTAGATACTTCAAAGTAGCCACCCTCTGCCTTGTTGGCAGCTTAGCACACTCCGTACAAAGCTCTCTCTCCATTTGGCAAATCTGACCATAACTATCCTCCGGATTCCTGCTTACTCGCTCAATACGGAAGTGGTCAGATGATGCAGATGCTAAGCTGTAGGACTGTTTTGCTAGCACAGACTGGAATATGTTACCGGATTCTTCCATTGAGGAGTACACTACATTAGTCAGTGACCGTACGTACATACCCCAACCAGAAGCCATGATTATAGGCAATATCAGCACTGAGCTAAAGGGTAGAGCTGCCGCTTTCAAAGAGCGGGACTCTTACCCGGACAATTAAGAAATCCCGCTATGCCCGCCGACGAACCATCAAACAGGCAAAGCTTCAACACAGGACTAAGATTGAATCCTACTACACCGGTTCAGATGCTCATCGGATGTGGCAGGGCTTGTAAACTATTACGGACTACAAAGGGAAGCACAGCTGTGAGCGACACGACGAGCTAAATTACTTCTATGTCTGCAACGAGGCAAGCAACACTGAAGCATGCATGAGAGCACCAGCTGTTCCGGACAACTGTGTGAGTATGACCTTTAAAAAACAGGTCATCATTTTGGCCACAGGGCCGAAAGGATAACCAGGACGTTTTCTCTGAGCATGCACAGACCAACTGGCAAGTGTCTTCACTGACATTTTCTACCTGTCCCTGAACGAGTCTGTAATACCAACATGTTTCAAGCAGACCACCATAGTCCTTGTGCCCAAGAACACCAAGGTAAACTGTCTAAATGACTACCGACCCGTAGCACTCACGTTTGTAGTCATGAAGTGCTTTGAATGGCTGGTCATTGCTCTCATCAATACCATTATCCCAGAAACCCTAGACCCACTAAATTTGCATACCACCCCCAACAGATCCACAGATGCAATCTCTATTGCACTCCACACTGCCCTTTCCCACCTGGACAAAAGGAACAGCTATGTGAGAATGCTGTTTATTGACTACAGCTCAGCGTTCAACACTACAGTGCCCTCAACACTCATCACTAAGCTAAGGACCCTGGGACGAACCACCTACCTCTGGAACTGAATCCTGGACTTCCTGTCAGTCCGCCCCCAGGTGGTAGGGGCAGGTAACAACACATCTGCCACACTGATCCTCAACACAGGGACCCCTCAGGATTGTGTACTCAGTCCCCCCTGTACTACCCGTTTACCCACCCATGACTGCATGACCAAGCATGACTCCAACACCATCATTAAGTTTGCCGATGACACAAGTGGTAGGCCTGATGATCGACAATGATGAGACAGCCTATAGGGAGGTCAGAATACTGGCAGGAAAACACTCTCCCTCAATATGATCAAGACAATGGAGATGATTGTGGACTACAGGAAAAGGAGGGCCGAGCAAGCCCCCATTCTCATCGATGGGGCTGTAGTGAAGCAGGTTGAGAGCTTCAAGTTCCTTGGTGTCCACATCACCAACAAACTGTCACGGTCCAAACACCAAGACAGTCGTGAAGAGGGCATGACAACGCCTTTTCCCCCCTCAGGAGACTGAAAAGATTTGGCTTTGGTCCTCAAAGTTCTACAAAACAAGCAAACTGCTGTGAAATATTGTCAATAACCAAAGATATTGTATTTTCAGCTGATGTACAAAGCTTAAAGTAAAAGATGCAACAAAACACATAGAAAAGCGCACATCTGTTCTTAGACTTGCTTTCAATGAAAATGATAAGATCTATAACTCACATTGTAATGTGAATTTGGTCAGGTTGTTCAAAAAGTTAAATACTGCAGCTTTAAAATGGATCACAACATTTTATTTGCAACTTTAGGTAGAAAACCAATAGCTTTTGCTCATGATGAAAATAAATGGTGTGGTCATCCTCACAAGTCAAGTCAGTTCTTCATGAAAGCAATTCAGTGTGTCCTTTTAGCAACCGAATGAGTCAACCAAACTCTCCTTGAGTCCAACAAATGTCAGCTTTCTGAGAGGGCTATGGTTCAATTCTCATATGAAGACTTTCCCTACAAGCACAAAACTTGAGATATGGGCTAGTGACTAAAATGTTGTGACAAACCTAATCAAATAATATGAATTGTAAACCAATGCACGAAGAAAACATCTATTTAGTGTGATTAGTGACATTTACCATTAAACCCAACACCATAACAAAACATGTGTGTTTGGGACTTACCATTGAAGCCATTAGAACTGCTGTAGCCTAATGGTTTGCTTGTTCACCAGGAATGGTCTAACTAATCTAGATATATTTTAAGGGAATAAACCACAAAGGGCTATTTCCTGGACACATATTTAGCCAAGAGAAGGATGTACTGAATTTCTTTCATGGAGGACTGGCTATAAGGATGGCAGGTAGCCTAGCGATTAAGAGGGTTGGGCCAGTAACAGAAGAGAGAAAAAAATAGTCTGCTGTTCTACCCTTGAGCAAGGCAGTCAACCCCCAATAACTGCTCCCTGGGCGCTGATGACGTTGATGTCGATTAAGAAAGCCCCACGCACCTCTCCGACTCCTCTCTGAGAACCTTCGAAAAGGACAAACATCTCTGCAGCACTCCAACAATCAGGCATTTATGGTAGTGGCCAGACGAAAGCCACTCCTCAGTAAAAGGCACATGACAGCCCACGTGGAGTTTGCCGAAAGGCCCCTACTCTCTGGTCTGATGAAACCAAGATTCTTTGGCCTGAACGTCATGCGTCACATCTGGAGGAAAGCTGACACCATCCCTACGTTGAAGCATGGTGGTGGCAGCATCATGCTGTGGGGATGTTTTTCAGCGGCAGGTACTTGGAGACTAGTCAGAATCGAGGGAAAGATGAACAGAGCAAAGTACAGAGAGATCCTTCATGAAAATCTGCTCCAGAATGCTCAGGACCTCAGACTGGGGAAAAGGTTCACCTTCAAAACAGGACAACGACTACACACAACCAAGACAACACAGGAGTGGCTTCCAGACAAGTTTCTGAATGTCCTTGAGTGGCCGAGGCAGAGCCCAGACTTGAACATCTCTGGAAAGACCTGAAAATAGCTGCAAGGCTCCCCATCCAACCTGACAGAGCTTGAGAGCATCTGCATAGAAGAATGGGAGAAACTCCCCAAATAAAGGTGTGCCAAGCTTGTAGCATTATACCCAAGAAGACTCAAGGCTGTAATCACTGCCAAAGTTGCTTCAACAAAGTACTGGGTAAAGAGTCTGAATACTTATGAAAAACCGAAATATCACATTTCTAAAAACAAGTTTGATTTGTCATTATGGGGTATTGTGTGTATATTGTTTTATTTAACTAGGCAAGTCAGTTAAGAACAAATTTTATTCTACACCGTCCAAACCCTCCCTTAACCTGGACGACACTGGTCCAATTGTGTGCCGCCCTGGTCCAATTGTGTGCCGCCCTATGGGACTCCCGATTACGGCCGGTTGTGATACAGCCCGGGATCAAACCAGGGCCTGAACTGATGCCTATTGCACTGAGATGCAGTGCCTTAGACCACTGCGCCACTCAGGAGCATTGACTGAAAAGCAATTGAATCCATTTTAGAATAAATCTGTAACGTAACAAAATGTAGACTACTTTCAGAATACACTGTATGTGCATTATGTGGTGCTTTGCGACATACAATGTCCAAAAGTTATCTAGTAAAACACACAAGCAATCACAGTAATAATACTGTAAAAGGAAAACGTCCATCTCCCGCTCACATGCTTCTATCTGTATGAATATTTTGGTCTCTGTCAACATTCCCAGAATATATATTGGCCTCTGACAGAAACCCATCCGGTTCAACAGTGACACTGACACCACTAGCTTCTGGTGTATTTTTGTCTTGCCTCAGGGCTGATATGCAGGCACAGCCCTTATAAGACACTTATAAGTGACAGGAAGTAGTGAGACCTTGTGTAACTGTTTGTCTCCCTCGAATGGGCAAGGGAGAGATTATGCAAAAAAACTCACATGAAAAAGGTAGAAGATTAACATATCTGCTGTAACAATGGGAATAAGGCCCTTATAGAAAAAAATCCTTTGGCCATTGAGAGGGCTCAGGATTAAAGTCAAATTGGCAGGAAATACTGTACATCCAGTAAGAGCCAGGTTCTGCTCCCAGGAAATCTTGACCTGGAATACAATCATATAATTTGAGATGGTTTGATTCCAACCGCTGTGTCTTTGTGAGACGCAGAGTATGTGAACGGATGATCTCTACATGTGTATGTGACAGTATAACTTTTGTCCGTCCCCTCGCCACTCGAACCAGGGACCCTCTGCACACATCAACAACTGCCTCCCACGAAGCATCGTTAACCATGGAACCACAAAAGCCGCAGCCCTTGCAGAACAAGGGTAACAACTACTTCAAGGCCTCAGAGCGAGTGACGTCACAGATTGAAACGCTATTAGCGCGCACCACCGCTAACTAGCTAGCCATTTCACATCGGTTACATGTAGTTCCCACCGTGAAGCATGGAGGATGGTGTGGGGGGTGCTGTGCAGGGGACACTGTTGGTGATTTATTTAGAAATCAATGCACACTTAACCAGCATGACTACCACAGCATTCTGCAGCGATACGCCATCCCATCTTGTTTGCGCTTAGTGGGACTATCATTTATATTTCAAAAGGACAATGACCCAAAACACCTCCAGGCTGTGTAAGGGCTATTTTACCAAAGAGACTGATGGAATGCTGCATCAGATGACCTGGCCTCAACCCAATTGAGATGGTTTGGGATGAGTTGGACCGAAGAGTGAAGGAAAAGCAGCCAACAAGCGCTCAGTATATGTCGGAGGAAACACCGTTCAACTGGGTTCAACTGGGGTCAGCGTGCAGGCACCCGGCCCGCCATAAGGAGTCATTAGGGCCCGATGAGCCAATTAAAGCCCCCCTTTCCTAACCAATTGTGCGCTGTCCTATGGGACTCCCGGCCACGGCCAGTTGTGGCTTAACTCTAACGTGTTAGCCACCTAGCTAACGGGTTAGCCACCTAGCTAACGGGTTAGCCACCTAGCTAACGGGTTAGCCACCTAGCTAACGGGTTAGCCACCTAGCTAACGGGTTAGCCACCTAGATAGAATTCATAACATCTCGTTTTGCAAATTCGTAACATAGAATAGGAATTGTAATTCGTAATGTGATTACATCCACAAATTAATACATGCCATATGCTAAATGGAGTGTCTCAAATGTATTTACAGAAAAATACAAAATTATCTGAGACCAGGTTGTCAGAGATGTTACTCAGATCAAATTGATGACAGTAGGCTATTTCAATAGTTAAGTGTCTCAAATAATCATACATGCACCATAGAAAACACTTGATTTTGCAGTAACAGTGCAGGGCCCCATATGCACACATCACCCGTTGTAAAATATGAAACATTATCTTTTTAAACTAGGACTGTGCAGTGGTGGAAAAGTACTCAATTGTCGTTGAGTAAAAGTAAAGATGCCTTAATAGAAAATGACTTAAGTAAAAGTGAGTCACCCAGTAAAATACTAAATTATCATACTTGAGTAAAAGTTCAAGTAAATGCTTTACATCATTTCTTATATTCAGCAAACCATACAACACGATTTTTGTGTTTTTAATTTTGTTTGTACGGACAGACATGGGCACACTCCAACACTCATACATAATTTACAAACTCCGTATTTGTGTTAATGGAGTCGGCCAGAGCAGAAGCAGTAGGGATGACAATGCGTTATCTTGATAAGTGCGTGAATTGGACCATATTGCTGTCCTGCCTGAGCATTTGAAAAGTAACGAGTACTTTTGGGTGCCAGGAAAAATGTATGGGAGTAAAAAGTACACATTTTCATTAGGAATCCGGTGGAGTAAAAGTAACAGTTGTCACAAATATAAAAGTACAGATGCCGCAAAAAACAATTTCAGTAAAAAGGTTTTGCATTAATACTTAATTAAGTACTTTACACCACTGGGACTGTGTAACCAAACACTATTTATACAGTATTCAGAATCCGATAGCATCGCCCAATAAATGTATAAATATTTCAGTTGCACGCTTTGAACAGAAATAATACGAGCTAAAGTTGAATAGAAAACACAGGCAATGCATGTTTAAAGTGTTGAATATTCACCTGAATAGTCGGTCAGTCGTACACTCACGCTCAAATGAGAAATAGACTGTCATTCACTGACATATGTGTGTCAATTGAAACGAACTTCAAAATGACAGACAGCTGTCCTAATCAAACACGCCTTGTTTTGTCCAGAATAAACAACGTTTCCACCGAGCAATAAACTTCAAGGTATCCAACTTCTATCTCTGTCAGTTGACTACTGAAAATGTTATGAAGTTGTAGCCGACAAACCGGAGCCGGATAAAGCCTGACAAAGTCTTTAGAGGAGGTGCTACGGAGTTTTGACGTCCAATGAGAAGCTGAGCGATAACCTTGGAGCGTAAATTTGCTGCCAAACGAATCCTCGGATCAACTGTGAGCAACTTTCTCCCTGTAAGTAGACATCTAAAAACATTTTGGTACCTAAATGCATTTGAGAATAAATGGAGGAATAGTTAATGCATTATGTTGTCTAGCATAATAAAGAAGTTGCACAATTTGTCGTGACCGTCTTGACAGTGGGTAACATGTGACATGCCCCAAATAGTTAACTCCAAAGAGTCAATGTCAATAGACAGGATAGACATAATAAGAACGCACTCACACACACGCGCGCCCTTCTCCACATTGCAGGGTATTTTATTGCCCTGAGACAGCTATGCTTTTGGACGACTTCAGTTACAGAGAGCGAGCAAACCCTCCACACACTGACATAACAAATTAGGGCTTCGGAATGACAAACCAGCCTCATAGTAAAGTGAACCTAGATGATCAAGGAGCTAACATTTATAACCTGCCACAATAGCCTATGATAAGTACATCTCCAGGATGTATCACAACCGGCAGTGATTAGGAGTCCCATAGGGCGGCGCACAGCCCAGCGTCGTCCGGGTTTTTGCCGGTGTAGGCCGTATTTGTAAATAAGAATTTGTTTTTAACTGACTTGCCTTGTTTTATTTTTTATTTTATTTAACATCCCAAGACAGGGCCTAAGGGGCATCTGTGAGTGTTTAAGAGTGAGTTATCCCATACATTTGGAAAACAGGCCCTATGAAAACATATTGTAAAAATACTATTTTCTATGATAATTTGATTGTGCAAAAAAAAAAAAACGTTTTTGTTGAATTTTCAAACGGAATCCGAGACTGATCATATGCCTTTGACTCGATGTGTGGAAACATAGGATTAGCTGTCCATCTACAGGACAAAAGGTGCTATTGCAAATCCATAACAATTTGCACAGCACAGCCAACATGGTTAACTTCTCTCTCTGCCAGTGGCGGCTGGTGGGAGGAACTATAGGAGGATGGGCTCATTGTAATGGCTGGAACAGAGTTCATGGAACGGAGTCAAGCATGTGGTGTCTATATCTTTGATGTGTTTGACACGGTTCCATTTACTCTGTTTCAACCATTACAATGAGCTCATTCTCCTATAGCTCCTCCCACCAGCCTCCACTGCTCTATGCGTTATATGCTACAAATATTATTATTATAAAAAATATATTTTATTTTTATTATTATAAAATGTCAAATTACAAATGAATAACAAAAAAACATAGGACATCACCTTACGTATTTTTCTCTGAAGAAACATAAAATAACATTATGAATGTATTATTATGTATTATATTTCTTATCCAGCAGGGGGCAACCTGCTAACATAAATTGTGCATCTATCTTGACATGTTCTTCAAAACACAAATGATATTTCATTCATTGAGTAAGTCCTGAAAGTATTGCTTTGTATATAGAAACAGATCCACAGATGATGCTATCTCTATTGCACTCAATACTGCCCTTTCCAACTTGGAAAAAAGGAACACCTACGTGAGAATGCTACATTGACTACAGCTCAGCGTTCAACACCATAGAGCCCTCAAAGCTCATCACTGAGCTAAGGACCCTGGGACTGAACACCTCCCTCTGCAACTGGATCCTGGACTTCCTGATGGTCTGCCCCCAGGTGGTAAGGGTAGGTAACAACACATCTGCCACGCAGATCTTCAACACATGGGCACCTGAGGGGTGCGTGCTCAATCCCCTCCTATAATAATAATAATAATAATATGCCATTTAGCAGACGCTTTTATCCAAAGCGACTTACAGTCATGTGTGCATACATTCTACGTATGGGTGGTCCCGGGAATCAAACCCACTACCCTGGCGTTACAAGCGCCATGCTCTACCAACTGAGCTATACCCCCTGTTCACCCATGACTGTATTCTATACTATCTATTGCATCTTAGCCTATGCTGCTCTGACATTACTCATCCACATATTTATATATTCTCATTCCATACCTTTACTTAGATTGTGTGTATTAGGCATTTGATGTGAAATTGTTAGATATTGCTTGTTAGATATTGCTGCACAGAATTAGAATGAGATATTGCTGTCAGAATTAGAAGCATAAGTGTTTTGCTACACTCGCAATGACATCTGCTAAACACATGTATGTGACCAATAAAATTTGATTTGACTCTATGCCCAGGCACGACTTCAACACCATCATTAAGTTTGCTGACGACACAACAGTGGTAGGCCTGATCCCAGACAACAAGGAGACAACCTATAGGGAGGAGGTCAGAGACCTGGCCATGTGGTACCAGGATAACAACCTCTCCCTCAACATGATCAAGACAAAGAAGATGATTGTGGACTACAGGAAAAGGAGGACAGAGTACGCCCCTATTCTCATCGACGGGGCCTGGTATGGCAGTGATGCCCCCCATCCCCTCTTTTACGCTGCTGCTAGTTTCTGGTTATTATCTAGGCATAGTCACTTTAACTCTACCTACATGTACATATTACCTCAATTACCTCGACTAACCTGTGCCTCTGCACATTGACTCGGTACTGGTACCCCCTGTATATAGCCTCCCTACTATTATTTTACTGCTGCTCTTTAATTATTATTATTATTTTTTTTTTTACTTTTCTATTTTTTACTAAACACTTATTTTTCTTAAAACTACATTGTTGCATAAGAGCTTGTAAGTAAGCTTTTCACTGTAAGGTCTACTATACCTGTTGTATTTGGTGCATGTGACAAATACAATTAGATTTGATTTGAAGAGAGTATATTTCCTTCTTTGTCAAATAAATCAAGCACAAATATATTTCTTTCAAATCACTTAGGAAAGAACAAATACTTGGTTTTTACAACAATATCTTTGTTGTTCCACAGAAGTGCCTGGCTATTCTCGTTTGTGTTTTGATGGGTAATCTCTACCTGCACATTCATCTTCTGCCAATCTACCATTCCAGTGTTTAATTGCTATATTGTAATTACTTCGCCACCATGGCCTATTTATTTCATTTGCACTCACTGTATATAGACTTTGTTTTCTTTTGTTCTACTGTATTATTGACTGTATGTTTTGTTTATTCCATGTGTAACTCTGTGTTGTTGTATGTGTCGAATTGCTATGCTTTATCTTGGCCAGGTCGCAGTTGCAAATAAGAACTTGTTCTCAACTAGCCTACCTGGTTAACAACACCATAGACTACACTATGCACAACCAAATACTCTTTTAAGAGTCATTGACATTGCATTAAGAGTATTATTCTATTTACTTAGCTATGTTAACTGCAGTTATTCAATTCCCAGTTTCTCTCTCTTTGAGTCCTACTTCTCAGGTGAGGGTACTGTTTAGGTAAGGGTGTGACGTCTGTACAAAAACAAAACGGGCTATTTTAAATAATCCATATTGAAAAAGTGGAGAACAATTAGACACCCTATAACCCACACCTACACACTCATGTATCAATCTGATTGATGAACTGACTGTGTTGTGCAGTAAGCAGACTTGACTGTATAACTGTGGCTCTGTACACCTTCAAAGAATAGGCAAGAGGGCAACCATGGAGAATAATAAGACACTTTATTATCTCTATAACTACGCTATAATGTTTGTCCTCGTGTGTCCGTTCATGTTTTTCAGCAAAGAGTACTCTGCAGCCACTTAGTGTGGTGTATTCACACCACACTGATTCCTGTTGAACATTTTCTCAATAACGGTCTCTCTCTCTCCTTCACTTCATCCCTCTTCTCCCTAAATCCTTTAGTTTCATATCAGCTGTGTCGGGGAACCCCTCCCGCATCAGAGCTGGCTACATAGAGGGCACTTGGTCAGGTCAACAGGAAGTATTATTAAAGAGATGCTTCACATTGGGATTACTGCATCTATCTGTATTTCAGAGTTAATGATCGAAGGTCAGTTTTGCATTTCACCTCCTGATGCTTATGATTACACCTCTCGCCACCTCTTTCTTCCTCTGTTTTTATAGTGCACAACAGATGTGCTTTGAAGTACAGATTGAACTTGTATTTATAGTATTATATTTATGCATGTATTTATAACACTTGATAATGAACTTCTTTCAATAAAGCGTTTCATATTCTCTACTAGTTGAAATTAAGTCTCATTTGATGAAATACTACACCTATCCTGTGTTTATCAGATCAATGCAGATGAAGGGAATTGGATATTAAGATGAACTGGTTTTAGAGTATTAACATGATGCATAGGAAGTGTAGTGTACTGTTTAAAAACATATTCTGTATATATGAATTACAAATCAGTCTTTTAACTAGTTAAATCCTGTTTCTAGTCTATTAGTTACAATGTGTAACCATTGATTGGTAATACATACATTCAGACGGTGTCATTCAAAGACTGGAATTTGATACGACTGAAAAATGATCTAAAAGACATTCATACCTGAACTGCACCTTTAATTGCCAAGGTAGAGTACATGATCAATGAATATATGAAATGTACAGGCTACCAATCTCATGCTTGGTATTAACTACATGTATATATGACTAGCATCCTTGGCACAAAGTTATATTCTACTCAATCCATAGGCTTCATTAATGTCATTTAGACGGTTTTGAAGTTGATACAACTGGTTAATGATAGCTGAGGTTCATAGCTAGGTTCTGAACTAATATGTATACCAAATGTTTGGGTCAAATCACCGATATGCTAGATACAGTTGAAGTCGGAAGTTTACATACACCTAAGCCAAATACATTTAAACTCAGTTTTTCACAATTCCTGACATTTAATTCTAGTAAACATTTCCTGTTTTAGGTCAGTTAGGATCACCACTTTATTTTAAGAATGTGAAATGTCAGAATAATAGTAGAGTGATTTATTTCAGTTTTTATTTCTTTCATCACATTCACAGTGGGTCAAAGTTTGCATACACTCAATTAGTATTTGGTAGCGTTGCCTTTAAATTGTTTAACTTGGGTCAAACGTTTCAGGTAGCCTTCCACAAGCTTCCCACAAAGTGGGTGAATTTTGGCCCATTTCTCCTGACAGAGCTGGTGTAACGGAGTCAGGTTTGTAGGACTCCTTGCTCGCACACAATTTCAGTTCTGCCCACAACCTTTCTATAGGATTGAGGTCAGGGCTTTGTGATGGCCACTCCAATATCTTGACTTTGCTGTCCTTAAGCCACAGATTTGGAAGTATGCTTGGGGTCATTATCCATTTGGAAGACCCATTTGTGACCAAGCTTTAACTTCCTGACTGATGTCTAAAGATGTTGCTTCAATATATCCACATTTTCCCTCGTGATGCCATCTATTTTGTGAAGTTCATCAGTCCCTCCTGCAGGAAAGCACCCCGACAACATGATGCTGCCACCCCCGTGCTTCACGGTTGGGATGGTGTTCTTCGGCTTGCAAGCTTCCCCCTTTTTCCTCCAAACATAACAATAGTCATTATGGCCAAACGGTTCCTTTTTTGTTTCATCAGACCAGAGGACATTTCTCCAAAAAGTACGATCTTTGTTCCCATGTGCAGTTGCAAACCGTAGTCTGGCTTTTTTTATGGCGTTTTGGAGCAGTGGCTTCTTCCTTGCTAAGCGGCCTTTCAGTTTATGTCAATATAGGCCTTGTTTGACTGTGGATATAGTGACTTTTGTACCTGTTTCCTCCAGCATCTTCACAGGAATCTTTACTGTTGTTCTGCGATTGATTAGCAATTTTCGCACCAAAGTACGTTAATCTCTAGGAGACAGAACGCATCTCCTTCCTGAGCGGTATGACGGCTGCGTGGTCCCATGGTGTTTATACTTGCGTACTATTGTTTGTACACATAAACGTGGTACCTTCAGGTATTTGGAAATTGCTCCCAAGGATGAACCAGACTTGTGGAGGTCGACAATTTTCTTTCTGAGGTCTTGGCTGATTTCTTTGGATTTTCCCATGATGTCAAGCAAAGAGGCAATGAGTTTGAAGGTAGGCCTTGAAATACATCCACAGGTACACAATTGACTCAAATGATGTCAATTAGGCTATCAGAAGCTTCTAAAGCCATTACATAATTTTCTGTGATTTTCCAAGCTGTTTAAAGGCACAGTCAACTTAGTGTATGTAAAGTTCTAACCCACTGGAACTGTGATACAGTGAAGTATAATAAATAATCTGTCTGGAAACAACTGTTGGCTAGCCAAAACTATAGTTTGTTAACAAGAAATTTGTGTAGTGATTGCAAAACAAGTTTTAATGACTACAACCTAAGTGTATGTAAACTTCCGTCTTCAACTGGAGCTAGCTACACATCCATAGGCATATAGGTATTTTTATAATCCATTGCACTATAAGCAAGAACACAAACTCAGAAAAAAAAACGGCCATTTTTTCAGGACCCTGTCTTTCAAAAAGAATTAGTAAAAATCCAAATAACTTCCTAGATCTTATTTGTAAAGGGTTTAAACACTGTTTCCCATGCTTGTTCAATGAACCATATGCAATTAATGAACATGCACCTGTGGAACGGTCGTTAAGTTAGGGGGAGTGATGAGTCTCACAACTCAATCGCTGGTTGAAAACTGTTTTCTGCCCCTCACAAAAGATAGAATTTGTAGATAATTGGCCCTCTTTCTGAGCCTCACCCACAAACAGGACCAAGCCTGACCTGCTGAGGAGTGACGGACTCCATCCAAGCTGGAGGGGTGCTCTCATCTTATCTAACAACATAGACAGGGCTCTAACTCCTCTTGCTCCACAATGAAATAGGGTGCAGGCCAGGCAGCAGGCTGTTAGCCAGCCTGCCAGCATAGTGGAGTCTGCCACTGGCACAGTCAGTGTAGTCAGCTCAGCTATCCCCATTGAGACCGTGTCTGTGCCTCGACCTAGGTTGGGCAAAACTAAACATGGCGGTGTTCGCCTTAGCAATCTCTCTAGGATAAAGACCACCTCCATTCCTGTCATTATTGAAAGAGATCATAATACCTCACATCTCAAAATAGGGCTACTTAATGTTAGATCCCTTACTTCAAAGGCAATTATAGTCAATGAACTAATCACTGATCATAATCTTGATGTGATTGGCCTGACTGAAACATGGCTTAAGCCTGATGAATTTACTGTGTTAAATGGGGCCTCACCTTCTGGCTACACTAGTGACCATATCCCCTGTGCATCCCGCAAAGGCGGAGGTGTTGCTAACATTTACGATAGCAAATTTCAATTTACAAAAAAAATATATGTTTTCGTCTTTTGAGCTAATAATTAGTCATGAAATCTATGCAGCCTACTCAATCACTTTTTATAGCTACTGTTTACAGGCCTCCTGGGCCATATACAGCGTTCCTCATTGAGTTCCCAGAATTCCTATCGGACCTTGTAGTCATAGCAGATAATATTCTAATCTTTGGTGACTTTAATATTCACATGGAAAAGTCCACAGACCCACTCCAAAAGGCTTTCGGAGCCAACATCGACTCAGTGGGTTTTGTCTCTGGACCTACTCACTGTCACAGTCATACTCTGGACCTAGTTTTGTCCCATAGAATAAATGTTGTGGATCTTAATGTTTTTCCTCATAATCCTGGACTATCGGACCACCATTTTATTACGTTTGCAATTGCAACAAATAATCTGCTCAGACCCCAACCAAGGAACATAAAAAGTCGTGCTATAAATTCACAGACAACACAAAGATTCCTTGATGTCCTTCCCTCTGTCTACCCAAGGACGTCAGAGGACAAAAATCAGTTAACCACGCAACTGAGGAACTCAATTTAACCTTGCGCAATACCCTAGATGCAGTTGCACTCCTAAAAACTAAAAACATTTCTCATAAGAAACTAGCTCCCTGGTATACAGAAAATACCCGAGCTCTGAAGCAAGCTTCCAGAAAATTGGAACGAAAATGGCGCCACAGCAAACTGGAAGTCTTCCGACTAGCTTGGAAAGACAGTACCGTGCAGTACCGAAGAGCCATTACTGCTGCTCGATCATCCTATTTTGCCAACTTAATTGAGGAAAATAAGAACAATCTGAAATTCCTTTTTGATACTGTCTCAAAGCTAACTAAAAAGCAGCATTCCCCAAAAGAGCATGGCTTTCACTTCAGCAGTAATAAATTCATGAACTTCTTTGAGGAAAAGATCATGATTATTAGAAAGCAAATTACAGACTCCTCTTTAAATCTGCGTATTCCTTCAAAGCTCAGTTGTCCTGAGTCTGCACAACTCTGCCAGGACCTAGGATCAAGAGAGACACTCAAGTGTTCTAGTACTATATCTCTTGACACAATGATGAAAATAATCATGGCCTCTAAAACTTCAAGCTGCATACTGGACCCTATTCCAACTAAACTACTGAAAGAGCTGCTTCCTGTGCTTGGCCCTCCTATGTTGAACATAATAAGCGGCTCTCTATCCACCGGATTTGTACCAAACTCACTAAAAGTGGCAGTAATAAAGCCTATATTGAATCTTCCATTTCTCTCATTTTTTTTAGAAAAGGCTGTTGCGCAGCAACTCACTGCCTTCCTGAAGACAAACAATGTATACAAAATGCTTCAGTCTGGTTTTAGACCCCATCAGAGCACTGAGACTGCACTTGTGAAGGTGGTAAATTACCTTTTAATGGCATCAGACCGAGGCTCTGCATCTGTCCTTGTGCTCCTAGACCTTAGTGCTGCTTTTGATACCATCGATCACCACATTCTTTTGGAGAAATTGGAAACCCAAATTGGTCTGCACAGACAAGTTCTGGCCTGGTTTAGATCTTATCTATCGGAAAGATATCAGTTTGTCTCTGTGAATGGTTTGTCCTCTGATAAATCAACTGTAAATTTCAGTGTTCCTCAAGGTTCCATTTAAGGACCACTATTGTTTTCGCTATATATTTTACCTCTTGGGGATGTCATTTGAAAACATAATGTTAACTTTCACTGCTATGCGGATGACACACAGCTGTACATTTCAATGAAACATGGTGAAGCCCCAAAATTTCCCTCGCTAGAAGCCTGTGTTTCAGACAAGGAAGTGGATGGCTGCAAACGTTGTACTTTTAAACTCGGACAAAACAGAGATGACTGTTCTAGGTCCCAAGAAACAGACATCTTCTGTTGAATCTGACAGTTAATCTTAATGGTTGTACAGTCGTCTCAAATAAAACTGTGAAGGACCTCGGCGTTACTCTGGACCCTGATCTCTCTTTGACGAACATATCAAGACTGTTTCAAGGACAGCTTTTTTCCATCTACGTAACATGGAAAAAATCAGTAACTTTCTGTCCAAAAATGATGCAGAAAAATTAATCCATGCTTTTGTTACTTCTAGGTTAGAATACTGCAATGCTCTACTTTCCGGCTACCTGGATAAACCACTAAATAAACTTCAGTTAGTGCTAAATCCGACTGCTAGAATCCTGACTAGAACCAACAAATTTGATCATATTACTCCAGTGCTAGCCTCCCTACACTGGCTTCCGGTCAAGGCAAGGGCTGATTTCAAGGTTTTACTGCTCACCTACAAAGCATTACATGGGCTTGCTCCTACCTATCTCTCTGATTTGGTCCTGCCGTACATACCTACACGTACGATATGTCACAAGACGCAGGCCTCCTAATTGTCCCTAGAATTTCTAAGCAAACAGCTGGAGGCAGGGCTTTCTCCTATAGAGCTCCATTTTTATGGAATGATCTGCCTACCCATGTGAGAGACGCAAACTCGGTCTCAACATTTAAGTCTTTACTGAAGACTCATCTCTTCAGTGGGTCATATGATTGAGTGTAGTCTGGCCCAGGAGTGTGAAGGTAGACGGAAAGGCTCTGGAGCAACGAACCGCCCTTGCTGTCTCTGCCTGGTCGGTTCCCCTCTTTCCACTGGGATTCTCTGCCTCTAACCCTATTACAGGGGCTGAGTCACTGGCTTACTGGTGCTCTTTCATGCCGTCCCTAGGAGGGGTGCGTCACTTGAGTGAGTTGAGTCACTGATGTGATCTTCCTGTCTGAGTTGGCGGCACCCCCTGGGTTGTGCCATCCTTGTGGGCTATACTCGGCCTTGTCTCATGATGGTAAGTTGGTGTAGTTGAAGATATCCCTCTAGTGGTGTGGGGGCTATGCTTGGGCAAAGTGGGTGGGGTTATATCCTTCCTGTTTGGCCCTGTCTGGAGGTATCATCAGCATACCAGCATACCACCCTGCATACCACTGCTGGCTTGCTTCTGAAGCTAAGCATGTTAGTTCCTGGATGGGAGACCAGATGCTGCTGGAAGTGGTGTTGGAGGGCCAGTAGGAGGCACTCTTTCCTCTGGTCTAAAACATATCCCAATGCCCCAGGGCAGTGATTGGGGACACTACCCTGTGTAGTGTGCCGACTTTCAGATGGGACGTTAAAAGGGTGTCCTGACTCTCTGCGGTCATTAAAGATCCCATGGCACTTATTGTAAGAGAAGGGGTGTTAACCCCGGTGTCCTGGCTAAATTCACAATCTGCCCCTCAAACCATCACGGTCACCTAATAATCCCCAGTTTACAATTGGCTCATTAATCCCCCTCCTCTCCCCTGTAACTATTCCCCAGGTCGTTGCTGCAAATGAGACTGTGTTCTCAGTTAACTTACCTGGTAAAATAAATGATAAATAAATAAATCATTGGATGGGGCCACAGTGTCTCCTGACCCCTCCTGTCTCAGCCTTCAGTATTTATGCTGCAGTAGTTTATGTGTCGGGGGGCTAGGGTCAGTTTGTTATATCTGGAGTACTTCTCCTGTCTTATCCGGTGTCCTGTGTGAATGTAAGTATGCTCTCTCTAATTCTCTCTTTCTTTCTTTCTCTCTCTCTCTCGGAGGACCTGAGCCCTAGGACCATGCCTCAGGATTACCTCGCTTTATGACTCCTTGCTGTCCCCAGTCCACCTGGCCTTGCTGCTGCTCCAGGTTAAACTGTTCTGCCTGTGATTATTATTATTTGACCATGCTGGTCATTTATGAACATTTGAACATCTTGGCCATGTTCTGTTATAATCTCCACCCGGCACAGCTGGGTACAGAAGAGGACTGGCTCACCCCACATAGCCTGGTTCCTCTCTAGGTTTCTTCCTAGGTTTTGGCCTTTCTAGGGAGTTTTTCCTAGCCACCGTGCTTCTACACCTCCATTGCTTGCTGTTTGGGGTTTTAGGCTGGGTTTCTGTACAGCACTCTGAGATATCAGCTGTTGTATGAAGGGCTATATAAATACATTTGATTTGAATTGATAAGACACTAACAGCTTACAGACATTAGGCAATTAAGGTCACAGTTATGAAAATCTAGTATACTAAAGAAGCCTTTCTACTGACTCTGAAAAACACCAAAAGAAAGATGCCCAGGGTCGCTCATCTGTGTGAACGTGCCTTAGGCATGCTGCAAAGAGGCATGAGGACTGCAGATGTGGCCAGTGCAATACATTGCAATGTCCATACTGTGAGACGCCTAAGACAGGGAGACAGGACGGACAGCTGATCGTCCTCTCAGTGGCAGACCATGTGTAATAACACCTGCACAGGATCGGTACATCCAAACATCACATCTGCAGGACGGGTACAGGATGGCAACAACAACTGCCCAAGTTACACCAGGAACGCACATTCCCTCCATCAGTCCTCAGATTGTCCGCAATAGGCTGAGGGAGGCTGGACTGAGGGCTTGTAGGCCTGTTGTAAGGCAGGTCCTTACCAGACATCACCGGCAACAATGTTGCCTATGGCCACAAACCCACCGTCGCTGGACAAGACAGGACTGGCAAAAAGTGCTCTTCACTGACGAGTCGCGGTTTTGTCTCACCAGGGGTGATGGTCGGATTCGCGTTGTCTTACAAGGTGATGGTCGGATTCGCGGCCTGTTCTCTGGAGCGGGATCAATTTGGAGGTGGAGGGTCCGACATTGTTTGGGGTGGTGTGTCACAACATCATCGGACTGAGCTTGTTGCCGTTGCAGGCAATCTCAATGCTTTGCGTTACAGGGAAGACATCCTCCATCCTTATGTGGTATACTTCCTGCAGGCTCATCCTGACATGACCTTCCAGCATGACAATGCAACCAGACATACTGCTTGTTCTGTGCCTGGTTTTCTGCAAGACAGGAATGTCAGTGTTTTGCCATGGCCAGCGAAGAGCCAGGATCTCAATCCCATTGAGCACGTCCGGGACCTGTTGGATCGGAGGGTGAGGGCTAGGGCCATTTCCCATTGAGCACGTCCGGGATCTTGCAGGTGCCTTGGTGAAAGAGTGGGGTAACATCTCACAGCAAGAACTGGCAAATCTGGTGCAGTCCATGAGGAGGAGATGCACTGCAGTACTTAATGCAGCTGGTGGCCACACCAGATACTGACTGTTACATTTGATTTTGACCCCCCCTTTTTTCAGGGACACATTATTCCATTTCTGTTTGTCATATGTCTGTGAAACTTGTTCAGTTTATGTCTCAGTTGTTGAATCTTATGTTCATACAAATATTTACACATGTTAAGTTTGCTGAAACTAAACGCAGTTGACGGTGAGAGGACGTTGCTTTTTTTTCTGAGTTTATGTACTTTATATATATTTATATATTATATATACAGTATATATGTAGTATATGTGTTTTTCACTGTAACCGCCAACCACGGGAAGACCCAGGAGCCCTCTCTCAATGAGCGTATACAGCCAGCTGCTGCCATTCTGCTAATCATCAGATGAGGGGAGGAGAGGAGGTAGGGGGCTGATATGGGTCACTGGGGGGCTGCCTTGATTGGGTAATTTATTCACTTAAAATATATATAAAAAACTTTATAGTAAATACATGACACTGGTCAGTTGTGTGAGTCAGGAGCTTGACCCAAGCCCATATGGTGCCTAAGTAACAAAAATAGTAAATGAACAATTACGTAATTTTTAAAATTATTATAATTTATGCTGGGCGGAGGGGTAGGAAAAAAATAAAAAACGAAGCTCCAGGGCCTATTATTTCACAGTCCGGTCCTGCACACTGTGTAAGGAACGCCCCGAATTGCAGTGTTCTCAGGTTTCAGGCCTTTTGGGCGGGTTTTAACTTGGCATTCATTCGTATAGTTGAGCTAGAACCTGGGAAGCCAGCCGTCACGTTTCCTGTGCTCACAGTCTGCAGAAATAGAGTAATTGGGGAGCTGTAGCTACTCTTGTATCCGGGAGATACCTCTGTTTTAACGCAAGAAAACTCAGCCTCATCCAAATTTCAGGTATATCCGTCTTTCACATGCTATTTTCTCTGGTTGCATTATATTTAGCGCTAAATGTTCAAAGATGACTGGGAATGGCTATCGTTCTTTAACGACGTGCGACAGCATGCCGCGGAAGAGATGCGCAAAAGGGAGGGGTAGCTGGCTAACGTTAGCTAGCCAGTTAGCTAAATTATTTCCAGAAAGTGTTGTAGGTTTGTGTTAAGACTCATTGAGGTCAATCCTTTTCAGAAAGTGTTTGCATTTTCTTGTTTTGGTAGTGCTGTTTTTGCTGTCAGTCATTAGCTAACTAATGGGAATTGCTCACCACCACACCAAAGAAGTTGACATACTAGCTAACGGTTAGTTAGTTATTTAGCTGGCTGGTTGGCTAGTTAGTGTTCTTGCTGTGTGGGGTGACACGGCCACAAGTCACTGCCAGTGTCTTCTTGAGCAAGTTTCGCTAATTGACTTGTGGGCTGTGGTGTTCAAGCTTAGAATCATTATCACTTTGTAAGACAATAGCTTTCTTTCTAAATTCACATGGCGTGACACAGGATTTAATTTAGCCATAATTTAAGCCACAAGTAAGTTGTCTGACTTTAATCGAGGTCACAAGATCTCCAACCTTTTTCCATTTATGCCATTTGACATATTCCTTTAACTCATTGACGTGAGTGTTAGCCAAAATGATAGCCACAATGATAGCCACCCCACCCCTTCTCTAATATTTGGACAGGTATAGCTGCTGGTCTATACTAGGCCAACATCACCTGCTCTGATTTTGAATCACTGCTGAGGTGGCCTTGTCAACAGCGTTCTCTGATCTTTGCAGAGGGGGTCTTACCTCATACGTTACCTTTTGCGATTTGTTGTTTTCACATCTCTCAAAATATTTACTACAGCATTCAAGTGCCAACTCCAGGGACATGCATGTGTTTTAATCAGTTATTCCAACAGGAGATGTGGTATCTAGGATCACTTGCTTTTACAGCAGTAGAGACTTGATCAATGTGAATGCACTGTGTAGTTTACAGTGCTGTACGGTGAGACCCAAGTGATGTTAGGTTGTGTGTTATTCTTGGCTGGTGATCGTTTTCCTAGGTTGGCCAAAGAGGATGCCAATCTTGGTCCCCCAAGGAGGACTGCAGAGTGGAAGCTGGATCTACAGGTGTAAAGGCTGTCTTGGTCAGTTGTCCCAAGTGAAATAGAACACTCTCCAGGGGTCTAAAACATTTTAATGATTCTGTAGCAGCAGCACTCTGTCTCAGTGTTTTTAGTGAAGCGCCAGAGTCTCCTTTGCACCGCTCTCATACCCACCTGATAAGCAAGATTACCTTTTACCTCCATTCCTCCAAAAATGGGTATCAGGTTTTTCCATGGTGGTGCTTTAGTGAATACAGTTGTTGCACACCAGTCACCAGGGATTTCTTGATGGCTTTTTCTGTCCTTACTCTACAGTTGAAGTTTCTCTTTGTGACACCTGTTATCAAGTAGTTTATTTGGTTTATAATAAGCACACACATACAGTAGGCCTATATATATAATGTGAGGGAAGATGGCACTGCATGCCACAACTGCCTTGCCGCTTGGGCAGAGACACTGTCTCTGTTTGACAAGCTCACAGCTGTCACAGACTTGACACAGGCTGTTATTTACTGCATATAACCAATCTGCTCTGCCACATTGACCTGAGAGAACCTATCCTGCACGTAAAAATGGCACTCTGATCAGTGCTGTACAGTACCCGTATGCATGTAAACGTTTTCATCATACTATTATATTAATCTAACTATCCACAATAATCACATTGTGTGCATGTAACCATACTTACTCACTGTTGGTCAGAGGTGTTTTAGTGTGAGGTTTGAGTGTTACTTGTTTAATGATCTTGGTGGGTGATATCTGTTTTGAATAAGATATAACAACTTCTGTGTCAATCATTAACCAGTTATCTGTCTGAATAGCGTGATGTATCAACAGTAGCATGCCGTCCACCCGGCCACTATCACTCACAGAGATAAGACTAGTAAACATTTTTTAAAAATGGGCGTATTTAAACTCTTGAGTTTTAAAGATGCACTATGTAACTTTTCGGGCGACCTGACCAAATTCACGTATGTATGCGATTTCTATGCTTTCTGTTCTGAAGTTTAGGTTTTGCGTGTCTTCCTTTTGGTTTTGTACACATGCTTCAAACAACTGAATATACAATATTTTTGGTTATGGAAAATATATTTCTCAGCAGTTTCGACAATACAATGATTCTCTACACAATGACAGCTTGTTTTGTCACATAAACTGAATGTAGGCAAACTACTAGAATTTTAGCAACCAGGAAATGGCAGTGCGATTTCCGCATAGTGCATCTTTAAGTCAGGCTCATATCTGGTTAACCGGATATTAGTGATGCAATTTGATGTTGTGTAGAGAAGATTTCAATTGACTTTACTGGAACTTTGCCAGGAGTGCTCAACTCTGTTCTCTAGACCTTTCAGTAGATTGTGTGAATGAGAAGCAACTTTCATGAGAAAATAAAGTTTTAACCGTAAACCAGGTGTTATAGTAAAACACGTAGATTCTGGTCTTCATTTTGAGTTTTTCTTTTGGGGTAAAGTGATATATTTTGGTATTTTTAGTAGTAAATCTAGCTGTTTGTTCAACTTTACCATTGAAATCCCGATGTAGACTACAGGCACTTTGAGAAGTTGCCTCTACGTCATCTCAAGGGAGGGGTTCAGTATGAAATACACTCCCTTCTAGATGTGCTGGGTGGCACCAACTCAAGGCTTACTATAAACGCAGGTGACAGCGCACCTTATTTGGCAAAGCTCTTGCTGAGTAGTGTGCAAATATATTTAGCATGATGCTTCCTTGACTAGACTACTGACGGTACACAAAATTCAAAAGGCATTAAGGCACCTTTGAGCATATGACCAAATTAAATGTTTTTGCTTAGTTTCATACACCTGTGCTTTTTTAAGAAGGAAAAAAATACATTTAGGCAATGAGGATTGTACGTTTTTATATTTGTAGCTACATTCATAGCAAGAAATAAATGACCATGGTGTTCATGTCAACTCATTGTATTGTTTCCCCATCTGCTATGACTGATTGGTGGCGTAGTCTGCTAAAACAGTTGGCTCAATGGTTGTGAGATCTGCATGTGGGATTAGGAATCTTTATTTGCCTTACAATATTCATCCCATGCCCACACTTCTAATTCTGAAAAGTGAGAGTGGTCGCCCTGGTAGTAGTTGTAGGTTTTTATACAGTACCCAAGACTACTGTGTAAATACTGCAGTAAGGGTTGGGTTAAATTGAGCCCCTATAATTATCATTATTGCACTTTTTCCCCCTCCAACACCGCAATAAATGTGATTTAATTTGTATTTTTATTTTATTGTGCTCCATGGGGGATTCAAATTGACATCGCAATTGGCAATAATGTCAGGAACTCGGGCGTCTTACTACTTTGAGCAAATGGTGCAGACATATTTGCTCGCCATGCACAATTCTATTAGAGTGTATGCTTTAGTGAGAAAGTGTTGATCAGGTACAACAATGTTTACCCACCCCCAAAATGAATTCTTGTGAGCAACCCCCCCACAATGTTTTTTGAAGGGGTTAGGCAAAGGCTGATATTGGAGTTGAGAGTTAACCTTTAAGTAAAGATCTTGAGCCCGTCGCTCATCTTAATGCCAGTGTGGATTAGACTGGATAAGAGTTACTTACAACGGTGGCGAGGCTGAGTAAGATACAGGAACCAACATACTGTATGTGATATGGGTGCATTTTGTAGATAGAGTAGTTTTTGTCTCTTAACTGGGGTTGGTGTTACTGGTGAAATTCTGTCCCACTAGTCGGTAGGTACTACAATAACAATGCTAACTATGATGTAAATCTTCCATAGGTTGAGGAGGGTTGGAGCACACCTGACAAAATGGTGACCATTCCGGAATACTATGAGGGGAAGAATGTGCTTATCACGGGGGCGACAGGCTTCATGGGAAAGGTCCTGCTGGAGAAGCTGCTGCGGTCTTGCCCTGGAATCAAAGCCGCGTATGTTCTGGTCCGGCACAAAGCAGGGCACGCTCCCCAGGCCCGCATCGCTGACATGATTAACTGCAAGGTGAGCAGAGCTGGAGAAGGATAAAGGTCTAATGGGGCAAGCCAAAAGGGGATGTCTGTGGGGTGATGGATCATACCTTCTTGACCGTTTGTTACTGGAGATCTGAAACCCAACAATGCAGTAACACTAAAAATAAGTTGGAAGAAAAATTTATGAGAACAACACGATAAAGTAAATAAGCATATTATATACAGGGTCAGTTCCAGGACCATATTTACAATGTGCTGGGATACTGGAGTGGTAGTTGGATATGTATAGGGGTAAGGTATGTGAGTGGGTATGTTTGTGTAGTCAGTGTAAATGTATGTGCATATTATGTTCGTGAGCAAATAACGGAGTGTGTGTATTGACGTGTCCGTGTGTAGTGTGAGTGCAAAGAATAAAACATAAAGGTCAACTCAATCCATGCAGCCATTTTGTTAGCTATTTATCAGTCTTATGGAAGGGGAATAGAAGACTTGATGCACCGGTACCGCGCGGAAGCGGAGAGAACAGTCTTAAGTTGTGGGTGGTTGACGTCTTAAACGATTTTCTGGGCCTTCCCTGTACCCCGCCTGGATGGCAGGTAGCTTGACCCCCTGTGACGTAGTCTTAACTAAAGGGATTGCTTTCTTGGAGTGCTTTCAAACCAAAACACATCACTCTACCAACTGCTGTCATTAAAAAAACTTTGAGTATGTTAATTTTGATCCTCTTATTGGCAGTGAAAGTAGCATGATTTGAGTATTACATTTTTTTGCCAACTGTTGCAGCTGTTTGTATTTCAGCTTTTTGACAGGGTACGAGATGAGCAGCCAGACTTTGCTGAAAAGATAGTGGCTGTTAACAGTGACCTCACCCTGCCAGAGCTGGACCTGAGCACAGAGGACCAGGAAACTCTTGCTGACTGCATCAACATAGTCTTCCACTGTGCTGCAACCATCCGATTCAACGAGCCTCTCAAGTGAGCCATTGTTTCTCTCCTAATGCTACTCTCCAGAGCTTTGCTGGACAATTCTGCAAGCTCAGATTTTTCTACAGGGAGATCTTGTCACTTGCTTCACCTGCAGAGAAATGACTCGTTTCCTTTTAGTACTTAAAGTGTAGGTTATCATTCTATAAGTATTTCTAACCCTTGTGTACCTGCCCATTGGTTTTTAATATTTGTCATGTTTTATGTGACATTTTACTTCCTTCTCAGAGATGCTATGCAGCTGAATGTTCTAGCCACCCAGAAGATGGTGGCTCTGGCCCACAGAATGAAGCACTTGGAGGTGTTTCTTCACGTGTCCACAGCCTATGCCAACTGTGACCGGACGCTCATTGAGGAAGTGGTTTATCCACCTCCTGTTGACTACAAGAAGCTCATCGACAGCCTGGAGTGAGTCCAAGAAATGTGACTTGTTTTTCATAACCCTTCCCATTGCGGACTTGTTACCTTGAAGTTATTTGCAGATTGGTAGAAACGGAAGCCATTTATATTATTTTAATTTTACCTTTATTTCACTAGGCAAGTCATTTAAGAACAAATTCTCATTTTCAATGACTGTATTACGATGAATGTGAGTAATACTATATACCAAGAGATTATAGAAATTTACAGATAGGCATGTTTGACTAATGCAAAAGCTTGGAATTTCTCAAGGGTTCCTCAATGCCGCTTCATGGACTGAAACTTCGTACCAACACAGGGAGCGTCTCTGATTTGAAACTTAATGCAGTTTGGTTACTGATTGAATGGCACTCATTTGTAAACTATTTAATAAGGACATTTGCTTTACTCAAAATGTTAGGTGGGACTTCTGACTTCTCTTGAAGGTGGCCCAATATGTAACCCATGGATGAAACGGTCACCAGTTGTGTAAAAGTTATTGTTCTGTAATGTTTCCACCCTTAAGTATTATGAAAGCCATGTCAGATTCTCTTCAGAGATTTATGTGGGTGGGGCAGTTTTAAGGAAAGTTAATCTCTGAAGTATGTGTTTGGTCATTGGCAGAAAATTTCAATATAACTGACCTTTTGTGTGGATCTTCCAGGTTTTTTTTCTTCTACAAAGCAAAGTAGATAAAAAAAAAAAGGGTTTGCTGTCATTATTAGGATTTAAAAAAATAAAAAAAAATCAGTGTAAAATGAACTTTAAATGACTAAATCCAGATATAAAGTATGTAGAAAAGATAATGGACTGATATATATAAAAAAAAAAATTGTCTTTGATAACTAAAAATCACCAAAATAAAAGCTAGGCAGTCAGGGAGAAACTAAAATTCAAAATATGCATTCGGGAGAATATGTGTCATGAAATAGGACCTCTGTTGATTTAGTGATGTTTGAGTCACTCATAGCATAAGCCATGGCAAAATGTGTGGAACTGAAGGAAATTGCTTTAAAACAGCAACGTTTTATCACTGGCCAACAGGAGGGCCTCTAAAATTGTTCTTCAGTGACTGTACCATTGGCCACTCCCATGGCCACACCCACCATCTAAGCTCAATTTTTATCCCGAAAAAACCCTGAATTGATTGTGTTTTCATGTTGGTTAGATGGATGGATGAGAAACTGGTCTCAGCGATGACCCCAGGGCTGATTGGAAAAAGGCCCAACACGTACACCTACACCAAGGCCATGGCTGAGTACCTGGTCCAGCAGGAGTGTGGAAACCTCAACGTGGCCATCATCAGGCCCTCTATAGTAGGGGCCAGTTGGAAAGAGCCCTTCCCAGTGAGTGTTCTCATGTACTGAGCAGGCTGTCTTTTAAACGGTATCTACTGTAACTGACCGTAGTAATTTAACTCTGTATACTGGTCATAACATGTTTTCACTTTTCTTAGGGCTGGATTGATAATTTCAATGGACCTAGTGGAATATTCATTGCAGTAAGTAATGGAGAAAAAAAAGTGTGCCGAGTTCTCTTCTCTTATGTAAAATGATCAGAGATCGGACCGCGATCATGACCACGTCAACATTGTGGCTACTCATTATAACCTGAGAAAGCACTTTCAGATGACCTAGTAATGAACTGGATACTTCTCTGCCTGATATAGGCAGGAAAGGGGATCCTGCGCACCATGAGAGCATCCAACAACGCAGTGGCTGACCTGGTGCCTGTGGATGTGGTCATCAATACCACACTGGCTGCCGCCTGGTACTCTGGCTCCCAGAGACACACCAGGTCAGTCGCACACACACACACACACACACACTGGAGCTGGATGAATGATATGATTATGAAATGCAAATATTCCTTCCAGTTTCTATTTTGTCCCTTTTTTTTGTCCACAGGCCTAAGAGCATATTGGTGTACAATTGCACGACAGGTGGCATCAACCCGTTCCACTGGGGTGAAGTTGGTATGAACCGCTTTCCTTATCTTACACCCGGAGGATATTTGTTGTCAGATGGTCTAACAAAGCAGAATGATAAATTATGATTATCAGTTTTGCTTCTGAGGGCACACCCACTCTTATAACTAGTGAGGTGTGAGCAGGTTTTGGTTTACTCACACACTCTTTGAGGTATTAAACTCCCTGGATTAGTGTTTACTGTACATATTCTAGGTAAGCCCTCATTGTAAATTAGTTTTCTTAACTGACTTGCCTAGTTACATTTAAAAATGAATACATCTGAATGCTAGCCATCTGAGAAAGATCAACATTGTGCCAGGTTTAAAGGAAATGGGTGAAACTATATAACATGACTCATGCGTGAATGAAAGTGTATCAGTCATAAATCCAGTATTTGTTTAGTGGACTAAAGATGGATGGTATTTTCATAGTGCCATTTTGTATAGTTCCCTTTTGCGTTTGTTGTAGTAAATGTCAAATATATTTTCGATATTTGCTACTCATTTACCGTAGATTGTGATGCTGCTTAAATATTTCAGGTGAAATCACTTTTGTTTTTTTGTAACATTGCTTTTCTACATTCATTAGGCTTACTTTGAAGTCTAGATTTGTGGTGTTACGTAATCTCCCCAGACTCCTGCAATAACTTGTACGGTTAAATAATAATAATGGTTCAAAAGCACTTCAAAGATATATTGTCTAAACTGAAGATCTGGCTTTGTTGCTGCTTTGTTGTATGCTTGCCGCTTAGCTTTTTCTCTCTACTTTGGAGAAATGAGTTGTGCCAACAATTCACCCTGTTGAACCTTTTCTCCTAGAGTACCATGTAATATCCACTTTCAAGAGGAACCCCCTCGAGCAGGCCTTCAGACGGCCCAATGTAAATCTCACAACCAATCACCTTATCAATCAGTACTGGATCGCTGTAAGCCACAAGGCACCAGCCTTCCTTTATGATCTCTGCCTCAGGATGACAGGAAGAGAGCCCAGGTAAATGACGCCCCGCTCGGTCACACCCATCTCCCTCCACCCCCACCCCCCCGCGTTCTCGCTCAGTGTAGCCCAATGTTCACTGTACCTGTGACGTGATGCTTCTGTCCGGTGTCATGGGGTTAAGGGTGCATAAGCCACCCATATACCATTAGGGCTGGGTTCTGCACTCTTACCCCTCTCGGTGTTACCTCGACCATGTCCTGGCATTGAATATCCTTGTTAAAGGGCTCCTCCCTCCTGTGATGTCATATTCTCTCTGCAGAGTACTGTATAAACATGACCTTCAAGACCAACCCCTTAGAGCAGGCTTTCAGGCGCCCCAATGTTAACCTGCGGTCCAACCCCTTTACCAATCAGTACTGGACCACAGTGAGTCACACTCTACCTGCCCTGCTGTATGACGTGTATCTCAGGGCCACGGGTCAGAAGCCCCGGTAAGGTCTACTACAGTGCCCGTGCCCTCTCAACCCCCTCTCCCCTCCACCACTGGGTGCTGGTTGTGTGGCATGGTGGGTGGGGAGGAAGCAACGCCTGGCTGTTTACTCGGCTGGCTGCTGACAGGCTTCTGTGTCGTCATGACAAGCATGGGTTCCTGTCCAAAGCATGCTGCAATAATGTTTGAGTTATTTTATTTTGTCGCCCTTTTTGTTTGACCTTTCTGCCTGTTACTGCATTTGTACTTTTTTGATGCAGTTGGAACTATTTGGCTTTGGAAGTCATTTTTAAAAATTATTGTGGAATTACCTCCCTTTTTTATTTGTCGCCATTTTTCGTTTTCCTGAGCCATGCCGTTAAGTCCGGTGTTTTTCCAAATTAGGGGTTGTGTGAGACTCTGAAATAAAAAAGATTTGTGCTTGGTTCGTAGAACCTGAGCTTACTGACCGCTAGATGCGGTTGTAATAAACAGAGCGGTTCTATTTTCTCCTTACAAATCTGCGTCTCTCTTGAAAGATTTAAGCTACAAAATAATGACCCCATCACTGAAAGATAAGACTCCCGGAACACGTATGTGTCTTCTGTTACCCTCCAATAAAGTCGTGCATTACTCATTAGAAGAGTGGACAAGGCACGAAGTCAGACTGGGGGGGAGGGCATTAATGTTCTTTTCAACACAGATTATCATACAAAATTATTGCCTAATTTATCTTCTGAACTTCCCGATGCATTTCAGTCCCTTCAAACCATACTTTAAAAAATACTGTCAGACCGGTTTTGAAATAACTGTAATAGCCCCAATAAATAAAATACATTTTAAAAAGTTAACATTAGCCTTTGATTACATCACACTTTCTTTTTTTTTACATGGTGGGGTTGCAGATAGAAAAAAAAATATACAATCAAAATTGGGTCACAGGCCAGAAATTTTGGGAACCCTAGCATTAAGTCTTCTGAAGTGACCTGGGGTTGATCGCTCCTCATTCTTGTTCTTTACTCTTCAATAATCTCTCCAAATGAGAGGAACCAGTGAACTAGTTGTCCTTTATTAATTGGCCCATCAACACTTCTATTCCTGGTGGTCCTATTCCTGGGCTTCATGAAGCAGAATGGAAAGCACTGGAAGAAATTGATACGCTCAGAAGCCAATGGCATATTGAATTAAAATGGATCAGTGAGTTGAGTGGGCCTACTCATAAACCCCACCTTTTTATGCGTTTCATTATGCATCCAGACCACGGTTCAGTCTAAATCAAGTTTTTGTTACCTGATAGACAGTATTGATCCTCAAAAGTTTACTGTAAAGCAGAAACATTTCAGCAATAATAAAGTTCTGGTAACACATCTCAATTAGTAAAAATGTAACATTTTTGGTTGTCTGAAATGCATTTGGATTAGTATTCAACACTTTCTATGGGTGAAGTGAATAGATGGGTGTCTCACCCACTGAAAAACGAATACCTTTTTAATGTTTGACTTTCTAAATGGTCCACCGTGCATGTTTTGTCACCTTCCTCTTGGAACACAATGTATCATGGAGGGGGAATCTGAGCTCTGATTACAAGCATGGTTGCTTTTGATGCAATTTGGCATGGCTATTAATCCTCAAACCAGTTGGTCATGAAACTTTCAACTACAATTAGTACATGTTTTCCTAATGACAATGTAATTGGTGCAAGTTTTAAAACCTTAAGCTACTGGCAGTCAGACATGCTCAGATGCCCTCAAAGATTGGACAAGCCCTCCCATTTACATTGTGTTCAACATGCAGTACATTCGGTAAGTATTCAGACCCCTTGATTGTTACGTTACAGCCTTATTCTATAATGGATAAAAAAAATTAAAAAAATGTATCTTCGGTCTCCACACTACCCCCTAATGACAAAGCAAAATCAAGTTTAGAAAATGTTGCTAATGTCTAAAAAAAACATAGCCGATCAGATTTACATAAGCATTCAGTACTCTGAAGCCCCTTTGACGGCGGTTACAACTTCGAGCTTTCTTGGGAATCAATCACATTTATTTATAAAGCCCATACATCAGCTAATGTCACAAAATGCTATACAGAAACTCTGCCTAAAACCTCAAACTGCAAGTAATGCAGGTGTAGAAGCACGGTAGGACTCTACTAGCTTGGCACGTCTGTATTTGGAGAGTTTCTCCCATTATTCTCTACAGAGCCTCTCAAGCTCTGTCAGGGTGGATGGGGAGCATCGCTGCACAGCTATTTTCAGGTCTCTCCAGAGATGTTCGATCAGGTTCAAGTCCAGGCTCTGTCCTTGAGAGGCCCAACCATTCAGAGACTTGTCCTGAAGCCATTCCTGCATTGCTTAGGGTTATTGTCTGTTGGAAGGTGAACCTTTGCCCCAGTCTGAGGTCCTTAGCGCTCCGGAGCGCTTTCATCAAGGATTTCTCTGTACTTTGGTCTGTTCATCTTTCCCTCGATCCTGACAAGTCTCCCAGTCCTTGCCACTGAAAAACATCCCCACAGCATGATGGTGCCGCCACCATGCTTCACCTTAGGAATGGTGCCAGGTTTCCTCCAGACCTGACGCTTGGCATTCAGGGCAAAGAGTTCAATCTTGGTTTCATCAGACCAGAGAATCTTGTTTGAGTCCTTTAGGTGTCTTTTGGATTGACTTCCGTCTGGCCACTGTCATAAAGACCTGATTGGTGGAGTTTGCGATGATACTTGAAATTGGGCTCAGGTGCATCCTGTTTCCATTGATCATCCTTGAGATGTTTCTACAACTTCATTGGAGTCTACTTGCAGAGATGGGCGAACCTTCCAGAAGGACAACCCATCTCCACAGAGGAACTCTGGAGCTCTGTCAGTGACCATCGGGTTCTTGGTCACCTCCCTGACCAAGGTCCTTCTCCCACAATTGCTCAGTTTGTCCGGGCGGACAGCTCTAGGAAGTATCTTGGTGGTGCCAAACTTCAATTTTTTAAAAGAATGAATGGAGGCCACTGTGTTCTTGGGGACCTTCAATGCTGCAGAGTTATTGGTACCCTTTCCCAGATCTGTGCTTCGACACAATCCTGTCTCGGAGCTCTACAGACAATTCCTTCAACCTAATGGCTTGGTTTTTGCTCTGACATGCACTGTCAACTGTGGGACCTTGTATAGACAGGTGTGCCTTTTTTCAAATCATGTCCAATCAATTGAATTTACCACAGGTGGACTCCCAATGAAGTTGTAGAAACATCTCAAGGATGATCAATGGAAACAGGATGCACCTGAGCTCAATTTTGAGTCTCATAGCAAAGGATCTGAATATTTATGCAATAAGGTATTTCTGTGTTATATTTTGTATACATTTGACAAATGTATAAAATATTATTTTCACTTTGGCCTTATGGGGTGGTGTTGTATAGATTGAGGATCAAAAATGTATTTTATTAAAGGCTTGTAACAAAATGAGGAAAATGTCCACGATCTGAATAGTTTCTGAATGCGCTGTATGTGTCAACCTAACAATACTCAACCCAATGGAGACTGGTATGAGTTAGTGTAAATGAGCTTATAATGCTCGTGTGCTTACTCTTACCGGTGTTCTATTTTTCTATTCTAGATTGTGCTGGATTTATACAGTTCTTTATTTTAAAGCTGTGAAGTGTGCAAGCTGTGAAGTGTTTCATCTATAGCGTTGACATACCCTAATCTTTACTTTGGTAATGAATTGGCTTAGAGGGCACTTTTACCCCGTACAAAAATTCTCATCTGTTGTTCCATTTTGTCTGCTTAACAGACCTCAATCCCCCTGGTCTGTCCCTCTCCACGTCATAATCCGAATCCAGTTGGCTGGGGTTACTTTCCAGCAGTTGGATATTAAAGCTCAGTGCCCTTAACGGTAAAAGACGGCACTGTGCTGTCAGCTCTGTGCCATCTCTCCTTCTACCTCCTTAATACCTGTCTCTTCCCTGTTGCCATGGCGACCACCACTCCACGGCAGGATGATGAAGACCATCACACGGCTGCACAAGGCCATGATGGTGCTGGAGTACTTCACCAGTCACTCGTGGGTGTGGAACACGGACAACGTCACCATGCTGATGAATCAGATGGGCACTGATGACAAGAGGGTACGCTTTACGCCCACCCGCCAGTAGCTGGCGCACACACACTTGTAGGATGCACACACATACTTGTAGGACCCACACATACATACATGGGTAGGACACACACACACTTGTAGTGTGGCAGACACAGAAATGCTATTGAACGAATGGAGTATGTTTGCATTTGTAGGATGAGCACAATTGAATAATTCAGCTTGGTTTTAAATGGACTCATTGTGTTGGATAGTCAGGGCCTGGCTGAAATGTACAGTGGATGTACACTCAGTGGACAGTTTGTTAGGTACACCAATCCGTTCACAACAATGTTTGAGTCACTTGACCGCGGCTTTCTACTATATAAAGCAGGAAGACCGGTATCGAGGCATTTTGTTACCGTTAGAATGGGACAAAATGAGGGAGCTAGGTGACTGAGCGTGGTATGGTCCAGTATCACAGAAACAAGTGTCTAGAGTTTACTGAGAATGGTGCCTGTGTCTGACCCTGTACTGGATGGGTGTACCTAATAAACTGTTCACCGAGTGTGTTGGTCCAAGTTGTACTTTTTGTGTCAAATCTTCCTTGGTTCAACAAAACTTGCTCAATGTCCATCCTTACAGTATGAATCCCCTTTATTTGTTTGTCCAGATGTTCAACTTTGACGTGCGACAACTCAACTGGGCAGAGTACATGGAGAACTACTGCATGGGTACAAAGAAGTATGTCCTGAACGAGGCTGAGTCAGGTCTGCCAGCCGCACGCAAACACCTCAACAAGTAAGAGTAATGTCTCTACCTGCACATGTTACGTAACACAACTATCCTCTTATTGACAATTCCCAAGTCATCTTGAATATTTAATTGTAATGGCATTGACTTAATGTTATTTTTCATTCTTTGATGCACATGCTTTTGTTGCCGAGGGTTAGCTGTTTGTTCACCAGCCCGCAAAGACCAGCACTTTACATGTTGCATTTGTTTTTGTTCAGTATAGATACATGCAGGTTTTCTTATGTCATCTGTTGCCTGTGAAGACTAAATGAACCCTTGCTCACCAGGATGTCATAAATTCTAGAATGAATGCTTCAATCTAGTTGACATTGGTCAAGTTTTCTGTCATCTCTGCTTCTTTCACGGAACAAAGACTTGGACCGGGGAGAAAAGGCAATTACTATAAATATTTTCTGTGCAAAATGTTCAAATGACATCAGTTTGACCAGTTGTGAGGAAATGGAAAGCTGTGAAACTGACTCAACGTGTTTCTGATAAGATTTTAGTTAGACTTGGATGTGTATTTTCTTTTGCAGGAGTTGAGAGGTTATAGACCTACTGTCAGTATCCATTTTACCCATCTGAATACAGGATACAGTTCCCTTGACATGCCATAGGCCTATTTTAAGTCGCGGTCTAGTTACTGTGGAATTTGTATATCGCCTCTCAATCATCACACTGCCTTCATCCTCTTTTACGACTTCACCAAATCTTTCCCAAACATTACTTTTCTAGTGCCCTTTCTCCTTATTTTCAACTTTCCATTTTGCAGCTTTTCTCTTTCTGTGTTAAACATTGTACTTTTTTCCTCAGTGGATCGACGTTAACGTTTTCTGCCCATTCCCAAAAGCGTTTGGCGACTTAATCGCCAAAGAATAAAAGCAAAACCTCGATGTAGCCTATAGATTTAAAAATGGTGCTATAATTGTACATTTATGGATTATGTTTTGGGGGTATGTTTTTCTCTTTATTCAACCCGACCGCCAAACACCTGCCCTTCAGCCACGGAATATTTCATGACCCTAAAACAATGCATTACTAGCACATATATCTTTCTGCTTTTCTGGATCACCAGCAAAATATTTCCCTGGTATCCTCTGTTCTTCTAAAAGTGCTTGTTGCTCACAATATTCAACGGGTAAAGTTCTACTTAAATGTCCTATTCCTTCCGTGAATGCCTGTTCACATGCAAGCTACCCAGGACATGTCATTGTATTTCTTCAGTTACCTCATTCATAATAAAAATAAAACATTTTGTGGGTTTTTTCAGGTTGAGGAACATCCGCTATACGTTCAACACGGTCCTGGTCGTGTTCATCTGGCGAGTGTTCATCGCACGGTCCCAGATGGGCAGGAACATCTGGTACTTTGTCGTCAGCCTCTGTTTCAAGTTCCTGTCCTACTTCCGAGCGTCCAGCACCATGAAATACTGAGGCCACGTGGCGTGTTCACCCTGAACCTATCCACCCTCTCTCCCTCCTGCCCGGCCCGCCTGCGGACAGCTATGCATTGGACAATGCTCTTCAAACCCTGGGACTATTTTCAGTCACATCAAAGGGAGCCTTCAGGATTTTGTCTACTTTATCTACTTCCCTAGAGTCAGATGAGCTTGTGGATATCATTTTTTTAATGTCTCTGCGTGCAGTTTGAAGGAAGTTGATAACTAGTGTTGACTGGAAGGTTAGTAACTGCTAGCAACGTGAGTAGATGCCATACACTTTGTCATTGCGCTAACGCTAGTTAGGGTTGGCTGGTGAAACTACCGCTTACTTCCTTCATCCTGGATGCAGAGACTTATACATTTGTATCCATGAGTTCATCTGACTCTGGGGAAGTAGATAAAGGGCTTCATTGCCAAAAAATCCCAAAGTATCCCTTTAAAGGTCTGACATACCATTCATCCTACTGTATGTGATGTGTCCCCTTCCCTCTGCAGTGTGTTCCCTGGTGTGGGAGGTAGTACGGCATTCAACTGTGATGTAGTAAGCATGAATCCAACCAGACCCCAGGTCCTGTGATGCTCCCCTTGCACAGTGATGGTCAGACAGAATTGTCATCGATTTTTCTCGGTTGGTTGTCATGGTCATTGAGCTCTGCTTTGCTGACTGCCCCAGGGTGGTCAGGCGTTGGCTTTGACTAACGGTTTAGATTTTCTTGCTTGAATAGGGATGAAGGCACCCATGTGCTCTATGCTTGCTGGTGGCAATGACTAATTCCCAATGACATGATCAAGCACAAGTTAGATGGTAATGAGATGGCATTTTTTTTACTGTGCCTAAAAGGTTTTGATGATCTTGCATCAGCTGACCTTGCAGAGCTCGCTTTTTAATTTAAATTTTTCTCCCTATGTTGCATTTAAGCCATTTCTGACTGGACTGTCTGCTTATGATTTCTGACCCAAATACCTCATCTCATGTAGCTCAGAACAGGCAACTGCTCAGAGGACTTGATGCTGGGGTCGTCTGCTGTTCTTTACATTGGTTTTACTGAGAACAGCTTTTAGGCAAAGCTGTGCTGATCTATTTAAGTCTTTCCCCATGTTGCACAATGTCATGGGCATTTTACTGCCTGGAATTCAAGCTTTGATTACGGCTTTGCGTCACGTTTTGCCTGTTCTAGTTTGGGATACTCCATGCATGGGAGAGAACTCTCCTCTTCCAACCCTAAACTCCTTTTATCTTTGTCTTGTTATAACTCTCAAAGGTGGTCTTTATCCAATGTTTGCCTGGGTAGGTTGTGCACATGGGACATTTTTAAATGTTTGTACCTCTCCCTTTTTAAAAAATGTTTTCTTGTACATATTGTCTAAGATGTCAGACTGACAGCGCACTTTGTGGTTGTACATTGTATGTGTCCATTTGCCATATAGTTACTTATACCTACAAAACTCTATTTAGGTCGACTTCAAATCTGACTTACAAAGTATTTTTATGCTATTAAAATGTTTCATGGCTTTTTATTTACTAAAGAAAAAAGCTTGAGGAAACTAATTCAACTGAACCTACTTCAGCTGCTGTATACCATTTTACATCAGTGATTTATTGCATCATGTTGGAAACTGTTGTCAGTTCTTTTTAAGTGTACAATGTTTCTGAATGTAGTAGTTAACACATCTTGACTCATTGCACAGCTCACTAAAAAGCTACCTATGATTCCTGAATCCAAATTAAGTTAATACTGTAGTGGCTTGTATTTGAATATCGATGAACAAGTTGTCATGTCCATTGTAATAACTGTTTTGAGCAGCACATGTTGAATGGTATCCTTGCTTTTGTCGTCCCCTTTTCCTTGTGGTGTTGGATTTGAAGAATTTAGTGTGTAAACAGTTGTTTATTTCTGTTATGTGGCTTTGCTATTCGTACTGTAGTATTGTTACACTTGTGAAGCAATGGAACAGCAAATTCGGGGTTTATGAACTTGCCGTGCCAGTGGTGAAGTAAGAGAGTGGAGCAGACCCTCTACTACTTCATATTGTTCAGAATCCATGTTACTGGGTCATTCTAATGGTCTTTATATTGCACATCTCTAACATTTACATTCGTTCTGGTTTTACAGCATATCACAATGCCCATCTGGACTGACATGATTTAACATATTCCTCTTGCCTTTTGTCTGCTTGCCAAATCTTTGTATTTTGTTCTTTTCCCTCTTATTTTACAATGTAGTCTTGCAGAAAGAACTGTCCTATAAACCAATTTGTTTGCCATGACCCTCACTGAAGTCTCCCGAGGATGCGCTCTACAGTTTGAGGGGTTTAAAGTAATTGCCACTGTAAATGTAAAAATAATAATCAATGGGTGCCTTGTTTGTAAACCAAAAAGAAGGAATAAACTGTTAAATCCTCTGTGCGGGAAGTTTTGTTCTTGAAGCTCAGTATTTTATGTTGTTGGGTTGAAAAATAACTCTCCATTAACATGGCTTTGATCGTACAAGATTTCTCACTCCAATGATCACTCCTTGGTAGAGAAGAGCTGGTAATACTGCTTGAGCATTCCAGTAATTCCTTCGGTTTAAGTACCAGGTACAATCAGCAGGGATGGGCAACTTTGATGGGGTGGGGGCCACATCAAAATCTGAACTTATCATGAGGAGCCACAGTGACTCGCGGTTCTTCTTACCCACACGTGCAGTCAGCCGGCCCTAAGTGAAATTTGGTTTTCTTCCCCTTCAACATCGGAGAGAAATGTTAATTCTACTCATTTCTTGCGATTCTACACATTTTGCCATGGGGTGTAGAGAAAATGTTGCAGTTTTAAAGTAAGTTTGCCTCAATTCTACACCTTGTGCGATGGGGTGTGGCGAGAAATGCAAATTTACAGCTTTTTATTTTTTTTAAAAACGTTTTTCTGTACAGCACTTTGAGATATTTGCCTATATAAATAAATTTGATTTGATTTGATTTTGCCATGGGGGTCAGGAGTTGCTCATCCCTGAGCTAGAGAGGTAATAAAGCTTCGCTTTATATAGACATCTGACTAGAATCTTTTCATGCTTAACAGATCTCCCTCACCACTTAGCATACCAGACATTTTGTCATGTTTCTCTGATTCTGTTCAGATTTAAGTTAACACTGCCAGCCAGGATTTGGTCCCCTAATATCAGGTTCACCAGGACTTCTAACTGGAGTCTTCTGGCTCTGCCAATTCCTTGGTTTACCGTTGTCGCCAAGAAATATGACCCAAGAGATTCCGCTATGATATCATTGCACAGGGGAGGTTTTGTTTTATGTGCAAAAGAGTTGACTAGAACAGAGTCAATTATTTACTATACTTAGCTACAGAAGCTGACTGAATTAAATACCTGCCCTAGAGGTATATGTCATTTAGTGACTTACATACTTAATTTTCTTATGGTTGGACTTGAACACATGACCCTGGCATTGCTAACACCACGCTTTTACCACCTGAGCCACCAATAAGGCTGCCAATGTATTTAAGGTATTGATAGAATTTTCCACCAGGGGATAGAAGTTCAAAATCAATATTGCATTTGAACTTCAATTCTTTGTATTGAGGCAAATGGTGTATTTCTTTGCGTGATCATGGCATCAGAATATGTTGTGTTTTATGATTGGCCATTTAGCCTTTCCTAACATAGTCTGCTTCAACTAAACTGTTGTCTTCTGTTTGTGGAGAAGACCCTTACTGTTTTGAACTACATGTGGCATCTTTTCCACTTCTATACATTTGCCTTGACAATGAATTGTGTGAAGTAAAGTAAATTGAAACAATGGAAAGAAAGCATACCCAAATGCGCTTCTGCCCAACTTGAAACGAAATCAGGTGCTCAACGGAGGGACCCAAATCCCCAAAACATTCCTTACCTCAGGACACTTCAAAAAGTGCACTCTGTTTCTGCATAAATCATTGGATGTTTATTGACAGGACATGAACAGGCTTACAATTAGAAACGTAAGCCTGTTCATGTCCCGCCAAAAAATATCGGTGTTCCTTTCTCTTTATTTCCTGCGATAGTCACCTGTTGAAATGACCTGGGGTAGGGAACGTTTTTTAAATTGAGACAATGTTGCCAACCTCTCCTAAAGAATGAATTCATCCTAATGACCTCTAAATCTCTTCTTTTACCCAAGAAAAGGCTGACATGAATGCAGTGGTGCTGACTTTGAGCCATAGAACGACAACAGGAAAGAAAGAATGGATCCCTATTGTAGGATGCTTTCAGATATTCACTCTTCACCCATTCTCAAAACCCATGATGGTCAAAATGCTCCGGAGCTTCTCAGCAATCTTCTGCCAGAGGCAGTTTCTAGAATCAGAATAATAGAATTAGAAACACCGGGCTAGTTGCCACCAAGTCACTTGTGAGATTTGTGACAATTGTGAGATAAGAAGTGTAATGACGGTTGTGCATGAATTCATGCTATTTATCCAAATCAAGATGCATAAGGTAGATGGTAACCTGGCAACCATGGTCCGGTATGAGTCACTACTGAGTGTGCCCATTGGGAGTCAGACCCCTCGGAAGGGGAAACAGGATCCACCGTCTCAGGGGCTTAAGACAGTGGGATGCCCTCATACTTCGATGCAAGACACACATACACTTTCAGCACAGATATCCCTGTTGAGCACACTAGGAAACATACAGGAGTAGCTTAGCTGACAGTAGGTCACAATACTTGTTCAGAGCAGATACATTTGTGTTCAAACTGGGTTCATCTGAATGTAGTCTGTATAAAGCATAGGACATTCTGACATTACTTTCCCAGAGGTTGCTTGTCCTACTGACTGATGTTATCATTGAAGTCTGATTTGCCCTGACTATCAAGCATACTACTCCACTGCCCCTGCTAAGTAAACCCCCATAGAGAGTCTGTCACATTAGATTTAACTGAATGTAGCATCATGTGACAGTCTTTGTTTGTGTAAAAGGTATATCACTGTTTTCTACGGAAGATCACGCTAATTTGAACTGTATTGTTTGAATGCCATGGTTCCTCAACTGTACCAGTTCCCTGATGGTCAAGCAAGTCCCATGTGTTCTTGTGTTTTGGTATGCATGAAATGTTATGACTGAAAGGGTGTTGAACCAATTTAAAAGCTTCTAGAGCAGGGTCGGCAACAGGCGCCCCGTGGGCCTAAAATCATCAGGAATTCAAAAACAATTAAAACATTTAAATTTAGGTAATCTGTTCCCAAGAGACTTGATCCTATTTCAATTTAATCAAGGTATGAAATTATTGTTATTTTCAAGTACAATCTCTGTTTGGGTTCATTTGCAGTGTACACATTATTATGATTGTTTACCTGCCCCCCGACCATTCCCTCTGAGAAAAATTGGCCTGTCAGATGGTCCAGCACCATCACCAGACAATTGCTTTCATTTTTGGTGTAATTCTCATTTCTGGAAAAGCTTAAAATAAAGGTACAAATGTAGGTCATGTGACATGATATCCCAAAACACAGAGCCCTAGTCATAATCCTTGAGTCTATTGACGCACCCATGCGTCAATCTAAGTAACATAATAAAATAATCCCCGTCAAAATCTGTTTAGCGGATAAGAGCCACCATAAATCCTCTATTCCCTCAACATCAGAATATTAATTCAGTGTGCAGAAATGGCAAAGGAGTTCAGGAAATCAAATTAACTGCCTATTTCCTGTTCCATGACTCGCAAATGTAGCTTCAAATGTCATCGTGACCATCATGAAGGCGTGTCTTGTAGAACAAACATGCCTTTGACATGTAGAATAAGGAGGAATCATGTCGGCTCTGTATCAGGGCAAAATTTGCCTGAATTTCATGAATGCTCTTACTGTTTCAATAGCCTATATATTAATTTGATTAAAATCAGCCTTTAAACTCTCAATATCTCAGTTTTCTTGTTGTCTCTACTCCTTGTGTGTCTGCAGCTCCTTCTAAAGATTGGATCTAAGGTTTCTCAGCATTGTCCAGGATGATTTATGGTTGTCTTGGTTGATTTTTATGGGGTACTCATGCCTGTGTTATACTGGTAAAGCCTGCCCTTGATATAAGACACTGACATATATAAGACACTGACCAGTTTCAATTCAGGTTCAGTTTACAAAGAAGGAAAAAGCATGGCCAATTTTTCTTCTTTGTCTCCCACTGTATCATATGAATGGCAGTTCACTGGTGATAGTTGTTGTCATGCTCTGAGGGGAAGTCACCCTGAGCGCTATTGTCTGAGGCAGTATGCGAGTGAAGACCGCTGCGATTCTACTCTGTCTGTTACTTTCTCCAAACGGGCATTTCAGATCTCTCTGGTGAGTTATGAAATGTATACCAGTAATAGGTAGCAGGGTATACAGATTCAAAGAAACATTGATTGGATTGTGGACGTTTAACTTGAATGTCCAACTATCGTCAGTGTATTTTTTTGTTGAACAAGCCCTGTCTTTTTTCCACCTACAGGTCTAAAGTGTGGACTTCCACAGGTCCGGAACCACCTTGACTGTTATTTGAGAATTGTTGGAGGCAAGAAATAGAATAACCACCCCTGGTTGGCAAGTGACTTCCTTTTACTGTACATGTGACACCTTCCTTTTGAGAAATATGGCTATAAGGATACAGTGCATTTGGAAAATATTCAGACCCCTTGACTTTTTTCACATTTTGTTACATTATAGCCTTATTCTAAAAAATGTTTTTTTTAAATTGTTCCCCTCATCTACACACATTACCCCATAATAACAAAAAACTGAAATATCACATTTACATAAGTATTCAGACCCTTTACTCGGTACTTTGTTGAAGCACCTTTGGCCGCAATTACAGCTGTGAGTCTTCTTGGGTATGACTCTACAAGCTTGGCACACCTGTATTTGGGGAGTTTCTCCCATTCCTTTCTGCAGATTCCCTCAAGCTTTGTCAGGTTGGATGGGGACTGTCGCCGCACAGCTATTTTCAGGTCTCTCCAGAGATGTTCGATTTGGTTCAAGTCCGGACTCTGGCAGGGCCACTCAACAACATTCAGAGACTTAACCCGAAGAAACTCCTGCGTTGCTTGGCTGTGTGCTTAGGGTCATTGTCCTGTTGGAAGGTGAACCTTCACCACAGTTTGAGGTCCTGGGCACTCTGAAGTAGGTTTTCATCAAGGATCTCTCTGTACTTTGCTCTGTTCATCTTTCCCTCAATCATGACAAGTCTCCCAGCCCCTGCTGCTGAAAAACATCCCCACAGCATGATGCTGCCACCACCATGCTTCACAGTAGTGATGGTGCCAGGTTTCCTCCAGACGTGACGCTTGGCATTCAGGCCAAAGAGTTTAATCTTGGTTTCATCAGTCCAGAGAATCTTGTTTCTCATGGTCTGAGAGTACTTTAGTTGCCTTTTGGCAAACTCCAAGCGGGCTGTCCTGTGCCTTTTATTGAGGTGTGGCATCTGTCTGGCCATTCTACCATAAAGGCCTGATTGGTGGAGTGCTACGAAGATGGTTGTCCTTTTGGAAGGATCTCTGGAGCTCTGTCAGAGAAACCATCGGGTTCTTGGTCACCTCCCTGACCAAGGCCCTTCTCCCCCAATTGCTCAGTTTGGCTGGGCGGCCAGCTCTAGGGAGTCCTGGTGGTTTCTTCCATTTAGGAATGATGGCCACTGACTTCTTGGGGAACTTCAATGCTGCATAATTGTTTTTGGTACCCTTCCGCAGATGTGTGCCTCAACACAATCCTGTCTCGGCGCTCTAGGACAATTCCTTCGACCTCGTGGCTTGGTTTTGCACTGACATGCACTGTCAACTGTGGGACCTTTATATCGACAGATATGTGCCTTTCAAAATCATGTCCAATCAATTGTATTTACCACAGGTGGACTAAATAAGGTATTTCTGTTTTATATTTTCTATAAATTAGAAAACATTTCTAAACCTGTTTTCACTTTGTCATTTATGGGATTGTTTGTAGATTGCTGAAAAAAATATTATTTAATGCATTGTAGAATAAGGCTGTAATGTAACAAAATGTCAAAATCAAGGGGTCTGAATACTTTCCTAATGCACTGTAGGTAATGTTTTGTCTTAAACAATTAAGCACTTTGGGTGATGCTAGTTTTGCTGGTGATCAGCATATGCTAGTATGCTGGTGATCAGTTTGTTAGTTAGTATGCTGGTCACCAGCAAAAACAGCACTGGTCACCAGCATATGCTGTTTTTTTCAGCAGGGGACTTTGGCCAGTCATTATTCTTGGCAATGTAGGAAATCCTTTCTAAAGTACATCCTCTGCCTGCTTCTGTGTTCAGACCATATTTCTACCTCTGCCCAGTGAGCGCTTCCTGCCCAGGACCAGCTGGCTTGTGAGTGGATTGGAATGGACAATAGAATGTAAGGCCCACATTCACTTTACCTTCAGTTTGACATTTATTACAAACTAGCACTTCAATATGGACACCTGACTCTTCACTTGGATTTTCTGGATGTTTTGAAGATGGAGACCTAGCTCGATCCCAGATCTTTTATGCAGTCGGTGTGACAATGACCACGCGGATTTGGTAAGATGGCACCAACGGATATAGGATCAGGCTAATGGAAACCCACTGTACCCACATTCAGCTGGTCGTCTACCTACCATTCCGAGAGGTGCAGCTGGAGTTGGTGGAGCCAGCTAAGTGCAAGTATGTTCTCTAGACGCTGAGACCCCCACAGCAGGCCCGCTGTGTGCTGGACTAGAGAGAGAGAGAGGGTAAGGACACCTGCCAGGTAGGCTACAACACAGCATGCTGTCTGACTCTGCATGTCAAAATCTATAACAGTGTTATTATGCTTCAGTGGTCTCTGTCCAGTGTCTGGTGGAGGATCTCTGGGTATTTTCAGGCATAACAGTTCCTCTGTTCAGACTTCCCATCATTCCTTTGAGAGGTCCTTTATCAGATAGTGTTGTATTCTCCCATCTCCAGCAGGACTCTGTGGGTCCTCTGATCTACCCCAGAGAGGATGGCCACTGGGCCATGGTGGGGGTCACCTCCTGGGGGAAGGCTGTGGCCGGAGCCGGATCAACAACAAGGCCGAGTCTCCAGCCAAGATAGGATCCCCGGGGGTCTTTACTGATGTCAAGATGCTCCTGCCCTGGATCGAGAGGAAACTCGGAAGGTCATCTAACACGTTTTAGTCAGTGTGAGCCATGCAGGTCTGGATTTGTTTAATTAATTGGTTTAACAGATGGTCTAACAAATTGTTTGGTTTTGTTCATCAGCAGACGCTTCTTCTCATCATTTCCACACTGCATTTACTTGCATTTTGAAAACTTTTGAAACTGCGCCCACATCCTCTTTGTCATCTGATTAGCGACTACATTTCTATTTACACAAATGCAATTTGTACAATTAACCTTTACTGTATGATGTGACTGTCGTCTTTGAACAGTGCATTTGATGCTGATTGTGTGTGCACTGTGCTGCAGGACTTTGCAGTGAGGGATAGGCCTGTGAGGGTCTCAAACCCAAACCTTACAGTCTGTCTCGACAACAACGAGTGGGTGTCAGTGAACAGGCCCGTTGCATTGGGGGGAGAGCTGTGCTGAATTGAATGCTCTTATTGAATGCACTTTAATTAAATACGCTTTTAGGCCAATTTACTCACCACTTGACAGCTGTCATGGGCAGCAGGTAGCCAAGCTGTTAGACAGGCGAGCAGGCAGCCAGCGGGTTGCTGTTATCAAATCCTAGATTCCATTGCCTCTGTTGTGCCCTTGAGCAAGGCACTTAATGCCTCACAACAACAGCCCCCTGGGTGCCCAGTGTGGAAGCCCACCCCCACACCTCTCCAAAAGCCTGTATGCATGTACTGTAAGTCAAATTTTGGTTGGACCTTGTGTGCAATTGACCAATAAAGTGATCTTAATCAGTTTAGTCAAAAGGTGGAATACTTGTGACAGTTTTTTTTCACAAAGTAATAGATTGACCCTGTAGGAATATATATACTTTAGATGAAACTGTTCTTGGAACATCAAATGCATCCAATCAGTTTTCCATACTGATTCTTTGTCTCTGTCTCTCTCTGTGTACAGTGGCAAGAAAAAGTATGTGAACCCTTGGATTTAATAACTGGTTGACCCTCCTTTGGCAGTAATAACCTCAATCAAATGTTTTCTGTAGTTGTGGATCACACCTGCAGAATGGTCAGAATGAATTTTGAACCAGTCCTCTTTACAAAACGTTCAGTTCAGCAATATTCTTGGGATGTCTGGTGTGAACCGCTCTCTTGAGGTCATGCCACAGCATCTCAATCGGGTTGAGGTCAGAACTCTGACTGGGCCACTCCAGAAGGCGTATTTTCTTCTGTTGAAGCCATTCGGTTTTACTTCTCTGTTTTAGGTCGTTGTCCTGTTGCATCACCAAACTTCTGTTGAGCTTCAATTGGCGGACAGGTAGCCTTTACATTCTCCTGCAAAATGTCTTGATAAAATGAATTCCCAAGTTCTCTGACAACGATGGCAAGCTCTCCAGGCACTGAGGCAGCAAATGATGCTCCCTCCACCACACTTGACAGTTGGGATGAGGTTTTGATGTTGGTGTGCTGTGCCTTTTTCTTCTTCTTCTCCACACATATCTTGTGTGTTCCTTCCAAACTGGACTTTCATCTGTCCACAGAATATTATACCAGTAGCGCTGTGCAACATACTGGTGCACTTTGGCAAACTGCAGACGTGCAGCAATGTTTTTTTTTGGACAGCAGTGGCTTTCGTGGTGTACTCCCATGAACACCATTCTTGTTTAATGTTTTACGTAACGTAGACTCGTCAACAAAGATGTTAGCACGTTCCAAAGATTTCTGTAAGTCTTTGTAGTCATCTTTGTAGAAGGGCCACTCCTAGGGAGAGTAGCAACAGTGCTGAACTTTCTCCATTTAGAGACAATTTGCCTTACCGTGGACTGATGAAGATCAAGGCTTTTAGAGATACTTGTAACCTTTTCCAGCTTTATGCAAGTCAATAATTATTCATATTAGGTCTTCTGAGATCTTTTGTTCGAGGAATGGTTCACATCAGGCAATACTTCTTGTGAATAGCAAACTCAAATGTCGTTTTTTTCATGGGGCAAGGCAGCTCTAAACAACATCGCCAATCTCCTCTCATTGATTAGATTCCAGGTTAGCGGACTCCTGACTCCAATTAGCTTTTGGAGAAGTAATTTTCCTAGCGGTTCGCATACTTTTCCCAGCCTACACTGTGAATGTTTAAATGATGAATTCAATATAGACAAGAAAAATACAATTTGTGCGTTATTAGTTTAAGCACACTGTGTTTGTCTATTGTTGTGACTTACATGAAGATCAGATCAAATTTGATGACCAATTTATGCAGAAATCCAGGAAATTCCAAAGGGTTCACATACTTTTTCTTGCCACTGTATATTTCTGGTCCATCAACGTTTCTTTAGGGAGGAATATTTTTTTTGTTTGAATTTTACCCACTTTTCTCCCCAATTTCGTGGTAACCAATTGTTAGTAGTTACTATCTTGTCTCATCGCTACAACTCCCGTACGTGCTCGGGAGAGACGAAGGTCGAAAGCCATGCATCCTGCGATCCACAAGCCGCACTGTTTCTTAACACAGCGCGCATCCAACCCGGAAGCCAGCCACACCAATGTGTCGGAGGAAACACCGTGCACCTGGCGACCTGGTTAGCGTGCACGCTAGTGCGTGATGAGACAAGGATATCTCTACCGGCCAAACCCTCCCTAACCCGGACGACGCTAGGCCAATTGTGCGTCGCCCCACGGACCTCCCGGTCGCGGCCGGCTGCGACAGAGCCTGGGCGTGAACCCAGAGTCTCTGGTGGCACAGCCCTAGACCACTGCGCCACCTGGGAGGCCAGGGAGGAATATTCTGCTGGAATTCCTGGAATTTGACAAAGAATGACACCCTCTGTCACAGTGACCAGCTCACAGTATTTGTGGGTTCAGACTCCGAGTAGCCTATTGGTGAGAGATGAGGTTGTGTTGACCCTAGTTTGACCCTTCCCACCGGTTGATTTGGAGGGTTTTGACTTTGATGTCACATTGGCTTTCTCTCAGTGGTGGAAAAAGTACCCAATTGTCATACCTTAGTAAAAGTAAATATACCTTAATAGAAAATGACTAAATAGAAAATGACTACTTGAGTAAAAGTCTAAAAGTATTTGGTTTTAAACATTTTTTTTCACCTTTATTTAACCAGGTAGGCAAGTTGAGAACAAGTTCTCATTTACAATTTTGACCTGGCCAAGATAAAGCAAAGCAGTTCGACACATACAACAACACAGAGTTACACATGGAGTAAAACAAACATACAGTCAATAATACAGTAGAAAAATAAGTCTATATACATACTTCAGTATCAAAAGTAAATGTAATTGCTAAAATATACCTAAGAATCAAAAGTTAAATCCTTTCACATTCCTTATATTAAGAACCAGATGACACCATTTTATTTGCTTCTTTAAAAGGATATCCAGGGGCACACTCAGACATAATTGACAAATTAAGCATTTGCGTTTTAGTGAGTCCATCAGATCAGAGGCAGTAGGGATAACCAAGGATGTTCTCTTGAGAAGTGTGTGAATTGGACCATTTTCCTGTCCTGATAAGCATTTGAAATGTAACGAGTACTTTTGGGTGTCAGGGAAAATGTATAGAGTAAAAAGTACATTGTTTTCTTTAGGAATGTAGTAAAGTAAAAGTTGTCAAAAATATGAATAGTAATGTACAGATACCCCAAAAAAACAACTTAAGTCGAAATACTTTAAAGTACTACTTAAGTATTTTTACACCACTGGGTTCTCTTAGGAAGGTTCTGTGGCAGTCCCCCCCCCAGCCCCAGTGCTAAACGATTTCCACAAGGGCTCCACTTTGTGTCTGACGTCAGTGGAACAGGAAGCGGATTTGTTGTTAGATTCCGAGGTGTAACCGCTATGTCAGGCCATGCATACTTGGCTCGCCAAGCCTAACCCCACTCACCCCAGGGATAGAAAAACTCTCAGAGTTAACAACAGAACATTAAACCAGTTACCATTGCAGAAGTGCTCTATGTCAAAACTGTGTTTTTGGATTATAAAAATGACAGACTGAAACTGATGGCTGGATCCTCATAGCATTTGTTTTCTGCTAAATAATTATTTAGTTCTCTGTTTATACTGCAAATACCTGTGTATTGTGTTCGTGACATGATGATAGAGTACGTTGTTTGGCAGAGCTATGTGCTGTGTCTCATGTTTCATCACCATGCCTGATGACTGGATGTGTCTAGTCCCTCAGAGTTCCTGACAATGGATAGGCTCCCTACTCTCTTTCAGTCCTAGCAGAGCCCTTATTAGCCACACACCCTCCAAGTGCTGTTAGTCAGACATGTGCAAGTATGCACACACGCATATACACACATCCCCATGGGGCTAACTGAATTCTAATTCCAAATTCTATAGCTGACTCTCCCATAGTTACAGAGCATTCAGGGGGCACACAGCAGTCCCATGACCAGGCAATGAGGTGCAGAGGGTCTGTGATAAACACAAACTCCTTTACTGTAACTACACCACGTGGGTCAGAAACAGGAGCCAAGATGGCTGGCTGACAGTGTTTGTGTTGTATGGAGGCACATGTATTGTCAAGGGTTAAGTGTGCGACAGGGTTCGTGTAGAGCCACAGGCAGGGCTTGTGGCTAATAATATGTCCTTTGTGTTTGTGCAGCGTCGGGATGTGGCACCGTGGCACTAGTCCAGGATCAGAGGGCCGTTCAGAGTTTCAACTACCCACAATCCTACAGCAACAACTCTGCCTACCACTGGGTCTGCCCCCCAGGATCATGTTGTCAAGGTGACACATGTTGACCTATACCTCTTATGCAGAGGGGGCTTTAATATTTTGTGTATTGTCCTGTGCAAGGCCATTGTGACCGAAGGGATACCCCAGATCTCTGATTGCTCCCAGTGGAATCATGAATACGGTCTCTGGTGTGGATGGGATCAGTTTACCTGTACTGGAAAGAATGTGTTACTCACTTTGATGCAACCATAACAACAATAATAACAGCAACAGACTGCAATAGTGTTGCTGCACATGTCACATTTTTTTTGCTGAAATTACAATTATTTAAGAGTTTACAGCTTAGTGCAAGGATGATGTTGTATTCCTTTGTTATTTTATTCTCTTATCTTGCGGCGTGACTTCGATGACTTTGACTTGGAGCAGTCAGATGACTGCAGTCTGGTTCGCTGATTTGTACTTGGAGATGTGGACGCAAATCAAATGTTATTAGTCACATACACAAGGTTAGAAAATGTCAATGCGAGTGTGGTGAAATGCTTGTGCTTCTATTTCCGACAGTGCAATAATATCTAACAAGTAATTTAACAATTCCCTAACAACTACCTAATACACAGAAATCTTAAGGGATGGAATAAGAATATGTAAGTATATGGATGAGCGATGGGCGAGTGGCATAGGCAAGGTGCAGTAGATGGTATAAAATACAGTAAATACATGTGATATGAGTTATGAGTTATGTAAACATGATTAAAGTGGCATTATTTAGAGTGTATTGTATAAAGTGACTAGTGATCCATTTATTAAAGTGGCCAGTGATTGGGTCTGAAGCTGTTTTTCAGTCTCTCAGTCCCAGCTTTGACGCACCTGTACTGACCTCACCTTCTGGATGGTAGCGGTGTGAACAGGCAGTGGCTCAGGTGGTTGATGTCCTTGATGATGTTTTTGGTCTCCCTGTGACATCGGGTGCTGTAGGTACCATGGAGGGCATGTAGTTTGCCCCCGGTGATGCGTTGTGCCGACCGCACCACCCTCTGGAGAGCCTTGTGGTTGAGGGCGGTGCAGTTGCTGTACCAGGCTGTGATACAGCCCGACAGGATGCTCTCGATTGTGCATCTGTATAGTTGTCAGGGTTTTGGGTGACAAGCCACATTTCTTCAGCCTCCTGAGGTTGAAGAGGAGCTGTTGCGCCTTCACCACACTGTCTGTGTGAGTGGACAGTTTCAGTTTGTCTGTGATATGTACGCCGAGGAACTTAAAACTTTCCACCTTCTCCACTACTGTCCCTTCCTTTGTGGATAGGGGGGTGGGTGCTCCCTCTGCTGATTCCTGAAGTCCACGATCATCTCCTTTTGTTGACGTTGAGTGAAAGGTTATTTTCCTGACACCACACTTCGAGTGCCCTCACCTCCTCCCGGTAGGCTCTTGTCGTTGTTGGTCATCAAGCCCACTACTGTTGTGTCATCTGCAAACTTGTTGATTGAGTTGGAGGCGTGCATGGCCACACAGTCGTGAGTGAACAGAGAGTACAGGAGGGGGCTGAGCACGCACCCTTGTGAGGCCCCAGTGTTGAGGGTCAGCGAGGTGGATATTTAGTTTCCTACCTTCACCACCTGGGGGTGGCCCGTCAAAGTCCAGGACCCAATTCTGCAGGACAGGGTTCAGACCCAGGGCCTCCAGCTTGATGATGAGCTTGGAGGGTACTATGGTGTTGAATGCTGAGCTATAGTCAATGAACAGCATTCTTACATAGGTATTCCTTTTGTCCAGATGGGATAGGGCAGTGGGGCGGTATGCAAACTGAAGTGGGTCTAGGGTGGCCGGTAAAGTGGAGGTGATCCTTGACTAGTCTCTCAAAGCACTTCATGATGACAGAAGTGAGTGCTACGAGGCAGTAGTCATTTAGTTCAGTTCTTTGCCTTCTTGGGTACAGGAACAATGGTAGCCATCTTGAAGCACGTGGGGACAACAGACTGGGATAGGGAGTGATTGAATATGTCTGTAAACACACCAGCCAGCTGGTCTGCGCATGCTTTGAGGACGCGGCTAGGGATGCCGTCTGGGCCAGCAGCCTTGTGAGGGTTAACACGTTTAAATATTTTTACTCATGTCAGCCACGGCGAAGGAGAGAGAGGGGGGGACGCAGTCCTTGTTAACGGGCCGCGACGGTGGGACTGTATTATCCGCAAAGCAGGCAGAGAAGGTGTTTAGTTTGTCTTGAAGCGTGACGTCGGTGTCCGTGACATGGCTGGATTTCTTTTTGTTGTCCATGATTTCCTGTAGATCCCGCCACATGCATTTCAAGTCTGAGCCATTGAATTGCTACTCCACCTTGTCCCTGGACTGGCTTTTCACTTGTTTGATTGCCTTGCGGAGGGAATAGCTACACTGTTTATATTCAGACATATTCCCAGACCTCTTTCCATGGTTAAATGCGTTGGATCGCGCTTTCAGTTTTGCCTGAATGCCGCCATCTATCCACAGTTTCTGGTTAGGGTAGGTTTTAATAGTTACAGTGGGTACAGCATCTCCAATGCACTTTATAAATGCACTCACCGACTCAGCGTATAGGTCGATGTTGTTCTCTGAGGCTAACCGGAACATATTCCAGGCCACGTGATCAAAACAACCTTTTGGTCGGACCAGCGTTGAATGGTTCTCGTCACTGGAGCATCCTGTTTGAGTTTCTGCCTATACGTCAGAAGGAGCAAGAGAGGAGATGGGTACAGAACCTGATCCTAAGAGCAATAAGTCAATACGCCTATCCAAATTGATAAGACTTTTAAGCCACATGAATAATTGTAATAGACGCTGAAATATAAATGAACAAAACATTAACTCAAGCTGAAAGATCTCTCACCTACAGTACACACACACAAACGCACACATACAGTTGAAGTCTGAAGTTTACATACATTTAGGTTGGCGTCATTAAAACACATTTTTCAACCACTCCACACATTTCTTGTAAAAAAAACGATATTTTTGGCAAGTCGGTTAGGACATCTACTTCGTGTATGACACAAGTAACTTTTCCAACAATTGTTTACAGACAGATTATTTCACTTATAGTTCACTGTATCACAATTTCAATGGGTCAGAAGTTAACATACATTAAGTTGACTGTGCCTTTAAACAGCTTGGAAAATTCCAGAAAATGTCATGGCTTTAGAAGCTTCTGATAGCCTAATTGACATAATTTGAGTCAATTGGAGGTGTACCTGTGAAAGTATATCAAGGCCTACCTTCAAACTTAGTGACTCTTTGCTTGACATCATTGGAAAATAAAACGAAATCAGCCAAGACATCAGAAAACAAATTGGAAGATTGAAAAATTTGTGAAGATGCTGGAGAAAACGGGTACAAAAGTATGTATATCCACAGTAAAACGAGTCCTATATTGACATAACCTGAAAGGCCGCTCAGCAAGGAAGAAGCCAATGCTAAAAAAAAGCCAGACTATGGTTTGCAACTGCACATGGGGACAAAGATCCTACTTTTTAGAGAAATGTCATCTGGTTTGATGAAACGAAAATAGAATTGCTTGGCCATAATGACCATCGTTATGTTTGGAGGAAAAAGGGGGAGACTTGCAAGCTGAAGAACACCATCCCAGCTGTGAAGCACAGGGTGGCAGCATCATGTTGTGGGGGTGCTTTACTGCAGGAGGGACTGGTGCACGTCACAAAATAGATGGCGTCATGAGGGAGGAAAATTAGAGCACTTGGCCTTTATTAAACTAAAAGTAATCACTTGAAGTAATCATGTTCAAATTTCCAACTGTGGGGCCCCCATTGATTTTGTTAGTCACTCTCACTCAGATATTAAACCCCTACAACTCCAGAACGCCGCAGCCCGTCTGGTGTTCAACCTTCCCAAGTTCTCTCACGTCAGCTCCTCCGCTCTCTCCAAACTGTAAACCATTGCCTCGGAGCAACAAACCTCCAGGCTCTGATCAGGCCCTACACCCAAACAAGGGCACGTTCATCCACCTCTGGCCTGCTGCTCCCTACCAAAGTACAGTTCCCGCTCAGCCCAGTCAAAACTGTTTCTGGCTCCCCAATGGTGGAACAAACTCCCTCACGACGCCAGGACAGCGGAGTCAATCACCACCTTCCGGAGACACCTGAAACCCCACCTCTTTAAGGAATACCTAGGATAGGATAAAGTAATCCTTCTCCCCCCTTAAAAGATTTAGATGCACTATTGTAAAGTGGCTGCTCCACTGGATGTCATAAGGTGAATGCACCAATTTGTAAGTCGCTCTGGATAAGAGCGTCTGCTAAATGACTTAAATGTAAAATGTAATATCATATTAAAAACTGTAAACATTTCTCTCCAACAAATGGAAAAATGGACATTAGCTGTAAAACTGCACATTTTTCCTGGTTTAAGCACTTCATGTGTAGGTTGGTCTTGCTGAAAGGGATGCACAATGGTACTGGAAAAGCTCCTCCCTATCAATGGAATAAAATATACTCTAAAGTAGGATACTATACTGGTAAATTTAACAGTTAGACAGAAGAATACAATTGATTCTATGGGATCTTCCAATCTTTACACCAGTGTGTTCGAGACCAAGACCGGAGCGAATCGAGGGGGGACAATGCAAAAATGCAAGTCCAATTCAAGACCATGATTGTAATTTTGTAATACCGATTTGTTGAGTTAGTTAGCGATAACTGGTATATATCATACATTTAAACGTGTTTTCTAACCTACCGGCTACCTGGAGTGGCAGGTAGCCTCCTGGTCAGAGCGTTGAAGATTGCTGGATCGAATCCCCTTGCTGACAAGTTAAAATCTGATGTAGGCAGTTAACTCACTGTTTTTAGGTAAACTGTTCCATGCCAAAAACCAGTTGAGCTGCACACTCTTGTTGCCTGCAGATTATATTCTGATAACTAGGCTGCGGAGCGCATGTGATTATTTCACGCGTTTGTGTAGGCTACTATGCGATTGTGTAGGCTACTCTGTGCATGATTGCTCTATTGTACTACTACATCACCGTACACTACTTTGATAGCATCAGTAGAGATTAAGAAGTGAGTAAAAGCAATGCCCATTGTTTTACAAAAAGTGCGCTCTCCTACATGAGTGCGCGGGTATTACTGTTGTTGTCCTTTCAGAATCACGAAACTGTCACATACTGAAGGCCTATAGGTTCGCCACTTCGCAAACATGTTTATAAAATATAAATAAATAGTTTTATTTACTCCGCTGGTCTCTGGAAGAAATTAGGAGTCTTCACTGTCTAAGACCTAGTACAAATGTTTTCGACACGGAGACACTCTGTGGTCTCGAGTACTGCAACACTGCTTTACACTAAACATTTGTTTGTTTATTAACTTTAAATTCCATTTGGAGTAACGTCCTTCTAAATGAATGTAGGTTGGCCTTTTCCCAGTTTCTGGTTGGTCCAAACTGTGGGCGTGTCTCATCTGTCCAATCACTATTGGTGCTTCTCAACACAGCAGTGAGAATAGACCAATTGATGTTTACAGACGTCGGATCAAAAATGTATCATTCTTTTGTCGCAATCAAGAAATTCAAATGAGCATCAAAATCCGTAGTTCTCTTTCTCTCAATGTGGGGGCAGTAATGCCAATTTAGAAATGTTGTTACTAAATTTAGCAGCTTTTCAGACTACCCTGGCAAAAAAAAATCAAACAGCACCTCACCTAGCAACAAATTTAGCTACTTTAAACAATTTATTTGGAACTTTTAGCAATTTTTGAAGTGACTCAAATGCTGAAATGCACGCATTTTCCCTCCAAATGACACAAGAACGATTTTCTCTTTCACACACTCAGTCACAACACAAGTGCCTGGCTGCAAAAGTGCATTGTGAAGAACGTCAGCAGCAGGCCAGCAGCAATTTCAGAAAATTGCAAATCATTGTTGGCTGACTGCAGCAGGTTTCGACGAGCCAAACCCAATGAATAAGTTAGTCACGAATGTTTGATCTTGAACAGAACTAACAACATCAATCAACATGTCTCAATCAAAACTGTACAGCCAGAAGTACAGAAAAGACTGAGTCTGTACCTGAACAAATGTCAAATCATTCACTGTGTGGGGCAGTCGAATCATTAGGACCAGTACCAGCTCTCGCTCGGTCTAACACTTAAAGCACCAGACAGAATATTAATACATGTCCTACTGGTACTGTAGACATATAGGTCCTATTACTGCAACAATCACATGTACCAACATGTATCTGAAATGCAGCCGTACGCTTCAACAACTCTAGTTTTAAATAGCTTAATTAATAACACAACATACAGTGCATTCGGAAAGTATTCAGACCCCTTGACTTTTTCCAAGTTAGAGGCATAAAGTTAGAGGCATAAAAAGCATAGAAAGTTAAAGCATAGAAAGTCAAGAGGCATAAATATCACCCCCCCCAAAAAATGCTAACCTCCCCTGTTATTGGTAATGGTGAGAGGTTAGCATGTTTTGGGAGTTATGATCTGTGTTCCTCTAACTTCCTCACTCATCACTATTCACGATTCATTCATGATTTTCCATAATCATGGTAGAATCCACATCAACATAGAAGTGTCCAGAAACACATTATATTCTTACGTACAATAAGTGACATTTCTAAACAGTTAAACAGATATGTATCAAAATATCCTTAAATAAAAGGGGGCATTCTGTACTGTCGCCTCATATGAAACATTTGATCTCAAATCCAAAATACTGGAGTATAGAGCCAAACTTTTGCTACACTGTCCAAATTCACATGGAGGGGAGTGTAACTGTGTGTGTATGTGTGTGCGCCTGCATGCCTGCACGTGTGTTTGTGACCTCTCAGACTCGTGTGGAATGTCTCATGTCTGTGCGCCTCAACCCCCAGTGAGTCTCTGGAGGGAGAGGGCGTCATAGCACTCCAGGCCCTGAGAGGTGCGCCTCAGCCTGGACATTGAACATATCTGCACTGGGGCCATTATCCAGCCTGCCTGGGTCCTCCTAGGCCTGTGAGTGTCACACCAACACATATCCTATACTTTTTCATAGGTGAAAATGTTAATAAAAATAGATAACACACATCCTATAGTATTATATTCATTTGGTGCAAAATAAATGGGGTATTTGAAGCGTTTGAAATCTCCTGCCCTCTACTTTTTCGTAGATGAATATGAATATTCATAAAAACAGATCATAACACCAGGTAGAGACCCAAAGAATCAGGTAGGAAGCATCCTCTGTCTTCCTATCCCTTACTCAGTGTGTCAATCTCCCCCCACTTGACAAACACACATACATACTGTGGCAGACCAGAGGGTTTGGTCAAAACGTTTACACAGATCAGACAGTAGGATTAGCTCGGTTTCAAGGGTGTTTTATTTGAATAACAAAAGAAAAGGTCTCCCCCATGAGACCATCTCCGGGATACCGTCTTCTGGGCTCTGGGTCTTGCTGTATCCTGTGGGGAACAAAAACTGAACTCCCTCCTTTTACCTCTGGAACTGTCCAACTATACAGGAGTAACCTTTCTTCCCCAGTCTCTTCTCCCGTGAGCTGCCCTTCTGGCAGCTTTATGGGACCCGTCCAGCTGGTGAGCAGTCAGCCCTTGATTACTCACCAATCACAAGCAGCCCCAAATAGTCCTGGCCGGAGAGCCCGTCGAGACCTGGCACATCCAGCAGAGGGAGCCATTGCCTCGTGATGTATACTCCATCTGTCACCAGGCCTCAACAAGTCTCCCCCTGGTGGCTGACCTGACATACAGCTATAGCTGTACCCCCGCTGCTCCTCACTGAGCAAGCCCAGTCCTATCTGTCCTGCTTGGGACAGGAAGTCCCACCCTTCCAGGTCTGCATAGTCTCATCGCGGGAGGGTCTGACAGGTACGTACAGTTTCGTGCCATACTGTGTTTAACCCATAACAAGACACCATGACAAAGCAAAAAGGTAACTTTAGCACGATGAGTGTTGTTCTTAAAAGTTGAAGTGGAAACGGGGTATGTGTATGTATAAATATGACATTACCTCATTAAAATGTCTGCACATCAGGGAAATATTTGCTGGAAATGTGTGTGTGTGTGGCAACATTCCCCATCCAACCTGACAGAGCTTGAGAGGATCTCCAGAGAGGAATGGGAGAAACTCCCCAAATACAGGTGTGCCAAGCTTGTAGCGTGGTACCCAAGAAGACTCGATGCTGTAATCGCTGCCAAAGGTGCTTCAACAAAGTACTGAGTAAAGGGTCTGAATACTTATGTAAATGTGATATTTTTTATTTATTTATTTTTTATAAATATGAAAATATTTCTAAACCTTTTTTGCTTTGTCATTATGGGGTATTGTGTGTAGATTGATTGAGGGGAAACAACTATTTAATCAATTATAGAATAAGGGTGTAACGTAACAAAATGTGGGAACAGTCAAGGGTTCTGAATACTTTCCGAATGCACTGTATATGATGTAAATAAGAACAGTAGTCTATTTTGTATTATTAGGTATCCCCATTAGCTGCTGCCAAGGTAGCAGCTACTCTTGCTGGGGTCCAACCACATTAAGGCACGTCATACAAAAAAAGAAAACAGTACATCATATAACATTACTACACCATTACATATCCACTACATAAAATGTACAGTATAAACCGTGTGGTTTGAGCCTTCAATATCACCATACGACAATAACACAGTATGTGTGGGTGTGTGTGTTTGTGTGTCTCTTCACAGTACGCTGTTCCATAAGGGGTAGTTTTAACCAGGTTTTTTTCAATCTGATTTTAATAGTGCACAGCTATATTCAGGTCTCTTTCAAAGATGTTTGACCGGACTCTGGCTGAAGAACATTTAGAGACTTGTCCCGAAGCCAATCCAGCTGTATGCTTAGGGTCTTTGTACTGTTGGAAGGTGAACCTTCATCCCAGTCTGAGGTCCTTGGTGCTCTGGAGCAGGTGTTCATCAAGGATTTCTCTGTACTTTGCTCCGTTGATCTTTGCCTTGATCCAGACTAGTCTCACAGTCCCTGCCGCTGAAAAACATACCCACAGCATGATGCTGCCACCACCATGCTTCATCGTAGGGATGGTGCCAGGTTTCCTCCATCGTGACTCTTGACATTCAGGCCAAAGAGTTCAATCTTGGTTTCATCAGACCAGAGAATCTTGTTTCTCGTGGTCTGTGAGTCTTTAGGTGCCTTTTGGCAAGCTCCAGGCGGGCTGTCATGTGCCTTTTACTGATGAGTGGCTTCCGTCTGGTCACTCTACCATAAAGGCCTGATTGGGTGAGTGCTGGGGAGATGGTTGTCCTTCTGGAAGGTTCTCCCATCTTCACAGAGGAACTCTAGAGCTCTGTCAGAGTGACCATCGGGTTCCTGGTCACCAAACTGTGCCTCGACACAATCCTGTCCCTGAGCTCTGTGGACAATTCCGTCGACCCCATGGCTTGGTTTTTGCTACTCTGTGGGACTTTATATATAGACAAGTTTGTGCCTTTCCAAATCATGTCCAATCAGTTGAATTTACCACATGTGAACTCCTATCAGGTTGTAGAAACATCTCAAGGATGATCAATGGAAACTGGATGCACACGAGCTCCATTTCTAGTCTCATAGCCAAGAGTCTGAATACTTGTGTAAATAAGGTATTTCAGTTTTCTATTTGTAATAAATGATTAACAATTTCTAAAAACCTGTTTTCACTTTGTCATTATGGGGTATTGTGTGTCGATTGATAACGCTGTAACATAACAAAATGTGTAAAAAGTCAAGGAGTCAGAATACTTTTCGAATGGAGTGTATACCAAATTGCATGAATCTAGTTCAACAGTCCAGAAGTTATAAGCCTAAGTGTGCTATAGTGTCATAAACTTGCTTGGAGCTATTTTCATTGATCAGACCATACACATGCACACACACACAGTCTCACACACACACTTTCTAAACCAGTGTCCCAACCCCTGAGTGATCTGAGAGGGGCGTGATTTTGGACCATTCACCTCTACATGTATGGATTACTCAGCTGTGCGTCGTCATGGTGATTTCTTCTCTCCTATTGGTCCGTCAGCCCTCTATTACCTTTCCTCCAGCTGGCTCCCCCCTCCCCTAGGTGTCCTTGGTGCAAAGGTCTGACTCCAGGGTCAGAGCCTAGCTCAGCCCAAACTCACTGCCTGGATCCTGATCACACTGACCACACTGCAGAGGCAGACAGAGAGCAACACACCAGACACACACTTACCCGTCATGGAGAGTCTGGTGAGAATGAGTCTTTACTCTTTACTCTACTTTATTTGCCACTTCTTCCTATTTGCCACATACACTCAAATAAAAGGTGACATTTTGCACTGTCAACTCATTTAAAATATTTGATCTCAAATCCAACATACTGGAGTATAGAGGCAAATTCAATGTTTTCGCTTCACTGTCCAAATAAATACATAGGGGAGTGAATTTGTCAGTCCACTGCGTTTTCCACCGTATTCTGTATTCATGGTTGTCCATGATTTTGATTGGCAGACAGTACCTGTTGTGGTTGGAACGTCTGTGGTGGTCCTCACTGGGCTCTACTTCCTCCTCCGAGGTGATAAGAAGAAGAAGCCGCTTCCACAGACACTACAAGATTCTACAGTTAAATATCCACTGCCACTCATAGAGAAAGAGGTTCGCCTAGAGTTACATGTCTTTCTCTACTTGTTTTAGAGTTAGTATGATCCTATACCTGCAAGGAAATCATTCTGATTCTGACACAGGATTGTCACAAATAATTGATTGATTGAAATAATAGTTCAAGTTTACCTTTAAGCTGCTTTTAACTTTGTCTGCCAATGATATTCAAATGCAGGATATTCCCACCCACAAAGCTTTTTGAATGGCTGAAAAGTTACAGTACTCCCATTTTGCTGTTTCTGCACAGGATATAAGCCATGATACAAAGCGCTTTCGCTTTGGCCTTCCCTCTCCCACACATGTCCTTGGACTGCCAGTAGGTACTGAGGCTACACTACACACCCACCTCATTCATCAGACAGTGCAACAGCACCGATATCCTATCAGGCCAGAGACCTACTTATCTGGGCATATCAGGACTTATAAATACAGCAAGAGCTGACTGAGAAGGTAGTACTATCCCGCTTCTGCCCCTTTCACCCCATGTACCCTTTCCGCCCATCCAGGACAGCATGTGTACCTGTCAGCTAAGGTGAATGGGAGCCTGGTCATCCGGGCCTACACTCCTGTCTCCAGTGATGAGGACCAGGGCTTTGTGGACCTGGTGGACAAGGTACTCTTATTCAACAGCCCATTCAACAGATCATTTGAGTTTGTTCAGACTTGTTACAATATAACAGCAAGGATCTAACACCATAAAGATGGATGGATGTGTATGAATCGTTAGAATTGCATTTTAATCAGTTGAATGACTTGTAAGACTATTCATCATTTGACATTGATCTTAACTTGTGCCCATGTTTTCCAAGGTGTACTACAAAAACACTCATCCTAACTATCCTGACGGAGGAAAGATGTCCCAGTACCTGGACGCCATGAGCATTGGGGACCAAATAGATTTCAGAGGACCCAATGGACTCCTTGTATACACAGGAAATGGTGTGTGTGTCTGTGTGTGATCGAGACATTCTAGTCATGTGTACTATGCTGTTTCATCATGACATTATCATTTTGTGACCAACAGAGGGCAGTGTATTACAATGCACCAGCCCTTTCTCAATTTACTTCATTTTAAACAGATTTCTCCTCATTTTAAGGCAAATTTGCCATTCGACCTGATAAGAAGTCTGAGGCCAAGGTCCGCAAGTTTAAACATGTTGGAATGATCGCTGGTGGAACAGGTATGGACCTCATATCTTTAAAATGTACGTGTCATGTATTTATACAGAAATATGTGGGCAGCATAAATCTTTTCGGAATGAGATGTCTTTTTCTTCTTGATGAAAACAAGATTTGTGTAACTGTTTCAGCACAATTCATGTGTTCTGGGAAGCAGACGTGAAAATTGGCATAAATGTCCTGGTGCTTTTTCAGGGATTACCCCCATGCTGCAGCTGATTCGCAGTATTACAGGAGACCCTGCAGACAACACCAAGTGCTCGCTCATATTTGCTAACCAGGTCAGTCGCACCAGTGCACAGGGAAGTGTGGATTCTTGTCCAAATCTGAGGAAGAACCTGAGTCATATCCCACACACTATGAACCATCATGGTGGATTATCAATGAAGTGGGCACAAAGCTTGTAATGAATACAAAATCGATGACAATCATCTGATGATAGACAACCAAGACCAGTGTCACCTTTTAGAATGGTCTAACAAAACTCAATGACATACGCCAGTGACATACATATGTCACACCTGTAAACCTTAATCTAATGATGATTCTCCCCCAGACTGACAAGGATATCCTACTGCGGGATGAACTAGAGGAGGTGCTGAAGAGTCACTCTGACCAACTCAACCTGTCCTACACTCTTGACAAGCCTCCACAGGGTAAGACCATAGTGTTCCATAATGACAAATAGAAAGCTACGGGGTTGTCATGGGCTAATGCCATTCTATCGTCCTTTTTGAACGGCAATAAATCATTTTTACCATGCTGTCTTACCATATTATAATACCCTTTGTATGGTGACAAGAACAACAAAAAATCTCAAAAGGTGCACCTGCAGCAACCCTTTTCAACTGGTTTATTAAAGTGTTACTGTTGTACAGTAAACTGCAAGCTGAATCAATGGAAAACATTTCCCCCTTCAATCATATCCCAACATTACTATGATCTTAATGTTCTATTTATATTATGTTTTGCCATGTGACCCACCAGCTATACTGTAGCTCCTTGTCTGTCCTGGAACTCGTTAATTAGCTCCACAAGAAGGAAGCTCACAGTTCCCTGTGAGAACAGTTCTCTGATATACGAGTGAGATGTATCACTATGGGATTTTCTCCAGGCGGATCACTACTGGAAATAACCAATCACATAATGTATTTCGGAGACAGACAGGTTGAGTGAGCAACTCCCCCTTTATTAGGTTGTACTCGCCCCTCTGGTTATTCTCAAGCATGCCTGTCTTCCTTGCGCTTTTGAAAGCAGATCATTTTTATTTTATTTACTTTTTACATTTTAATTTTGTGGTATCCAACTGGCACCATGGAAAACCCTGGTGCCAGTGTGTTGCCCTCTCCCTGCCACGAAGCCTTGGCTCGTGGAGGGGTAGAATGGGTTGCCACGGTACCCAGGTCTGCGGGGCAGGCAGAAGTTGAAGGCTTCACTTTCCTTCTTGCGAAGTTCTCACTTTTGTCACATGGCGGTAGGAGCATCAAGGGAATCTGCATTTTCTTTGTCCGGAGGCTGGACACGTGCCCATCTCTAGCAGCAAATCATCCTGGTAAGCCAACAGTAGCGACGTTATGTTCCACGCCCGCACTGAATGTGCCGCAGACATGTAGACCATTAAGGACATGGAGGAGCTTGGTTTTGCCAAATGTCTGGTAGTTGAGCCGTCACTGGCCAACCACCTCAATCCCAGTGCCTCGTAACTGACCGGCACTACTCTCCTTGGGAAGACTACCAGAGGTTTGCCAAAGCCCAGCTCCTCCATGTCCTTAACGTCCATGTTATCAAAGTGCCTAGCCTCATAGACGAAGGTTTGTCCCCAGTTGTCTAGCTTCCGTTTGCGGGCCACTAAATATGGAACCTGGCCTCTGCCTGTTTGCAGAATTCGATAAGCTCAAATGTATCATCAGGCAACGATGCTCCACTGAGGGCGGAGATTAGCCATGCCATCGTCATTTCCCTCGTCGATAACGAGGTCCCCGTCTCCTTCCCCCACGGCTATATTTTGAAGCAGCTGGTGGAGGTCATCTGGGTATCCATCACCTCGGCCCAGGTGGGTTGGGGTCGTGGAGTAGCCTCCTCGCTCGAAGGCTGAGGTCAGTAGTAGGAAATTCCCTACAGTGCGTGCAGGACTCGGGTTTGATCTTTCGACAAACAAAGTGTTTCTCTCAATCGTCGAGCTGTGAAGCCAGAATGGTCAGTCTAGTCAACACGGCACAAGGGAACGAGGGTGGAACTGAACGGGAGAGGTGAGCTAGACATTCTACCTTTCCAGGTAGAAAAGCTAGTTTGGTGGTTTTGCTGGCCTTGTTGTGAGCTATCCAGCTTAGCTAAGCCTTTCAGCGAGAACTAGTCAAGTTTCCGTAGCTAGCCGTGTGACGCTAGCTACTACAGAGACTTAATGAGTAGAAAAATGCAAAAGAGCTTATTTTACACGATGCAAAAACATTCCTTTCGGTTGGTTTGTTCAACACAAAAGATGAGAGCTAAGGTCCTACTTTCGGCGGCATTAACCACAAAGGTTAGTCTGAAAACTGTAAAGCTGGAAGACCGGGATCATGTTGTGCTGAAGAGAGCTTCCGGAGCGTAGTGATCTTAGCAAGGAAGAGAGGCGAGAATAACCAGAGGACGGGCGAGTGGCGCCTTATAAAGGGGAAGGGGCTCAACCCATAGTGATACGTCGAAACAAGTATTTGAAAGCGAACATGTCCTCGCTAACAAGGTGTTATCATTTCATTGGCCTGCATAGCTGATCCTTATCTGTTGATTAAAAGCGTTGGAATTCAGCTTGTGTCCTTTCCTCTGATTACAGACTGGAAGTACAGCTCAGGATTTGTGAACGCTAATATGATGAAAGCGCACCTTCCCCCGGCGTCCAACGATGTGCTTATTGTCATGTGTGGCCCACCCCCCATGATCCAGCATGCATGCCTCCCCAACCTTTCCACTCTGGGCTACAAGACAGAGAACACATTCACATACTAGTAACTCCCAGGCCCTGCCAACTAGGCATAGAACCCCATATATACATTAAACTGCACCAGGACATTTGAGACCATTTGTTATATTGACTTATCTGTGTAGAATATAATGTAAAAGCCTACACTACAAGACCAAAGGGATATTTTCTAGGGGTTTCAATAAAAGAAAATGTCATATTTGCATGTTTAACATTCAAAGAACAGTTTGAACTGTTTTGTGTTAGAAAGACTGTAATAAGGTTGGTTGGGTTTTGGAATGTTTGGACTGTTCCAGTAACAATTTGTCTAGATTAGTATTGTCTCTAAAGCTTTTTGACGTGCTATTTTTAACCCTCCTGCTGTGTTCGGGTTGAATTGGACCGATTTACAAGTTTTCTCTCTGAAAAATGTAGTTAATTTCATCTGATTGTCATAAGGTTCCATTACTTTTTCCACACAGGGCATCTGAACAAACAAAATACATTTTTATGATTTTCATTACATTTTGGGTGTTTTATTTACCGTTTGTACAGCTGTAGTGTTCCCAGTCAAAAATGACCGGTTATTAGAAATGAATGGGTGAGACGACAATTAGTGTATAAAAATGACCGGTTATTAGAAATGAATGGGTGAGACGACAATTAGTGTATAAAAATGACCGGTTATTAGAAATGAATGGGTGAGACGACAATTAGTGTATAAAAATGACCGGTCATTAGAAATGAATGGGTGAGACGACAATTAGTGTATAAAAATGACCGGTCATTAGAAATGAATGGGTGAGACGACAATTAGTGTATAAAAATGACCGGTCATTAGAAATGACTGGGTGAGACGACAATTAGTGTATAAAAATGACCGGTCATTAGAAATGAATGGGTGAGATGAAATTAGACCGGTCATTAGAAATGACTGGGTGAGACGACAATTAGTGTATAAAAATGACGGTCGGTCACCGGTCATTAGAAATGAATAGAAATGATGACAATTAGTGTATAAAAATGGGAAATGAAGGTGAGATGACAATTAGTGTATAAAAATGACCGGTCATTAGAAATGAATGGGTGAGACGACAATTAGTGTATAAAAATGACCGGTAATTAGAAATGGTGAGATGACAATTAGTGTATAAAAATGACCGGTCATTAGAAATGAATGGGTGAGATGACAATTAGTGTATAAAAATGACCGGTCATTAGAAATTGGGTGAGACGACAATTAGTGTATAAAAATGGGTCATTAGAAATGAATGGGTGAGATGACAATTAGTGTATAAAAATGACCGGTCATTAGAAATGAATGAGGTGAGATGAATGGGTGAGAATTAGAAATGTATTAGTGTATAAAATGACCGGTCATTAATGATGAGACCGGTCATTAGAAATGAATGGGTGAGATGACAATTAGTGTATAAAAATGACCGGTCATTAGAAATGAATGGGTGAGACGACAATTAGTGTATAAAAATGACCGGTAATTAGAAATGACTGGGTGAGACGACGATTAGTGTATAAAAATGACCGGTCATTAGAAATGACTGGATGAGACGACAATTAGTGTATAAAAATGACCGGTCATTAGAAATGAATGGGTGAGATGACAATTAGTGTATAAAAATGACCGGTCATTAGAAATGAATGGGTGAGACGACAATTAGTGTATAAAAATGAGTTCAGGCACATGCCTTTTCATCAGATGGACACACTTCCTCTCCCAGACCCCCACATGCATGTGTGTTTGAGCACACACACACACACACACACCTCACTCGCCTTCTTGGCTTCCATGAAACACCCACGGGAACCTTTCCACCAATATAATCTTTCCCCCACGCGAACCACACCTGTTGGCATTCTCAAAAACAATCGCAACATTGTTTCAATAATATATAGAACTTTTCTCGCAGCTCTGGTATACAAAGCTTTTTTGAGTCCTTGCTCACAATTAATTCTGTGGCAGCACAATGACCAACAGATATTCTGTATGTGAGGCTCTTGGTCATATCTTTGATCATAACGCTGGTGAGGAAGAGAGAGTCCTTGTTAAACTTTGACACAAAGTAGTCTGTGATAAATAGCACAATACGTTTCATCTGAGTATTTGTTATAGTAAAAATAATCCATACATTTTTAACTCAAAAATGAGTTGTATGAGCTCAGGTCAATGAGGCCTACAGGCCATAAATAGCATATAGAAGTTCAAAACTTGTTGATAAACTTAAGTTGATTAAAAAAATCTAACACAACATTAAGTGATAATATATGTATTATTATGGATTTATAATCAGCTATAATGGGGTGGTCATTTTGGACCAGGAACACAGAATTAATTAACATGAAACGAACACAACAGGAGGGTTAATCATTAAACCCATCTCTAAACATAGTCTGTCTTTGTGGTATTGGGTAAAAAGAGTCATATTATTATTTGCACCTACTTATACTGTATACATTCACCTACAAAATTAATGGCAACCTTGATAAAGATGAACAAAAAATACTCTATAATATAAATACAAATACTGAACTATATCGTATGTTCAAAACAATGGGGATTTTTTTTAAGCTAAAATAATTGATCTAAGAAAGAGAAGAAATAAAAACAATTCTCAAAAAGGTGGGTGTAAAAAAATGACTGGCACCCCTTAAGATTCTTTGAAATAAAATCAAACAAAATTAAATCCGCATTAACATTGTACTTTTTTTGTTCATCTTAGCTTAAGGAACTGCATTGTGGCCTTCAAAACGTATTGTTTCCAAAAATGTGGTCAAATCAATTCATCATCCAGAACCATGGGGAAAGGCAAATAACTCACAAACGAAAAGAGACAAATAGTTTTTGAACTCCATAAATCAGGCAGTGGGTGCAAACAAATATCAACAACTATAAATATACCACTTACCACTATTAGGGTAATAATTCAAGTGGCACTCCATTCTCATTTTCACCTAATTTAACACCTGATTTACACACCTCTCAATATGTTGTCCAGTTATGTCATATTATAGTGCAGGTAGGGGGGTGGGCCTTCCCTCTTTTTTTCTCTATATCTCCTCTATTGGATGCCCTACTCCTTGATATTTGCAGTTGTGTCTAAAATACACAATTTTGCTCAAAACCTTTTTTTGTGTGTACTTCGCTTTTCAACAGTAAAAGTTCAAACATCTCTAAGAAGATTAAAGCCACTGGAACATGGTTCCATGCCGATAAGCTATTTCGAAGGGTTGCCAGAAAAAAATACTTTATTGCGCATCCAACAAATGTAAACGCCTGGGCCTCATTTATCTATCATACTTAGGCACAAATCTGTGCGTAAACCATGTGTGGGATCATTTCCACACAAAGGGTGAGATTTATCAATATGAACGTTTTCTTGAGTGTGCTTAAATTTACTTACAGCCGTGTGTACACACAGTACCAAATGGTGGAATAAGGGAACTGCTTGTCAAGCATAGAAAGGGCTTGTAAAACTTTGTTTGGTGTCTCTATCTTGAATGGTTCAAGAGTTATTGTTGTTGAGTTATTTTATATGATTAGACCGAAATATGCAATCAGAAGAGATCGGGTGAAATAAGAAACAAGTGAATGGAGACAGCTTCACTATATCCAATCAGAGCAGCAGGATCAACGTCATTTTTAGGGCCTTCCTCTGACACCGCCTGGAATAGAGGTCCTGGAGAGCAGGAAGCTTTGCTCTAGTAATGTACTGGGCCGTACGCACTACCCTCTGTAGTGCCTTGTGGTCGTAGGCCGAGCAGTTGCCAAACCAGGCAGTGATGCAACCAATCAGGAGGCTCTCGATGGTGCAGCTGTAGAACCTTTTGAGGATCTGAGGACCCATGCCAAATCTTTTCAGTCTCCTGAGGGGGAATAGGTTTTGTCGTACTTTCTTCACGACTGTCTTGGTGTGCTTGGACCCTGTTTGTTTGTTGGTTCGTTTGTTCGTTTGTTGGTGCCAGGACACCAAGGAACTTGAAGCTCTCAACCTGCTCCGATACAGCCCCGTTGATGAGAATGGGGGCGTGCTCGGGTCCTCTTTTTCCTGTAGTCCACAATCATCTCCTTTGTCTTGGTCACGTTGAGGGAGAGGTTTTTGTCCTGGCACCACACGGCCAGGTCTCTTCCCTATAGGCTGTGTCGTCGTTGTCGGTGATCAGTCCTACCACTGTTGTGTCATCGGCAAACTTAATGATGGTGTTGGAGTCATGCTTGGCCGTGCAGTAATGAGTGAACAGGGAGTACATAAGGGGACTGAGCACGCATCCCTGAGGGCGGATGTGTTGTTACCTACCCTTACCACTTGGGGGCAGCCTGTCAGAAAGTCCAGGATCCAGTTGTAGAGGGAGGTGTTTAGTCCCAGGGCCCTTAGCTTATTGATTGAGGGCACTATCAATTTGGAGATGACTAACTTGAGGCTGTAGGAAATGTGCATTTTTAAACACAAATCCATTCATTTACAATTATGTAAGCCACATTAATAACTTTATTTGTGTAGCGCTTTTCAATACAAGTAACACAGTGCTTCACATCATAAAATAATACAATTAAATAAAAGTACTGAATGTTAGCTTTAATTTGAGGGTATTTTCATCCATATCGGGTTAACCGCTTAGAAATTACAGCACTTTTTGCACATAGTCCACCCATTTTAGGGGACCAAACATATTGGGACAAATTCACTTACAGTATATGTGTATTCAAGTAGTAAAAAGTATTTGGTCCCCTATTACTTCTAAACACTTCTAACATTCATGTGGATGCTACCATGAGTGCGAAAGTTACAGACGCACAAATATCATACTCCCCAAGACATGCTAATCTCTCCCTATTACAATAACAGGGGAGGTTAGCATTTTGTGGGGTATAATATTTGTGCCTCTAACTTTTTCACTCATCATTATTCAATATTCATTCAGGATTACCTGTAATCATGGTACAGTAGCATCCACATTAATGTAGAAGTGTTTAGAAACATATTCTCCAAAATGACACTACATTATTTACCATTAATTTCTATTGGGCACAAAACAATCTGAAACACAACCAAAATAAACTGCAAATGCATCCAACACGTTTGTAGTCACAAGCTTGACGTAATCATTTGGTGCTAGGAATAGGGGACCAAATACAAAATATTGCCTACTTTATTACACATAGGAGAATTTGCTCCGATAAGTTGTCCCCTAAAATGTGGGGACTATGTACAAAAAGTTATGTAATGGGTCAAAGTCAAAGAAGACACAATGGTTTCTGTCCGTAGGTTTTACATTGATGGACAAATCTGGGTTCTAGCAAGGTCAGGGCCAAATAAAACAACCTTGGATTTCTTATCATTGAGTTGGAATAACAATTCAGACACCCAACATTTGATGTCAGCAAGACACTTATGGGGGGTTGTTAAACCAAATCCCCTTCTCTGAGCATTTGTATTAGTATAAAATAATATATTTAATTGGGAGATGACTGTATATGACATGAGGCTATAGAAAACCTGCATATTGAAACACAAATAATTTATTTACAGTATGCTACTTTACCACTGAGCATAATTCTCAACATTAGAGGACAACCGATTAATTGACTTGGCCGACTAATTCGGGCCGATTTCAAGTTTTCATAACAATCAGTAATCCGCCTTTTTGGACGCCAATAATGGCGACTGAGTGGCAGGCTGACCACCTGTTACGTGAGTGCAGCATCAGAAGGACCTTGTGGCTGCAAGGAGCCAATGTAAGTTGCTAGCTAGCATTAAACTTATCTTATAAAAAACTAGCAATCTTCACATCATCACTAGTTAACTACACATGTTTGATGATATTACTAGGTTAAATAGCTTGTTCTGCGTTGCATATAATCAATGCGGTGCCTGAATCACAGCCTACTTCAACTTGATGATTTAACAAAAGTGCATTCGTGAAAAAAATTATGTACCTAACCATAAACATCAATGCCTTTCTTAAAATAAATATACAAGTATATGTTTTTAAACCTGCATATGTAGTTCAAAGAAATTAATGTTAGCAGGCAATATTAACTAGGGAAATTGTATCACTTCTCTTGCGTTCAGTGCAAGCAGAGTCAGGGTATAAGCAACAGTTTGGGCCGCCTGGCTTGTTGCGAATAAAGGCCATTTATTCCTAACAAGGACCGTAATTAATTTGCCAGAATTGTACATAATTATGACATAACATTGAAGGTTGTGCAATGTAACAGCAATATTTAGACTTAGGGTTGCCACCCGTTCGGTAAAATACGGAACGGTTCCGTATTTCACTGAAAGAATAAACGTTTTGTTTTCGAAATTATAGTTTCCGGATTTTACCATATTATTTATTATATTATAATTAAGTATATGATTTGATATTTGATAGAGTAGACTGACTGAGCGGTGGTAGGCAGCAGCAGGCTCGTAAGAATTCATTCAAACAGCAGCTCTTAGCAATGCTGGGATGCACAGCTCTGTTTATGACTTCAAGGCTATCAACTCCCGAGATTAGGCTGGCAATACGAAAGTGCCTATAAGAACATCCAATAGTCAAAGGTATATGAAATACAAATGGTATAGAGAGAAATAGTCCTATAATTCCTATAATAACTACAACCTAAAACTTCTTAACTGGGAATATTGAAGACTCATTTTAAAAGGAACCATCAGCTTTCATATGTTCTCATGTTCTGAGCAAGGAACTTAAACATTAGCTTTTTTACATGGCACATATTGCACTTTTACTTTCTTATCCAACACAATGTTTTTGCATTATTTAAACCAAATTGAACATGTTTCATTATTTATTTGAGACTAAATTGATTTTATTTATGTATTATATTAAGTTAAAATAAAAGTGTTCATTGTTCATTCAGTATTGTTGTAATTGTCATTTATTACAAATATATATATAAACATCGGCCGATTAATCGGCAGCATTTTTTGGGGGGGGGTCCCTCCAATAATCGGTATCGGCATTGAAAAATCATAATCGGTCGACCTCTACTCAACATACATATTCCTTTTCTAGACAAGATAACTCAAGACATCCAGAAATACATATTTCATTTTATTTCCAACTCCATCCTCTTTTTTTTTCTCCTCCATTTTTGTTTCACTAGTTTTAACAAAAAAGAATCCACCTTAATCAAATGAACAGTCATTGACTTAGAATCATGTTATGGGCGAAGATACCACAATGTGATCCGTCATTAAATCCATCATAGAAAATACAAAAATATTTGCTGTATTGTATGCTGTAGAAAGGTTTTAATGTAATTTGGTAGTGATAAGCGAATTTCCACACTGGTGCAATGCCAGTGAAGTGTTAAGCCCATTAAAATAAATACTAAACACAAGGGTGTGAGCAGCTGTCAGCAGGCATGGGTCAGTAGTTTACACGAGACATGGACACAGGCCAATTTCAGCACACTGGGTCCCCGAGTCCCAGGCAAGCATAAACCCACCAAGCACAACAGTCCCCCCCATTTGAAACACTACAATAGACACAGAGAAATGTAACAAATGGTTAAACGGTCATCGATCATACTGGTCAGGTAAACTTGATGAGCAGAGTTAAAGGGTCACTGTCCCTCTTGGTGACAAAAGCCTGTAAGCGTTCCTGTGGGCGTAAGAACCTGGACCATTTTAAAGAAATTCTCAATGAGTGCCCGGTTGTTCTTATTCTTCCTATAGCATTGTGACATTTGTTGCTCAGCACCCCATTGATGTTGCCAGAGTTGCCCTTGCGGCCAAATAGGAGAAAGAGGGAGTAGCAGTCATTACTGATGGAGGTGCAAAAATACACCTTCCTCTCTGCCTTGTTCCTATTAGCAGACTCCGTCTTGGCCATCTTGCATGGATTCAGTATATATCTCCGGGGGGTAAGTCCTCTGCCGTCCCTCCCCCCTCTCAGTCAGGTGCAGGATCTGCACGGCAATCTAGATGCAGGGGTTCTTGGGGGGCCTCTCCAGCACAGCCCACGCCCAGTCAGCACCCAGAAAGATGCGCTGCTGCTTTGTCATTGTGGTGCAGTTGGAGGAGTCGGTCATGTGGAGGTGGCTGCTCTGGGTAATATAGGTTATTAGGAAGATCTCGTTGAGGGCTTTGGGGCTGGAACATGTCCTCTGGGTCGAGGGAAACAGGAGGTACTCCTGGGTCCTGGCGGCAGCTATCCCCACACAGTATTTGGATAGAGGGACAAAATTGTTGGGCTTGTTAAGGATTCACTGGGTATGTCTGGGGCTAGTGGCTTGCTCTCTCTCCTCCCACACAGGGTAGAGAAATTGAAGTTCATGTTGGGAATGGTCATGGTCGAGGCTGGTGGTTTCTCCCACCAGTTTGAGATTACCTTGGGCTGGTTGTTTGCTCTCTATCTTCCCCATGTCTACAGGATTAGGTCAGAGGGTGGTTTCCCTTATGACCTGAACATATGATAACAACAGTATAGTTTATTGTTGTAGAAATGATAACTTAGATGAAAAAAAGTGACATAGGTTATACTTCTGTAATAACTTGGATTGAAGTTACATAAGGGTACTCAACCCTAATGGAACACTCAACCCTAAAAATACTTTAGTTAAACTATGTTTGCTCTAGAATGGTGAAAAGAATGATAAAAATAAGTCAATTAAAACTCACCAGTATGGGTCTGCCTTTGATGTTTGGAACAGCTCCAGCACCTCTCTCCTCTCTGAAACCCTAGTGAGATATTGTGATGTGCTGGGTTGATGCAGATTAACCTGCAATAGGATCCTCATACTGTACAGGTTATACCTGGGCATGGACACTTCACTGGGCTACCTACCTCCCAGGGAGCAGGCCTCCCTTAGTATTTCTTCTGTTACAGAAGCGATCCTCCATTCTGGTGACTGTTAAAGGGACTTACTTAAAGGACTACATCTGCCTATTCAATTATATGCGAATTATGTGTTGAAACATAGAAAAAACTGTTTCTTATTGGTCATATTCAAATGAGCTGTATTAAGTGTTGGTGTGTTTGTTTGCAGTATTTCTTAGTGCTTTGTTTGCATCATGGATGTGTCCAGGTAATGGGTTGTTCCACGAAATGAGTCCCCTTTGCATCATTTTGATATTTGAAGAAGAAATTGTGCATAAATATGGAATTTTAAAAGACTCTTAAATTAAATGAAGTGCCCGTTAATATAGACCACATTGATAATTCAATGCATCTGGTTTTAAATATGCCTAAAGACTTGCTAAAGTGCCAAAATTCTGCATTTTGAGATGTACCTCTGTGATTTTAACCCACTTAACCCCAACATTTCTTCAAGTTTTCACCTTCATTGAAAGCCCTAGTTATTCTGTTGTCAAGTCATTTCTGAATATTATTATTTAAATTCATGAAATTTGTGATTTATTTTAAGGTAAAAAAAATAAAGAAAGAAATGTCCCTCATTTTAAGGTCAATCCTGTTACATGAACTGAACTCTCGTTGTAATATGGTGAAACTATTCCTTTTGGAACATAAAAAAAAGGAGAAACATTGAACATCTTATAGTCAAATCATAGTGTAAAAGCAGGAGAGCTGATTCTACCCTTGTAGGTCGAGCATGGCACGTCAACCCTGTCACCCACTGATAGACAGGCTAGAATTTTTTAAAACATTTTCCTTTGTTTTAATCTTGCATTCATTTGACCCTCCCTGTTGCACAAAACAAGCCTCCATTCCCCCTCGCACAAGAGGATTTATGGCTGATTTAAGATGAAATCGTCAACCCTGTTACAATAAACCTGGTTACTTTACTTGCCACTCAATAGGCATGTTTTTCATTTAACCTCTTGAGATGGGGAAACATGTTTTTTTATTAAGTTGAACAAGTGCTCTTCATGATAGAAAGTTAAAATTAGGTTAAATATATATATTTTTAAACCAAATTAAACTACCCAAAAGAGACTAATTTAGTGGAACGACCCTAATCTAAAAAAAACATGCAAAAAAGTTGTCAAATAGTACAAAATAATACAGTGTGTGCAATCTTACAGGCTAGGCTTCTAGGGGAAAAAGCATGTCCTAAAAGCTCAAGTGGCATGTTGTAGGCCTATACCTTTCACCAAAAATATAAAACACATGCTATTTACTCTAGTTTGGGGAAGCGCTACACACCAATGACGCATGTAAAACAGAATTCCTTCACCGGTCATTGTGTTTGTGCCACTAATACAGAAGTAGTATTCATTATAGTCCTGTATTATGATGAGGTAAGGGGTATGGCCAGTTGAGATTGCTGGTAAAGCCTTCTGCATTGAGGTTAGGTTGAGGTATGAGGCAGATAGAGGTTTCCCTTGGTTGATTGGCTGCGTTAATTAGTGTGGCCAGCGTAGCGTCCTCTCAGACTAGTGCTGTTTGAGCCCGTCTCATCTCCTTCAGAACTTCGTCTCGGCTTAGCAAATACTGAAAGCAAGAAGGGCCAGGGGCTGGGGTTAGCAGGAAGCATTATTCTGCAATGTTTGTCAGTTAAAGGCTTTAGAGTAATGTCCCTAACTTTAAAATCTACTTGTCGAAACCGCTTTATTCAGTTGAAACCTCCACTGTCAGGAAATATAAGAACAACATAGCACTGTAGCATTGAGGAGAAATACAAAACATAATAGCCAGTGGCGTAGCGCAGTTTTGCGAGGCACCACCTGCAAAGTCTGAGCAAGGCACCCCTTGGGGGGGAGGGGCAGCTAACTTCCTGAAATTCTACCACGGGGCAGGGAGGAGTATTTGCAATACCTCCAGGAGGATCCCAGAGCTTGTGGGCGCTGCGGGGGTGCATCCTACACCAGTGTTAACAGCGTAACAGAAAATACTTTGTTAACTGGTTAGTTTATTAATTATTTACAGTACTGTCAACAAGCTTGTTGAATGAGACGGATTGAGGAACTACTTACTGTAAGTTGGTTTATTCCCTCAGAAAGAGCTTCTATCTGCAGTACGGTCCCCTCTGTCACCGCCATCTGCAAAGTCAAACACAACACCTAGTTCTGGGGCTACTGTACTACTGACAGGCTAGGACATCAATGACATACAGGTAACTGCCAAAATAATGGATACAAAGTATATTGAAAGCAGGTGCTTCCACACAGCTGTGGTTCCTGAGTTTATTAAGCAATTAACAATCCATCATGCTTATGATAATGTATTAAAAGTATTGTGTCTACCATAGCTATGCCCCCATAGGATGACAATGCCCCAATCCATAGGGCACGAGTGGTCACTAAATGGTTTGATGAGCAGGAAAACAATGTAAGCCATATGACATGGCCGTCTCAGTCAACCCAATTGAACACTTATGGGAGATTCTGGAGCGGTGCCTGAGACACCATTTTCCACCACCATCAACAAAACACCAAATTATAGAATTTCTCATGGAAGAATGACGTTATATCCCTCCATTAGAGTTCCAGACACGTATGTAATCTATTACAAGGTGCATTGACAAGGTGCTGTTCTGGCTCGTGGTGGTCCGACGCCGTATTAAGACACTTTATGTTGGTGTTTCCTTTATTTTGGCAGTTACACTCTGTTACTTCCATGCATGATGGGATGGGAGGGTAGAAGGATCTACTGTAGGTGCTGAGCAAGCACCACTGTTCAAGTCATAGGTCACGTTCCAGGCCGACTACATTGCAGTCGTTGCATTGCATAAACCAATGATTTATGGCAGGTGTCTGCAGTGAAGTCAGCCTGGAACATGGTCATTATGGATTTATGATAAAGATGTACCTGCGGATGGTTGAGCCCTTCCCCCCAAGGTGCATGATGGGATAGTCCTGTTCCAACATGCACTCCTCCATCTTGCATACAATGGGCCAATCATGATGATCAGAAGCATTGATGAGGGCTAGTTAGTGAATGATACTGGTTAATTAATGATGCATTCTGATGTCCCTGTACCGTGCAACGCAATTCCTTAGTGTATCTTTGATTCAAGTTCTTAAAACTGTAAATATTGATAATGTACTGAGATGACGTCAACATAAAACCGAGACAAGACAACTTTCTCCTCTAATATGAGCAGCACATTTTGTACAAAGATTGCATGTATTAAATAGGTTATCAGGAAGAATTCCACTCCTTTATCACACTTATGATTTTTATTGACGGATTTGGATAGTACTATTTACAATTAATGACAACAAGAGCGCTTCCTTGATTGAAGCGTAATCTTTAACTATAAAAATATTATAACAGTCACATTTGTAAAGAACAGTGCATGATACTCACAATCTGGATTCCGTCAAAATGTACACAGCTACACAATCTCATTGTACTTTCCATTGTACTTCTTTCAATTTACCAACATAAATATATACCTCCATATGCAAATATTGCACAAGTTCATTCCACAACTGTCTGACAAACAAGCAACATTGCTTTCTACTGGTTAGAAAAACATTTTTTAAACAATGGATCAATACCATTAGGTGAATCTCAAATATGTGTGTTAAAAGGATCAATAAAATGATGCACAATGTTGTTTATGTCAGTGGTATAATCTTAGTGCATTAAAGGGCTGATGTGATAATATCAGAAGCGTCATATTTACTAAACTTCAATTTTAAGCACACATTGTATAGTAATTATTTATAAAAAATATCTCTAAGCAGTATTTTGCAGAGGGGGCACACTGACTGGTCCAGGCAAAGAGTACCCCCCTCCCCCAAGTAAGTGGTTACTTCCAAGGTGCACCCTGGAGAGCAAAGATATGCTAGGACACACACAGCGTTTGATTTTGATTTTAGATGTTGGTGATGGACTGGCAGGAAGTAGGTTTGTAAATTAATTTGATCAAGCTATGTAGCCAATTGATTCATTCTTAATAATGAATAAATAAAACTAAAATGTCTTGTTGTTTCCCTGCATTACTAGCCAATTTACAATTTTATGAAGTTGGTTCCCGGTCTCCCAACCTCATAACAATCAATCAAGCCATTTCGGGCTGTCAATCAAGTTAGAGTAGCTTGTCCAACTATCTTAGATGCCATGCCTGCTGGCAAGGTTGCCAAATTTTGGAAATGCAAGCAATTACTAAATGTACTGAATAAGACTCAAATTCCCTCAGTCTTTTACCCAGATTTATGCACAGAAGCACATTTAATTTCTTTTTAAAAAAGAAGCGCCAGTCAGGAGGATACTGACAGCTCATGAGGTATGCTTAGATATGCAGAAAAAGACTTGTTAAATGTAATCTGGCACCTTATAATAATATCATGATATTTGTGTTGTAATTAGGATGCCATGATATGTTCCTGTATTGATGATGTGTGTTATGATCCCACGTGCTGTGTTGTAATTTGGAAATAACATCCTAGGCATGTTAGTGCAATATATTGAGATGTGGGATTTACAACAGTCAGAATGACACCCTCATTCAAATGACAATTGAACAGGTAAAGAGGTATATTTAGATAACCGATGCAGAAAAACTGTCTTTTTCTTTTAACATTGAATTAGGTATAATGATTATGGCTCTAGATGCCAGGAAAAAGCTGTTTCAGGTGTTTGAAAATTGCAAAATTCTTCAACTTCCAGGAGGACACCACCCGTACATCTTTACATACTTTGTGCCACCTCTAAAATAATGGTACATGACACCTCTGGCTGATATATCACAGCTGAACACTAGGCTTGTAGATCCACAGAGAACATAGGAGGGTTTTTCACTAATAGGTATTTTGACCAATAAACCCAGCTCTGAAAAATATCTGCTGTGATTGGTCAAAAGACCGATTAGTGGAAGAAAGATCAGAATTGGGCTTCCTGTGTAAAAACAGCCTAAGTATCCAGAAGCAGCTCATGCCCCAGGCTAGGTTTGGTTGTTGGGTGTTAGATGATGGCACGTGAGGGGTGTGGAGGTGGGTGTGCTGGAGTGGGTTTTGGGTAGCGTTGGATGGGCATGGCAGGAAGAGGTGGGGTTATTGGCTGCAAGCTGAGTAGTGATGGGTAGGTAGATACAGTAGTGTGACATCATCAGCTGTATAGCCCCACCTGCTCTCGTCTGTCTGGGTCTCTGTCCAGGATTGGGCTGAGGCCCCTAAAGCCGGAGTAGGGCCGGTGGGCCCCGTTCACCACCGCCTGGAGCTGAGCCTGGGCCTGGGCCGCCTCCAGGGGGCAGATGTAGTCAGTCGAGTCGTCACATCTCTTCTTCCTCAGGTGGCCGAAGTTTGAGAAGCCCAACTTCTTTGGCTGAATGGGAGGACATGCTTTATGAACAGACTGAGAGAAAGCTGTGTATCATTTCTATTCTGTCCCTTTAACCATAATCAGTGAAAATATTTCTAAACAGCGTACAAATGGACAGTGCTGTTTAAAAATGGTTCCTATAAGCCTAATTGTGCTGACTAAGTGCATTATGCTATCGCATTGTCTACTAGCCTTTAAAAAATGGTGGGTGTTAGAGATACGTGGCGCTACAAAAGCTTGCTGCCCGAAAAGCTGCTTGGAGCAGCCCTGGTCTTAGAGCTTAGCCAGGTCTGAGGGGTCACACTAAGGATTAAGGTGCCTGCCTCCTGAAAGAGATAGGGGAAAGGGAGGGGATAGGGAGAGGAAGATAGAAAGAGGAGACAGTGAGAGAGGAGGATGAGAGAGTAAGAAAAGGAGATTGAGAGAGGAGGGCGGGAGAAAGAAACAACAAAAACGAGGGCTCCTAACAGGGTGGTGGTTCAGCCCTTGGCGTTACTACAGTACAGTACTGTCATCTCTTACCCTGACTTTGGCTGTGGTGCTGAGGGGAGTGTAGCCAGACGACTCCATGAACTCCCTCTTCTCCTGCTGAGCCTGGGAGCCCACCAGCACATTGAAGTTGGTGGCCAGGTGGCGTCGCAGCAGGGTCTTCTGAGGGGGTATGTTGAGCAGCATGGCCAGGGTGTCTGAGTTAAAACGAGGCTCCAGAATCTGGGGGGGTCATTAGAGAAGATTCAGAGGAAGATACAGGGTGGTTGACATTTATTGTCATGAATCTCATGAATCATGCCCTGGAAGCAGAACTGAGCGATGTTAATAGTTTGCCTCATGTCAGTTTATGTGAAAAAACAAGCAAAGTTTTCAGACACCTTGACTTTTTCCGCATTTTGTTAGGTTACAGCCTTATTCTAAAATTGATTAAATTGTTTTTTTTTCTCATCAATATACACACGGTACCCCATAATGACAAAGTAAAAACCTGTTTACACAAGTATTCAGACCCTTTACTCAGTACTTTGTTGAAGCACCTTTGGCAGCGATTACAGCCTCGAGTTTCTCCAATTCTTCTCTGCAGATCCTCTCAAGCTCTGTCGGATTGAATGCGGAGTGTTGCTGCACAGCTATTTTCAGGTCTCTCCAGAGATGTTTGATCAGATTCAAGTCTGGGCCACTCAACGACATTCAGAGACTTGTCCCGAAGCCACTCCTGCATTGTCTTGGCTGTGTGCTCAGGGTCGTTGTCCTGTTGGAAGGTGAACCTTCGCCCCAGTCTGATGTCCTGAGCGCTCTGGAACAGGTTTTCGTCAAGGATCTCTCTGTACTTTTCTCCATTCATCTTTCCCTTGATCTTGACTAGTCTCCCAGTCCCTGCTGCTGAAAAACATCCCCACAGCATGATGCTGCCACCATCATGCTTTACCGTAGGGATGGTGCCAGGTTTCCTCCAGACGTGACGCTTGGCATTCAGGCCAAAGAGTTCAATCTTGGTTTCCTCAGACCTGAGAATCTTGTTTCTCATGGTCTGTGAGTCTTTAGGTGGCTTTTTGGCAAACTTCAAGGGGGCTGTCCTGTGGCTTTTACTGATGAGAGGTTTCCGTCTGGCCACTCTACCATAAAGGCCCGATTGGTGGAATGCTGCAGAGATGGTTGTCCTTCTGGAAGGTTCTCCCACCTCAACAGAGGAACTCTAGAGCTCTGTCAGAGTGACCATGGGGTTCTTGGTCACCTACCTGACCAAGGTCCTTCTCCCCCGATTGCTCAGTATGGCTGGGCGGCCAGCTCTTGTAAGAGTCTTAGTGGTTCCAAAATTCTTCCATTTAAGCATGATAGAGGCCACTGTGTTCTTGGGGACCTTCAATGCTGTAGATTGCGCCTTGACACAATCCTGTCTCGGAGCTCTATGGACAATTCCTTCGACATTTACATTTACATTTAAGTCATTTAGCAGACGCTCTTATCCAGAGCGACTTACAAATTGACCTCATGGCTTGGTTTTTGCTCGGACATGCACTGTGGGACCTTATATAGACAGGTGTGTGCCTTTACACATCATGTCCAATCATTTAAATTGACCACAGGTGGACTCCAATCAAGATGTAGATACATCTCAAGGATGATCAATGGAAACAGGATGCACCTGAGCTCAATTTGAGGGTCTGAATACTTATTTACTTAAGTTATTTCTGTTTTTTATTTTTCATACATTTGCAAATATTTCTAACAACTTTTTCATTATGGGGTATTGTGTGCTGATTGATGAGGATTTTTATTTATTTAATACATTTTAGAAGGATTAAAGGGGCCTGAATACTTTCCGAATGCACTGTATAGTGTAGAGCAGGGGTGTCATACTCATTCCACGGAGGGCCTGGTTTTTCCTTTCAATTAAGTCAGAGACAACCAGGTGTGTGGAGTTCCTTACTAATTAGTGACCTTAATTCATCAATCAAGGACCAGGGAGGAGCGAAAACGCGCAGACACTCGGCCCTCAGTGGAATGAGTTTGACACGGCACCTGTATTATGGCTTAAGCACAGGAAGCATAGAAATAGAGGATATAGAATGGATCTACCACTTCTTAGACTTGCTATCGATGAGAATGACAGTTCTATAACTCACATTTTTATCTGAATTTGGTCAGGTTGCCCAAAATGTTACATATTGCAGCCTTAAGGTTAGGGTTAGGCATTAGGGTTAGCAGTGTGGTTAAGGTTAGGGTTATGGATAGGTTTAGGTTTAAAATCAGATTTTATGACTTTATGGCTGTGCCAGGTAGTGACCACTGCAGGGCTGCCTCCAAAACAAGATTTATGAGGAAAAATGCTAACCTGCAGGTGAATACAGGTAAATAAACAGAAAGTTGGGATGGAATGAATTGGAAAATGAAATGATTCAGTTAAAAATAAAAGTTTCTTTAGGGATAGTCTCTTAGGAATTGTATGTAACTATACATGTCCCATTATGGACATATTTGTCACTATAACGGCCTGACCTGAGCTGAAATGCAGTAGAAAGGTATAAGAAGGGGCTGATTCAATCATTGGGCCCTTGTACTTACGATAAGGCCCCCGTGCACCCCGCTGCCCCTCAGGTTGGGAGCGTACTCCGCCAAGTCCACCGAGCGAAGCCACTCCATCACCCTGTGGTTAGACCACTGAACCACCTCCGAGGGAGACGTCTTGTTCTAGTAGGTAATAACACGTCTTAGCAAACACAACTACACACGTGTGTAAATGGAAAAACTCCCACAAACGTGCACATGCACGTGTCTCACCTCATCTCCAGGCCTTCTCTTCAGGCAGTTGGGGTTGAACTTGTTGACGTGGAGGACGTGGATAGCACACTTCACACTGAGGTGATGGAGCTGACTGGTCACTTTCAGGAACAAGAGGTTGTTCTGAAGGAAGGGAATCAAATATGTTGTGCATGTTTTTTATTTATTTTTGTACTGGATTTAACTACACTACACAAAAAGGTGCTCCATAGGAGAACCCTTTGAAGAACCCTTTAAGGTTCCATGTTGAACATTTTCTCCAGAGGGTTCTACATGGAACCCAAAATGAGTTCTACCTGGAACTAAAAAGGGTTCTCTTTTGGAACCCTTTGTTCTGAGTGTAGGAAGTCCCTTGAGATCCCTCTTTTTCGAGGGAGATCTGAAAGCCTTATGAATTATATACAGTGGCTGAGACACAACAGTGAGGCAAAACCTACTAAGACTACGATGAAAACCGATGGATGTACTTACCACTGTCAAGTACTGAAGCATTCTGCCGTCTACCCTTCCCTGGTGAAACTGATCCTTGTACTGAGGTAAACCAATGTCATCAAGCCAACCTTTGAGGATAAACCACACAATAACCAATCATACTGGATCGAATACACAGAATATATAGCACCAAGTTTGCTGAATGTTGAGTGAATATGTTGATGGCCTCTACTGTGTCCTACATACGTGTGACCCAGATGTGGTCCAGTTCAGAGGATTTCTCTGTCAGTTTGGTGCTGAACGACTTCAGGGCCAACTGCAGCTTCTTTCTGTGCAGTGGATTCTTAATCCCCATCTCCTGATATCAAGATTCAAATGAATCCAGGTTATGAGCACACTATTTACTCCAAAGTGAGTGCTGCAAATGACAGTTTTAGTAACTGGATTTGGAGTCACTTGGCACACACTATTTCACAATTGTGATCAAGATTCAAACAAATGAGTTTGCCCTGCTAGTTTGAGAACAGCCTTCATATATATTGATATGACGTTTGCAACAACAACAAAAAGATAGCTGAAACATAGCTCCAAACTAGCTCAAAACAACAACAAAAACATAGCTGAAACATAGCTCCAAACTAGCTCAAAACAACAACAAAAACATAGCTGAAACATAGCTCCAAACTAGCTCAAAACAACAACAAAAACATAGCTGAAACATAGCTCCAAACTAGCTCAAAACAACAACAAAGGTCGAGCAACATGATGTGAAAGACGGAACAAAATGACGTCTTGAGAACCAGACAGGTAGAACTAAATGGTGATGAGAATGTTGCAATGACTAGACAGGTAGAATGATTGGAGGGGACGAGCTAAACATTGATTTGACAGCCATACTGATGGAGATTATACAGTGTGTTGTTAGAGGAACACCCAGCTAACACACAACGTTCCCGGAAGGATGTCCTTGCCTTATTTGACAAATAACTCTCCAACAGCGTTCTGGGAACCAAGATAAGGTAGCAGAGTCATTTGTGTGACTGTACAGTGTGTACCTTCTCTAAATCCTGTGGTGAGGCAGAGAGGAGAGTTTGCCCGCTGTCGGCCCAGTGTCGGGACAGAATCACATACTGGCCCAGCCCATACTCTTCCAGCCAGCAACACACCTGCTCCGGAGTCCACTTGGAGAAGGGCGTCTTCAGATCCCTGCAGGAGAGGACAGACAATTGATTGGATCATCAAGACTGGAATATTTTGGAATTCCTGCTCATCTAATTAATACATTGGCTTTTTTGGTATATTCTTGGTCACATGCACGTTTAAGATAATACACTGTATTTAATGTATTTTATGATAGTGTCCATCCCATACCGCACAGAGGTCAATGTCTCTCCGGCCCGGGCCAGGCGAGGGCCGGCGGTGGCTCTCAGTCCCCCCCTCTTAAACTCTCCAGGCTCAAGGTCCTCTCCCTGCAGGCTGCCAGACTGTGTCTTCCTTATCCTAAGGTAGAGGAGATAGAACACATCAGTACCTTTGCAAGGCCACCACCTCTACCCAGGATGACAAATATCAGATCGTTTTACATTTATACCAATAGTCTCTGAATAAATATCTCTAGAAAGATCTTCAGCAGTGTGCCCTTCGTGTGTGTGTGTGTGTGTGTCAGCTGTACAGGTACTCACTTTCCCCAGAGCTTCTTGATGCCCCGGTGGTTCTTCTTGTTCTCTGGAGAGACAGGGGACTGCTGTCCTGAGTCCACTCCAGACGACAGGGGAGACAAGTCTGACAGTGTGGACTCATCCAGTCTCTCCGACTTTCCTGTGAGAGCAGCATATGGAGTTTTAGTAAGTACTGGAATCTATTTAAAACTGTCTTCCTCATTTAAGTCATTGTTCTATTAATTCAAGTAAGTCATGCAACACTTCAAGGACACTGTATTCCTTCAATTCTTTAGGGTCTAAAGTTGAGGTATTATCCATGCAGGACCCACCCATAGCAAACAGATCATGCTTTCCGCAAGATCCTGCTGTGCCAAAGGTTATCCAAGCGAAAAGTGAAACAGGAAAGCATTAACATTGTTAGTGCGCTCCAGCATTTTCAGCAAAATTACACACAAAATGTAAATGTTGTCTTAATGGATGCCAATTAAAATCTTTGAAGACAAATTAGTTTTTCGCTTATCTATTAAACATGTTTAATACACTGAAATGAAATGATGGTCTGAGGCGAATGGGATGTCAAGTTGCATCTGTATTTGTTTACAGTGTATGGTTAAGCCAGATCAACCATGGTCTACCTCTGTGCACACAACCCTCGCCTCACGTGACGACGCCGAAGGAGCCCTGCTTTTGAGGTCAATGTGCACTTTGTGCACTGCAACACCGGTCACACATGCGAGACAAAAGAGCCAGGCATAATCGGAGATGCCTCTCTCTGACTCACTGAGGGTCTTACTCCTTCCAACACAGGCTGGAGTTATCAACTTTAAGTCACAACTTGAATCCATAGTGAAAACAGGGGCCTGGTGCTTTGACACGGGGCTTCTGTCTGTGAGTAGTAGTACTGTACCTAATGCTGGAGCACTGGCACTCCTGCAGCGGTCTTCAGCCATGATACAAGCAGAAAGCCACGCAGAGCAAAAGAAAAGAGAGGACAGCAGAAACAGTACAACAGCAAGTGGAAGATTAGTACAGAGTGAGCGAGAATTGAGGACAGCCACCCCATGCAAACCAACTACACCGTGAGAGAAGAGTGGAACAGTGCAGTTTTTGAAACAAACCATAGAAGTGTATTTATTCAATTTATAATATACATCCACGGGAAGGTTTTGTTGTTATTTGTTGTTTGAAACATTCCAGAAGGCTGTTTGATAAAAAAAAAAAAATGACAAGCAGCAGTGTTTTAAGATGTGACTTACTTAGGTGAAACTCACTGTCCTCGCTATCGTCAGGGGACAGCTGGTCTGGCGTAGAACACTGCTCTCGATCCCCATTCATGTCAGGTCGGGACAGCTTCCCTGGTAGGGTCTGATATCTGTTTATTTCAATGTGCTGATTCTGTAGAGAGGGGGGTGCATGGTTACAGGCAAGTCCCAAGTCTATCCAAATGGAATTAAATGGCATCTGTTGACATTAGATTTCAGTTGAAATGCTGCTAAATTACAGAACAGAATTTGAAAATCAGATTTATATTTTGTCCTTTCATGACCATATCATTGTTAATTCGATAGGACTGCCACTGGAGTCACAAGTGTTCAGGAGACAACAGACAAAAGGCCAATTTCAAAAGTCTTAGGGGCACCTAGAGTATGATCGCTACTACATTTGACAGTTTTGGCTGAACCTTTGGCTCTGTTCCGGTCAGATAGGATAACGTTAGCTTGTGAGAGATTAAGGGTTAGTGGTGGTGAGATCATGCAAGTAGAAAATACCTCTGAAACCGGTTCAACTGGTTGACCCACCACGACATGCTACAGGAAGGGGGAGCGTGCATGTAACGAAGAGAACACACACACTGTTAGTATAGTAATGTATCGGCATCATCAACTCAACAACAACAGTCTTAGAATACAAGCACAGTCCTGTTCAAAAGTTTGGAGTCACTTAGAAATGTCCTTGTATTGGAAAGAAAAGCACATTTTTTTGCCCATTCAAATAACGTCAAATTGATCAGAAATACAGTGTGGACATTGTTAATGTTGTAAATGACTATTGTATCTTGAAACTGTGGATTTTTTATGGAATATCTACATAGGCGTACATAGGCCCATTATCAGCAACCATCACTCCTGTGTTCCAATGAAACGTTGTGTTAGCTATTCCAAGTTTATCATTTTAAAAGGCTAATTGATCATTAGAAAACCTTTTTGCAATTATGTTAGCACAGCTGAAAACTGTTGTCCTGATTAAAGAAGCAATACAACTGGCCTTCTTTAGACTAGTTGAGTATTTGCAGCATCAGATTTTGTGGGTTCGATTACAGGCTCAAAATGGCCAGAAACAAAGTACTTTCTTCTGAAACTCGTCAGTTTATTCTTGTTCTGAGAAATGAAGGCTATTCCATGCGCGAAATTGCCAAGAAACTGAAGATCTCGTACAATGCTGTGTACTACTCCCTTCACAGAACAGAAGGCCTAGAAGGCCAGCATCCAGGAGTCGCCTCTTCACTGTTGATGTTGAGACTGGAGTTTTGCGGGTACTATTTAATGAAGCTCAAACTAGACACTCTAATGTACTTGTCCTTCTACTTCTGGGTTGGAGCGAGCGGTCGCATCCGCACTTCGGTCCGCAGGTAGTATAACTTTTCATTACATTTCATTACATTTCATTATAGTACAACGGTTTGATTTGTCTAATCTTAGCTATTTCTTCTTAGCTAGCTACATAGCCGTCTTTGTATCAAAGATAATTGCGTAATTATCGTATTTCGTCATCCTAACGTAGTCTACACTGCTATCTGCCCAGCAGCTAGCCATCTAGCAAACGTCCACCGTCTACCGAATAGCAGCACTGTAGAAACTATTACACTCAACTGAACGACTTGATTAGTGTAGTGTTCGCTAGCTACATAGTTGTCTTTGCTGTCTTCGTATCCAAGATAATTGTGTAGTTTAGAGTGTGTAGTCTTAGAGTGATTATCTTAATTTACCGAGGTTAGCTAGCCAGCTATTTGTCGTCCTTAACGTAGGAGACACTGCTAGCTAGCCAACAGCTAGCCAACGTCTACCGAATAGAACTTCCGCACTCAACAACCCGGTCGCATTCCGCTTCGCTCCACAGGTAGTATCACATTTTCATTTCATTTCATTACAGCACAACGGTTTGATTTGTTTGATCGTAGCTAGCTACATAGCTAGCTACATAGCCGTCTTTGTATCAAAGATAATTGTGTAGTCTAGAGCGATTTTCTAGGTTAGCTAGCCAGCTATTGTTGTTCTTTTAACGCAACGTAACGTAATCAACACTGCTAGCTAGCCAGCTAGCCCCGAATAGCAGCACTGTAGAAACTATTACACTCAACGGAACGACTTGATTAGTGTAGTGTCAACAACGCAGCCACTGCCAGCTAGCCTACAAAGTCAACAACGCAGCCACTGCCAGCTAGCCTACTTCAGCAGTACTGTATCATTTTAATCATTTTAGTCAATAAGATTCTTGCTACGTAAGCTTAACTTTCTGAACATTCGAGACGTGTAGTCCACTTGTCATTCAATCTCCTTGCATTAGCGTAGCCTCTTCTGTAGCCTGTCAACTATGTGTCTGTCTATCCCTGTTCTCTCCTCTCTGCACAGACCATACAAACGCTCCACACCGCGTGGCCGCGCCACCTAATCTGGTGGTCCCAGCGCGCACGACCCACGTGGAGTTCCAGGTCTCCGGTAGCCTCTGGAACTGCCGATCTGCGGCCAACAAGGCAGAGTTCATCTCAGCCTATGCCTCCCTCCAGTCCCTCGACTTCTTGGCACTGACGAAAACATGGATCACCACAGATAACACTGCTACTCCTACTCCTCTCTCTTCGTCCGCCCACGTGTTCTCGCACACCCCGAGAGCTTCTGGTCAGCAGCGTGGTGGCACCGGGATCCTCATCTCTCCCAAGTGGTCATTCTCTCTTTCTCCCCTTACCCATCTGTCTATCGCCTCCTTTGAATTTCATGCTGTCACAGTTACCAGCCCTTTCAAGTTTAACATCCTTATCATTTATCGCCCTCCAGGTTCCCTCGGAGAGTTCATCAATGAGCTTGATGCCTTGATAAGCTCCTTTCCTGAGGACCGCTCACCTCTCAGTTCTGGGCGACTTTAACCTCCCCACGTCTACCTTCGATTCATTCCTCTCTGCCTCCTTCTTTCCACTCCTCTCCTCTTTTGACCTCACCCTCTCACCTTCCCCCTACTCACAAGGCAGGCAATACGCTCGACCTCATCTTTACTAGATGCTGCTCTTCCACTAACCTCATTGCAACTCCCCTCCAAGTCTCCGACCACTACCTTGTATCCTTTTCCCTCTCGCTCTCATCCAACACTTCCCACACTGCCCCTACTCGGATGGTATCGCGCCGTCCCAACCTTCGCTCTCTCTCCCCCGCTACTCTCTCCTCTTCCATCCTATCATCTCTTCCCTCTGCTCAAACCTTCTCCAACCTATCTCCTGATTCTTCCTCCTCAACCCTCCTCTCCTCCCTTTCTGCATCCTTTGACTCTCTATGTCCCCTATCTTCCAGGCCGGCTCGGTCCTCCCCTCCCGCTCCGTGGCTCGACGACTCATTGCGAGCTCACAGAACAGGGCTCCGGGCAGCCGAGCGGAAATGGAGGAAAACTCGCCTCCCTGCGGACCTGGCATCCTTTCACTCCCTCCTCTCTACATTTTCCTCCTCTGTCTCTGCTGCTAAAGCCACTTTCTACCACTCTAAATTCCAAGCATCTGCCTCTAACCCTAGGAAGCTCTTTGCCACCTTCTCCTCCCTCCTGAATCCTCCTCCCCTCCTCCTCCCCTCCCTCTCTGCAGATGACTTCGTCAACCATTTTGAAAAGAAGGTCGACGACATCCGATCCTCGTTTGCTAAGTCAAACGACACCGCTGGTTCTGCTCACACTGCCCTACCCTGTGCTCTGACCTCTTTCTCCCCTCTCTCTCCAGATGAAATCTTGCGTCTTGTGACGGCCGGCCGCCCAACAACCTGCCCGCTTGACCCTATCCCCTCCTCTCTTCTCCAGACCATTTACGGAGACCTTCTCCCTTACCTCACCTCGCTCATCAACTCATCCCTGACCGCTGGCTACGTCCCTTCTGTCTTCAAGAGAGCGAGAGTTGCACCCCTTCTGAAAAAACCTACACTCGATCCCTCCGATGTCAACAACTACAGACCAGTATCCCTTCTTTCTTTTCTCTCCAAAACTCTTGAACGTGCCGTCCTTGGCCAGCTCTCCCGCTATCTCTCTCAGAATGACCTTCTTGATCCAAATCAGTCAGGTTTCAAGACTAGTCATTCAACTGAGACTGCTCTTCTCTGCATCACGGAGGCGCTCCGCACTGCTAAAGCTCTCTCCTCTGCTCTCATCCTTCTAGACCTATCGGCTGCCTTCGATACTGTGAACCATCAGATCCTCCTCTCCACCCTCTCCGAGTTGGGCATCTCCGGCGCGGCCCACGCTTGGATTGCGTCCTACCTGACAGGTCGCTCCTACCAGGTGGCGTGGCGAGAATCTGTCTCCTCACCACGCGCTCTCACCACTGGTGTCCCCCAGGGCTCTGTTCTAGGCCCTCTCCTATTCTCGCTATACACCAAGTCACTTGGCTCTGTCATAACCTCACATGGTCTCTCCTATCATTGCTATGCAGACGACACACAATTAATCTTCTCCTTTCCCCCTTCTGATGACCAGGTGGCGAATCGCATCTCTGCATGTCTGGCAGACATATCAGTGTGGATGACGGATCACCACCTCAAGCTGAACCTCGGCAAGACGGAGCTGCTCTTCCTCCCGGGGAAGGACTGCCCGTTCCATGATCTCGCCATCACGGTTGACAACTCCATTGTGTCCTCCTCCCAGAGCGCTAAGAACCTTGGCGTGATCCTGGATAACACCCTGTCGTTCTCAACTAACATCAAGGCGGTGGCCCGTTCCTGTAGGTTCATGCTCTACAACATCCGCAGAGTACGACCCTGCCTCACACAGGAAGCGGCGCAGGTCCTAATCCAGGCACTTGTCATGTCCCGTCTGGATTACTGCAACTCGCTGTTGGCTGGGCTCCCTGCCTGTGCCATTAAACCCCTACAACTCATCCAGAACGCCGCAGCCCGTCTGGTGTTCAACCTTCCCAAGTTCTCTCACGTCACCCCGCTCCTCCGCTCTCTCCACTGGCTTCCAGTTGAAGCTCGCATCCGCTACAAGACCATGGTGCTTGCCTACGGAGCTGTGAGGGGAACGGCACCTCAGTACCTCCAGGCTCTGATCAGGCCCTACACCCAAACAAGGGCACTGCGTTCATCCACCTCTGGCCTGCTCGCCTCCCTACCACTGAGGAAGTACAGTTCCCGCTCAGCCCAGTCAAAACTGTTCGCTGCTCTGGCCCCCAATGGTGAAACAAACTCCCTCACGACGCCAGGACAGCGGAGTCAATCACCACCTTCCGGAGACACCTGAAACCCCACCTCTTTAAGGAATACCTAGGATAGGATAAAGTAATCCTTCTCACCCCCCTTAAAAGATTTAGATGCACTATTGTAAAGTGGCTGTTCCACTGGATGTCATAAGGTGAATGCACCAATTTGTAAGTCCCTCTGGATAAGAGCGTCTGCTAAATGACTTAAATGTAATGTAAATGTCCTCTTGCTCAGTTGTGCACCGGGGCCTCCCACTCCTCTTCCTATTCTGGTTAGAGCCAGTTTGCACAGTTCTGTGACAGGAGTAGTACACAGCGTTGTACGAGATCTTCGGTTTCTTGGCAATTTCTCATATGGAATATTTCTAATCAATTTGATGTTATTTTAAAATACAAAAAATGTGATTTTCTTTAAAAAACAATTACATTTCTAAGTGACCCCAAACTTTTGAACGGTAGTGTATGTGTTCAGCTGTTTTTGTTAGGATAACAGTCATCAGAAGCTAAATGGTTATGTATTTTTGTTAATGCACCCATAACGTTTCTAATGTGTTTGGTTAATTACAAATGAAGCACATGCTGCATGTCTAAGATGGATATATTGTAATCGTAAAGTTAAATCAAAATACAGAAAAATCTACTTTTGGAAAGCTCGTATTTAGCCATTTAAAAAGGATGGTCCCCTGATCTAATTGAATCTGACAAACCCTTTAACTGGAACAGCACAGGAAAAATCCTAGAGGACAACCTGGTTCATTCTGCTTTCCAACAGACAGCTGCAACACCTGTTACGGCAATGGCTCGGCCTCTGACCGCAAGGCACTACAGAGGGTAGTGCGTACGGCCCAGTACATCCCTGGGGCTAATGTGCCTGCCATCCAGGACCTCTACACCAGGTGGTGTCAGAGGAAGGCCCTAAAAATTGTCAAAGACCCCAGCCACCCCAGTCATAGACTGTTCTCTCTACTACCGAATGGCAAGCGGTACCAGAGTGCCAAGTCTAGGACAAAAAAGCTTCTCAACAGTTTTTACCCCCAAGCCATAAGACTCCTGAACAGGTAATCAAATGGCTACCTGGACTATTTGCATTGTGTGACCCCCCCAAACCCCTCTTTTTACACTGCCGCTACTGTTTATCATATATGAATAGTCACTTTAACTATACATTCATGTACACACTACCTCAATTAGCCTGACTAACCAGTGTCTGTATGTAGCCTCGCTACTGTATACAGCCTGTCTCTTTACTGTTGTTTTATTTCTTTATCTACCTATTGTTCACCTAATACCTTTTTTGCACTATTGGTTAGAGCCTGTAAGTAAGCATTTCACTGTAAGGTCTACTACACCTGTTGTATTTGGCGCACGTGACAAATAAACTTTGATTTGACACAGGGAGACAAATTCACCTTTCAGCAGGACAATAACCTAAAACAAATATACACTGGAGTTGCTTCCCAAGACGACATTGAATGTTCCTGAGAGGCCTAGTTGAAGAATTTAAAAAAGAATAGTGTGCCAATATTGTACAATCCAGGTGTATAAAGCTCTTAGAGACTTACCCAGAAAGACTCACAGCTGTAATCGCTGCCAAAGGTGATTCTAACATGTATTGACTCAGGGGTGTGAATTCTTATGTAAATGAGATATTTATGTATTTCATTTTCAATCCATTTCCCAAAACATCTAAAAACATGTTAGAATTATGGGGTAACATTATGGGGTATTGTGTGTAGAGGGTTAACAAAACAAATCTATTTCATGCATTTTGAATTCAAGCTGTAACACAACAAAATGTGGAATACGGCAAGGGTATATGAATACTTTCTGAGGGCAGTGTGCAAAGCTGTCATCAAGGCAAAGGGTGGCTACTTTGAAGAATCTAAAATATGACATCTATTTAGATTTTTTTTAACACTTTTTTGGTTACTACATGATTCCATGTGTGTTATTTCATAGATTTGATGTCTTCACTATTATTCTACAATCTAGACAAAAAGTCAAAACAAAAACAACCTTGAATGAGTAGGTGTGTGAAATATTAACTGGTACTGTATATGAATAAGCATATACACGGGGGGATCCCACTGCTTTATGTTTTTTTCTTCTCCTGTTTATATGTTTATACTGAATGTATTATTGCTTAAACTGTTATGTATTTCTTACTGTTGGTTTTCTTTTGAGTGGCAGCCTCTCGGGTTCATGTTTTATAAAGTAATACATTTAAATGATGTACCTGTAATTTAAATAATGAACCAAAAATGACAAAACAAGTAAAAACTTGGTCCAAAAAAATATATCAAATAAACACGGCAAAATCATGAAACCTTTGGTAACGATCCACTTTGTAACTCCTCCAGGCTACTTGAAAGCATCCGTTGTTGGGACCTATTGAGAAAAACAACATTGAAACCAAACTAGCAATACAACACTATAGTAATTCAAGTTGGGTTAAGGGCTGGCCTCTCCGCAGTAGATTTCTGAGTTGGCAGTGGTTGGCAGCGGCCTGTGGTCTTTGGGATGCCCTACCTCTCGGAGGGGATTGTAGGTAATGTGATGTGACAGGCTGGGCTCTACAGGAGAGGGGGGCTGTGGGGGCTGTTTGTGCCAGGCGGGGACATCACAGTGACAGGGTCACTCACAGCCACTTTAGTGGGCCCTTAATTAAAGACAACCAAAACAACGAATGGGCCTGGCTGTCACACCCACACAGCCTCAGCTCTACTTGCCATTCTCCGCTGTAGAAGCAACCAGCATCACTCTGGGAGACCATCACCATCGACGTCTCCAGGGAGGTCTGGATACTGCGGCAGCTGGGACACAGGGACAGGTCCAATATAACACGGTAAACCTGAGGGAGCACGGCTGGGGCACAAGGGGTGTGTTGTGTGTGTGTGTGTTTGTGAGAGCGAGTGTGCTTGCAAGTGTTTGGGTGTACAGGGGCACAAGTGCCTTTTATTCACGATCGGTCAACCTCTCCCAAGGACATCTAATTTCAACAACAACAATACAAGCCCGTTGGGGACTTCTTCCTCCATGTGTGTGCAATCAGTGGTTGTCAGCTGGCTTGTTTATTTACCTGGAGTCCAGCTCTTTCTGGAAGGACGAGGGAGACACTAACAGGGGAGAGGAGCCTCTAGAAGACATCTGGGTAGGGCGATATCACACAGACACTTTAGAGCAAGAGTTTAAACACTTTGAGTATGCACACTAAATAGTCTGCTAATACACCGGCATGGTATATGAGAGCAGAGGCACGGAGTGTATTACTAGTCAGTGTTAGTACTATTCAATGAAAATATGATGAGTCGGTGAGTACTTGAGAAATGCAAGGTTGTCATTGTACTGTGTTGTGTGGTCCACAGAGGAGGAGCAGACAGAGCTCTCTTACCGCTGACCGGATGATGTCTGAATGAGCTTTATGGGTGAGAGCCCTCAACTTCAGACTCCCACTCAGTTCTTCCTCACTGCTCCCAACCAGGAGCTTCTCACTGGACCCTAAATACACACACACACACACACACACACACACACACACACACACACACACACACACACACACACACACACACACACACACACACACACACACACACACACACACACACACACACACACACACACACACACACACACACGCACACACGCACATATACACACATATACACACACACACACACACGCACGCACATTCAGAATTTATTCAATGCCTCTTCAACATTCTTGTAATTATTTATTTGAAAAATGTCAAGCTCTCAGCTTGAGTATATGAAAGCAGCGTGTATCACCTTTGAGTAAGTGTGTATAAAAGCAGTGAATGTGTATTATCTCTGGGAGGGAGTGTTTATAGGCAGTGAGTATATTACCTTGAGTGAGGGCCATCACCTCCTTCATCTTCCTGTACTGGCCCAGGAGAACAGTCAGCTCCTCTATGTGACGGTCCTGACACAAATAGAAAGGACTTTAATAACATACCTTCACTTTGTACAACTTCAAGAAATTAGAATATGACACATTTACTTACTTTCTCATAATTAGTTGCTACTAAAGACTCCATCCCCATTTTCAACCTTTGCAATTCTTGGTCTGAAAACAGAAAAGAAAATGTATTTTCGTGACTCATGGGAGTAATTATGTTTAAATATCAACTGTTCATAACTCCCTGGGACAAAGCAAAAACAAATCCCATGAGTGAAACTGAAGTTGATCTCAGTTCGATTGTCTGCGGGGCCATGTTAACCTTTTATGTAAAGCAGTCATGTATTAAACTGCGAGTTTGACCAATCCCAGTCCCATTTGTTAGGGGGTCCGGGGTACTCCCCGGAAAAGGACATTCTACTCCAAAATAAATGTTACAAAAATGAGGTGCTGACACCATCTACAATATATTTTACAACTCCAGAAATGATAAAAATTACGGATTTTTTTTTTTAACATATTGGACCATGTATATATCATTTTTATTTATTTATGCCGCACACAATTTTAGGAGTAGAGAAATAAACGTGGTAGCAATGGAAAGCTGGTATACTGCTTTCAAAAGTATATTTTCCCACGATTGCATTAAGAATTGTTCTGAATTGACTGCTTGTCAGAGTACGTTTCTCTCCCTATGCTCTCGCAACTTGAATGTGCCTTCAGAGGAACATTTGTCTTGCATAGAACACAGTACAACAAGCCAACTAGGTATAATAGGTCAACTATTCAACTATGGGGTTGTCTGATTTTGTTTTAATAATAACATTACACGGCAAAAATAGTGGCCCTGGAAAGTTACATCCTGATTGATAAAGTATAGGCTTTGAATTACTTTGCCAGCAGCTACAGTAGGCTTTTTGAGTGTCAGCAACAATCATGTATGTTAGCTCAGTGCACACAGCGTAACAGAGAAAATAAAATATTGGGTAATATATTTCGTAGAACAGACATGTTTCTCTATTAGGCTATTTCATCTCCAATGTTCTCATGGGCGTGGGTGTGAGGATGTGTCAGAGCTTCCCTCCTCCCTGCCCCTTCTTTCCCCCCCTCACCCCTTCTCCCATCTGCAGCTGCCGGGGCTGATGGAATGGGTATGACAGACATGACAGCATGCCAGCGTGGGTTAGACAGCACAGTAGAGAGGCAGTGACGGCGGAGCAGCATTGTACCAGGGCCACAACTGCAGGAGCTTAGAGACTAGAGACTTACATTTGTCTGTCAGCTGTCTCCTATACACCTCCTCTACTGCAGGGGGCAGCATAGAGTAAAGAGACAAAAGTGGAGGGGGCAGAGAGAGGGCATTTGATAGGTATTGTATTATCTGAATGAGGCACCACATGCAGACGACCAGCTGGTATAATTCAACCTCTAAATATGTATCATTAGTTCGTATTATCAAATGTCAATGTTCAAAGTCTCCCCCTGCCCTGACAGTAGAATAAGCATTAGTGGATGGTATTACGTTTGAGGTGGGACACCTGAAATAATGACAGTATACGTTAAAATCGCCAGTCCCTGGTATTACTGATTATGTATGTTTGACAGGTAAAGTTACCTCTCTCTGGGTTCTCATTGGTCATTGGGCCTCTGGAGACCAGCTGGCTCTGTAGGCCCTCAATCGCAGAGTCTTTGGAAGCCAGCATCTGCTGTAGGTCTGCTATCTCCGCCTGAGAGGGTCACGGTCAATGGAGTAATACAAGTTAATACTGCATGTTGACAGCCACATTATGACATTAGATCTCATACAGATAAAGGTACAAGGTGGCAAGACAATTATGTCTTCCTCAAGGAGGAAAAGCATGAGAGGGGTGTGGATAGGGCTGTGGCAGTCACGGAACTTTGTCAGCAGGTGAATGTCAAGAAAACAACTGTCAGTCTCATGGTAATGGACAGTTAATTAACATAAAGACATTTAGCATCTCCTGGCTTCCTACAAGCCACTGAAGCAGACCTTTGGAACATCTACATTTGAAAAAGTCTAATAAATCCATGTAATATAGCCTACACCTTCACAATAAATCCATGTAATATAGCCTACACCTTCACAATAAATCCATGTAATATAGCCTACACCTTCACAATAAATCCATGTAATATAGCCTACACCTTCACAATAAATCCATGTAATATAGCCTACACCTTCACAATAAATCCATGTAATATAGCCTACACCTTCACAATAAATCCATTATTTATTTAAGACAGGTCTAAAGAAGTATGATGTGAATAAAATGTAGTCTATTTCAGAAGAACAGAACAGCATACTCTGAGTTGTCCTTATGTTAGGCCCTGATCTGGCTATGCCAATGGCTGTGGGCTACACTAGTTCATTCAGCAGAAGATCTGCTTAGAATTCTGTGGCATTATTTTATATTATTTTATAGTAGGAAGAATGCAATTGAACAAAGCTGAATAAAATACAATGGATATTTTCTACAAACGATTTGTGGGAGTGCGCACATGTCTATTCTGTGTTGAGCGGTTAACAAAGAAATAGGTATTCCTATATGCTTCATTTAGAGTTATTAATGTAACTTCAGTTGTTCTACAAACGTTGGCCTATATGTTTTGATTTTTAATACATTGTAAGCCTGCATGATGAGACTCTAATAATTTTTTTTATTAAAGTTGCTTGAAAGTCATGAGCTCTGCTTTGTTCTGTACACACTACATCAGTCACTCATTCACAATTTGACAAGCACTTGATAATGCCTACAATTTCACGGCGGCATTCCCTTTGTGTGGTAGTAATGCACCTTAAAAAAATCCATGCCTTTTGCAGACTGCCAGTGGCCATTGTGCCCTTCGTCCTGAGTGCTGCGCGTTCCAAATCACCTCTCACTCACATGGCTCTCCATCACGTGATCGGGTCTTTCTCATATGCTACAAGTGAAGACAGACACATCGGGGACGCAACTGAACTGCCCACATTTACTTTTCATCAGCCAACAAGATGAGTAGGCCTAACGAAGAGCAAAAGCACTAGCCTATGTCAATCTACTATCTCCCATAGTACAAAAGTCGACCTATTCTATTCTGTGCAAGAAATACATATTACAAACATAGTCTGGGACAGTTGTGGGATGCAATAGATCCCATATTAATGTACTTCATTTTAAGAAGTTATTTGGCCACTTTATTTCATGCCAGCCAGGTAGGTTATACTCCTGTTGTAAATATAAGCAATGTGCTTAATATTAGGAAAGTTTAGAAATAAATATAGCAGGCCTAGCCTATAGAAATAAGATTGGAACCTCCTCTTTTTAGTAGAGGCCATCACTCTGTTTTCTCGCACAATTGCATAGCCTATAGAAATGTTGCGCAACATGAGCTCATGGGCTCTCATTAAGTATTTGATTCGATTTTTGATTACATTTGCATTGATGCCAGATTGCGTAAAGGGACAATAGAGTGCTGAGTACTGGGCAGTTAGCAAGTTTGGTAGGCTACTTATGATCAGCAGCAGCATCAGAGCTTGGAGAAGCCTAACTACGTGACTAAATAGTCATGTGGAATTTGACTGCCTTCATGACTCGTGACCGACGGTGTGGTGGTAATATGGTCTCCACAACAGCCCTAGGTGTGGTGCATAATTCCTGATAAAAGACACAGTCCACAATCTTAAACTCATTCAAATTCGTAATATATTGTGCAAATTGGATTCGTAACATACTGTATCATACAAATTGGATGACGTAGAACAACAAAAACTGGCTCGTGAGCACCACGCTGAAATTATACAAACGTTTTGGAGCACCGCTTTAAGTCCTTAGTGGGGTAGGGAGAACAAACAAATACTGATCAATTCAAGTCAATAAAAAGCTCTTTCTAATCTATTCTAGGCGAACAAAGCACTTTAAACACAATGTGGCCATATTTGGGACCAACCATTTTAATGTAAACAGTTTCAAAATGGGTATTAGCCAATTAAAATTGGGGACTGATTTGCACATGACAGAACAGTAAATTGTAGCTGGTCCCATCAGATAACATGGCACATGTTAGCCCGATGGATGCTAACTTCACCAGGTGGCAGTGATTATATCCTGGAACAAATTCTTCATCAGCCTAAGATCTTAGACTTTATATCCACCAACCAATGGCATTTCTTAAAATAGGTCAGCGCTGGCCACTAGAGGGATATTTAAAAGCTACAAATCGAAGGTTTACTTTTGTTCCATTGGTCTGTAACAAAATGTCCTAACGTGAGACAAACTGTTACTGTTTTCGCATATATGACAAAATCCCACGTTTCTTCCTATCATTTCTGTCACGACTTCTGCCAAAGTCGGTCCCTCTCCTTGTTCGGGCGGCATTCAGTGGTCGACGTCACCGGCCTTCTAGCCATCACCGATCCACTTTTCATTTTCCATTTGTTTTGTCTTTGTTTTACACACCTGGTTTCAATTCCCCAATTACTTGTTCATTATTTAACTCTCTGTTTTCCCAATGGTTTTTGTGCGTGTTTGTTTTATGTATTTCAGTCCTTTTGTGTGGGCTTGGTATTACTACATGTATTTGGTAATTTTGAGTAAAGTTAGTTTTATTACTCATCTCTGCTGTCCTGCGCCTGACTCCTCTGCACCAGCTACACCCAAACCTTTTACAGTTTCACACTCATTCATGTGCTTTCACAGCAATAAAGATGTAGGAGGATTATGCAACAAGTATGTTTATATTCGTACATCATTAAAAAAAAAGTTGAAAATGTGGTCTTGTGGTCTTGTCAAATAGCTGTAATTTCCCTTCACTGCTATCACTAATTGGTGACGTGTTCCACTAAGGCGGTAAGCCCAGAGACTTATCTCCCAGTGTCTGGTGGAAAGCAGACTGGACCAGCTTTTCCTCTAGGATTTTTGCTTATGCTTAGCTCCATTCCGTTTCTTTTTTTATCCTGAAAAACTCCACTTCTTAATGATGACAAGCATACCCATAAGATGCTGCAGCCACCACTATGCTTGAAAATATGGAGAGTGTTACTCAGTAATGTGTTGTATTTGCTGTTTGGGGTTTTAGGCTGGGTTTCTGTACAGCACTTTGAGATATCAGCTGATGTACGAAGGGCTATATAAATAAATTTGATTTGATTTGATTTGATATTGGATTTGCCACAAAAATAACACTTCAGAACAAAAAGTGAATTGCTTTGCCACATTGTTTTGCAGTATTACTTTAGTGCCTTGTTGCAAACAGGATGAATGTTTTGGAATATTTGTATTCCGTACAGGCTTCATTCTTTTCACTCTGTCAATTGGGTTAGTATTGTGGAGTAACTACAATTACATTTACATTTAAGTCATTTAGCAGACGCTCTTATCCAGAGCGACTTACAAATTGGTGCATTCACCTTATGACATCCAGTGGAACAGCCACTTTACAATAGTGCATCTAAATATTTTAAGGGGGGTGAGAAGGATTACTTTATCCTATCCTAGGTATTCCTTAAAGAGGTGGGGTTTCAGGTGTCTCCGGAAGGTGGTGATTGACTCCGCTGTCCTGGCGTCGTGGGGGAGTTTGTTCCACCATTGGGGGGCCAGAGCAGCGAACAGTTTTGACTGGGCTGAGCGGGAACTGTACTTCCTCAGTGGTAGGGAGCCGAGCAGGCCAGAGGTGGATGAACGCAGTGCCCTTGTTTGGGTGTAGGGCCTGATCAGAGCCTGGAGGTACTGAGGTGCCGTTCCCCTCACAGCTCCGTAGGCAAGCACCATGGTCTTGTAGCGGATGCGAGCTTCAACTGGAAGCCAGTGGAGAGAGCGGAGGAGCGGGGTGACGTGAGAGAACTTGGGAAGGTTGAACACCAGACGGGCTGCGGCGTTCTGGATGAGTTGTAGGGGTTTAATGGCACAGGCAGGGAGCCCAGCCAACAGCGAGTTGCAGTAATCCAGACGGGAGATGACAAGTGCCTGGATTAGGACCTGCGCCGCTTCCTGTGTGAGGCAGGGTCGTACTCTGCGGATGTTGTAGAGCATGAACCTACAGGAACGGGCCACCGCCTTGATGTTAGTTGAGAACGACAGGGTGTTGTCCAGGATCACGCCAAGGTTCTTAGCGCTCTGGGAGGAGGACACAATGGAGTTGTCAACCGTGATGGCGAGATCATGGAACGGGCAGTCCTTCCCCGGGAGGAAGAGCAGCTCCGTCTTGCCGAGGTTCAGCTTGAGGTGGTGATCCGTCATCCACACTGATATGTCTGCCAGACATGCAGAGATGCGATTCGCCACCTGGTCATCAGAAGGGGGAATTGATCAATCTTCAGTGTTCTCCTATCACACTCACGGTGAAATCCCTGAGCGGTTGCCTTCATCTCTGGCAACTGAGTTAGGAAGGACACCTGTATCTTTGTAGTGACTGAGTGTATTGATACACCATCCAAAATGTAGTGAATCATTTAATCATGCAAAAGAGATGTTCAATGTCCGCTTTTTTTTTACCCATCTACCAATAGGTGCCATTTTTTGCGAGGCATTGGAAAACCTCTCTGCTCTTTGTGGTTGAATCTGAATTTGAAAATCACTGCTTGACTGAGGGACCTTACAGATAATTGTATGTGTGGGGTACAGAGCCACGGTAGTCATTAAAAAATCATGTTAAACACTATCATTGCACACAGAGTGAGTCCATGCAGCTTATTATGGGCTTGTAAAGCAAATGTTTACTATTGAACCTATTTCCGCTTGCCATAACAAAGGGGTTGAAGGATTATTGACTCAAGCCATTTCAGCTTTTCATTTTTTATTAATTAGTCAAAAAAATCTGAAAAACATCATTCCACTTTGACATTTTTGGGTACTGGGTGTAGGTCAGTAGTAAAATGAAATCTCAATTTAATCCATTAATAATTCAGGCTGGAAAAGAACAAATGTGGAAAAAGTCAAGGTGTGTGTATACTTTCTGAAGACACTATAAGTGTAGCCTACACGTCTATAATAGATGTGTAGGCTACACTTATAGTGTCTTCAGAAAGAGCTAATGAAGCTAAGAGCTAATGAAATAGTTAATGAGCTAATTGAGCTAATGAATTATGGGCTAATGCGCATACGCTTCTAACTTAGGTTACACATCTCAAAGTAGTCCGACTTCATTGTTTTGTTGTGAATTCATGCACCTGGCATCCCTGCTGCCTCGGCATCCCTGCTGCCTCGGCATCCCTGCTGCCTCGGCATCCCTGCTGCCTCGGCTATTCCTCTTAAATCTAATGGAGTCCCAAGAAAAAGCCAATCAATAGGCCTGATCAATACCTCCGCGTGCCCGGGGATCGCAGAGCAACGCGCAGATCTGCCATTTCATAATCTGTAAACTTTTTTTCCTTACACTTTGACAGCTAAATATTAGGGCTATAAATATTTACCTAACGAATGGCCTAATATCAAGCTAATATTTAACTTCTTACTTCGGCTACACATTGCTTGCCTCTCTTTTCCAGCTGTTACCATGCACAATAGCGCTGAATGTTTTGCCATTTTATTAATAAGCCTACAGTGTGCACGAGGATGGGTTGATCAGTTGATTGACAGGTGTACTGTAAAATGATAAACGTTCCTCTAGTGTGGATGCTCACCAACGTGGGTTCGAGTCCAGACTCGTGATAAACAGTTACTGCAAAACTGCAATCTGTAGGTGTTTGTTCACGTCCATCTAAGTCAACATTTGTAATTGGCTGATGAAGAATTTGTTGCAGGATATAATCACTGCCACCTGGTGAAGTTAGCATTGGGCTAACTTCATGTTATCTGATGGGACCAGCTACAATTTAGCGTTCTGTCACGTTTAAGTAAATCGACAATTTTTGTAGGCTGATAAGCAATTTGGGGCGGCAGCGTAGCCTAGTGGTTAGAGCGTTGGACTAGTAACCGGAAGGTTGCGAGTTCAAACCCCCGAGCTGACAAGGTACAAATCTGTCGTTCTGCCCCTGAACAGGCAGTTAACCCACTGTTCCCAGGCCGTCATTGAAAATAAGAATATGTTCTTAACTGACTTGCCTGGTTAAATAAAGGTAAAATAAAAATAATAAAAAAAAATGTTTGAGTCGGATAAACTGTTTAAGTTGAAATCTTTACTCATGTTCGCAAGTGTCCCCAAGGTAACTATCCACACATAGACATGGGCAGCAAACCTTCTCCGGTAACACAGGTTGGAGCAATGTGGGCTGGAACAAGGTACAGTAGAAGACATAAAACTGGAGAATGAGGCCGGATGAAAGCACAACAGTACACTTCACCACTGCAGTACAAACCCAATAGACCACATGCACATTAAACAGGGAATCTCACTAAGCCAATATAGCCTATAGAGCAGCCTGAGTGGCAGCCTGGAGGTGAGCATGATGATTATCTGCCAGTCCGAACTGACTGGAGCCTGTGTGGAAGTAGTCACTAACTACAGTCAATAACTACAGAGACACCTTTAGGAGGTCATGAACTTGGTCAGTGAACTAAACAGGAGTCCTAAAGCGAACTTCTGTCTACCGTTCACGACCACACACACAAACTTGACTCTTCTCTGCTGGATGAGCACAGTGTCGATATATCCTGTGCACATGGACAAACTGTCTGCAGCCTGAGATGTACGTATCGCCCCCTCTATCCCCCTTCCGCTCGCTCTTGCAAAACACGTACATTGAATAACAGAATGCCATTGGAGCATGCCGGGTTTTCTTTATTATTAGTGCTTGTTAAGGGAGGACGGGGGAGTAATAGTGAGCTGTCGGACCGAATCAATATCAAAAGTTTGTTTTTCTCTTTCTCTTTCATACATTTATCTTAATTTGTTATTTTTTGAATTTCTCTCATTCTCCCATCATATATATATATATATATATATATATATATATATATAACACAAAGCACATGTCCTTATTTTGGAGGAATCTTTTATATCATTCCACATTATTTAACTAAATGTATAAGAAAATAACATCTGAGCTCTAATCTAAAGTGACTTAAAACGGGTACGTCAGAGGTGTTCGTCATATGGATTCCGTAGATTTAATAGTCATACAGGTGACAATACTCCTAGTAAACTCTACCCAGAGGATCTCAGTAGAACCACCTGAACCTGTATGGGATTGGGTGAATGAGATTCCACAACCATGGGGTTTAACAAGAGGAGAGGAAGAGGAGGAGGAGGAAGAGGGACAGGTGCAGACGAAGGAGGAGGTGGAGCACAACAAGAGCAGAGGGGGAGGAGAAGGAGGAGTCAGCACGAGAGGCGGTTTAGGGGTGAGGAAGAAGAAGATGCACCTGAGCGGTCCGCCATCGCTCCTCCCAGTGCTGCTTCTCTACCTGAGTGTGCTCTACAGTGAGCTTCAGGCTAGAGAGCTTGGATAAGAGCGACTGGTAACACACATGGAGAGAGTAAGAGATAGACAGCTAGAGAGAGAGAAAGCCAGAAGGGGTAGACAGTAAGCTTGAAGATAGGAACAGTTTATCTCCAAAATTGGGGTTGCCAAGACCATCAAAGTAAATAAAGAGGAAATTACATTGCCTTCGGAAAGTATTCAGACACCTTTACTTTTTCCATATTTTCTTACATTACAGCCTTATTCTAAAACGGAATAAATGGTTTTGTTTTTCATCAATCTACACACAATACCCCATAATGACAAAGCAAAAAACGTTTTTTTTTATACATTTTTGCACATTTACTAAATATAAAAGACTGAAATATCACATTTACATAAGTATTCAGACACTTTACTCAGTACTTTGTTGAAGCACCTTCAGTACTTTGTTGAAGCACCTTTGGCAGTGATTACAGCCTCGTATCTTCTTGGGTATGACGCTACAAGCTTGGCACACCTGTATTTGGCAGGTAGCCTAGTGGTTAGAGCATTGGACTAGTAACCGAAAGGTTGCAATATTGAATCCCTGAGCTGACAAGGTTCAAATATGTTGTTCTGCCTCTGAACAAGGCAGTTAACCCACTGTTCCCAGGCCATCATTGAAAATAAGAATTTGTTCTTAACTGACTTGCCTAGTTAAATAAAGGTAAAATAAAAAAATAAAAAATACATTTGGGGATATACAGTTTCTCCCATTCTTCTCTGCAGATCCTCTCAAGCTCTGTCAGGTTGGATGGGGAGCGTTGCTGCACAGCTCTTTCAGGTCTCTCCAGAGATGTTCTATTTGGTTCAAGTCTGGGCTCTGGCTGGGCAACTCAAGAACATTCAGAGACTTGTCCCGAAGCCACTTCTGCATCATCTTGGCTGTGTGCTTAGGGCTGTTGTCCTGGGGAAGTTGAACCTTCACCCCAGTCTGAGGTCCTGAGCGTTCTGGAGCAGGTTTTCATCATGGATCTCTCTGTACTTTTCTCCATTCATCTTTGCCTCAAACCTGACTAGACTCCCAGTTCCAGCCGCTGAAAAACATCCCCACAGCATGATGCTGCCACCACCATGCTTCACCGTAGGGATGGTTCCAGATTTCCTCCAGGCGTGACACTTGGCATTTAGGCCAAAGAGTTCAATCGTGTTTCTCATGGTCTGAGAGTCTTTAGGTGCCTTTTGGCAAACTCCAAGCAGGCTGTCATGTGCCTTTTACTGAGGAGTGGCTTCCATATGGCCACTCTACCATAAAGGCCTGATTGGTGGAGTGCTGCAGAGATGGTTGGCCTTCTGGAAGGTTCTCCCATCTCCACAGCGGAATTCTGGAGCTTTGTCAGAGTGAACATCAGGTTCTTGCACTTCTGCCATTTAAAAATGATGGAGGTCACTGTGTTCTTGGGGACCTTCAATGCTGCAGACATTTTTCAGTACCTTTCCCCAGATCTGTGCCTCGACACAATCCTGTCTCGGAGCTCTACGGACATTTCTTTCGACCTCATGTCTTGGTTTTTTCTCTGACATGCACTGTCAAATGTAGGACGTTATATAGACAGGTGTGTGCAATTCCAAAACATGTCAAATCAATTGAATTTACGACAGGTGAACTCCAATCAAGTTGTAGAAACATCTCAAGGATGCAATGGAAGCAGGATGCACCTGAGCTAAATGTCAAGTGTCAAAGCAAAGGGTCTGAATGAGGTATTTCTGTTTATTTAAAAAAAAAAAAAATTAGCAACAATTTATAAAACACTCTTTTCACATTGTCATTATGAGGTACTGTGTGTAGATTGATGAGGAAAATCATACATTTTAGAATAAGGCTGTAAACGTAACAAAATGTGGGAGAAGTCAAGGGGTCTGAATACTTTCCGACTGTACCGTATGTGTTCAAAGGAAATTGGAATATTAATAAGCAAAAATAACAAAATAACTAAAGTGGGTGTCACAAAGTGCCATGTGAATGAACTACACTGACAGATAATTAGTGAACTATAAAGAAAAAAGGTGACAAATGATTTTTTACCTTTGTGGCCTTTAGTTTTTTCTCATACTGCGATTTCTCCCCCTCCAGCTCATCCACTTTACTCTTGAGAAACCGGAGTTCTTGCAGGAAGCCCTGTGAATAACACAGAACATACTGTAATGTTTTAGTTGAAAATAACTGTCCCTTTGATGTAAAATCTCCAAACTAAAAACATCATGCTCTTCACTGTGCCTTCCACACGAAAACACCAATTTCTCCACAGTCAAAAACCAGTGTTAGGATATAGACATTGTTCTCTCAGTTTATAAAGGAACATGTTACACCAAAAAGTAGAAGGGAAGGTTTTCAAAATCCCAAGTAGTTTGTTCCCTTGACAGCTGAAAACACCGTGCAGTTAAGACAAAAAGCTAAACCTCCACTTCCCAGGAAACACAGCAGGTGACCCTTTTAATATGTGACCAGTCAGTCAGTCCCCTATACTGTACTCAGTATGGATGGCTCAGACTACTTAAAAGGACAAAGTTTATGGCCATTACCTGTCAGTTAGATAGTCTGGTTTCCAGTTTGTTATAGCATCAATTAGGCACATTTTAAAAAGTTGTCTTTTTAAACTGGCAACTGGCAACAAGAAACTGGCAACAAGAATATAATGTTTCTTTGAAAATGTCATAAAGTCATAAAAAACATGTTAACAATGAATCTCATGTTTAGAGACAGGGTAGTTAGTAGCGTAAGCCATTACCAAGCCTAGTACTTGGAGAAAGTGATCAGCAAACCTTAATAAGATGACCCACGGATATGCAAACACACCACACCACTTACAATGAGTAACGCAGATTGAGATAACACCTGGACATGGAAGCAAACAGCACACGTGAACCACAGGATTCCCACACACTGTAGTAGTAGAGGTAGAGACGTCGGACACTGTAAGAGAAGCGGGTAGTGTTAAAGCCTGTAGAGGATTCCAGAAGGGTGAGGAGGACGGGGGTTAAGAGAGACGGGGGAGTGCGTCCATTTGGTTCAGAGAGTCTGCCTACATTCTGTCCTCCACAGCGACAGCAAAACTCCTCCACGTCAGAGCCACCCAAGCCCACGTCGGGGCATTGGTTGTAGGCCTTGCGGGCACCACTCTCCCCCTGGGCCTCCATGGCCCGTTTCTCCATGATCCGGGTATGGATCTCCTCCTGAAACCTACACATCTGCTCCTGGAGCTCGCTAATCAGATTTACCACACACTGTGAGAGGGAAAAAAAATACAAAACAGAAAACGGAGAAATAATAATAAAAAAAATTCAAAATTATATGCACTGTTGTGAGTTAAATGTTTCTATGTTGTTTTTTTAATCATTTTAAAAAAAAAATATGTGACACGTAACAGAAGTGGTTATTACTAGGATGAGGGTAAAGGGACCTCTGAGCTTCAATGCAGATCATATTTGACACGGTTAAACTGTCACATGCTGCCAGACAGCATAAGAAAAGTTCCTGACCTACTTTCCAAGTTCTCAAAGTGCAAATGGGAGGAACGGCTTGTCTGACTCAAGGGCAAAAGTTTGCTTTACTTCCCATGGGAATTGGAAAGCACCAAAGATTTAGGACAGAAAGTTGATTCCTAACTAAATTCTTAGCAGTTTGGCCAACTATGATTAAACCTAAGGGCATGTGAAACGGGAAGTCTCACTAACACAGTGGTATTCAAAGTGGGGGTCACGACTCCTCGTTGGGTCACGGGGGAACTGTAGTTGGGTTGCCAACATTAAAAAAAATGACACATTTCTATTCGACCCACGCAATGATTTGGTTTGTCAATTCATTTTGGCCCGCTTCCATATCGCCCGCCATGCTCTGCACTAAAAGTCATATCAAGCACTGCCAAGTGGGGCACGCCAAACAACACACACACACACACCGCTCCTCCCAGAGCAGTGGCGACTCGTCATTCAGGGCTGTTGTGAGCCCCAACTTTTGGGGGGGGGGGGTTGCCTGTTTTGCATGTTATTTTGACATTAATACGTGTCACATATCAGTTTGCAAGCAATGTCTCCTGCTGTACCTAATTCCAGCCCCCATTGCTCCGGAGAAAGATTGCTGCCCATGTCTATGTGTGGATAGTTACCTTGGGGGCATACTTGCGAACTTAAGCACAGATTTAAACTTAAACAGTTTATCCGGCTCAAAATGCTTATCAGCCAACAGAAATGGTTGATTTACTTACATGTGACAGAACGCTAAATTGCAGATGGTCCCATCAGATAACATGAATAACATGAACATGAAGCCCGATGCTAACTTCATCATCAGCCAATTACAAATGTTGACTTAGAAGGACGTGAACAAACACCTACATATTGCAGTTTTGCAGTAACTGTTTATCGCGAGTCTGGACTCGAACCCACGTTGGTGAGCATCCACACTAGAGGAACGTTTATCATTTTACAGTACACCTGTCAATCAACTGATCAACACATCCTAGTGCACACTGTAGGCCTATTAATAAAGTGGTAACACATTCAACTCTTTCAGGGTGCGTACATTGTCATAGTGACAGTGAAGATAATACCTCAATGTAGGCTACATACAATGATACATCATTTATTTAAATGTAGCATGTCATTGTTTGCCTCCTTGTTTAAGTGTTTTTTTTTTGGGGGGGGGGGGTTGCCTGTTTTGCATGTTATTTTGACATTAATACGTGTCACATATCAGTTTGCAAACAATGTAAAAAATAACCTACAAATCATTGAGAATATTGTAAGAACAGCCCGTGTTCTGAATTCTGCCATTGTACATTTCAAAGTGCTGAACAAATAGTTATATTGACTATGTCCATCCTAGCTCGCTCATTAATGTCTTAATAGAAATTATGGATTGCCTCTTATCCACTTGTGGTCCCCTTATGCCATAATTTGTACATCTCAATTGTCAGTAGAAACCACATTTGTTTAAGCAATTCAGCCATATCAGCTATGTTTTATTTATAAGACAGTAAATGAGGCTGAATGAACTGTTTCGCTGACAGACAAGCCTCAGCTGAGCCAGGTAGCAGTGGTAAGATGTTGGGACGGCTGTAGGTATGTCCCCTAACAGTTTGTGGGCACCGTTTGTCCCCGTTATAGTACAATTAATGTATTGTTTAGTGTTGTGTTGTATTTTTCTTTTGTTTGCCCCACTAAGATTTACATGCTAAAATCGCCAGTATCCCTGACCCACACACACTCCTACCTACACATGGGCTAGCCAGTGCACTGTATCATATCATCACTAACGGCACTGACGGAATATTCTACCAGACTGAAAGTTTAAATGTGTTGTAGGCTAAATGTTCATGCCATGTTTCTGTTCCAAAGGGTCCTTGCTGTAGCCTACAGAAAATGCCATCTTGGTTATCAAAAAGTTATAAGTCAAAGGATTTATACATGGGTTTAAATTACTACTAAAGGACAATAGGACACACAAGCGAGTATACATGAGACAACAGCTTTTGTGTGTCCCATTTACAGCTCACAGGGGATGGAAAGTAGCTCGGCTCCTAAAGGGTTGCATTCTGGCTTCAGTTTTTAAAGCTTGACAGTCAATAACCAAAAAGCAAAACGTGCAACAAAACACCATGCAAAGGAGAAACATGTAGACCTATTGCAGCAACATTTGAACAGTAGCCTGGCTACTCAACTACAAGACATTCTGAGTGCACCATACAGCGATGCTGCATTCAACTGCACTGGTGATCCATGCAGTTCAAAACAAATGAACAAAATGTTTTAAGTTAAAATGTTAAAATAACCTACAGCTACGATTTTGCTATTTGGAGTTATTAAGTACTTTTTGATTAGGGTCACAGCATATTATGCACCTGCTTTATGCCTCACTCTAATGCCAATATGCCTTGTCTACTGCTGTCTTGGCTAGTTTTTACTGTTTTATTTCACTGTAGAGCCCTCAGTCCCGCTCAAAATGTTATTTCGTCCCACCCTACACACATGCGGAGACCTCACCTGGCTTAACTTGTGCCGCCAGAGACGAAACCTCTCTCATCGTCACTCAACAGCTAGGTTTACCTCCACTGTACTCACATCCTGCCATATCCTTGTCCGTATATTATCCCTTGAGTCTATTCTACCACACCCAGAAATCTTCTCCTTTTATTCTCTGTCCCCAACGCACTAGAGAACCAGTTATTATAGCCTTTAGCCGTACCCTTATCCTACTCCTCCTCTGTTCCTCTGGTGATATAGAGGTTAACCCAGGCTCTGTAGCCGCCAGTTCCACTCCTATTCCCCAGTCGCTATCATTTGTTGACTTCTCTAACTGTAAAAGCCTTGGTTTCATGCATATTAACATCAGAAGCCTCCTCCCTTTGTTTTATTCACTGCTTTAGCACACTACGCCAACCCTGATGTCCTAGCCATGTCTGAATCCTGGCTTAGGAAGGCCATCAAAAATTCAGAAATTTCCATCCCCAACTACAACATTTTCCGCCAAGATAGAACTGCCAAATGGGGTGGAGATGCAGTCTACTGAAGAGTTCTGTCATGCTGTCCAGGTCTGTGCCCAAACAGTTCGAGCTTCTACTTTTAAAAATCCACCGTTACAGAAATAAGTCTCTCACTGTTGCCGCTTGTTATAGACCCCCTCAGCCCCCAGCTGTGCCCTGGACACCATATGTGAATTAATTGTCCTCCATTTATCTTCAGAGTCTGTACTGTTAGGTGACCTAAACTGGGATATGCTTAACACCCCGGCCATCCAGCAATCTAAACTAGATGCCCTCAATCTCACACAAATTATTATGGAACCTACCAGGTACAACCCTAAATCCATAAACACGGGCACCCTCATAGATCCTGACCAACCTGCCCTCCAAATACACCTCTGCTGTCTTCAACCAGGATCTCAGCGATCACTGCCTCATTGCCTGCGTCTGTAATGGGTCCGCGGTCAAACGACGACCCCTCATCACTGTCAAACGCTCCCTAAAACACTTCAGAGAGCACGCCTTTCTAACCGACCTGGCCCGGGTTTCCTGGAAGGATTAGTGACCTCTTTCCGTCAGTAGAGGATGCCTGGTTAGTCTTTAAAAGTGCTTTCCTCACCATTTTAAATAAACATGCCCCATTCAAAATATATAGAACTAAGAACAGATATAGCCCTTGGTTCACTCCAGACCTGACTGCCCTTGACCAGCACAAAAACATCCTGTGGCGTACTGCATTAACATCGAATAGCCCCCGCGATATGCAACTGTTCAGGGAAGTTAGGAACCAATATACACAGGCAGTTAGGAAAGCAAAGGCTAGCTTTTGAACCAGAAATGTGCATCCTGTAGCACAAACTCCAAAAAGTTCTGGGACACTGTAAAGTCCATGGAGAATAAGAGCACCTCCTCCCAGCTGCCCACTGCACTGAGACTAGGAAACACTGTCACCACTGATAAATCCACGATAATGAAGATTTTCAATTAGCATTTTTCTACGTCTGGCCATGCTTTCCACCTGGCTACCCCTACCCCGGTCAACAGCACCCCCCACAGCAACTTGCCCAAGTCTCTCCCATTTCTCCTTCACCCAAATCCAGATAGCTGATGTTCTGAAAGAGCTGCAAAATCTGGACCCCTACAAATCAGCTGGGCTAGACAATCTGGACCCTCTCTTTCTAAAATTATCTGCCGCAATTGTTGTAACCGCTATTACTAGACTGTTCAACCTCTCTATTGTATCGTATGCGATCCCTAAAGATTGGAAAGCTGTTGCAGTCATCCCCCTCTTCTTAGGGGGAGACATTCTAGACCCAAACTGTTACAGACATATATCTATCCTACCTTGCCTTTCTAAAGTCTTCAGAAGCCAAGTGAACAAACAGATCATCGACCATTTCGAATCCCTCCGAACCTTCTCCGCTATGCAATCTGGTTTCCAAGCTGGTCATGGGTGCACTTCAGCCATGCTCAGGGTTAGACTGTAAACTCTCCTTCCAGACTCAAATTAAGCATCTTCAATCCAAAATTAAATCTAGAATCAGCTTCCTATTTCGCAACAAAGCATCTTTCACACATGCTGCCAAACATATCCTTGTAAAACTGACTATCCTACCGATCCTTGACTTTGGCGATGTCATTTACAAAATAGCTTCCAACACTCTACTCAGCAAATTGGATATAGTCTATCACAGTGCCATCCGCTTTGCCACCAAAGCCCCATACACTACCCACCACTGCGACCTGTATGCTCTCATTGGCTGGCCCTCACTTCATAGTCATCGCCAAACCGACTGGCTCCAGGTCATCTATAAGTCTAGGTAGCACGCGCTCCAGCAGGTATATTTCACTGGTCACCCCCAAAGCCAACTCCTCCTTTGGCCACCTTTCTTTCCAGTTCTCTGCTGCCAATGACTGGAACGAATTGCAAAAATCGCTGAAGTTGGAGACTTATATCTCCCTCACTAACTTTAAGCATCAGCTGTCAGAGCAGCTTACCGATCATTGCACCTGTACATAGCCCATCTGTAAATATCCCACCCATCTACCTGATCCCCATACTGTTATTTATTTTTTTGCTCCTTTGCACCCAAGTATCTCTACATTCATCTTCTGCACATCTAGTAAGTGGACATTATAAAGGGCCATATTTTTTCAAATAAAACAATGGCCAGTTTGGGCCAGTTGTTTGCACGTAAAAAAAAAAAAAAAAAAAACACAACAGGCTATGTCTGTTTTTTCAATGTGGCCCGTACGCTGATTGAGTTTGACACCCCTGGTGTAGATGAACGGAAGGAGACAGGTAAAAAGAAGGATTTTCCCAGAAATGGGGTCCCCGCTGAAAAGGTTGAAATACCACTGCACTAACGTGCTGAGTATTAGTGCACAACTCCATATCCTGAATAGTAGGGAGGAGCGGTTTAATGTCCTAATCTTGGATACACTGACAGAAATGCCAGGCCTGTGGACAGAGGAAGTTTCATATGATAGTGCCAGATGATGTTACACTTACAGTACGGCTGATAAGACACACGCTCCCCCTCTATATATAGCTGTACGCTCTGAGCTTGGTGGTCGAGGGGAGGTCTCGGCGGTGAAAGTGTTTGCACTTGTGGAATGTTCCAAGTGAATTTCTGCCATTCCCCATTAGTGCATGGGGCCCAGCAGCTGTCACTTCCAGGGACAAGTGTTTGTGGATGAAACAAATGCAGACTGGTTTCATGTTACCACGGCAACACGACCTGCATTGAGTCCAGCTCTGTCCGGATATCATTGATTTATGGGACGGGGGCAGAGAGGCGTGACCCGACAAGCTGTGTACATTACATGTTCCCCCTCAGTCAGTATAACTTACTCTGTCCCCAAGACATCTCTGCATAATGTCACAGTCAGATTGCTCTCGATTATTGCAATACTTCATTAGAAATACAACCGAGATTTGACTTCCCACAGATGTCACTATTGTATTCGATCTGCTATGCATATGTCTTTAGCGTTATGCTCAGTTGATGATTGCTCATCAGAATTTCTTGAATACAGCCGGCGTTTCTGCTCCGTGCCATTTCTCATCTGCCCGCTTGTCTGTCAGAAGATCTCGTTTAGGCCCCGTCGTGTTTTCGCGTCTCAGCCAATTTCCGTCCCTGTTTATCAGTCTCTATATTGCCTTCTGGGGCAGCGAGGGCGTTTGGGTGCACTGGACCTCAGCGTTCGTCCACAACACTAAATCATGTTTATTTAACACATGGTCAGATTCTCTATGATACAGACAGACTGGGGGTTGTGATTGGGCTGAGGCTCTGATGATACCCACACAGACAGACTGGGGTTGTGACAGGGCTGAGGCTCTGATGATACCCACACAGACAGACTGGGGTTGTGACAGTGCTGAGGCTCTGATGATACCCACACAGACAGACTGGGGTTGTGACAGTGCTGAGGCTCTGATGATACCCACACAGACAGACTGGGGTTGTGACAGGGCTGAGGCTCTGATGATACCCACACAGACAGACTGGGGTTGTGACAGGGCTGAGGCTCTGATGATACCCACACAGACAGACTGGGGTTGTGACAGGGCTGAGGCTCTGATGATACCCACACAGACAGACCGGGGTTGTGACAGTGCTGAGGCTCTGATGATACCCACACAGACAGACTGGGGTTGTGACAGGGCTGAGGCTCTGATGATACCCACACAGACAGACTGGGGTTGTGACAGGGCTGAGGCTCTGATGATACCCACACAGACAGACTGGGGTTGTGACAGGGCTGAGGCTCTGATGATACCCACACAGACAGACTGGGGGTTGTCACAGGGCTGAGGCTCTGATGATACCCACACAGACAGACTGGGGTTGTGACAGGGCTGAGGCTCTGATGATACCCACACAGACAGACTGGGGTTGTGACAGGGCTGAGGCTCTGCTGATTCCCACACAGACAGACTGGGGGTTGTGACAGGGCTGAGGCTCTGATGATACCCACACAGACAGACTGGGATTGTGACAGGGCTGAGGCTCTGCTGATTCCCACACAGACAGACTGGGGTTGTGACAGGGCTGAGGCTCTGATGATACCCACACAGACAGACTGGGGTTGTGACAGGGCTGAGGCTCTGATGATACCCACACAGACAGACTGGGGTTGTGACAGTGCTGAGGCTCTGATGATACCCACACAGACAGACTGGGGTTGTGACAGTGCTGAGGCTCTGATGATACCCACACAGACAGACTGGGGTTGTGACAGGGCTGAGGCTCTGATGATACCCACACAGACAGACTGGGGTTGTGACAGGGCTGAGGCTCTGATGATACCCACACAGACAGACTGGGGTTGTGACAGGGCTGAGGCTCTGATGATACCCACACAGACAGACTGGGGTTGTGACAGGGCTGAGGCTCTGATGATACCCACACAGACAGACTGGGGGTTGTGACAGGGCTGAGGCTCTGATGATACCCACACAGACAGACTGGGGTTGTGACAGGGCTGAGGCTCTGATGATACCCACACAGACAGACTGGGGTTGTGACAGGGCTGAGGCTCTGCTGATTCCCACACAGACAGACTGGGGGTTGTGACAGGGCTGAGGCTCTGATGATACCCACACAGACAGACTGGGGTTGTGACAGGGCTGAGGCTCTGCTGATTCCCACACAGACAGACTGGGGTTGTGACAGGGCTGAGGCTCTGATGATACCCACACAGACAGACTGGGGTTGTGACAGGGCTGAGGCTCTGATGATACCCACACAGACAGACTGAGGGTTGTGACAGGGCTGAGGCTCTGATGATACCCACACAGACAGACTGGGGTTGTGACAGGGCTGAGGCTCTGCTGATTCCCACACAGACAGACTGGGGGTTGTGACAGGGCTGAGGCTCTGATGATACCCACACAGACAGACTGGGATTGTGACAGGGCTGAGGCTCTGCTGATTCCCACACAGACAGACTGGGGTTGTGACAGGGCTGAGGCTCTGATGATACCCACACAGACAGACTGGGGTTGTGACAGGGCTGAGGCTCTGATGATACCCACACAGACAGACTGGGGTTGTGACAGTGCTGAGGCTCTGATGATACCCACACAGACAGACTGGGGTTGTGACAGTGCTGAGGCTCTGATGATACCCACACAGACAGACTGGGGTTGTGACAGGGCTGAGGCTCTGATGATACCCACACAGACAGACTGGGGTTGTGACAGGGCTGAGGCTCTGATGATACCCACACAGACAGACTGGGGTTGTGACAGGGCTGAGGCTCTGATGATACCCACACAGACAGACCGGGGTTGTGACAGTGCTGAGGCTCTGATGATACCCACACAGACAGACTGGGGTTGTGACAGGGCTGAGGCTCTGATGATACCCACACAGACAGACTGGGGTTGTGACAGGGCTGAGGCTCTGATGATACCCACACAGACAGACTGGGGTTGTGACAGGGCTGAGGCTCTGATGATACCCACACAGACAGACTGGGGGTTGTGACAGGGCTGAGGCTCTGATGATACCCACACAGACAGACTGGGGTTGTGACAGGGCTGAGGCTCTGATGATACCCACACAGACAGACTGGGGTTGTGACAGGGCTGAGGCTCTGCTGATTCCCACACAGACAGACTGGGGGTTGTGACAGGGCTGAGGCTCTGATGATACCCACACAGACAGACTGGGGTTGTGACAGGGCTGAGGCTCTGCTGATTCCCACACAGACAGACTGGGGTTGTGACAGGGCTGAGGCTCTGATGATACCCACACAGACAGACTGGGGTTGTGACAGGGCTGAGGCTCTGATGATACCCACACAGACAGACTGAGGGTTGTGACAGGGCTGAGGCTCTGATGATACCCACACAGACAGACTGGGGTTGTGACAGGGCTGAGGCTCTGCTGATTCCCACACAGACAGACTGGGGTTGTGACAGGGCTGAGGCTCTGATGATACCCACACAGACAGACTGGGGTTGTGACAGGGCTGAGGCTCTGCTGATTCCCACACAGACAGAATGGGGTTGTGACAGGGCTGAGGCTCTGATGATTCCCACACAGACAGACTGGGGTTGTGACAGGGCTGAGGCTCTGATGATTCCCACACAGACAGACTGGGGTTGTGACAGGGCTGAGGCTCTGATGATACCCACACAGACAGACTGAGGGTTGTGACAGGGCTGAGGCTCTGATGATTCCCACACAGACAGACTGAGGGTTGTGACAGGGCTGAGGCTCTGATGATTCCCACACAGACAGACTTAGGGTTGTGACAGGGCTGAGGCTCTGATGATTCCCACACAGACAGCCTGGGGTTGTGACAGGGCTGAGGCTCTGATGATTCCCACACAGACAGACTGAGGGTTGTGACAGGGCTGAGGCTCTGATGATTCCCACACAGACAGACTGGGGTTGTGACAGGGCTGAGGCTCTGATGATACCCACACAGACAGACTGAGGGTTGTGACAGGGCTGAGGCTCTGATGATACCCACACAGACAGACTGGGGTTGTGACAGGGCTGAGGCTCTGCTGATTCCCACACAGACAGAATGGGGTTGTGACAGGGCTGAGGCTCTGATGATTCCCACACAGACAGACTGGGGTTGTGACAGGGCTGAGGCTCTGATGATTCCCACACAGACAGACTGGGGTTGTGACAGGGTTGAGGCTCTGCTGATTCCCACACAGACAGACTGGGGTTGTGACAGGGCTGAGGCTCTGATGATTCCCACACAGACAGACTGAGGGTTGTGACAGGGCTGAAGCTCTGATGATTCCCACACAGACAGACTGGGGTTGTGACAGGGCTGAGGCTCTGATGATACCCACACAGACAGACTGAGGGTTGGATAAAAGCGTCTGCTAAATGGCATATATTATTATTATTATTATTGTGACAGGGCTGAGGCTCTGATGATTCCCACACAGACAGACTGAGGGTTGTGACAGGGCTGAGGCTCTGATGATTCCCACACAGACAGACTTAGGGTTGTGACAGGGCTGAGGCTCTGATGATTCCCACACAGACAGACTGGGGTTGTGACAGGGCTGAGGCTCTGATGATTCCCACACAGACAGACTGAGGGTTGTGACAGGGCTGAGGCTCTGATGATTCCCACACAGACAGACTGGGGTTGTGACAGGGCTGAGGCTCTGATGATACCCACACAGACAGACTGAGGGTTGTGACAGGGCTGAGGCTCTGATGATACCCACACAGACAGACTGGGGTTGTGACAGGGCTGAGGCTCTGCTGATTCCCACACAGACAGAATGGGGTTGTGACAGGGCTGAGGCTCTGATGATTCCCACACAGACAGACTGGGGTTGTGACAGGGCTGAGGCTCTGATGATTCCCACACAGACAGACTGGGGTTGTGACAGGGCTGAGGCTCTGCTGATTCCCACACAGACAGAATGGGGTTGTGACAGGGCTGAGGCTCTGATGATTCCCACACAGACAGACTGGGGTTGTGACAGGGCTGAGGCTCTGATGATTCCCACACAGACAGACTGGGGTTTCGACAGGGCTGAGGCTCTGATGATACCCACACAGACAGACTGAGGGTTGTGACAGGGCTGAGGCTCTGATGATTCCCACACAGACAGACTGAGGGTTGTGACAGGGCTGAGGCTCTGATGATTCCCACACAGACAGACTTAGGGTTGTGACAGGGCTGAGGCTCTGATGATTCCCACACAGACAGCCTGGGGTTGTGACAGGGCTGAGGCTCTGATGATTCCCACACCGACAGACCGAGGGTTGTGACAGGGCTGAGGCTCTGATGATTCCCACACAGACAGACTGGGGTTGTGACAGGGCTGAGGCTCTGATGATACCCACACAGACAGACTGAGGGTTGTGACAGGGCTGAGGCTCTGATGATACCCACACAGACAGACTGGGGTTGTGACAGGGCTGAGGCTCTGCTGATTCCCACACAGACAGAATGGGGTTGTGACAGGGCTGAGGCTCTGATGATTCCCACACAGACAGACTGGGGTTGTGACAGGGCTGAGGCTCTGATGATTCCCACACAGACAGACTGGGGTTGTGACAGGGTTGAGGCTCTGCTGATTCCCACACAGACAGACTGGGGTTGTGACAGGGCTGAGGCTCTGATGATTCCCACACAGACAGACTGAGGGTTGTGACAGGGCTGAAGCTCTGATGATTCCCACACAGACAGACTGGGGTTGTGACAGGGCTGAGGCTCTGATGATACCCACACAGACAGACTGAGGGTTGTGACAGGGCTGAGGCTCTGATGATTCCCACACAGACAGACTGAGGGTTGTGACAGGGCTGAGGCTCTGATGATTCCCACACAGACAGACTTAGGGTTGTGACAGGGCTGAGGCTCTGATGATTCCCACACAGACAGCGTGGGGTTGTGACAGGGCTGAGGCTCTGATGATTCCCACACAGACAGACTGAGGGTTGTGACAGGGCTGAGGCTCTGATGATTCCCACACAGACAGACTGGGGTTGTGACAGGGCTGAGGCTCTGATGATACCCACACAGACAGACTGAGGGTTGTGACAGGGCTGAGGCTCTGATGATTCCCACACAGACAGACTGAGGGTTGTGACAGTGCTGAGGCTCTGATGATTCCCACACAGACAGACTGGGGTTGTGACAGTGCTGAGGCTCTGATGATTCCCACACAGACAGACTGAGGGTTGTGACAGGGCTGAGGCTCTGATGATTCCCACACAGACAGACTGAGGGTTGTGACAGGGCTGAGGCTCTGATGATTCCCACACAGACAGACTGAGGGTTGTGACAGGGCTGAGGCTCTGATGATTCCCACACAGACAGACTGAGGGTTGTGACAGGGCTGAGGCTCTGATGATTCCCACACAGACAGACTGAGGGTTGTGACAGGGCTGAGGCTCTGATGATTCCCACACAGACACAGCCAACACCACATGAAAAGTTGACATCGTTATGTTCATATGTTATACATATATATTTCTTAAATGTATAATATTACATTATCATTGTAATTGCACACAAATTAATGTCAGACATGCACCTACTACCCCAATGCTCTGTTGCTGATGACTGGGACAAATGCAGGAGTAGATTTCAGGAGCAGGACAATACACCCTCTTTTTGACTAATGACTGACATATGTGCATGTACGTGATAGGCCTATCTGGATTATATGAGTATGATGGTCATAATGGTTCTTGATAGTGTCATAAAGTGCATTTTCTTAGTCCAAGTAAAGTGACACAGGATGGTCATAATGCTTCATGACAGTGTTATAAAGTGTATTTTCGGGAAGTTGTTGAAAATATGATGATTAAAAAACATGACTGTAAAGAATTCATTACATCAACAAAGGGCCTAAGAAACAAACTTTCAAACGAAAGGAAACTTCTTGGCAGGGAAAAAATACATAGAATAAATGTAGGTTTTGACACTCTTATGTAGGTGTCATAACGAGCCATAAAATAATGTAATATACACTATACATACAAAAGTATGTGGACACCCCTTAAAATGTGTGTAGAAAATCAAGCACACAGCCATGCAATCTCCACAGACAAACATTGGCAGTAGAATGGCCTTACTGAAGAGCTCAGTGACTTTCAACGTGGCATCGGCATAGGATGCCACCTAGCCAACAAGTCAGTTCGTCAAATATCTACCTGCTAGAGCTGCCCCGGTCAACTGTAAGTGCTGTAATGGTGAAGTGGAAACGTCTAGGAGCAACAACGGCTTTGCCGTGAAGTGATAGGCCACACAAGCTCACAGAACGTGACCGCATAGTGCTGAAGCGCATAAAAATCGTCTGTCCTCGGTTGCAACACTCGCTACCAAGTTCCAACTGCCTCTTGAACCAACGTCAGTACAAGAACTGTTCGTCGGGAGGTTTATGAAATGGGTTTCCATGGCCGAGCAGCCGAACACAAGCCTAAGATCACCATGTGCAATGCCAAGCGTCGGCTGGAGTGGTATAAAGCTCGCCACCATTGGACTCTAGAGCAGTGGAAACACGTTCTCTGGAGTGATTAATCACTCTTCACCATCTGGCAATCCGATGGACAAATCTGGTGTTGGCGGATGCCAGGGGAACACTACCTGCCCCAATGCACAGTGCCAACTGTAAAGTTTGGTGGAGGAGAAATCATGTTCTTTGCTGATTTGTATGATTCGGGCTAGGCTCCTTAGTTCCAGTAAACGTAAACTTAACGCTACAGTATACAATGACATTCTAGACAATTCTGTGCTTCCATCTTTGTGGCAACAGTTTGGGCAAGGCGCTTTCCTGTTTCAGCATGACAATGTCCCTGTGCACAAAGCGCCGTACATACAGAAATGGTTTGTCGAGATCGGTGTGGAAGAACTTTACAGGCCTGCACAGAGCCCTGACCTCAACCCCATCGAACACCTTTGGGATGAATTGGAATGCCGACTGCGAGCCAGGCCTAATCGCCCAACATCAATGCTCGACGTCACTAATGCTCTTGTGGCTGAATGGAAGCAAGTCCCTGCAGCAATGTTACAACGTCGTGGAAAGCCTTCCCAGAAGAGTCGAGTTTGTTATAGCAGCAAAGGTGGGACCAACTCCATAGTAATGCCCATGATTTTGAAATGTCACTACAGGTGTAAATATAGGGTCATGACAGTGTTATTACCATATTATGACAGGTTATGACAAGTTATGTCAGCTGTTATGATGCTGGGTGTCAAGTAAAGTGTTACCGTTTGTTGCTACACTTTGGGGCTAGAGTGGTAAAGGCACAGAGAGACCTCACTGAGACTAAACTCCTTATTAATGGAATGATGTTTTTCACTTGGCATTCCATCCTACTCTAACTAGCAAATACACAAAGTTGGCTTACTTCATAGGGCTTTGTGTGAATCTTACTAACAGCTGAGGGAAAATGGTGCCACCATACAAAGCCCTGAGTGGAGAAAACAGTGCCATTCATTTTCAGAACAGGCTGAGTTTAAGTCAAGTTTTATGGTAAACCAGCCCAGAGTCTGTGATTCTTACACACCCATCCTCTCCCCTCCTCCCAGCCTGTACTACAGTACCGTACCTCAGCTTTGTTCTGCTGGTCCTCGCTGCTGTCGTTGTGGTTCTGTTCCTCGTCCATGTCGACCAGCTTCAGTTTCAGGTAGGAAACCTCATCCATCAGATCCAGTTTCTGGGTCTCCAATGAGGTCCGGCTCAGCAGCTCCTGTACCGCACACACAGCCGCAGAGACACACACATTAACACTCCCCTACACACACACAACTCTATCCACTGAGCAGTGAGACCAGAGTGAAGTATAAAGTCAGTGTGCCGCTCCACTGGGCATAAAGCTCCCCCAAACCAACAGTTCAGCCTGGGAGCCCGGGCCCTGCTCTGCTATATATACACAATGCAATGTGGCTCTATTTTTACTTCCCCTGTCTGACTCAGACATGTGAGAGAGAAATACAGAGAGAGAGAGAGAGATAAGGGGAGAGAGAGAGAGAGAGAGAGAGAGAGAGAGAGAGAGAGAGAGAGAGAGAGAGAGAGAGAGAGAGAGAGAGAGAGAGAGAGAGAGGGAGATAGGGGGAGAGAGAGAGGGGAGAGAGAGAGGGGGAGCAATGGAGAGAAAGAAAGAGAGAGAGAAAGAAATTGAACACTAAGTTAGAGACAGAACACTAAGTTGAGAGACAGACTCTAAAATTTTCAAAAGACCTGGGACAGGAGCAGTGTGTGTGTGTGTGTGTGTGTGTGTGTGTGTGTGTGTGTGTGTGTGTGTGTGTGTGTGTGTGTGTGTGTGTGTGTGTGTATATAGAGCGGGTGGGTGGGTGAGCTTTGACTCTAGGTTTCACACACGGTAAACACACTTCCCTTACGCCCTATGGATTTCCCAACACCCCTCATCACTGGAGGCTGATTTCGGTTCCTGTTCCAGAGAATACTACTCTCTCCTTAAAATAACTTGCCATCATACTTTTGAATTAGGTGAATTAGTATATTAGGTGAATTAGTATATTTGTCACGTGTGCCGAATACAACAGGTGTAGGTAGACCTTACAGTGAAATGCTTACTTACAGGCTCTAACCAATAGTGCAAAAAAGGTATTAGGTGAACAATAAGTAAGTAAAGAAACAAAAACAACAGTAAAAAGACAGTGAAAAATAACAGTAGCAGCACAATTGGTTGGGCGCCCGTAAAACTGTTGCCATTTCTTCCGGTGCCATTTTCATTTATCAGCTGTCCCTTTTCATTAATTTATCAGCTGTCCCTTTTCATTAATTTATCAGCTGTCCCTTTTCATTAATTTATCAGCTATCCCTTTTCATTCATTTATCAGCTGTCCCTTTTCATTCATTTATCAGCTGTCCCTTTTCATTCATTTATCAGCTGTCCCTTTTCATTCATTTATCAGCTGTCCTTTTTCATTCATTTATCAGCTATCCCTTTTCATTCATTTATCAGCTGTCCCTTTTCATTCATTTATCAGCTGTCCCTTTTCATTCATTTATCAGCTGTCCCTTTTCATTCATTTATCAGCTGTCCTTTTTCATTCATTTATCAGCTGTCCCTTTTCATTCATTTATCAGCTATCCCTTTTCATTCATTTATCAGCTGTCCCTTTTCATTCATTTATCAGCTGTCCTTTTTCATTCATTTATCAGCTGTCCCTTTTCATTCATTTATCAGCTGTCCCTTTTCATTCATTTATCAGCTGTCCTTTTTCATTAATTTATCAGCTGTACTTTTTCATTCATTTATCAGCTATCCCTTTTCATTCATTTATCAGCTGTCCCTTTTCATTCATTTATCAGCTGTCCTTTTTCATTAATTTATCAGCTGTCCCTTTTCATTCATTTATCAGCTGTCCTTTTTCATTCATTTATCAGCTGTCCCTTTTCATTCATTTATCAGCTGTCCTTTTTCATTCATTTATCAGCTGTCCCTTTTCATTCATTTATCAGCTGTCCCTTTTCATTCATTTATCAGCTGTCCCTTTTCATTCATTTATCAGCTGTCCTTTTTCATTCATTTATCAGCTGTCCTTTTTCATTCATTTATCAGCTGTCCCTTTTCATTCATTTATCAGCTATCCCTTTTCATTCATTTATCAGCTGTCCCTTTTCATTCATTTATCAGCTGTCCTTTTTCATTCATTTATCAGCTGTCCCTTTTCATTCATTTATCAGCTGTCCCTTTTCATTCATTTATCAGCTGTCCCCATAAAATAACCTTTTCTCATTCCAGGTTCCCTGTTGGGTTCCAGGTATAATCATTTTGGGTTCTATGTAGAACCCTGTATAGAACCAAAAAGGGTTATTCAAAGGGTTCTCCTATGGGACAGCCGAAGAACCCTATACAGTCTGTGTAGATGGACTGTATGTAAACCCCTGTAATCACCACAGCTCAAGGGAAATACATTGAAAATAAAATCTGATAAATAAGTTGTGGCACCCTGTGACATTTGCAACCCAACACCGGCATTACTTCGAGGGGGATCAGCTGAGCATTTAGAAGCAATTTGAAGGTCTTTTCTGTAAAAGCCCAACAGCTGACACTGTAGCTAGCTGGCTAAGCCTGATGAAATCCTTCCTTTGAACTAACTAAGAAGTGAAACACATGCAGGATTATCAGCCCTTCCTAACTAGCTCTGCAGGCTGTGGCGTTCTGATATCCAACTATCCGTTTATCTAGGATTGATTGGACTGTGTTGAACTGCTATGGGCTCTCATTCTGAGTGTTGTGGCTGACTAGCCTGACTAGGTCAACATGCCACTCAGGCTTTCAGAGTCAGACACAGTGATCAGACCAATGATGATATTCCGAGACAGTGATCAGAGTCCGGGGCCAAGCCCCTCTTTGTCCCTCTGAAACAGGACCTCTTCTTTTCTCTGGGCCACGGACCAGAGCCAGAGGTGTGTCAGTCTGTCAGACCTCTCAGCAGACCCAAGGTGCCACTAGCCTGGTCGCAGATCTGTTGGTGCAGTATAACCAACTCCTAAGACATACAGTATGTTTGGCAGAAAACACCCATAGTTGGCTAAACAGCCAAAAGAGATCTGGAACCACTAGACCGGCTAAGATGCCATTGACTCTCTGCAACTGTACCCTCACCTGCTTGGTCAAGTAGGACACAGGGAGAAGGAAGGGGGGATGTGTGGTAGGTCAAGCTATCAAACCTGCAATCCTGGACTGGACTGGCCCTCTAATAGCAAATATTCCTTCTTAGCCTTTTACTACAGTGGGCTAAAACAGGGTCACACAGAGTGTTTCTTGGTAGTCTTAAACAAATCTACTTTGAAACAAAAGTATACACCTCACACACTTAGTTATGGGCTTAAAAAAGAAGACACCTGTACCATCTCAGATATAGAGTTGAAATGTGTTAAAAAAAATTGTTTGCATCCCAACATTACACTTTATATACATCACAGAAGACTGAAACATCTAAAAAACGTTTCACCGGACTTTCGGCGTAAAAAACTAACAATAATAATGTTGATTAATTCCATCCATGAGGCCACTTCGTTATTTGACTGCAGGAAAGGGGTAGACTAGGCTGGTTAATACTTTGTCTATCGACATGTCTGTAGATAATTACAATGTCTTTAGACCGTCACTGGGACTGTCGGTTTCCTTGTTGCAGATTGATGAAAAAAGTTCAACTTTGACCCTGTCACTTCATCCATTGTCATGGTTAACTGACTGAGACAGCGATGAGAGTGCACATTCTAAAATTCTACTCACTGTAATTAGCTCGCCATTAACTTGTTAATAATGAATCTTGTTATGAATTTATTTTCCTGTAATAATGAATAAAACATTTCTAAAGTTAAGACATTGTCAGCGGCTAGCCAGATAACAAGGTAGCTAACCAGCCTTGTGTGTGTGTTTGTTGTCATGGTTGCTTTGAATAATTCCTTTCTCAGAATGAGGATATCACTATGACATTCTGGTTGTTGGAATCATAGAATTAAATAGAACACATTGCATTATAAAATGGGTTGTTTGGACCCTGGATGCTAATTGGTTGATATGTGGGACAACAACTCCCACAAAATACAATGGCATGGTTATGTCATAATTTAACTCTCACGCAGCCCAGGCAGGAAACTCAACTTCATCTCCCTTGGAAAAAAAGCCTATACACTTAATTTTCCCAAATTTTACTTGGCGTCATTACGTCATGTACCTACGTTAAATAGGCACGTCAGCTTTGACATCGGTTTTGCACATCGGCGTTAAACTAGACATCGGGCCGATACCGATGTTGGCATTTTTAGCTAATATCGGCCGATTCGATATGTTCGATATTGTGCATCCCTAGTTAAAATAATGTCTTATCGGAAAAAAATGCATTCATATTTTTATAAATATGTTGGCAACTGTTTTAGAAAAGCAATAATGCTCTCAAACACAATCCCGGAATTATCGTGTGACAACTCCCTCCAAGAGCTGTATCCTGGCCCTTGTTGGGAGTTGTCATACGATAACTCCCGGGTTCACTGGCATTTTTGCTTTAATACAGTGCTGTCGGAAAGTATTCAAACCCCTTGACTTTCTCCACATTTTGTTGGGTTACGGCCTTATTCTAAAATTGATTAAATCATTCTAAAATGGATTAAATCAATTGATACACAATACCCAATAATGACAAAGCAAAATCCTATTTTTTTATTTTTATTTTCTAATTGATAAAAAAATGTAAAAGCTGAAATACCACATTTACATACAGTACCAGTCAAAAGTTTGGACACACCTTCTCATTTTCTTTATTTGTACTATTTTTTTTTACTATGTAGAATAATAGTGAAGACATCAAAACTATGAAATAACACATGTGGAATCCTGTAGTAACCAAACAAGTGTTAAACAAAACAAAATATATCTTATAGTTGAGATTCTTCAAAGTAGCCACCCTTTGCCTTGATAACAGCTTTGCACACTCGCTCTTCTGAGTGAGTATAGGTCTGATGAGTCGATTGACAAAATAATCTGCCCAACACACTCACCCATTAGCTTTTACTGGAACTGGCAGCAGATACTGAGAAGCATTCTCTTGACACTCAGAAAAGAGCTATCTCCATTTCAGGCTCAGAACAGCAGTGACAAAGATCAACCTTGCCATTGACCTTGCCTAATCACACCACACACATTGTTTAAACAGATCTCATTAAAAACTTCAATGGAGCCAAACAATGTGAAGATAGACAGTGTCTGGTTATCGATAAAGGTCAAACACAAGGGACCTGCAAAGAGATACCAGCCACACCACAGAGCACTGTAGACAGTAGACACCAGTGGCTGTGGTCTCTAAACAGAAATACGCATTTATTGTATATTCTGTATGACAACTTGAGGGGGAAAAAAGGTTTTCCCCTAGACCTTTGCATATGTACAAAAAAATAAAAGAAATCTGCTCGGAATTTGAGGTCAATTAAACTGAAAAACAACAAATGCACTTTTTACCATTGCCATTTATGGGGAGCAAACCGGCTGGATGAGACAAAATCACAGAGTAGACAAAGGAGCAGTTGAAAAGCCCAAACAGAGGGCTTTTTGATTCCTAAATTGGGTAGCTGTGTGTGCCAATGTTTGGCATGCACACACAGCCTAATAAGAGGCATCAGCAGACACTGCTCAATGGCTCCTCTCCACTCACAACCCCTCACCCCTGTCTCTGATGGTAAGAGCACAAACTGGACAACTCTCACAAGGTTCCCCTCCCTACCTCCACAACAAACATGGCTTACTTACTTACATCCTACTGGCACATAAGGCAACGACAAGACCTATCCACTTTTGACGATCCAAAGGCTGTTTGGCACGGTGTCCTGGTACACACAGCTAGAGTTGAAGTCGAAAGTTTACATACACCTTAGCCAAATACATTTAAACTCAGTTTTTCACAATTCCTGACATTTAATCCAAGTAAAAATTCCCTGTTTTAGGTCAGTTACGATTACCACTTTATTTTAAGAATGTCAAATGTCAGAATAATATTAGAGAGAGTGATTTATTTCAGCTTTTATTTATTTCATCACATTCCCAGTGGGTCAGAAGTTTACATACACTCAATTAGTATTTGGTAAAATTGCCTTTCAATTGTTTAACTTGGGTCAAACGTTTCGGGTAGCCTTCCACAAGCTTCCCACAATAAGTGAATTTTGGCCCATTTCACCTGACAGAGCTGGTGTAACTGAGTCAGGTTTGTAGGCCTCCTTGCTAGCACATGCTTCTTCAGTTCTGCCCACACATTTTCTATAGGATTGAGGTCAGGGCTTTGTGATGGCCACTCCAATACCTTGACTTTGTTGTCCTTAAGCCATAATGCCACAACTTTGGAAGAAAGCTTGGGGTCGTTGTCCATTTGGAAGACCCATTTGCGACCAAGCTTTAACTTCCTGATGATGTCTTGAGATTTTGCTTCCCCGTGCACACAGCCTAACGCTGTGGCTATGAGCGGTAGCGGGTAACTATACCTCACAGTGATCTGATTCAGACCCCGATAGTCAATACACGGGCGCAGACCTCCCTCCTTCTTCTTCACAAAAAATAAACTTGAGGAGGCGGGTGAAGTGGAGGACCTGCGCAGGGATTCGGAGACATATGTTTCCATAACCTCCGTCTCCGCCTGTGAGAGGGGATACACGTGACTCCTGGGAAGTGCAGCGTCTACCAGGAGATCTATCGCCGTCGATGAGGTGGTAATTGAGTCGCCTTCTTTTTGGAGAAGGCGAGAGCCAAATCTGCATATTCAGGGGGAAGACCTGGTCTCCACCGTAGTAGCACCAATGGAGACCCCTAATCACCTACCTGAGCACTCTCGTGACCACCCCGTGAGAGCCCTCTGTGGGCAAGAAACAGTGGGGTTATGAGAAGCTAACAAGGGTAGGCCCAGCACCTGGGAAACGCAGGAGAGTCAATTCTAATTCTCTCCGTATGACCCTCCTGCGTCACTATGCCCAAAGGCGCGGTGACCTCCCTAATCAACCCTGACCCTAATGGTCGACTATCTAAGGTGTGAACGGGGAAGGGCACATCCATGGAAATGATGGGGATCCCTAAACTACAGGCTAAAGCTCTAGAAATAAAATTCCCTGCCGCGCCTGAATCGACGAGCGCGTTTTATGCTGGGAATGCGGGGAAAACTCAGGGAACGTGACAGACACAAACATATGTGCAATAGATGGCTCTGGGTGAGAATGGTGCCATCTCACCTGGGGTGACGCCAGAGCTCACTGCCTGCTGCCTCGATTCCCAGAGGAACCAACCTGGGACCGACCGGCAGTGTGACCTCTGCGGCCACAGATGGAGCACGAGCGGGAACCCCCTCCGGTCTCCCTGCGCACCGCCCCTCCCAGCTCCATGGGTATCAGAGACGGGAAGGGGGAGGATGGAACCACCAGAACCCGATCTGAACGTCCGCGAGTAGCCAGCAGGTTGTCCAGCCGGATGGACAGGTCCACCTGCTGGTCAAACGTGAGGGTGGTGTCTCTGCAGGCCGGCTCCCGACGGACGTCCTCACGCAGACTGCAGTGCTAATGGTCGATCAAGGCCCTGTTGTTCAATCCCGCGCTGGCAGCCAGGGTCCTGAACTCCAGGGCAAACTCCTGGGCGCTCCTCGTCTCCTGCCTCAGATGGTAGAGGCGCTCACCCGCCTCTGTATCCTCGGGCGGGTGGTCGAAGTCTTCCCAGAAATGGCCGGTGAACTCCTCAAACTGGTCCAACGCCGCATCTCCCTCCACACGGCATTGGCCCACTCCAGGGCTCTCCGGGTGAGGCACGAGACGAGGGAGGCCACCCTCTCACGGCCCGATGGAGCCGGGTCGACGGTGGCCAGATACAGGTCTAATTGCGATAAGAACCCCTGGCAGTTCGCAGCCCTCCCGTCGTACTCCTGGGGCAAGGAGAGACGGATCCCACTGGGTTCAGATGGGAAAGGGGCACTCAGGAGAGACCCCGGTTGTGCTGGTGGAGGTGCTGGAAGATCTCCCTGTCTCTCCCAGCGGGTCATGGTGAAGCATAACTGCATGCTCCTGGACGTGCTCCTCCAAACTCAGAAAACCAAAATATACAAAATAATAAAAGTGGGTACAAAACCCGTCGCACACCAGAACATAACTTGCACATAACATACAATCAAACAATCACTGACAAAGACTTGAGGGGAAACAGAGGGTTAAATACTCAACGTGTAATCGATGGGATTGGAACCAGGTGTGAGGGAAGACAAGACAAAACCAATGGAAAATGAAAAATGGATCAGAGATGGCTAGAAGTTCGGTGACGTCGACCGCCGAACACTGCCCGAACAAGGAGAGAGACCAACTTCGGTGGAAGTCGTGACACCTACTAGCTAGCCTATTATTAACTGTAGCTGTCTGCAAAAGGGAGAGAAAAAAATCCCTGTCTAGGAATTTCCTTAACTTCTTGACGCACACATCCCTGTAGCGGGATCATTTGTCAGCAACCGCTGAATAGCATAGCGCAACAGTCAAATAATATTACTAGAAAATATTAATATTCATGAAATCACAAGTGCAATATTGCGAAACGCAGCCTTTTGTTAATCACCCTGTCGTCTCAGATTTTGATTTTGAATGATGCTTTACAGCGAAAGTAATCCAAGCGTTTGTGTAAGTTTATCGATAGCCTAGCATAGCATTATGTACACTTAGCATCAGGAAGCTTAGTCACGAAAATCAGAAAAGCAATCAAATTAACCGTTTACCGTTTTCACTCACGAGACTCCCAGTTACACAGAAAATGTTCCTTTTGTTCCATAAAGATTCTTTTTATACCCAAAATACCAACGTTTGTTTGTCGCGTTATGTTCAGAAATCCACAGGAAAGAGCGGTCACGACAACGCAGACGGAAATTCCAAATAGTCTTCATAATGTCCACAGAAACATGTCAAAAGTTTTTTATAATCATTCCTCAGGTAGTTTTAAAAATATATATTTGATTATATATCAACCGAGTGTGTAGCTTTTTCCATAACAGTGGGAGGAACAATGGCCGCTTTACTCAATTGCGCACAAACTCACTCTGAGAGCCCCCACCTCTCCACTTACGCAATGTGATCCTTCACGCTCATTTTTCAAAATAAAAGCCTGAAACTATGTCTAAAGACTGTTGACAGAAAAAGGAATCTGGTTGATATCCCATGCATAGGAACACAGAGGTTTAAAATAAGAGGCACTTCCTGGTTGGATTTTCCTCAGCCTTTCACCTGCAATATCAGTTCTGTTATACACACTCACAATATTTTTACAGTTTTGGAAACTTTAGAGTGTTTTCTATCCTAATCTGTCAATTATATGCATATTCTAGCATCTGGTCATGAGAAATAAGCTGTTTACTTTGGGAATGTTATTTTTCCAAAAATAAAAATTGTGCCCTCTAGCTTCAAGAGGGTTTAACAATTTAACGAAGGTGGTACCTTATGATTTTGCATGGCTAGGTGCCCAATCAGAATGCATTTTGTGATTTTAGGTAGAAAATATTACATCCCCCCTCACCCCTCCTCAGATAAAGAGTTAACACGGCAAATAGCCTCTGTCCCAGTCAGCTCTACTGGCAGTGCAATATTGGCAAAACCTGGCAGGGTAATTCATATACCATTTGGTGGGGGCACAAATTCTATCTGGGGAGTCCATTCCTGGCTTTGCCACCCCTTAGGCCCTGGTCACTCAGAAGCAACAGTATTTTATGTTTGTAGGATGGTTATGAATGAAAACCACATTTCCTGTTACTAATTTACCACACACTTACTTCACGCTAAAGGAACAGAAAAAGAACACGCTGTTCGTTCTATTTGTTACTGAGCAACCTTGTAATCTTTAACCTTGCTCTAATCACACATTCACAAAATATAGTCAATTGATCTAGGACTAAAACAAGACTATGTGTATGTAGGAAACCAGTTGAGGTAAACAACAGCAGTTAGCTCTCTAAGCCGAGCAGTGATAGAGTAGTGATAATGTAGTATGTCTCTTACCTGCTTTAGCATTTCCTCAGTGGAGTTGAGCTTGTGGTAGTGCTCCTCCAGAGAGCTCTCCAGGTCTCGGATCTTTTCTCCCTGGGCCTCCACTTGGTCTGTGAGCACGCTCACCTATAGCACACAAAGCCAACCCACACACGGGACACCTTACTCAGTCACTCACGTTGACAAATACCTCCTCTCTCATGGTCAGGACTGGAGCGATTCGTATGCTAATGCTGCTAATTCCTCTGACAACCCACAGGTAGTTTCACTTCATTCCTCAGCCGGATTGGAACTCTATGTCAACAGCCATTGTGAAATATCATAGAAGGTAGCCTACGCTTGCCATGGTTCACTAAACTACAAACACAGAGCTGAGTAAACTGAGCCCACAACTCTGGCCAGCTCACAATGAAGCAGGTGAAAGGGAAAGCGAGCACCTCTCTTTTACCTGCTCCACCCAATAATGTTTTCAGTCAACAGGCACAAGCCCGTTGGCCAATCAGCAGCGTTTGTCAGAGGGGCTTGAGGAATGTGCTGGCATGTGCGAAAGAAAGGGCTACTGTGGCACAAGGCTGAGATAAAGCTAGTTTTAAGCAGCACACGTTGAGCTAGATAAGACATGACAGAGGCCGAGGAGGAAGAGGGAAAATATAAATATGCAATGTGTAGACTAGATTACAGATCTATAAACTACCAATTACACAGATGTAAAAAATCATGGAGCGTCCTGACAAATCACTTGAGCCTGATGTTTACAGTACAACCAAATACGAGAGGCATTATCCAGACATTAAATGTACTAGGGGCGTTCTGTTTGACTGAGCTTCTCTGCTACACACAACCAGCCCCCAGCCCCCCTAGCCTGCCCTGGACATTCTAACATCTCTGTGATATACTGCCCTTCCTCTCTCAATTGAACAGCAGAGCCGTGAGGTCACTTGGGCCTGTGGAAAGAGGTGTTACATGTCTCTGTCCGCCTAATGCCTTTACACTCACCTGACGTGACCCTGGTGACCCCTGAGGAGGGGCTCTCTCAATTAAATTAAATCAAATTGAAAGGGCTTTATTGGCATGGAAAACACATGTATACATTGTCATAGCAAGTGAAATAGATAATAAACAAAAGTGAAATAAACAATAAAAAATGTATTGTAAAAATTACTCTCACAAATGTTTCAAATGAATAGAGACATTTCAAAAATCATAGTATGGCTATGTACAGAGTTATAACAACGTGCAAATAGTTAAAGTACAAAAGGGAAAATAAATAAACATAAATATGGGTTGTATTTAAATCGTTTTTTTGTTTTTCACTGTGTCTCTAATATGGACATACATTTGGCAGGAGGTTAGGAAGTGCAGCCCAGCTTCCACCTCCTTTAGTGGGCAGTGTGAGAACCAGGTCTGCCTATGCAAGGAGAACCAGGTCTGCCTATGCAAGGAGAACCAGGTCTGCCTATGCAAGGAGAACCAGGTCTGCCTATGCAAGGAGAACCAGGTCTGCCTATGCAAGGAGAACCAGGTCTGCCTATGCAAGGAGAACCAGGTCTGCCTATGCAAGGAGAACCAGGTCTGCCTATGCAAGGAGAACCAGGTCTGCCTATGCAAGGAGAACCAGGTCTGCCTATGCAAGGAGAACCAGGTCTGCCTATGCAAGGAGATCCTTCATTTTGGGTCAGTCACAGTGGTCAGGTATTCTGTCACTGTGTACTCTCTGTTTATGGCCAAATAGCATCCAGCTTGCTCTGTTTCTTTTTGTTGTTAATTCTTTTCAATGTGTCAAATAATTATATTTTTGTTTTCTCATGATTTGGTTGGGTCTAATTATGTTCCTGTTGCTGTCCTGGGGCTCTGTGGGGTTTGGTTGTGTTTGTGAACAGAGCCCCAGGAACAGCTTTCTTAGGGGACTCTTCTCTAGGTTAATCTATCTGTAGATTGTAGAATTTAATGTCTCTTTTCTGGATTTCGATCATTAGCGGGTATCGGCCAAATTCTGATATGCATGCATTATTTGGTGTTTTACGTTGTTCAAGGGGGATGTTTTTGCAGAATTCTGCATGCAGAGTCTCAATTTCATGTTTGTCCCATTTTGTGAATTCTTGGTTGGTGAGTGGACCCCAGAACTTACAACCATAAAGGGCAATGGGTTCTATAACAGATTCAAGTACTTTTAGGCAGATCCTAATTGGGATGTCACATTTTATGTTCCTTTTGATGGGTGTAGAAGGCCCTTCTTGCCTTGACTCTCAGATCGATCGCAGCTTTGTGAAAGTTACCTGTGGTGCTGATGTTTAAGCCGAGGTAGGTATAGGTTTTTGTGTGCTCTAGGGCAACGGTGTCTAGATGGAATTCATATTTTGGTCCTGGAAACTGGACCTTAGTTGGAACACCATTATTTTTGTCTCGCTGAGATTTACTGCCAGGGCCTGTCTCTGTCTCTGTCTCTCTGTTTCGCTCTGTGCTCCTCCTTCACTCTATCTCTCTCTAAAAGCTCAACTATAATCCTGCAAGGATGATGGTGGGGCGACTGCTGACAGGAGCACCTTACCTGGAGCACCAGAGACTCTTTGTCCCCCTCTAAGCGAACCAGCCGCTCCTGATAGCTCTCATTGTTCACCGGGGAGCAAAGGTTAACCTGCAACAACAGACATGACAAAGAGGAGTCAGAGAGGTGGAGAGGGGGAAGGAGAGGAGGAGAAAGGTTGAAGACTGTCACCGAACAGGCTAAACAATTTAGTATCAACCATTCAATAATTCATCCGCACTGACCCAATAAAGAGGAAGAAGAAATAAGACCAGTATTGTGTTTAGCAACATCCTCCCATATGGTCTAGCGGTTAGGATTCCTGGTTTTCACACAGGCGTCCCAGGTTCGACTCCCGGTATGGGTACACACAGTTTCTACTGCACTGTTGTCTAATCTGCATTCAGTGTCAGATACAGTATTGAAGGCTGCAGCCAAAGGCCTGGCCAACAGTATGCTGGAGGACTGCTCTGTTTCAAACAACGTTTCTGATATGAGCGAGCTGGTGGAAGAAAAGGAACCAGTAGAACTGTGTTGACACCCAAATTTAAGCTTGGCTGAAAATCATTAACACGTTCAACATCACAACAATGTGAAATGTGAACATGTGGCATTAACATACAAAAAACACACTCTTTGACCCCTAACATCAGAAACAAGTGTTTTCACTGATTTGCATAAAAGAAGACATCTAATTTATACTAATTAGATATAGTGTGTTTCGTGAAACCTCAGACCTTAAAGACCAGTGAGATCCCCCTCTACAGAGGAATACAGTTTTCCCTTTCTCATTGGCCTCAGTCAGCTGACGTGGCGCATTAGGACACTTTCTCAACCAACCACTACATCGGTGCAAAGACCCTTGACTTCATACTAGGGCTTAACACTTGTCTTCCTCAGTCCCTGAGAACTTCTCCAGGGATGTCTTAACATCATGCTCTTGACTTAAGCCTGCGAGCTGAGCTTCTCTCTCTTTCTCTCTCTCTCTGAAAACCCACAGCACCATGTGATCATCTTGGGGACCTGTCATAAGGTCTGTCACAGCGGGGAAAAATAACATGCTGTGACTTGTGTGCAGCGCTGAGCTGGGTTTTGTCTCACTGCACGGCTTCAGATAATCCTGTCTTAAATAGCTGGTCTAGGGGCCACTGCTTCAGATCACACTGACAGCATATATATGGAGCAGTTTCTCTGAGGTCATCCAAAAGGGCAATCCACTCAGATGGCAGTTTCACAACTCACTTTCTAGGATGTACAGCATTTCCATACCCACTTTACTATCCATTATCACATGACCTCTCGGAGACTCAAATGTAGACAGTTAAGAACAAATTCTTATTTACAATGACGGCCTACCCCGGCCTAACCCAGACGACATTGGGCGCCGCACTATGGGACTCCCAATCACGGCTGGTTGTGATACAGCCTGGAATCGAACCAGGGTGTGTATTGACGCCTCCAGCACTATGCTGCAGTGCCTTAGACCACTGCACCACTTGGGAGCTAGTGGGTGTTGCACCCTCTATAACCACTGTGGTTATTATTTGAGCCTGCTGGTCATCTGTGAACATCTTAAAGAACAACCTGGCCTAAATGGCCGCACTCTTATAATATCCACCCAGCACAGCCAGAAGAGGACTGGCCACCCCTTGAAGCCTGATTCCTCTCTAGGTTTCTTCCTAGGTTCCTGTCTTTCTATGGAGTTTTTCCTAGCCACTGTTCTTCTACATCTGCATTGCTTGCTCTTTGGGTGTTAAAAGGGGCTTTATAAAATAAATATGATTGATTGAATTTGATTGAGAGGAGAGGTATGTGTATGTGAGTGCACTTAACTTAATGCTTCTTAATACATAATATTTATTTACCGTTTAACTTAATACTTACTTTGCCAGGTACCCCATGATTGATGTTGAACATGGTTGCATAAAACAATGCACCAAAGCAAAAGCTATACCCAGGTTCCTGCTGTGCTGCTAGATGTCCACGAGATCAAAGGGCTTGGTTACATCACTTCCTGAATCCTGACAAAGTCCATATGGAGTTCTTTAGCAGTGATTAGTCATGATACTGACTATAAACCCAAGCCAAAGCAGAGGAGAGCCAGCCCGTTCTCTGCCACACAGACAAATGACCACTTCCTCTCCTCTTAGGGGATGTGACGCATGTTACAGAGAACAGGGCTGTGTACAATACCCACTGGGCACAGGCGTCAATTCAATGTCTATTCCACGTTGGTTCAACCAGTGTGTGCCCAGCGGGTAGGCACCAAACAAAAGAAAATAAACTGAAACAGGGAGGGACTACTTCAACTTGTCCAATAAGAAACACTCATTTCTGCTTTTTGTTGGAAAGCCTTTTACTAAAATGTGCACTGATTAATATAACCCAGCTCTCTTTAAACAGAGCACCTAGAGCTGTAGTACATTGTACAGAGAGAGAGCTCAAAACATTTGCTAATGAAACTATAGAGGCATCTTTCTCAGGCTAGGCCAAGCCACAACGGAATTTCCCTTAACCCCTCTCTTATGCCATGAGCTACATGGCTGTTTGATGCCTCTTGAAGACATATTGTAGGCGGAGAGAGTGAAGGACAAATCCAAAGTGAGCAAAATATTATCCCACTGTCTGAGAATGCATGACGACTGTGTACAGTGCAGTTAGCAAAGGGGCACCGCCTGCTTTTAATGGCCTTAACAAATGTTTTTGTTGCACTTGAGTTTTACGGTGGACAGTCAGCACAGTTACTGGGTCTACAGTCTATCACGGATTACAAAAAGAAAACCAGCTCCGTCGAGGACCAGGATGTCTTGCTCCCAGACAAACTAAACAACTTCTTTGCTCGCTTTGAGGACAATACAGTGCCACTGACACAGCCCGCTACCAAAACCTGCGGACTCTCCTTCACTGCAGCCGACGTGAGTAAAACATTTAAATGTGTTAACCCTCGCAAGGCTGCAGGCCCAGACGGCATCCCCAGCCACGTCCTCAGAGCATGTGCGGACCAGCTGGCTGGTGTGTTTAAAGAAAAATATTCAATCAAGCCTTATCCCAGTCTGCTGTTCCCACATGCTTCAAGAGGGCCACCATTGTTCCTGTTCCCAAGAAAGCTAAGGTAACTGAGCTAAACGACTACCGCCCCGTAGCACTCACTTCCGTCATCATGAAGTGCTTTGAGAGACTAGTCAAGGAACATATCACCTCCACCCGACCTGACACCCTAGACCCACTCCAATTTGCTTACCGCCCCAATAGGTCCACAGACACCGCAATCGCAACCACACTGCACACGGCCCTAACCCATCTGGACAAAAGGAATACCTATGTGAGAATACTGTTCATCGACTACAGCTCAGCATTTAACACCATAGTACCGTCCAAACTCGTCATCATGCTCTCGACCCCGCCATGTGCAACTGGGTACTGGACGTCCTGACGGGCTGCCCTCAGGTGGTGAGGGTGGAAACAACATCTCCACCCCGCTAATCCTCAACACTGGGGCCCCACAAGGGTGCGTTCTTAGCCCTCTCCTGTACTCCCTGTTCACCCACAACTGCGTGGCCATGCACGCCTCCAACTCAATCATCAAGTTTGCAGACGACACTACAGTGGTAGGCTTGATTATCAACAATGACGAGACGGCCTACAGGGAGGAGGTGAGGGCCCTCAGAGTGTGGTGTCAGGAAAATAACCCCACACTCAACGTCAACTAAACAAAGGAGATAATCGTGGACTTCAGGAAACAGCAGAGGGAGCACCCCCCTATCCACATCGACGGGACAGTAATGGAGAGGGTAGAAAGTTTTAAGTTCATCGGCGTACACATCACAGACAAACTGAATTGGTCCACCCACACAGACAGCGTGGTGGAGAAGGCGCAGCAGCGCCTCTTTAACCTCAGGAGGCTGAAGAAATTTGGCTTGTCACCAAAAGCACTCACAAACTTTTACAGATGCACAATCGAGAGCATCCTGTCGGGCTGTATCACCGCCTGGTACGGCAACTGCTCCGCCCACAACCGTAAGGCTCTCCAGAGGGTAGTGAGGTCTGCACAACGCATCACCGGGGGCAAACTACCTGCCCTCCAGGACCCCTACACCACCCTATGTCACAGGAAGGTCATAAAGATCATCAAGGACAACAACCCAAGCCACAGCCTGTTCACCCCGCTATCATCCTGAAGGCAAGGTCAGTACAGGTGCATCAAAGCAGGGACCGAGACTGAAAAACAGCTTCTATCTCAAGGCCATAAGACTGTTAAACAGCAGAGTGGCTGCTGCCATACATGTAAAAAATGTATCACTAGCCACTTTAAACAATGCCACATAATATAATGTTTACATACCCTACATTACTCATCTCATATGTATATACTGTACTCTATACCACCTACTGCATCTTTCCATCTTTATGTAATACATGTATCACTAGCCACTTTAACCAATGCCACTTAATATGTTTACATACCCTACATTACTCATCTCATATATATATATACTGTACTCTATACCATCTACTGCATCTCGCCTATGCCGTTCGGTACCATCACTCATTCATATATCTTTATGTACATATTCTTCATCCCTTTACACTTGTGTGTATAAGGTAGCTGTTATGAAATTGTTAGGTTAGATTACTTGTTGCATTGTTGGAACTAGAAGCACAAGCTACACTCGCATTAACATCTGCTAACCATGTGTATGTGACAAACACAATTTGATTTGATTTTGTAGGTACTACTCCTTTCTTTCTATAAAATAATGTTATGAGTGGTTTATTTTGGCTGCATGATGCCCACTTGGGCTGCGGTCAAGTGGTTCCACCCCTTGACGTGCTCTGCATTCTTGGCACAACTCCTAGTCACTATTCCACTACCTAATAACTCACAACAACCCTGACCTGTCTTGTACAAGCCACTAAATTAACTCTCCTGTTGACTGTCACGCCAAGCCTGCGAAAACATGTCCTACCATTACATTTCATTTCAAACCCTGGTATGTCGACTTGGGGAAAACCCGCCTTACAAAACCCACCTTCTCAAGTCTTCGTCAATGGCAATTTCATGGCATTTTTGATTACACAGCAGAGTGCTGTGATATCACATAATCACAAGATAGCATCGCGGAGACAGAGGAACAACAGTGCCAAGGCTCTGTTTGCAAAACACACATCAGCTGGTTTGTGCTGTAATGCCTCTCATCTGATAACACGTTTCCAGCGAACATGACACATAAACTCACCAGGATACGCAACTAGACTCACATTCAAACTAGTAGAAATGCATCAGGAAAAACTATTTGCCAGACCGGACAGCAACACCTCATAGGAATACCAATCTCATGAGGATATGGTCCATTCTCATGTTTGTGCAGTTCATTCTTACAGTTTGCAAAAACCTAGGCACTGAGAAAACCTTCTCAAGAAACATACCTCAAGTCGGAGAAAAACAGCCAACATATGAGGCACATGCACTCACCTTTTTAAGCCAAGTGAAATGCTTATAAAAGTCAATATCACTTTCCATGTTGTCGGCCCATTGCTGCCTGAGATTCTTTTGGGTTCTTGAGTTGCTTATCCTGGCAATGAAGTGACTAGTGCTGTGGTGCTCTAGAGAGCTGCAGCCTGGAGAGGAAAGGCTCTAGCTGGCCCTCTATGTGCTGCTCGGTGCTCCGCTGCGTTGTGATAAGATTTATTACCCAGACTGCAGCCTCACAGCTCACCTCCTCACTCCCCTCCTTGACGTGGTGAGACAACCGTCCAAATCTTTCCGCCGAGAGAGAGCAAGAGAGAAATAGAAATAGAGAGTGAGAAAGAGAGAGAGCGAGAGAGAGACGTCTGCTGCAGCAGCCAGTCACCTCAGCATCTGCTGTGACTGAGACTGAGGACCCAGGCAGCCCAAAGAGAGCAACAGGCTCTGTCAGCCGAGACACAGACCATGCCAACTCTCAACTCTCTTCTCTCTATTTTCCTCTCGCTCTCTTATTCCCTTGCTCTCCTCAACGGTATCGCCCCTTCTCTCTTTTCCTCTCTTGCTCACTCTTTCCTCAATGGTCTCTCCTAAACGGTCACTCCCTCGCTTTTTCTCTCCTCTTATTAAAATAAAGACACAACGCAAGCCTAAACTGAACAAGACTGTGGCTTAAGATGAGAGGGAGCACCATTAAAGACACATACATATACACCTCTCTCTCTCTTCTCTCTCCTTATCTCTTTAGACTAAGCAATGAAGCAACAGCCCTCCTACCATTAGCCTTAGGTCCGACTGGAAATCATTATCTGGACCCCCCATTTCCTGTGTATGGGATCCTTCTCTAAAACAAACTCATCCCCCTCCTCACTGAACCATTTGGCTGCCTCTGACAGTATTCATGTGCACACTTCAAAGAGCACAGTCAGAGACAGAAAAACACAGGGGAGGGGGGTGGAGACATGTATGTAGGGAATGCTGCAACTTGTCTCTTCTTCGCAGAGTGTAATTAATCATGGGTTACAGCCAGTGAGGCTCAGACTCAGACTGTTTGTAAACTCGGTGTCAGACAGATGGTGCTCATTGCAGAGCTTGACTGAGTAAAGTAAGTAAAAAAGTGAATTAGACTTAGAGCACAGTGTGATTGTGATGCACGTTGCCTTTAATGTATTTTGTGATCCTATGTCTTAACACCCTACAGTTTTGTTACCATTGTCCTTCTCTCCTCTCTTTTCTCCCTTAGTCACAGGGATGGATGGGGTATCAGAGACATTTGCACATGGGTCATTCCACTATGTAGGTGCATTTTGAATAGTGTAACTTTTTATTTAATCTTATTTTAATAGTCTGTCTATGGAAGCCCTAATGCCCAAGGCACAATAAAAAGAAAGTAGACTGTTGGAATGATCTTTTTCAAATGACTTAGTGTGTCATTTGAGCGACTTAGTAAAAAAACATTTATACTAGAATTTATTTGTACTTTTACTTAGTCGTTCAAACGAGATACGAACACATTCGAACAGGATACTAAGTCTTTTGAACAGCTCATTATTAGGGATGTTGTCATGTTTGTCGTATGAAGGAGACCAAGGCGCAGCGTTGTATGTGTACATTCTTATTTATTTAAAGAATGAACACTGAACAAACTAACAAAATAACAAAACGAACCGTGAAGCTATACAAACGAGTGCTGACAGGTAACTACACATAGACAAGATCCCACAAACACCAAAGGGAAATGGCTACCTAAATATGATCCCCAATCAGAGACAACGATAAACAGATGTCTCTGATTGGGAACCATATCAGGCCAACATAGAATTACAAAAACAGAGATATCTCAGGTCAGGGCATACCAGATGTAACGATTCACCGATATGCATCGGTCCCCGATTCAAATGTTTAAGATACAAGTGCACGGGCCACGGACCCCAAACCAATCCAATTGTAGCAGGTCCAAAAAATCTATTCAAACGTTGCGAATCGCCAGTTCACAAAAATGTTTAGCTCATATTACATTATTTCTACTTTCCGAAAATACCTAATCTTTTGTGACAACTGATGCGTCCTCTGCTTCATTGAACTGCATATAACTGTGTTGACAGTCATCGATCTACAAGTAAGTTTGCATGCCGAACAACCCCAGGCAATATCAGTAGCCTAGTCAAACTGCACATTGCGCCCAGCTTTGCGCACTGTACTCAGCTTCGTGCGCTGAGCAACGAAAGGTAGGCAGCCTGTTCCTGATCTTGCACATCTGGCACCGTTAGCGTTCAAATTCTAAAATGACTTGCGTAATATTAGGCTTTATTAGTTGAGTGACAACATATGTCATTTGCTAGATTATTGTTAATAATAATAAAATTAAGCTACCATAGACAGAACTCTCATCTGGCTATAGCTGCTGAACGGGGCTTACAATAGATTTTATTTTGATTGTTCATGGTTCAGCATCAGCAATAGTTTTGGTAGTTTTGCTTTAAACAATCAGTGTACAGTATATGGTAATTTTTAGATAAACAAGGTAAAGTTGATAGTGTCTTAACGAGGACAGGAATCACTTTTGCGAGGTAAACTGCATGGCCGTAGGGAGACTTCTAAACAGTCAAAACCATTTGAGTTTGAGATTGGGGTGAAATCCAAAGTTGTGCTATGTATTCATTGGCTATGTCATTTCTAATTTGTAAATGATAAATATTGATATATTACAATCTCAAACACATCATCTGCAAAAATGACAAGTTAATCAGTGGGTGATGGTGATTTCAGAACCAAAGTGGGGGGTCAAAACTCATAGGCTACATTGCAAACTTTTCAAACTAGAACGTATCGTACCTCTATTGTGTCAGAGCCCATGTATCTAGATACTGTACGTAATGAATCTTGAAATGGAAACATGCACATTCCTAATTATCTTGTTCAAACGACTCAATTTTTTTTTGTCTAATTAGGCCTCATTTGTTGGAGCACCAGTTTTGCTTGTCAGGCTAGGCATGCTAGGCTAATAAGAGGTGAGGATCAACTAGATGAGCTGGACAAACTACTCTCTTCGATGAAAGTCCAAGCACTCTCCCAGTGTTTCCCCAGTTTAAGAATCGAGAAGTTTGCGCATCTCCAGTCAGAACCGAACCTGCCCAAACGTTTTCCCCCTGGTGCATTTTCCAGCTGGCATTTGCATTGCCTTCATTGTTGTTTTCCTTACTAATAATTACTTTGGACATGTGTGTGTTACTATCAAAGTACAGTACCAGTCAAAAGTTTGGACACACCTACTCATTCAAGGGTTTTTCAAAATGTTTACTATTTTCTACATTGTCAAATAATAGTGAAGACATCAAAACTATGAAATAACACACGTGACCAAAAAAAGTGTCAATTATTAAAATATGAGGTAGTCACCTGTAATGCATTTCAATTAACAGGTGTGACTTGTAAAAATTAATTTGTGGAATTGCTTATGCGTTTGAGCCAATCAGTTGTTTTGTGACAAGGTAGGGGTGGTGTACAGAAGATATTTACCCTATTTGGTAAAAGACCAAGTCCATATTATGGCAAGAACAGCTCAAATAAGCAATGACAGTCCATCATTACTTTAAGAGATGAAGGTCAGTCAATACGGAACATTTGAAGGTTTCTTCATGTGCAGTAGCAAAAACCATCAAGTGCTATGATGAAACTGGCTCTCATGAGGACCGCTACAGGATCCAGAGTTACCTCTGCTGCAGGGGATGAGTTCAACAGTTACCAGCCCCAAAATTGCAGCCCAAATAAATGCTTCAGAGTTCAAGTAACACACACATCTCAACATCAACTGTTCAGAGGAGACTGCGTGAAGCAGGCCTTCATGCTCGAATTGCTGCAAAGAAACCACTACTAAAGTACACCAATAAGAAGAAGAGACTTGCTTGGGCCAAGAAACACGAGCAATGGACATTAGACCGGTGGAATATTATGGTTTTTCTATTTCAAGAAAAACGAAAATGCATTTCTTACATTTCTTACTGTAGCCGATGTACAATAGGCCTAAGGGTTTCCGTTAGGAAGATATGGCACTGTACAACGTGTTTCTATTCAGAGAAAACTAAAATGCATCTGTTACTGTAGCTGTTTTAGCTGTTTTATTGGCATAAAGGCCTACAGTGATTCATCCTTTAAAAGTTGCAGCGTACATAGGCGCAGCATGCATGGTGCTTCAGAATTCTATGGCATGTTATTTAAGTATGAGCCACTGGTACCAGTAATGCTAGTTAGTACTAGTTTGACCACCAGAGGGCATCTTGGAGAAGCATTTGATAGCCTTTAATAGTGGTTGTACTAGAGAATTTAACACTTTTTTTGTAAGAGCATAATATATGGGACTGATTTTAATCAATTTTGCTAAATTAAAATATGGCACTGTGATGGTCGGCAATATGTTACAGTACTTGGCTATTTAGCTAATGAAACCCCATGTTGTGCGGGCATTTTTTTTTTTAACTAGGCAAGTCAGTTAAGAACAAATTCTTACTTTCAATGATGACCCAGGAACAGTGGGTTAACTGCCTGTTCAGGGGTAGAACGACAGATTTGTACCTTGTCAGCTCAGGGATTTGAACTTGCAACCTTCCAGTTACTAGACCAATGCTCTAACCACTAGGCTACCCTGTCACATGGGGGAGCCTGGGGTTCAATTCCCCGACGGGGAGGAAGGAGTAGGCTGTCCTTGTAAATAAGAATTTGTTCTTAACTGACTTGCCTAGTCAAATAAAGGTTACACTAAGAGCATAATATTTCTACACCATAATTGTAGTCTAACCAATACCCAAATGGAGATTCAGTCAAAAATAAAATCTCATTGATTTTACATGCTTTTTTCAGAGCAGTGCAAAACGGTGCTAAAAAAAGTTGTAGGCTATTGCTTCAAATCCAATTGCTTTTAACTTCAACATGAATATAACAATACTTATATTCCACCATAATTTGCAAATAAATTCATTAAAAATTCTACAATGTGATTTTCTGGATTTTTTTTCAAATTTTGTGTGTCATAGTTGATGTATCGCTATGATGAAAATTACAGGCCTCTCTCATATTTTTAAGTGGGAGAACTTGCACAATTGGTGGCTGACTAAATACTTTTTTGCCCCACTGTATATAACAATATTTTGGAGGTTATTTCATTAGTAAAAAAAGTGAGCGATTGTAATCTGAATAAAGGCCAAAATAATATTTGTAAAGGCCAAAACATTTATTTCTGTGTTTAGAGGGAGAGAAACGCTGGGCCAATTATCCGACGCACTATGGAACTCCCAATCAAGGTCGGATGTGATACAAAATAATACTTTTTGTGGTATAATTTGTTTTGTCTTAGTTGTAGTTAGTTGTAAATCGCCTAAACAAACTGCGCTATCAATTTAGGAGTCTACAATCTCACCATGCTCCACCAGCAGATCGATGTGCCTAACATTTGCAATGGCCGATATACTTTGGAGATGGGAAACGTTGCCCTACTTTATTGGGACACGTGGTGCATTCTGGGCGATTCTGGGACAAGGAGTGCTCTCTTTCAAGGAGAGAATGGGAGTCTATTGGGAGCTAGCTCAAAAATCCAACGTTAGCACAAATTTTGTCAACAAGAAGTACAACATTACACACCTTTTCCGATATGTGAGATAATTAACTAGCTATCTGTAATATCGTATTGCTTTGGAATCGTGAACACAATTGGTCGACAGTCTGCTGGGTAGGGTGTTATACGTTCCTGCATTCGTAGGATTCCTACCTCCTTTCTATAATATCTCTGGCAACGGCACCATACAATGCACCCTGGACTAAAGAGGCAGACAAATAGGAAAACTCGTGCTAGATCCTCTGTTAACCTTTTCATATGGTTGTTCCAAATATTTTAAGTAAAGTCTGCAGACAGTTTGGCACGAATTAGAACATTTTCTGGGTGCCCCTTGCATTGCCTTCCTTTTTGTTTTCCTTACAAATAATAACATTGGACATGTGTGCGTTCCTATCAAAGTAAGTTCCTTATTTTCTGAATATAGTGATGTTGTTTCTACTGTAGGCGTATACAGTATGTATGCACAGTTGAAGTCAGAAGTTTACATACACCTTTAATCCTAGTAAACATTCCCTGCCTTAGGTCAGTTACGATCACCACTTTATTTAAAAAATGTGAAAATGTCAGAATACTAGTGGAGAGAATGATTTATTTCTGCTTTTATTTATTTCGTCACATTCCCAGTGGGTCAGAAGTTTACATACATTCAATTAGTATTTATTAGCACTGCCTTTAAATTGTTTAACTTGGGTCAAACGTATCGGGTAGCCTTCCACAAGCTTCCCACAATAAGTTGGGTGAATTGTGGCCCATTCCTCCTGACAGAGCTGGTGTAACTGAGTTAGGTTTGAAGGCCTCCTTGCTTGCACATGCTTTTTCAGTTCTGCCCATAAATATCTGTAGGATTGAGGTCAGGGCTTTGTGATGGCCACTCCAATACCTTGACTTTATTGCCCTTAGCCAACTATGGAAGTATGCTTGGGGTCATTGTCCATTTAGAAGACCCATTTTCCGACCAAGCTTTAACTTCCTGACTGATGTCTTGAGATGTTGCTTCAATATATCCACATAATTTTCCATCCTCATGATGCCATCTATTTTGTGAAGTGCACCAGTCTCTCCTGCAGCAAAGCACCCCCACAACATGATGCTGCCACCCCCGTGCTTCACGGTTGGGATGGTGATCTTCGGCTTGCAAGCCTCCCTCTTTTTCCTCCAAATATAACAATGGTCATTATGGCCAAACAGTTCTATTTTTGTTTCATCAGACCAGAGGACATTTCTCCAAAAAGTACAATCTTTGTCCCCATGTGCAAACTGTAGTCTGGCTTTTTATGGTGGTTTTTATGGTGGTTTGAGCGTACGCTCCAGGGACCACTGTAGAATGATCACACCCATGTGCTCGTATGTGTCAAAGGGTTAATAAAATACATGTTTTCCAATCTCAAGAGGTTAAGTAACATTTTTAAATAGTATAGTGCATATTAAGTGTCAAATCAAGTAACAGGTTTGACTGTAACAGGGTTGACGATTTCATCTTAAATCATCCATAAATCCCCATGTGACAGGGAGAATGGAAGATTGTTTTGTGCAACAATAGAAAAAAATTGCATTGTGAAAGGGGTAACAATTAAGTACCCTACTGTGATTGTTTTCAATTAAAATGGTCAAGAAGAAACAAAAATAGCTTCTTTGCAACAGCAATTTCTCAAGCAAGAATTTTGTTATGACTGTCTGGGAGTGATCTGAGTGGGGAGGGGAAAACTGAAACTTGGTGTTATTGACAGAGATTATTTGAACTCTCATTCTCATTGGTTCATTAACAAATGTACCCCTTGCTGATATCACCAGGCAGGCCAAAACTCCATCCCACCAAAACAGGCAAAAATTTCAGTCTGTCTTTTCAGACAGCTCTTACACTAAAAGGGCATTATCATAATTTAACAGTATTATTCCAACCTCATAATGTGGAAATATACACAGAGTGTACCATTCATTAGGAACACCTGCTCTTTCCATGACATAGACTGATCAGGTGAATCCAGGTGAAAGCTAATGATCCCTTATTGATGTTGCATGTTAAATCCACTTCAATACGTGAGGATGAAGGGGAGGAGACAGGTTAAAGAAGGATTTTTAAGCCTTGAGACAATTGAGACATGGCTTGTGTATGTGGGCCATTCAGAGGGTAAATGGGCAGGACAAAAGATTTAAGTGCCTTTGAACGGGGTATGGTAGTAGATGCCAGGTGCACCGGTTTGAGTGTGTCAAGAACTGCAATGCTGCTGGGTTTTTCACACTCAACAGTTTTTCACACTCAAGCAGCCTCAGGCTGCACAGCTGTTCTCTCATCGAGTGATCATATCTTCACCCATCAGACTATTCTCCATTGAATCTTTACTAATATGTCAAATTAGCTTGGATTTAGAATGGCCCATTATCAATGGGCAGGAACACTGGGCAGGAACACTGGGCAGGAACACTGGGCAGGAACACTGGGCAGGAACACTGGGCAGGAACAGGGGCAGGGAAAAATACATGTAATCTGTATGCACTCAAATAGCGAATGGAGGCCGGTCAATTTTTCAATGATGCCTGACAGGCTACTTCGATGTTATAGCTGAGCTGTGCTTAATATGAGCAGCTGCGAAATAAATATAAGAACACTTATTTCACTCCATGCATCAACCACTATTTGAGGAGATTGCTCTCGCTGTGCGACAGGTGATATTCCGCCCAAACTCTGTATACCATGGGCTCTCCAACCCTAAACCTGGAGCTACCCCGTGCTTAATTCGTTAGTAATATGTTTTCGCAAGAAAATACATTTCACTAAACAGTTGACAGCCCTTCTGTATGCTCTATAAAGGAATAAAGGGGAGAGAGGAGGAGATGGAAATGCATGGTGGTGAGAAATTCTGTGTAGTTAAAGTTAATGTGCCACCCAATTAATTATGAAAATATTTTAAAAATCCCTATTACTAGGCTATTCAGAATCCAATATAAATTCACTATAATTATAGGCTACCTGTAAGCAGGCCTGCACAATCAATGAACCATCAGCATCGCCTAGGGCTCTCTCCCAGAATCATGGATAGACATTTTGCATAAGGTAACCAGTCCATCCAGTATGCATAATAATACAGTCCACACTCAAAGGCGATTACTAAAATGTGTTTAATTTTGGAGTATAGGCTAGACCAATTATGCACCGAAGACATCTTAAATCAGTTTTGTTTTATGTTTTTCTTCTATGGGTAATATGCAGTAGGCTACATTTTGTATAACTGCACAATCAGGGAGAGGGGGGCAGGCTCATAAGCGTATGCATAAGCTCTAATAACATCTACAATGGCCATTATTTGCACTCAGTTTCAACCTGCTCTTGAACTTCTTTCTTCAAATTGACCATCAACGTGAGGTGAGTTTTTAAAGGACCATGCTATTCTGATGATAAGTGTTTGATGTGATTTTCTATTGCATTTTGCATTGATGTCAGAGTGGTTAGAGGGACGATAGAGCCCTGAGCACCGGACCATTAGCAACCTGATGATCGTTAGTTTTTTTTAACCTTAAAAATTAATCACTAATCACAGGAAATAAATACTTATATTCAGAAATGACTGTCAAAGCAACAAAATAACTAGGGCTTTACAACAGGGCTCAAAACTGTGACCAAAACACTCGCATTTGCGACCCTTTGACTTGGCAGTGCAATTTGTATTGATGATTTATTCAAACTGCATTGTGCAATTGACCCAAAATGTACCATATGAAAGTATCTGCCTGTCCCTGTTTCACTGTCGGCTGCTGTGTGAGCGAGCCACTCTCTCTCCCTACTGTGCGCATGGAGGAGTGGTGCACTCTAATAAGCACGACCAAATATTTGATTTGATTTGATTACCGTTGCTCAGAATGTAATTGCGGGACAAATACAGTTATCGAAGCAACTACTGTTGTTCTCGTTACAGAGAGGAGAGTCACACCTTCCTGTGAGTATATCATTTATTCCTCTCAATACTGAGTTGATGGCACCACTTTACCACCAGAGTAGTAGTTTCTATGTGGTCTATATTAAAAGGCATTTCATTTACTATAATATGCTTATACAACTCAATATTTGTGCCCAGTTTCTACTTGCAGCAGTTTTTTATTTTTTTTATCTCAATGTCAAATCATTCTGTGTAACAATTTAACATGATTGTTTTCAATCAAAATGGTAAAAAAGAAACAGAGCAAGAGGAATTTCTCAAGCTTTGCTTTGCTAGGACTGTCTGGGAGTAGTCTGAGTGCGGAAAACAGAAAACTAGCTTGTTATTGGCAGAGGTTTGGAACTGTCTTTCTTATTGGTCTATTCACTAATTTACCAGGCAGGCCAAAACTCCATTCCACCAAAACAGGCTGAAGTTTAAAGTTTCACATTAAAAGAGCATTATCATAATTTTCACAATTTCACAGTATTATTTCAACCTCATATTTTGGAATTATATATAAAATACAGAAAAATCATGTTTTTGATTACACTGGGCCTTTTAAATATCAAAGGGACTCAAAAGGCACTCATTTTGTGGAACGACCCACATGATATGTCCTCTCCTGAACCACAGGCATGGCTCAACGACAGCCAAGAATGCATATATATATTTTTGACATTTTTTATGTTTTTTGGAACTTATGGCACCTGGTATTCCCAGGCGGTCTATCGTCCCAGTACTAACCAGGCCTGACTTTGAACTGGAGTGTTCAGGGTGGTATGGCTAATCTCTACAACTCCTCAATTGGCTCGGGAGAGGCAAAGGTCGAGTCATGCGTCCCCCGAAACATGACCCGCCTGGCCGCCTACTTCTTATCACACTGCTCGCTTAACCCAGATGTCAGCCGCACCAATGTGTCAGAGGAAACACTGTTCGACTAACGATCGGAGTCAGCTTGCAGGCTCCCAGCCCAGTTGCAAGGAGTCACTGGAGCACGATGAGCCAAGGAAAGCCCCACCGGCCTAATCCTCCCGTACCCCAGACGGCCAATTGTGCACTGTCCTATGGAACTCCCTGTCACGGCCAGATGTGACAAAGCTTGGAATCGAACCCTAGGCTGTAATGGTGCCTCAGCACTGCGGTGCAGTTCTTTTGACCTCTGCGCCACCCAGGAGCACAAGAATGCATACATATCATGAGGGATGCAAATCATGCAAACGTCATCAGGCTCAACAAGAAAACAGATTTGGTAATCCATCTGGAGTGCATGTGCTCTGATCATATTCCCAGCCCTGCTATGGAACTGCAACAGGGAAGCGGAGTGCTCCAGTGACTCCATTGCTACAGAGCTACACTCACTGCTTGCAGGGCTTGAAGGGGCTGACTGTGCACTCTGTCCTGCACCTGGCTATGTTAACTGCTGTGTTGGACAATCACTAGGATAACTCTCTTTCTTTCTCCCCCCCCCCATCTCTCTTTCAAACAATCCCTCCTTGTATAAGTCAAGGCAACAACTTTCCCTTTAAGACAAAATCTTCAATCTCGTGCTTCTTCTGTGCCAGACTTGACCCCTGTCTTACTGTCTGACATTCTCCGATCGACAGACAATAGCTTCAGGTCAGCGATAGCGAGCATCACAGGGTCTCTCTTCTTCCTGCCAATAACATACGGAGGGAGCTTGATCCTATTTCCTCTGTGGAGGGGCTCAGTTCATCAGAGAGCAGTGTGTTTAGTTTAATGGAGGAGTGTGTGTGTTTAATCCTGCTCTGGGCCAATAGAGATGGGGGTCTCAGTAGAGAGACTGTATAGCGTGTAAGACCCCTGCTGAATAGAAAAAGCATTAGCCTCTCCGACTCCGAGAGAGGGGGAAAAAAGAGCCTTTCATTGGCCCCTTAGCCCCGGCAACAGGTTGTTTACTGCAGCCTCGGCCAATGACAAGACATTGTATTCCATAACAACGTCAAACATTCACGTCAACATTCGGCCACAATGAACAAAGCCCTGGCTCACAGTAGCAGTATCATCATGTGCTTGTCATTTCCTAAATATGATCCAAATATGTAAAGTGCCTGCATACCCTCGTAGACCTGGTCATGATATTTACAGACAGCCAACAATAAAAATAAAAAACTAAGAAACATGCGTGACATTCACAAATAAATCTATAGACCAAGAGCTCGATGTGCTGCTCCAGCTGAACAGTGAACACATGAAGAATTGATTCAGACTTACCCCCTAACACCCCAGACTGCTTCAGCTGTGCTTGAGATGACCAGACAGAGAACATACAGAGCTAACAGAGGGAGTAGAGTGAGTAGAGAGAGGGAAACGTGGAGTGAGTAGAGAGAGGGAAACGTGGAGTGAGTAGAGAGAGGGAAACGTGGAGTGAGTAGAGAGAGGGAAAAAGTGAGTGTGGAGAGTAGGAGGAAAAGAAGAGAGGGGTGATTAGAAAGAGGGAGAGTGGAGAGGTTGTGAGTAATGCAGAAAGAGGGGACAAGGCAGGAAGTTGAGTTCAGCCCTATTAGGAGTCTCTGAGGAACACGTTGAGTCTTTTAAACATGGCCAGCCTTAGTCCCAGACACAGCCATGCTAAGATCTAACAGCACCCAGGAATAGTTGTCTGTCTAAAACTCATACACAGCAGCTGCTGCTGCAGTGAATCAACCCTCGCTCCTTCAATGTGATACAAAAAAAGAGAGAAAAAAATGAAAATTGAGAACCTGCCTCAATTGGAAGTAAATAAGAAGTTGAAATGTTCCACATAATATTATTCATCCTACTGACCCAAGATGGCCTGTAAACAACTGTGATAACATTTTGAGCAAATAATGAATGATGCTCATCTATATTATCTGTTTATAGCCTATATTTAAATATATGTTGTTAGACAAAGGAAGATGACGGTGGTTGCTAAAGATGGTTGGCGAAGGTAATGGTTGTTTTATATGGTTGGCATAAGTAACGACTACTTGAGATGGTTGGCATAAGTAACGGTTACTTGACATCGTTGGCAGAAGTAATGGAAAAATACAGCATTTCCATAGACCCAGGTGTGCTTCCTGCTACTCACCGAGACCCTTTCTGAGTACCTGTCCATGTCAAGCCAGTCCATGAGCATGTGAGCGGTGCTGCTGGGGACCTGGGCCCTCAGGGTGTCCCTCTCCTCCTCTCTGGGCTGCAGCTCCAGGGCCAGCCTCAGGTCCTCAACCAGCTGCAGCACCTGCAGGGGTCCCGCGCTGCCCGGGGAGCCCAGCTCAAACAGGCCGTTGGTGTACTCGGCTGCAGCCTTGGAGCCTGCCAGGGACAAAGGACAAAGAGTCATTATAGTGGACAAGATATGTACTATCAGCACATATACATATCGCAGTATCAGACCCACTCAGCTCCCTTCTACACGTCCAACCTACAGGAGGGTAGCACTCCAGGAACAGGGTCTGAGAGCCCGAGGTAAGAGCAACAAGTGTACAGTGTGGAGCCTGAATGAAGAGATTTTTACGTTTGGTAGCTAATCCCAGATTATGGAGAGAGGATCAGAGCAGCAGTGTATTATCATGACATCTTAATGCTCCAATACGCTTCCTTTTTCCCTATTAGCCTACTTTACACTAGCATCAGATTGAGGCAGAACATGCAAATACATTTCCTTTGTTTTGCCATTATGGAACTAGAGTAGTGACCTACAGGACAGAGGACATTTTACATTTACATTGATAAGGCCACGATGAAGTACTATAGCTGGTTAAGACCAGGGAATGCCTATGTGCCCTAGAGGTCTGTGGGTATCTAAAACAATAGGAAAATGGCCTCACCACTCCTATGATACTGGGGTGGGCCATGAGATCACATGGGCCTGTAGATAGAGTTGTCTCATGTTTCTGTCCCCCTAATGCCTTCGCACTCAACTGGCTGATGTATCATGACATCATAATGATGTTTCTTCCTATTGTTATGTTAGCAGAAAAGTGAAGTAAAGTAACAAATAAAAATAAAATAAAAATTTTAAATCTGGTGGTCTTGGCAGTACTAACCTGATCCCAGATCTGTTTGTGTTGGCTTGCCCACTCCTATGGTCAATGTCATAACATGTAGCACAAACAGATCTGGGACTTATCCATATCTATGTATACAAACAGTCGTACTTTCGCTGATGGAAAAACATGCAGCGAAACCATGGTACATTGAGTGCATGCTTTGGTTGGCTTGACATTTGAGGACGATGAAGAAAAGAAAACCCGAGATTTTCCGTAAATATGCCTGTGCCTGCCTGAGGTCAGTGGGGATACAAACAATGGATTATATACTCATGTTCAACTGCATCTCTTTACAGATATCATAACTACGGGTATCATAGTTCATATCAGCTTTATTCAGATCACAAGCCTGTTACAAAACAGTTGGTGCAATAAAACGCCTTAAACAAGTTAACAAGCCAGCCCAGTTAAACAGTAGTTGTAGTTTAGTATGTTCTTCTGTTTGTCTGAGCATAGTTTGAAGTTGGTTGAGGTTTCCAAATAATAATCAAATAACTCATTCATATTATCCTAGTATCGATTGACAGACTATAAGTGAAAAAACATAAAGAAACAAATTATCCAACTCAAGATGATAATATTACTGTATCGCTCATCTCATTCAGATGTCCCGGCAATAACCAGTAGGTGGCATATTTTCAAGCCCACCACCACTGCAGCAACTCATAACCTGAATATTATACCTTAATGTCAAGTGCCTTTCAGAGACGTTTCCCACGTAATACTGAAAAAGAAAAGTATTTCCTAAGTATGTTCTAATACTCAAATGTAATCAGACCAGTATCTCAATATATGATGATTGGGATTCCTCGCAGTAATTACATTTTTATTCAATTCTATTTGTAGTTCGTGACACACCAAGGCTGCATAGTAAAGTAATACTCTTGACTTCTAACTGACCATATCTTACTGTGGTAATAGCAATGCTTAGTTTGTGAACATATTGTTTTCACCTTGACAACTTGGTCAGTCAAGCATATTCACTTGACTGTTGAAACTGATTTCTTGTCATGGTGGATTGAGAGGAAAGGGCAGGACCAGTGGCATGATATTCAAATATTAGACCAGATGTATTTAGATTTACACAATAACACACACTGCTGTGATATTCCCCAACACACAGTAAGTGACTCCATGATGAATCCCGTGGTTGTCAGTGTTGCATGCCTTTCTCTCTCCACAGTCTGATTGTAGCAAGTTGTCTTGCTGATCCTTTCGGCAACAAACTGGCATGTTGATCTCCACCCCCCACACTCTAATTTGTTGACTGACTGCATTAAACATTTATCCTCTATTAGTTAAATCATGTTGGCAATAGCTGAGCTTGCTGCAGGGAATGTGACCCCGAGTCACACTCCCTACAAAGTATTGTCCCTAATTTAACAGCCACACACACGCGCACACACACACACACACACACACACACACACACACACACACACACACACACACACACACACACACACACACACACACACACACACACACACACACACACACACACACACACACACACACACACACACACACACACACACACACACACACAAACATGCTCGCACGCATGGGTACAGTGGCTTTCCAAAAAGCTTGGCACTCGGCTAAATAGCCGATAACAGGCTCATTGTAAGCCGGCTACTTTTTCTACTTCATATATCAACCAGACTTCTTTTCATTTCAAAGTTTACATTCGCTAGTCAGAAAAGTCTACATATACTTCTCCCGTTAGAACGAATGATATGCATCTTTTAGGGATTTATTGATAGGATAGGCGCCTGTCAGTCACAAAGAAAACGATGACAGGGAAACAGCTGGTTTGCCAATCTGCTGTCTGTCCCGCCTCTCGGTAGGCCTACCTGCGTTATTTTTGTACACTGTGGTTGGTTGCAATCAAATTAATTTTCACGGAGGAGGGAGAGCACGATGCTTCTTAATTGTCTCCTGTGAGTGAATTTACACATCCCCGTGTGAATGTTTCCCCTCTGATTTTTCCAGCAGCAGCGGCAAAGTTAGCATGTGGGGGGGGGTCACAGAGACAACATTCGTTCCCTGCAATACTACACATTTTGTCATGGGGCTGAGAGAGGCCTAGACAATATCCTAACAACTAACACACACTGAATTCATACAATTCATTTATTTTCAGTAATCATGTCTTTCTACTCAATACCACAACTCATCTTACCAATTTGGGAGGTAAAGTCATTAAAGTATTCAATCATTTAGCTGTTTATTTCAGTTGGAAGCAAGGCAATAGAATGTACCAGAAGCCACCAAAATAGAGCTAGTTCCGGAACCCCCCAACCCTCCCCACACACACACACACACACAAACTGTTACTGCATAGACCCTTTACACAGGATTCATACTGTACACGCAAAAAAAAGGACGATGCCATTAAAACACACTCATATCTTGGGAGCACATCATAGCAGAACAGACTTATCTGATTTCCACTGTAAACAAGCTAAACATCCAATCATGCTCCTTCCTTATCCTGGAGGATCTCCAACAAAGCCCTCTGAAATAACATTAAGGTCTGACATACTGTAAGCCAGTGTGGGTTCTTCATTTGAATGCTATCTCTTTCATCCATCTTCATCTTTGCAACATCAACTGTATTTGGCAGGTTGACGTTTACTGGGATGGATCTTGTCCAGGAGACAGAGCTGAGCGATTTGCACTAGATTGGCTAGCTGCAAAGTAAAAATTGGCTATATATCGTAAAAATTCATGAAAACAAAAATGTGTCTTTTGGTCTTAATTTAAGGTTAGAGCAGCAGTGTGGTTACAGTTAGAGTTAGGTTTAACATCTTACATTGTGGCTGTGCCAGCTAGTAGCTACAGAGCTGCCTCTGTGTTTTCAGCGTGTTGGAATGAAATGCATTAAGCTGGAGATTTCCATCCACACTATGAATACTGTTTTTATATGTCATTCAGGCCATCACTGCCTGCTGGGCATCTTCAGCATGAGTAGACAGGCCCTGTCCTCCATGTCTCTAAACATGAGTTATGGCGTCAAAGATTATATAAACACATCATGGTCCTCTCTGGCTCAGTTGGTAGAGCACGGCGCTTGAACTACACAATTGTAGATTCGATTCCCACTGGGACCACCTATACGAAAATGTATGCACGCATGACTGTGAGTCGCTTTGGACAAAAGCACCTACTAAATGGCATGTATTGTTATATTACTATTATAGTATCACAGTATGTACCATGTCAAAAAAAATCTGGCCCTGCGACCTGACCAGAAAATACTCCTGTGGGTTAGTATTCTGTTCATTGGGACTTCTGAAAATATTATTGCTTTTGTTATCCCACAGAAAATACCCAGCTAGCACATAACGTTTTGAGAGCCTGGTGAGAGCGTGGTTTTCCTATGGTTATTTTGCATAGAACCTTCCTATAACTTTCTGGGAATGTTTCAAGATAGTTGCTTGGCTTTGGAACATTCTCAGCACATTTAAGGAACTTCACAAAAAAACATTATTTTATTACATTAACAGCATGTTCCTAAACATTCAAACATGGTTACATTTAATAAGACATGTGGTAACGTTCTAGGAACATTCTCCAACTGGTTTAACATTGAGAAGGTTTTCAAATAGTTCAGAGAATGTTAACATTCTTCTGTGGGAATTTCAGTATTTCAACATAACGTTTTCTGCAGGTTTACTCATGGTTCTATTTAAAGTAATGTTCTCAGAACATTCAGACAATGTTAAGAAAGGCCAACCCACTTGGAAGCCGGCCCCACCCACTGGGGAGCCAGGCCCAGCCAATCAGAATGAGTTTTTCTCCACAAAAGGGCTTTCTTACAGACAGAAATACTCCACAGCAGCCCCACTCTGCCCTCTCAGACGATCCCACAGGTGAAGAAGCCGGATGTGGAGGTCCTGGGCTGGCTTGGTTACACGTGGTTCTCTGCTGTTGTGAGGCCTGTTAGACGTACTTCCAAATACTCGAAAACAACGTTGGAGGTAGCTTATGATAGTGCCATTAACAGTAAATTATCTGGCAACAGCTCTGGTGGACAGTCCTGCAGTCAGTATGCCAATTGCACGTTCCCTAAAAAATTGAGACATTTTGGTGTGTGATAAAACTGCACATTTTAGAGTGGCCGTTTATTGTCCCCAGCACAAGGTGCACATGTGTAAGGATCATGCTATTGAATATGCTTCTTGATATGCCACACCTGTCAGGTGGATGGGCTATCTTGGCAAAGGAGAAATCTTCATTAACAGGGATGTAAACAAATTTGTGCACAAAATTTGAGAGAAATAAGCTTTTTGTACGTATGTACGTATTATTTCAGCTCCTGAAACATGGGACCAACGCTTTACATGTTGTGTTGTATTTTTGTTCAGTGTAGTACATTCCGTTCTCAGCGTCAACAAAATGTTATACTCTATCTTGTTAAGTGTGTCCAGCCATCATGACCACACCCACTAATTGGCCACACCTGATCTGAATGAGTCTGTCCACCTCTAATCGCCTCCCTACCACTGAGGAAGTACACAGCCCAGTCAAAACTGTTCGCTGCTCTGGCCCCCCAATGGTGGAACAAACTCCCTCACGACGCCAGGACAGCGGAGTCAATCACCACCTTCCGGAAACACCTGAAACCCCACCTCTTCAAGGAATACCTAGGATAGGGTAAGTAATCCTTCTCACCCCCTAAAAAGATTTAGATGCACTATTGTAAGTGGCTGTTCCACTGGATGTCATAAGGTGTATGCACCAATTTGTAAGTCGCTCTGGATAAGAGGGTCTAAACAAATTTGACTTAAATGTAAATGTAAATGCTTTTTGTTAACCCTCAATATGAAGTCCAAAGAGCTGCCACTGCCATTGAAGCAAGCCATCATTAGGCTGAAAAATCAAAGCAAACCCATCAGAGAGAAAACATCAAGTGTGGTCAAATCCACTATTTGTAAGTCGCTCTGGATAAGAGCGTCTGCTAAATGACTTAAATGTAAATGTAAATGTGTTGCTGTTAACCCTCAATATGAAGTCCAAAGAGCTGCCACTGCCATTGAAGCAAGCCATCGTTAGGCTGAAAAATCAAAGCAAACCCATCAGAGAGAAAACATCAAGTGTGGTCAAATCCACTATTTGTAAGTCGCTCTGGATAAGAGCGTCTGCTAAATGACTTAAATGTAAATGTAAATGTATTTGGTGCATTCTTAAAAAGAAAGAACACACCGGTGAGCTCAGGAACACCAAAAGGCCTGGAAGACCACGGATAACAACTGTGGTGGATGACAGAAGAATTATTTACTTGGTGAAGAAAAACCCCCTTCACAACAGTTGGCCAGATCAAGAACACCTTCCAGGAGGCAGGTGTATCTGTGTCAAAGTCAACAGTAAAGAGAAGACTTCACCAGAGTAAATACTGATGGTTTACCACAAGATGTAAACCGTCGGTAAGCCTCAAAAACAGGAAGAGCAGATTAGAGTTAGCCAAACAACATCTGAAAAAGCCTGTACAGTTCTGGAACAACATCCCATGGACAGATGAGACAAAGATCAACTTGTACCAGAATGATGGGAAGAGAAGGGAAGGAACTGCTCATGATTTGAAGCATACAACCTCATCTGTGGAAGTAGTGTTATGGCGTGGGCATGTATGGCTGCCAATGGAACTTGTTCCCTTGTATTTATTGATGACATGACTGCTGACAAAAGCAGCAGGATGAATTGTGAAGTGTTTAGGGCTATATCTGCTCAGATTCAGCCAAATGCTTCAAAACCCATTGGACGGCGCTTCACAGTGTAGATGGAGAATGGCACGAATCATACTGCGAAAGCCACCCGATACTTTTTTAAGGCAAAGAAGTGGAATGTTCCGCAATGGCCAAGTCAATCACCTGACCTGAATCCAATTGAGCATGCATTTCACTTGCTGAAGGCAAAACTGAAGGTAAAACGCCCCAAGAACAAGCAGGAACTGAAGACCGCTGCAGTAAAGGCCAGGCAGAGCATCACAAGGGAAGAAACAAAGCATCTGGTGACGTCTATGGGTTCCAGACTTCAGGCAGTCATTGACTGCAAAGGATTTGCAACCAAGTATTAAAACTCACAATTTAATTCATGATTATGTTTGTTTGTCCAATTACTTTTGAGCCTCTAAAATTGGGGGGCTAAATGGTTGTAATTCCTATAAGGTCATACAATAATTTTGACAAAACTCTTAAATTAAAGATGAAAGTCTGCACTTAAAGCACATCTTGATTGTTTCCTTTCAAATCCATTGTGGTGGCGTAAAGAGACAAAATTACGCAAATTGTGTCACTGTCCAAATACTTATGAACCTGACTGTACATCTGAATCACACTGTTGCTGTGCCACAAGAAAACATTTGTGTTTGCATGGTTCAAAACAGTTAACCTAAATTAAGATAGGATTATTAGAAGTGTTATTAAAAGTCCTCTTGAAACATTCAGTGAAACCTCAAAAACCTTTACATTTTGTTTAAGACATACACAACATTTAGAGAATGTTCTCCGAACGTTATATAATATCTTAAACTATAATTTCCGTTCTCAGAATGTTATAAAAGTTTCAGGGAACCAAAATAAAACATTCTTAGAACCTGCCGGCAACTGCCGGCAAAAACTAACATTCCCAGAACAGGCAAAATTTTCAGAATGTTCAGAATGTTTAAAAAATCATTCTGTTTTACCAGTTCATTACCAGAACCAAAAAACATACGTTCCCACAACTTCCAAGAAACAAAATGTGCTAGCTGGGCAGTAACTGTGTACAAAGAAGGTATAATGCTGTAATGAGCTATTTAAAAAAAGAAATTAACGAGTTGATCCTGTTTGTTTTTGTATTCCAAATGTATCTCTCAGCTTTGTTTAATATATTTACAATCTTTTTCAATGGTGAATCCAAAGAGCATAATAAGAACTGTGGCGAGTGGATTATATGTATGAGGGAAAGATTAAAGTGACAAAATACTGGAATATGATAATGAGTTCAATCACTTTTACCTGCAATGATGTCATCCATTTGCTCCAAGGCCGCCTCCAACATGTGACTTGCATCTGAGGCCATGGCGACAGACTACTGCATCGGCCTCTATGCTTGATGTCCTAGGAAAGGAAGACCATTGTTAAATTCTAAGAATTAAGAATTCTAGAAGAGTTCAAATCTAATATATGCTAGCTTTGTTAGCTTTGTACACATTGAACAGGGTGTACTGTGAAATATATTTTCCATAACCAAAAATATTGTATTTTCAGCTGTTTGAAGCTGGTGTACAAAACTGAAAGTAAAAGACGCAAAAACAAAACTTAACAGCACACATAGAACCGATCTACCGCTTCTCAGACTTGCTTTCAATGACAAAGACAGATCTGTAACTCATATTAATATATGAATTTGGTTGGGTCGCCCAAAAAGTGACATATTGCAGCTTTAAGAAATGTCATATGGTACGATTACCCACATATACATACCTAAACGGAGTACTGAGGACCAATTGTACTGCTGTGATATATTCTCCATTGAAATGTTTTCAGATATTGTCTGTCTTCTTCCTCGGCATACATTTCAGTGTGATTGGCTTGGCCTGGTATAGTGAGTACTGATATTGTCCCTGGATCATCACCGTCAGTAAGACAGGGCATGGCTTAGAGGCTGGTTCCCCCCACCCCTATGATGACTGTATAGCACAGAACCCCTGTTCTAATGAGGCCTCCGAGCTACCCAGCAGGGTCTCCTCCCTCTGTCATACTGCTTTACAGCCGTCAGCATCTACCCTCTTAAACAGAGAGAACAGCACGTCCCCTGAGTAACCCCCCAGGTTAAAGGATTTAAACACACTGTGAATGTCTTCGTTCTTTCAGCTGTTGACAGAGTTGATGGTTTGTGGGCTCGGGGCAATGCTTCCTCTATACTAATTTAGCAGCTAAATTGTTGCCACTGCTGCAAGCAATCTGATTTTTCAGATGTTATATATATATATTCACAGTTGAAGTCGGAGGTTTACATACACCTTAGCCAAACACATTTAAACTCAGTTTTTCACAATTCCTGACATTTAATCCTATTAAAAAATCAGTTAGGATCACCACTTTATTTTAAGAATGTGATGTTTAGGTGTAGATCTTACAGTGAAATGCTCACTTACAGGCTCTAACCAATAGTGCAAAAAAAGGTATTAGGTGAACAATAGGTAGGAAAATAAATAAACAACAGTAAAAAGACAGGCTTTATACAGTAGCAAGGCTATAAAAGTAGCGAGGCTACATACAGACACCGGTTAGTCAGGCTGATTGAGGTAGTATGTACATGTAGATATGGTTAAAGTGACTACGCATATATGATGAACAGAGAGTAGCAGGATTGCAAAAGGGTGGTTGGTGGGTGGCGGGACACAACGCAGATCGCCCGGTTAGCCAATGTGCGGGAGCACTGTTTGGTCTGCCCAATTGAGGTAGTATGTACATGAATGTATAGTTAAAGTGACTATGCATATATGATAAACAGAGAATAGCTGCAGCGTAAAAGAGTGGTTGGGGTGGCACACAATGCAAATAGTCTGGGTAGCCATTTGATTACCTGTTCAGAAGTCTTATGGCTTGGGTGTAAAAACTGTGGAGAAGCCTTTTTGTCCTAGACGTGGCACTCCGGTACCTCTTACCATGCGGTAGTAGAGAGAACAGTCTATGACGGGGGGTGGCTGGGGTCTTTGACAATTTCTCCAACACTGCCTGGTGTGGAGGTCCTGGATGGCAGGCAGCTTAGCCCCACTGACGTTTTGGGCTGTACGCACTACCCTCTGTAGTGCTTTGTCGTCAGAGGCCGAGGAATTGCCGTACCAGGCAGTAATGCAACCAGTCAGGATGCTCTCGATGTTGCAGCTGTAGAACTTTTGAGGATCTCAGGACCCATGCCAACTTGAAGCTCTCAACCTGCTCCACTACAGCCCCGTCAATGAGAATGGGGGCGTGCTCGGGTCTCCTTTTCCTGTTGTCCACAATCATCTCCTTAGTCTTGGTTACGTTGAGGGATAGGTTGTTATTCTGGCACCAACCGGCCAGGTCTCTGACCTCCTCCCTATACGCTGCCTCGTCATTGTCGATCAGGCCTACCATTGTTGTGTCATATGCAAACTTAATGATGGTGTTAGAGTCATGCCTGGCCATGCAGTCGTGGGTTAACAGGGAGTACAGGAGGGGACTGAGCACGCACCCCTGGGGAGCTCCAGTGTTCAGGATCAGCGTGGCAGGTGTGTTACTACCTACCCTCACCACCTGGGGGTGGCCCATCAGGAAGTCCAAGATCCAGTTGCAGAGGGAGGTGTTTAGTCTCAGGATCCTTAGCTTAGTGATGAGCTTTGAGGGTACTATGGTGTTGAACGCTGAGCTGTAGTCAATGAATAGCATTCTCACATAAGTGTTCCTTTAGTCCAGGTGGGAAAGGGCAGTGTGGAGTGCAATAGAGATTGCATCATCTGTGGATCTGTTTGGGCGGTATGCAAATTAAAGTGGGTCTAGGGTTTCTGAGATAATGGTGTTGATGTGAGCCATTACCAGCCTTTCAAAGCACTTCTTGGTTACGGACGGGTGCGCTACGGGTCTGTAGTCATTTAGGCAGGTTTCCTTTGTGTTCTTGGGCACAGGGACTATGGTGGTCTGTTTGAAACATGTTGGTATTACTTGTGTCATGCACAAAGTAGATGTCCTAACTGACTTGCCAATACTATAGTTTGATAACAAGAAATTTGCGGAGTAGTTGAAAAACAAGTTTTAATGACTCCAACGTAAGTGTATGTAAACTTCCGACTTCAACTGTATATTTCTACCGAGACACGCTTTTAAATGGATAGTCGTTGGCTCAATGACTGGAAGTCTATGGGAACAGCTGGCATGTCATTGCACTATCTCTGTTAGCAATGCAACCCCCCCACCCTTGCATCCACTGCTGAAAAGTACCAGGTTTGTCTTCAATACAGTTCAAAAAGGATCAGAGTAAAGCGTGACTGATCATTTGATTGTTGTGCCGAGAAATACATCTGTCTCACACATCAACCTATGATGAGTTCCAATTATCAAAGTCAATAGAAATATCTTGAACAGGGCTTTAAATACTTAAGTATTTAATTCCCCCAAACTATCTCCATACTATCATATGACAGAATGGAAACATATCTATTATTATTCAAGTAATCTTCTCTGGAAAAATTATAGATGTGACCATTGACAGTGAGACGTTGGTGAAACACAGGCATAGGCCTCTGAGACAAAAGGCAACTGTAGACGTCGGACAGGCAGGCAGGGAGAAGCAGGCAGCGCGTTGAAAGGAGCCAGGCGTCAACAGTGTTAATTATGTGGCTGTTCAGATTTAGCTGGACACGGCTGAGGGTGATGGCTCCATTTATTCAGAGCCTCTGTAGTGACAGCTCCTCTGTGTAACAGCAGCACAGTGGGCAGCAGACAGTAGTATTCTAATAACTGGCCTGATTATACAAACCCAATTAAAGCCTGCAGTTAAAGGCCATGAGGACCTCAGGACTCCCTTGTACTGCAAACCTCTAATGGACAGGCCAGAGAGAATAATACAGTCTACTACCCCTATAATCAACTGGCACAGTGGGCAGCAGACACGGGGTCAATAGGGTCCACGGGTCCCGGGAAAAAATAATACAAATAAACATATATATATAAAGTGGGGCAAAAAAGTATTTAGTCAGCCACCAATTGTGCAAGTTCTCCCACTTAAAAAGATGAGAGAGGCCTGTAATTTTCATAATAGGTACACTTCAACTATGACAGACAAAATTAGAAGAAAAGAAATCCAGAAAATCACATTATAGGATTTTTTATGAATTTATTTGCAAATTATGGTGGAAAATAAGTATTTGGTCACCTACAAACAAGCACGTTTTCTGGCTCTCACAGACCTGTAACTTCTTCTTTAAGAGGCTCCTCGGTCCTCCACTCGTTACCTGTATTAATGGCACCTGTTTGAACTTGTTATCAGTATAAAAGACACCTGTCCACAACCTCAAACAGTCACACTCCAAACTCCACTATGGCCAAGACCAAAGAGCTGTCAAAGGACACAAGAAACAAAATTGTAGACCTGCACCAGGCTGGGAAGACTGAATCTGCAATAGGTAAGCAGCTTGGTTTGAAGAAATCAACTGTGGGAGCAATTATTAGGAAATGGAAGACATACAAGACCACTGATAAGACCACTGATAAAAATCCCAGAACCACACGGGGGGACCTAGTGAATGACCTGCAGAGAGCTGGGACCAACGTAACAAAGCCTACCATCAGTAACACACGACGCCGCCAGGGACTCAAATCCCAGTGACAGAGTGTACATGTCCAGGCCCGTCTGAAGTTTGTAGAGAGCCCAGAAGAAGATTGGGAGAATGCATATTCAGATGAAACCAAAATAAAAGTAAAAACTCAATGTTTGGAGGACAAAGAATGCTGAGTTGCATCCAAAGAACACCATACCTACTGTGAAGCATGGGGGTGGAAACATCATGCTCTGGGGCTGTTTTTCTGCAAAGGGACAAGGACGACTGATCCGGGTAAAGGAAAGAATGAATGGGGCCATGTCTCGTGAGATTTTGAGTGAAAACCTCCTTCCATCAGCAAGGGCATTGAAGATGAAACGTGGCTGGGTCTTTCAGCATGACAATGATCCCAAACACACTGCCCGGGCAATGAAGGAGTGGCCTCTTAAGAAGCATTTCTAGGTCCTGGAGTGGCCTAGCCAGTCTCCAGATCTCAACCCCATAGAAAATCTTTGGAGGGAGTTGAAAGTCCGTGTTGCCCAGCAACAGCCCCAAAACATCATTGCTCTAGAGGAGACCTCTAGAGGAGATCTGCATGGAGGAATGGGCCAAAATACCAGCAACAGTGTGTGAAAAACTTGCCAACAAAGGGTATATAACAAAGTATTGAGATAAACTTTTGTTATTGACCAAATACTTATTTTCCACCATAATTTGCAAATAAATTCATTAGAATCCTACAATGTGATTTTCTCATTATGTCTGTCATAGTTGAAGTGTACCTATGATGAAAATTACAGGCCTCTCTCATCTTTTTAACTGGGAGAACTTGCACAATTGGTGGCTGACTAAATAATTTTTTGCCCCACTGTATATATATATATATATATATATATATATATATATATATAGTATCAGTCAAAAGTTTGGACACACCTACTCATTCAAGGGTTTTTCTTTATTTAAAAAAAAAGTATTTTCTACATTGTAGAATAATAGTGAAGACATCAAAACTATGAAATAACACATACGGAATCATGTAGTAAACAAAAAACTGTCAAACAAATGGGAATATATTTTAGATACTTCAAAGCAGCCACCCTTTGCCTTGATGACAGCTTTGCACACTCTTGGCATTCTCTCAACCAGCTTCACCTGGATTGCTTTTCCAACAGCCCTGAAGGAGTTCCCACATATGCTAGGTACTTGTTGGCTGCTTTACCAACACTCTGTGGTCCAACTCATCCCAAACCATCTCAAGTGGGTTGAGGTTGGGTAATTGTGGAGGCTAGGTCATCTGATGCAGCACTCCATCACTATCCTTCTTGGTCAAATAGCCCTTATACAGCCTGGAGGTGTGTTGGGTCATTGTTCTGTTGAAAAACAAATGATAGTCCCACTAAGCGAAAACCAGATGGAATGGCATATCGCTGCAGAATGCTATGGTAAACATGCTGGTTAAGTGTACCTTGAATTCTAAATAAATCACAGACAGTGTCACCAGAAAAGCAACCCCACACCACCACACCTCCTTCTCCATGCTTCACCGTTGGAAACCACACATGCAGAGATCATCCGTTCACCTACTCTGCATCTCACAAAGAAACCAAACGACATATTTCCACTGGTCTATTGTCCATTGCTCATGTTTTTTTAGCCTAAGCAAGTCTCTTCTTCTTTTTGCTGTCCTTTAGTAGTGGTTTATTTTCAGCAATTTCACCATGCAAGCCTGATTCAAACAGTCTCCTCGGAACAGTTGACGTTGAGATGTGTCTGTTACTTGCCCTGTGAGGTGCAATCTGAGGTACAGTTAATTGCTGATTTCTGAGGCTGGTAACTCTAATGCACTTATCCTCTGCAGCAGAGGCAACTCTTCTGGGTCTTGCTTTCCTGTGGCGGTCCTCATAAGAGCCAGTTTCATCATAGCGCTTGATGGTTTCAAAATTCTTTACATTTTTTCGGATTGACTGACCATGTCTTAAAGTAATCATGGCCTGTTGTTTTTACTCAGTCGGGCTTCGACCCCTGGTATCGTATAAACGTGCATAAGACATGTAAAAATGCATAGAATTGCAGAAAATGAGCTTTAAAATAGCAACAGAAAAATCTCTGCCCCGTGCAAAAGTTGTAGAATTGCAGGAAATTACCTTAAAAACGGCAACATGTTCTCTCCACCAACAAGAGGGGTGTGAACAGTTTGGGGTTGCATGGGTTGCGAGTTGGGGGTTTGTTACTACGCCGATAAAAACATTATCCATCAGACCTCTGCCACTTAGGAAATTTGTGTTACCAAACTTTCTCAAAAAGTATTTGAGTACCCCTGGTCTACTGTCTGCTACTGTACAATCTAATGTATGTCTTGAAGACTCGGCCTTGGTAGAGCTTAAATGAAATCAAATGACATTTTATTTGTCACATGCTTCACAAACAACAGGTGTAGATTAAAGGCCAAGACAAACGAAACACGAACGAGTGAACAAGCGTGTACTTGCTGAAAATAGAATACACGGTAGTGAATGACAGAAAACAGACGTGCTGCGACTGTCAACGGCGTCAAAAGCATAATGCGCTTCAAATTAGAATGGAAGTCTGTTTTTCTTGCGTCTACATGAAGCAATGCTTGTTTGCATTTAATTTAATTTGGCCTTCAAAATTAAATAGGAACTCGATCAGTCGATCAGAGGAGGGAGCGGCGGACCATCCTCCTCCATACAAAATATATTCACGTCACCAAATAATTGATTAACATACACAGCTCTTGCAGCATTAACTGACATGTTGTCCACCCAATCAAACGATCCGATAATGAATCTAGTAGTGAAAATATAAGCTACAGCTAGCTAACACTGCAGTGCATAAAATGTGGTGAGTAGTTGACTCAAAGAGAGAGAAAGACAATAGCTGAACAGTTTTGAACAAATTGATTTATTCCAAAATGAAAGAGGAGAGAAAGAGAGAGATGTCATAATCTTCATTCACTTTCAAATTCACTTGCTTAGCTAGCAAATGCAGCTAGTGAATGAAAAAAGTGAATGAAAAAAAAGCTAGTTTAGCCTACTCAAACACACTGCTCAAACAGAGGGATGCTATGTTAATAAATAGCTAGATATGACTGTCCAACAAAACACTGGAACTCTTCCAAGTCAAGGTAAGCTTTTGGTTTTACTAATTTATGTGCTAAACTGCTTACTGACTGTACAATATAACATTACTGCATGATTGTAACTGGTTTACTAACGTGTTCTATATTGACTATGATGTTACTTTAGCTAATATGGAGAGAACGATGTAGGCTGTGTGTAGCGTTTATGATATAGTTTGGCATGGAAATGCTTTTTTGCCTGGTCACATACACCTAATGTGTTGTGCATTGAAGTCCACAAGCGAAGGGAAAAGGTGAGAGGAGGAGAGCGCATAGATGCAAGAAGGAATACAACGTGGCTGCCATGAAAGGTAACTCTGTTTAAAAGAGTTTCTTAAATGGAAGCAAACGGAACGAAACGAAGATAAACATACCTGAATTTGTCCAACAGAAACTATCATTAGCAACTGTTGGACTAATGATTACACCCTAGATCAGACAAGAGTGTGCAAGGCTGTATTGAATGTGTCACTATCTGTCACCTCAAATTTTTCTCTTGACCTGTGTGTACCTACGTTGTAAATCATAGGTTATGTTGTAGCAATCTCATGATGGGTATAGGGAAAATTAGAGGTTGCCTAAACCTATCGCTGTTACATTGAACTGGGTGAATGGAATATGACTGAGTCATCCAATATGCTGTAATTGAAATAATTCCATGCTTATGAAATGAAAAATTGTCCTCCTTCATCTTAAATGGCACCGACCGCCACTGGAGTCGATATGCAGAGGTACAAGGTAATTTAGGTAGCTATATACAGTTGAAGTCGGAAGTTTACATACACTTAGGTTGGAGTTATTAAAACTTGTTTTTCATTAACAAACTATAGAATTGGCAAGTCAGCTAGGACATCTACTTAATTTTTCCAAAAATGGTTTACAGACAGATTATTTTACTTATAATTCACTGTATCACAATTTCAGTGGGTCAGAAGTTTACATACACTGAGTTGACTGTGCCTTTAAACAGCTTGGAAAATTCCAGAAAATTATGTCATGGCTTTAGATGTTTCTGATAATTGACATCATTTCAGTCAATTGGAGGTGTACCCGTGGATGTATTTCAAGGTCTACCTTCAAACTCAGTGCCTCTTTGCTTGACATCATGGGAAAATCAAAAGAAATCAGCCAAGACCTCAGCAAAAAAAATGTAGACCTCCACAAGTCTGGTTCATCCTTGGGAGCAATTTCCAAATGACTGAAGGTACCACGTTCATCTGTACAAACAATAGTACGCAAGTATAAACACCATGGGACCACGCAGCCATCACACCGCTCAGGAAGGAGACGCGTTCTGTCTCCTAGAGAAGAATGTACTTTGGTGCGAAGTGCAAAGTGCAAATCAATCCCAGCACAACAGCAAAGGACCTTGTGAAGATGCTGGAGGAAACAGGTACAAAATAATCTATATCCACAGTAAAACGAGTCCTATATCGAAATAACTTGAAAAGCTGCTCAGGAATGAAGAAACCACTGCTCCAAAACCACCATAAAAAAGCCAGACTACGGTTTGCACCTGCACATGGGGACAAAGATCGTACTTTTTAGAGAAATGTCCTCTGGTCTGATGAAACAAAAATATCACTGTTTGGTCATAATGACCATCATTATGTTTGGAGGAAAAAGGGGGATGCTTGCAAGCCGAAGAACACCATCCCAACCGTGAAGCATGGGAGTTGCCTGCATCATGTTGTGGGGGTGCTTTGCTGCAGGAGGGACTGGTGCACTTCACAAAATAGATGGCATCATGGGGGAAGGAAAATTATGTGGATATATTGAAGCAACATGTCAAGACATCAGTCAGGAGGTTAAAGCTTGGATGCAAATGGACAATGACCCCAAACATACTTCCTGCATACTTGCAAAGTTGTGGCAAAATGGCTTAAGGACAACAAAGTCAAGGTATTGGAGTGGCCATCACAAACCCGTGACCTCAATCTCATAGAACATTTGTGGACAGAACTAAAAAAGCGTGTGGGAGCAAGGAAGCCCACAAACCTGACTCAGTTACACCAACTCTGTCAGGAGGAATGGGCCAAAATTCACCCAACGTATTGTGGGAGGCTTCTGGAAGGCTACCCAAAATGTTTGACCCAAGTTAAACAATTTAAAGGCAATGCTACCAAATACTGAGTGTATGTAAACTTCTGACCCACTGGGAATGTGATGAAATAAATAAAAGCTGAAATAAATCATTCTCTCTACTATTATTCTGACATTTCACATTCTTAAAATAAAGTGGTGATCCTAACTGACCTAAAACAGGGCATTTCTACTCGGATTAAATGTCAGGAATTGTGAAAAACTGAGTTTAAATGTATTTGGCTATAGTGTATGTAAACTTCTGACTTCAACTTTAGGTTGGGGTGAAATGACTAAGCAACAGAGTAGATAATATACAGTAGTAGCAGCATATGTGGTGCGTCTGAAAGTGTATGTGTGTGTGTGTGTGTGTGTGTGTGTGTGTGTGTGTGTGTGTGTGTGTGTGTGTGTGTGTGTGTGTGTGTGTGTGTGTGTGTGTGTGTGTGTGTGTGTGTGTGTGTGTGTGTGTGTGCGTGCGTGCGCGTGCGTGCGTGTGTGTGTGTGTGGAGTCAGTATGCATGTGTACCTATGTATGTGTGTGTTGGGGTGTAAGTATGTGAGTGTGTGGGTAGAGTCCAGCGTGTGTGTATAGAGTCAGTGCAACAGAGTTAGTGCAAAACAGGGTCAATGCAGGTAGTCTGGGTAGCCATATGATTAGTTTTTGAGCTGTCATGTTCAGCAGTTTTATGGCTTGGGGGTAGAAGCTGTTTGAGGTCCTGTTGGTTCCAGACTTGGCGCACTGGTACTGCTTGCCGTGAGGTAGCAGACAGAACAGTCTAGGGCAGGGATCATCAACTAGATTCAGCCGTGGGCCGATTCTTTCTTGAGTGGATGGTCGGGGGGCCAGAACATAATTACAAATCATTTGTACACTGAAAATTGACCACAATAAGCCCAAACAGATACAGTGGCAAGAAAAAGTATGTGGGTCTTTTTGAATTACCTGGATTTCTGCATAAATTTGTCATAAAATTTGATCTGATCTTCATCTAAGTCACAACAATAGACAAACACAGTCTGCTTAAACTAATAACACAAACAATTATACGTGTTCATGTCTTTATTGAACACACCGTGTAAACATTCACAGTGCAGGGTGGGAAAAGTATGTCAACCCTTGGATTTAATAACTGGTTGACCATCCTTTTGCAGCAATAACCTCAACCAAACATTTTTTGTGGTTCCGGATCAGACCTGCCAACGGTCAGGTGGAATTTTGGACCATTCCTCTTTACAAAACTGTACCAGTTCAGCAATATTCTTGGGATGTCTGGTGTGAACTGCTCTCTTGAGGTCATGCCACAGCATCTCAATCGGTTTGAGATCAGGACTCTGACTGGGCCACTCCAGAAGGCGTATTTTCTTCTGTTGATTTACGTCTGTGTTTTTGCCGTTGTCTTGTTGCATCACCCAACTCCTGTTGAGCTTCAATTGGTGGACAGATAGCCTTACATTCTCCTGCAAAAATTAAGAATTCATTTTTCCATCGATGATAGCAAGCTTTCCAGGCCCTGAGGTAATAAAGCAGCCCCAAACCATGATGCTCCCACAACCATACTTTACCTTGGGGATGAGGTTTTGATGTTGGCATGCTGTGTCTTTTTTTTTCTCCACACATAGTGTTGTGTGTTCCTTCCAAACAACTCAACTTTAGTTTCATCTGTCCACAGAATATTTTTCCAGTAGTGCTTTGGAACATCCAGGTGCTCTTTTTGTGAATCTCAGACATGTAGCAATGTTTTTCTTAGACATCAGTGGCCTTTTCCATGGTGTCTCCTGATGAATGGACTCCACTGTGAGGGTGAGTGGTTGGGTGATGCGTGTGATGGTTAAGGATCCTAGTGGCCGATTATCGAGGGCTTGAACCGGGAAAGGAGAGGAGAGCGGGTATGAGATGATGTTATGAGAGGAGGCAAGGGTCTGGTCAATAAAGTTCCCAACAGCACCGGAATCCACTAACGCTGTAGACACAGTATATGAAGGACAGTCAACTAGTGTTATGGACACCAAAAAGAGTTTTGCAGAAAGTGATGAAGATGGAATTCTCACTCCTGTCCCAGGAGGTTGAAGATCACGTGACTGTCCCTCTACCCTTTTGGACCCCGGATTGGAAGTGCCGGACACCACTGGAGCTGGTGCCCTCCTTGACCAAAATACAGACAGAGCCCCAGCTGTCTCCATCTGGGTCGCTCTGCCGCGGAGAGGCGTATGACCCCTACCGCTCTGTCTCTGATCCAGAGTGTTCACTGAGGGAGGGAGAAAAGCGATGAGAGTACCGACGCTCCCGAAGTATGTTATGCAGACGGATAGTCATCACAATGAGTGCTTCCAAGGAGAGGTTGTCATCTCGACAAGCCAGTTCCGTCTGGACCTACTCGCGCAGACCTCTTCTTAATAGTGTACGAAGCACCGACTTGTTCCATCTGCTGGATGCTGCTACTGTCCGGAAGGGGAGTGCTTACTCGGCAGCCGTCTGGTCCCCCTGCTGTAATTGGAGTAGGCGCTCACCCCCGTCTCTGCAATCCAGGGGATAATCAAAGAGGCATTTGAACAGAGCCATGAACCCCTCATATAAATCTATCTCCTCCTCTCCCCTCTCCCAGACAGCCGTGGCACATTTCAACACCCGCCCAGTCAGCAGAGAAATAACCGTGGCAACCTTGGACCTCTCATCTGGTGCGTAAAGTAGAGGGAGCACTGATGTAGGAAGCCACGGCACTCAGATGGGGTGCCGTCATATTTATCCGGGAGGGACAAACGGGCATCACTGACCTGAGAGGGTTGCTGAATGGGCGGTTGTGCTGGCTCGCTGGGTCCACTGGTTGTAGAGTGTCCTTCGCTAGTTGAAGGCAACACCTCCCGGGTATGTTCAAAACGTTGCACACTGCAAAGAACCTCTTCCATAGCCATCCACAGTTGTGCCAGCTGGTCATGGTGTTGACGTAGTAGGTATCCCTGCTCGTCGACCGAGATTTTCTGTTGTCCTGTTGCTTCCATTGTTGGAGTCAGTATTCTGTAACAGAGACGCTGAGAGTCAAGAAGCAGGTGTAACGTTTAATAAAAACAACAAACATGGAACAAGACAGCATAGCGTCTACGCATAAACACCAGAACAATACTGACTGGGGAAAGAACCTAAGGGAGTGCCAGATATAGGGGAGATAATAAGTGAGGTAGTGGAGTCCAGGTGTGCCTCATGATGACATGCAGGTGTACGTAATGATGCCAGGTGTGCGTAATGATGCCAGGTGTGCGTAATGATGCCAGGTGTGCGTAATGATGCCAGGTGTGCGTAATGATGCCAGGTGTGTAATGATGCCAGGTGTGCGTAATGATGCCAGGTGTGCGTAATGATGCCAGGTGTGGTAATGATGCCAGGTGTGCGTAATGATGCCAGGTGTGCGTAATGATGCCAGGTGTGCGTAATGATGCCAGGTGTGCGTAATGATGCCAGGTGTGCGTAATGATGCCAGGTGTGCGTAATGATGGATCCCAGGAACGTTGGATAGTATACCGGCGACGTCGACCGCCGGAGGGGAGGAGCGGGAGTAGACGTGACAGGAGGAGTGAAAACCCACAGACACTCGTTCCTGCACATTTGACACGTGCAGTACACAAATAATCAATAAAAAAATCATGAAATGTCAGAAGAAATATAATTAAGAAACCAAATAGCACTGTAAGAGTAATCCAAATGCAATCTATATGAATATACAGAGGATGCATTTAAACAAGATACACGACAAACCACTTCTGAATTGACCTCGCTTTGTGCAAGGGGGGCATTGTCATGCTGAAACAGGAAAGGGCCTTCCCCAAAATGTTGCCACAAAAAAAATGCATAGGCTATTCTCATTGACTGTGGAAACTTTTATCCACAACTCTCTGTCCATTGGTGTTGCATTATACTGGAGATTTAAACGATGATGCAGGATCCTCCTCCGGTTTATCGACCTCACCACTCGCCATTGTACAAAAGGACAGTTTGAAATGTGCCAATTAAGATTTTAATTTTAATTACAATGTGCTCATCTATTTTCTTTTATGTTTAAAAAAAAATGTTTTTCAGCTCAGATTTACTCAAGAGGCATATAACATAGTGCAGGCATAGTCTATAGGTCTAGTGTTTTTATTTTGTAAATATAAAATGTTTATGTATTAATTTGTGTTCACAGTGTGGACAGAACCGAATAAATGTACTGTTAAACCCAGCCCCTTCGCGCCACCACCAGCTACTGCGACAATAATTCCGGTTGTGAAAATAGCTAAAATATTTCTGACACACCCCCAAACGTATAACGCTATCACCAGCGCTAAGGTTACCATTCCGTTAAGTCTTTAACATAGAGCCCATTATATGCCATCTGTAATAATAAACCTACAATTCCCTGGTATTCATAATCATAGTAAAACTATCTACTACTTATTTCTCAACATTAGTCTACCGTACTCCTATTTTATGTAGAAACTGCCAGCAAAACAAGTTTGACAACAGTCTGTTTCCTCCTAATATGCCCTGTCATGACACCAGTTATTTATAAGAATGGCATTTTCTGGCAGATTTTTAAATTATTTCTTGCTGTGAAAATCATTGATGTTGTACTTACCAAAAACAAATATGACTAATATACACTCACAAATATTACTAATATACACTCATATTACTAATATACACCCAGTATTTTAGGTACACCTATCTAGTACCAGGTCGGAGCGCCCTTTGCCTCCAGAACAGCCTGAATTATTCGGGGCATGGAAATGTTGTTCAATTGATATCAAGGGACCTAACATGTGCCAGGAAAACATTCTCCACAACATAACACCACCACCACCAGCCGGTACCATTGACACCTGGCAGGATATGGCCATGGACTCATGCTGCTTATTTCAAAACCTGACTCTGTCATTAGTATGACTCAACAGGAACTGGTATTCGTCAGACCATGCAATATTTTTCTACTCCTCAATTGTCCAGTGTTGGTGATCGCATGCCCACTAGAGACACTTCTTCTTGTTTTTAGCTGATAGGAGTGAAACCCGCTGTGGTCGTCTGCTGCAATAGCCCATCTGTGACATCGCTGTTGTACTTTTCAATTAGTTGCCTATTTGTGACCCGCCTGTTATTTTGCACGATTCTTGCCATTCTCCTTTGACCTCTCATCAATGAGCTGTTTTCGCCCACAGGACTGCTGCTGACTGGAGGTTATTTGTTGTGCGTGAAAAGCTCAGGAGAACGGCCATTTCTAAGATACTGCAACCAGCTCGCCTGGCACCGACGAACATACAGTAGGTCACTCGTTTCGCCCATTCTAACATTCAATCGAAACAGTAACGGAATGCCTCGATGCCTGTCTCCCTGCTTTATATAGCAAGCCACGGCCACATGACTCCCTATCTGTAGGATCTAACCCGTTTCGTGAACTGCATGGTGTAACTAATAAACTGGCCACTGAGTGTATAACACAGTGGCCAGACCTATCAATAACCTGACAGCACCTAGACCCAAACCCTTCTATTTATCCCCATTCTCACCAGTCGGCTGTCACAGGCATTCTTCCCACAGAGAAGAGGAGTACGCTGAGACTGTTTGAAGAGGATAACATTAGCCAGCAGTTTCGGACAGTTCAGTCATGCAGTTTCTCATAATATTGTTCCATGTGTGAGCACCTTTCTCTGCCACGAGGTGTCTTCTCCATTCAAACACCTGCACATGCTACTCACTGGATAAGCCATTGACTCGACAAAGAGTGAGATCCAGCCCAGTGAAATCCAACATTTCAGCAGTGGCTAAATTTCAAAATGCAGAAAAGAGCAGGTTCAGAACAATGTTTAGCTGTCTGGGGAAGGTATAAAGGACTTTCAACTACTCCAAATAACACATCAATTGCTGCATAACCTTGAGGTTCGGTGCTGAGCCAAACTGAGCTGCTGGCGCATTTTTATGGTGTGCCTAAAAACTCTGAAGGTTAAAACGACAAACCTCCCCTATCCTGAAGCACATCATCCCCCTAAACAAACTCTGAATCAGATCTGGTTTGGATAAACATACATTACCCTACCATACACAACCCCTTTTAACTTCGCACAGAAACACAGGGTTTCTCTGAGGTCAAGTTACATCTGTAGCCTAATACAATCATATCGGTTGTATGCTGTTGAAAATGATTAAATCTGGGCTAAACGAAAACCACTTATCAAGAATACGATATAAAGATTGTATCATCTCTTGCCGCTGTTTTAAAAAATGTGTGAACTGTAACACTATAACTTCCTAAAATATATCTTAAGAGGTCGTTGGCCTGGACGAACAAATATGCAAATCCATTGCACCTGTGCACAGTCCGTACAGCCCCAAACCGCTGTTTCTCCTGTGTTTATTTTGCTCGGTCAGTGACTTGCATAAGTGCATTTCTGAGCCACCCACAGTTTGGAGAGTCACCAAGCAGCTGAGTGCTTCTGCTGCTATCAGTAAAATGAGTAGTGACATCAGAAAACATCACATGCCGAACAGTGTCCTAAGTACATTACAGACATCCAAATCTGTATCTGGTTTCTGCACATCATCCATTTGGAGAACTCTGATAAGCACTGTACGGGACATGGTTAAAAAGGTTGAAAACTTTCCTCTAAGGGGCAAAAATCAACATTCCTACAAGGGAGAAGGGCTGAACCTCTAAATAGTTATTTGCATTTTCCATGACTCTGCCTAATACAAACAAACAAAACATTGCCAGATTATTTTCTGTTTATTTTCCCTCCAGTCCTATCAAATCACTATAAAAAGCAGCATATTTGAGCTCCCAGAAACCTGGGTTTAATGCTGGTCAGATCCTCGTGGCCCTCTCTCTGTCTCCTGCCTGGTACGGTTTGCTGTTGTAATTAAATTGTTGTCCTGAGGCGGTCCCTCACACTGGCCAAGAAATACTGTAGCCTTGTGAGTGTGTTTAGAGTCCTGATCACAAGGCACTAAAGTGATACTGCCCCCCCCCCCTCCCCCCAAAAGAAAATGTACATGAACCTTATATTTTTTATCTGCAAGTACTAGGGAGTTTTTTTGGGATAAAAAGAAATGGAATACAGCTATAAGCACAGGCAAAATCCCAGAGGAAAACCTGGTTCAGTCGAATTCACCTTTCAGCAGGACAACAACCTAAAACACAAGGCCAAATCTACACTGGAGTTTTTTACCAAGACAACATTGAATGTTCCCGGGTGGCCAAGTTATACAGTGTGGCAAAAAAGTATTTAGTCAGCCACCAATTGTGCAACTTCTCCCACTTAATAAAATGAGAGAGGCTTGTAATTTTCATCATAGGTACACTTCATCTATGACAGACAAAATGAAGGAAAAAATCCAAAATATCACATTGTAGGATTTTTTATGAATTTATTTGCAAATTATGGTGGAAAATAAGTATTTGGTCACCTAAAAACAAGAGAGATTTCTGGCTGTCTTTAAGAGGCTCCTCTGTCCTCCACTCGTTACCTGTATTAATGGCACCTGTTTGAACTTGTTATCAGTAAAAAAGACACCTGTCCACAACCTCAAACAGTCACACTCCAAATTCCACTGTGGCCAAGACCAAAGAGCTGTCAAAGGACACCAGAAACAAAATTGTAGACCTGCACCAGGCTGGGAAGACTGAATCTGCAACAGCTTGGTTTGAAGAAATCAACTGTGGGAGCAATTATTAGGAAATGGAAGACATACAAGACCACTGATAATCTCCCTCGATCTGGGGTCAAAATGATCACAAGAATGGTGAGCAAAAATCCCAGAACCACACGGGGGGACCTAGTGAATGACCTGCAGAGAGCTGGGACCAAAGTAACAAAGCCTAACATCAGTAACACACTATGCTGCCAGGGACTCAAATCCTGCAGTGCCAGACGTGTCCCCCTGCTTAAGCCAGTACATGTCCATGCCCGTCTGAAGTTTGCTAGAGAGCATTTGGATGATCCAGAAGAAGATTGGGAGAATGTCATATGGTCAGATCAAACCAAAATATAACTTTTTGGTAAAAACTCAACTCATCGTGTTTGGAGGACAAAGAATGCTGAGTTGCATCCAAAGAACACCATACCTACTGTGAAGCATGGGGGTGGAAACATCATGCTTTGGGGCTGTTTTTCTGCAAAGCGACCAGGACGACTGATCCGTGTAAAGGAAAGAATGAATGGGGCCATGTATCGTGAGATTTTGAGTGAAAACCTCCTTCCATCAGCAAGGGCATTGAAGATGAAACGTGGCTGGGTCTTTCAGCATGACAATAATCCCAAACACACCGCCCGGGCAACGTAAGAGGCTTCGTAAGAGGCATTTCAAGGTCCTGGAGTGGCCTAGCCAGTCTCCAGATCTCAACCCCATAGAAAATCTTTGGAGGGAGTTGAAAGTCCGTGTTGCCCAGCAACAGCCCCAAAACATCACTGCTCTAGAGGAGATCTGCGTGGAGGAATGGGCCAAAATACCAGCAACAGTGTGTGAAAACCTGTGAAGACTTACAGAAAACGTTTGACCTCTGTCATTGCCAACAAAGGGTATTTAACAAAGTATTGAGATAAACTTTTGTTATTGACCAAATACTTATTTTCCACCATAATTTGCAAATAAATTCATTAAAAATCCTACAATGTGATTTTCTGGATTTGTTTTCTCATTTTGTCTGTCATAGTTGAAGTGTACCTATGATGAAAATAACAGACCTCTCTCTTCTTTTTAAGTGGGAGAACTTACACAGTTGGTGGCTGACTAAATACTTTTTTGCCCCACTGTATACTGAACAAAAATATAAACGTAACATTAAACAATTTCTAAATTTTACAGAGAGAGAGTTACAGTTCATTACAGTCAATTGAAATAAATTCATTGGGCCCTAATCTATGGATTTCACATGACTGTAAATACAGATATGCATATGTTGGTCACACAGAGAGAGAGTTACAGTTAATTTACAGTCATTTGAAATAAATTCATTGGGCCCTAATCTATGGATTTCACATGACTGGAAATACAGATATGCATATGTTGGTCACAGATACAGTGGGGCAAAAAAGTTATTTTTTGATCAGGCTGTTGATTGTGGAATGTTGTCCCACTTCTCTTCAATGGCTGTGCGAAATTGACGGATATTGGCAGGAACTGGAACATGCTGTCGTACACGTTGATCCACTGCATCCCAAACGTGCTCAATGGGTGACATGTCTGGTGAGTATGCAGGCCATGGAAGAACTGGAAAATGTTCAGCTTCCAGGAATTGTGTACAGATCCTTGCAACAACAGGCTGTGCATTATCTTGCTGAAACATGAGGATGGAGGCAGATTAATTGCACAACAGTGGACCTCAGGATCTCATCACGGTATCTCTGTGCATTCAATTTGCCATCAATAAAATGTGATTGTGTTCGTTGTCTTTAGTTTATGCCTGCCCATACCATAATCCCACCGCCACCATGTGGCACTGTTCACAATGTTGACAATAGAAAATCGCTCTCCCACAAAACCCCATACACGTTGTCTGTGGTTGTGAGGCAAGTTGGACGTATTACCAAATTCTCTAAAACGACGTTGTAGGCAGCTTATGGTAGAGGAGTTAACATTCAATTCTCTGGCAAGAGTCAGCATGCCAATTGCACGTTCCCTCAAAACGTGAGACATCTGTGGCATTGTGTTGTGTGACAAAACTGCACATTTTAGAGTGGCCTTTTATTATCCCCAGCACAAGGTGCACCTGTGTAATAATCATGCTGTTTAATCAGCTTCTTGATATGCCACACCCGTCAGATGGATTATCTTGGCAAAGGATAGATGCTCACTAACAGGGATATAAACACATTTCTGCACAAAATTTGAGAGAAACAAACTTTTTGCGCTTATGGAATATTTCTGGGATCTTTAATTTCAGCTCAATAAACATGGGACCAACACTTGACATGTTGCCTTTATATTTTTGGTCAGTGTAGTGGCTGTCTTGCAATGATCAACAATCAACTTCACAGAGCTTGAAGAATTTTGAATAGAATAATGGGCAAAAAAAGGTGTTTCTACAATGTATTGACTCAAGGGTGGAACTACTTATGTAAATGAGATATTTCTGTATTTAATCTTCAATAAATGTGCAAAAATGTCTAAAAACATTTTCACTTTTTCATTATGGGGTATTTTGTGGAGATGCGTGAGAAACAATGATATATTGAATCCTTTTTGAATTCAGTCTGTAACACAACAAAATGTGGAATAAGTCAAGGGGTATGAATACTTTCTGAAGGCACTGTATAAGGGCTTGTTTTTAATCAAACGAAACTGGAAAACAAGAAATTGCTACAGGAAAATAACTTAAATGATTGTAAATACGAGTGTCACCAGACCATCTTATCTCTCGTTCCATGATGGGCATACAGCCTACATGGTAGGGTTTTTATGCACACCCAAAATACTAACTGGAGCTGGTTAAAATAATGTACAATAGCCCACCTACATAGATAAAAAGGGGATGCTCCCAATTTAGGATTAGGATTTAGGATTTATTTCAAAGCGGTCTCATGAACCAAATCCTTTATGATAGATTTGACTACTTGGCGAATGCAGTGGACAGGACAAAACCAAAAAAACTACCTTCATTGAGAGGAGGTATTGCTATGCTTGGTTTTAAATCAATCAAATGAAATTGAATTTGTTACACTTTTTTTTACACTTCCGTTGTCACCTCAGCACAAGTGAGCTCTTATAAATCAAGTAAATTGCCAATCCTGGCGTTAGGGTTTGAAAACGGAAGAGCGTTGGCTTTAACAGGTCGATGTTGCAATCAAGCGTGCACTTGACAATTGCGCTGGGTTCACGCCAGCCCCTTGTCTTTATCACTAGTTACCACAGGAATAAAGACATGGCACCTTTATCTGTAGGAGGAACGGTCAGATGTTATGACAGTAATGGCTGGGCCAAAGAAGTGGTTCTTCTGTTTGAACAATTAGTCTGGTGGGAAATGTGAGCAGAAATGTCTGAGCAACCTGCACTTTTGTGAAGTCGGTTGAGAATTGATTTTTACTGTTTTCCCTCATTGACTCTGTCCTGTTTGGAGAGAGAAAGAGAGAACCCTGGAGGCCTGGCTGTCACAAACACAAATATAAGCGGGCTGAGCGGGAAACAGGAAGAAGCAGAAAGAATTTAGACCACAAAGGCAGAAGAGATGAACAGAAGATGACCGCACTGACACATTTTATGGATTCATTATATGTTGCAGTGTTCTTGAAAAAAAGATTTATATTGGAAAAACATCACAAGCATTAAAAGTACGTCTTGGAGAACATACATCCACTATTGGACGTCAAGATATCACCTCGCCAGTTGCGAGACACTTTATAGAACAAAATAATTAAATTAATGAATTGTGTCGCATCGGGATTGAAAAAGATCCTCCACCATGTAGACGAGGTGATTACGACAATAAATTACTCCACAGAAAAGCCACGTGGATATATACATGTAATTCTGTATCTCCACACGGTTTAAACGAATAATTCGATTTCATCTCCTTCCTTTAAGCCACATTTAGACTGTTATACAAAAGCACTGTCCCTATCAGATTTTGCATATCCGTTGTTCTTTACAATTGCTGTTTTGAATTCAAATCAAATTGTACCTACACAATGAAGAAGGCTCTAAAGCCGAAACGTTTGTCTACGCTATCCCTGATGCAGTGAAAATAATTTAGATAAATTGGAATAATGAAGTAAGCTTTATTTGACATTTCTTTTGAGTCCGAGCCCGTTACACCTGTTTTGTTTGAGGATTTTCCCTTGTCTGACTTTTACCAACATTTCTTCACATGTTAAATCATGCTCACAGAAAAGTAGGTCATCTTCACCCTTTAAAATGTGTAAATATCTCATCTAGAATATTAGTTTACAGTCAATTACATGGAAAAAGAAAAATCCTCACACATTTGGCAATGCCTCCAATTCACACATCACAACTCCTAAGAAGGCAGAAAAGACTGCTATGTGGTACTCTTGCTTTGCCTGTCAACAGAAGCATGCATCCTCAGCAAATGTATTACAAATCACGCGGCATGACAATTCAATGATCAAATCTCTAACAGCAGCCTACAGAAGCTCTCCCTATAGGTGAGGATTGAAACATTCATTAACTAATAACTAACCAACATAATAACTAAGCTCTCGGGTTAACTGATATGTTTTCAAAATGTGGGAAACCCTGCTGTAACCTTGGGTTTTCTTGACTTAGTCAGCCTTATATTTAGCCCCTCCACCTCTCCCCTCGCTGACGAAGCTTCGTTAGCTCGCTGAAATGTCAACATCAGGCGGCCCGAGTGTAATCGTCCTGGCAGTGGATGTTACGTGGCCCTGTCATACTCATATCAGCAATCAAGCACAATCATGACAGAGCATGTCAAGCAAACATGAGATCTCAGCCACCTCACAACTGCATTGCTCCTTTCAGTGGCAGATAAAGCTACCTCCAACACTATAAAATAAAGTCATGAAAACTGTCCACTTAGGAAGCAACACCAATTGACAATAAATTTCACATGCTGTTGTGCAAATGGAATAGACAACAGGTGGAAATTATAGACAATTAGCAAGACACCCCCAATAAAGGAGTGGTTCTGCAGGTGGTGACTACAGACCACTTCTCAGTTCCTATGCTTCCTGGCTGATGTTTTGGTCACTTTTGAATGCTGGCGGTGCTTTCACTCTAGTTCTAGCATGAGACGGAGTCTACAACCCACACAAGTGGCTCAGGTAGTGCAGCTCATCCAGGATGGAACATCAATGCGAGCTGTGCCAAGGAGGTTTGCTGTGTCTGTCAGCGTAGTGTCCAGAGCATGGAGGCGCTACCAGGAGACAGGCCAGTACATCAGGAGACGTGGAGGATGACGTAGGAGGGCAACAACCCAGCAGCAGGACCGCTACCTCCACCTTTGTGCAAGGAGGAGCAGGAGGAGCACTGCCAGAGCCCTGCAAAATGACCTCCAGCAGGGTGGTATGAGGGCCCGACGTCCACAGGTGGGGGTTGTGCTTACAGCCCAACACCGTCCAGGACGTTTGGCATTTGCCAGAGAAGACCAAGATTGGCAAATTCGCCACTGGCGCCCTGTGCTCTTTACAGATGAAAGCAGGTTCACACTGAGCACATGTGACAGACGTGACAGTCTGGAGACGCCGTGGAGAACATTCTGGTGCCTGCAACATCCTCCAGCATGACCGGTTTGGCGGTGGGTCAGTCATGGTGTGGGGTGGCATTTCTGTGCTCACCAGAGGTAGCCTGACTGCCATTAGGTACCGAGATGAGATCCTCAGACCCCTTGTGACAACATATGCTGGTGCGGTTGGCCCTGGGTTCCTCCTAATGCAAAACAATGCTAGACCTCATGTGGCTGGAGTTGTGTCAGCAGTTCCTGCAAGAGGAAGGCATTGATGCTATGGACTGGCCCGCCCGTTCCCCATACCTGAATCCAATTGAGCACATCTTGGACATCATGTCTCGCTCCATCCACCAACACCACGTTGCACCACAGACTGTCCAGGAGTTGGCGGATGCTTTAGTCCAGGTCGGGGAGGAGATCCCTCAGGAGACCATCCGCCACCTCATCAGGAGCATTCCCAGGCGTTGTAGGGAGGTCATACAGGCACACACACTACTGAGCCTCATTTTGACTTGTTTTAAGGACATAACATCAAAGTTGGATCAGCCTGTAGTGTGGTTTTCCACTTTAAATTTGAGTGTCACTCCAAATCCAGACCTCCATGGGTTGATACATTCGATTTCCATTGATAATTTGTGTGTGATTTTGTTGTCAGCACATTCAACTATGTAAAGAAAAAAGTATTTAATTAAAATATTTCATTCATTCAGATCTAGGATGTGTTATTTTAGTGTTCCCTTCATTTTTTTTTAGCAGTGTATAAGCACCAAAGCCAGAGGCCCGCTGACAGCTCCAACATCCTATCAGGGCCTCATTCTGCCACTTACATGTGTTCATGTGTAGTTGACAAGATGACTTGTCGGAGGGGTCTAGCTGCCTGCAGGCCTTTAGTTTAAACAGCCTTCCATTTCAGCTGGGCGCTTGAGAGGTAGTCAACAAATCAGTAGTGGGAATCGACTCGTGTCTGTGGCACTGAGCAGCTGTGTGATCTCTTGCATAATAGACAAGGTGTCATTGTTGCAGTGCTGGCAGAGGGCCCAACACATCGCACCTTATGGGAACAACAACAACAGCAGCTCATTCAAAATGGCTGATAGACAAGACTCCTATATACAGTTTGCCAGCAGCATACCACCCTGCAAACCACTGCTGGCTTGCTTCTGAAGCTCAGCAGGGTTGGTCCTGGTCAGTTCCTGGATGGGAGACCATATGCTGCTGGAAGTGGTGTTGGAGGGCCAGTAGGAGGCACTCTTTCCTCTGGTCTAAAAAAAATATCCCAATACCCCAGGGCAGTGATTGGGGACACTACCCTGTGTAGGGTGCTTTCGGGTGGGACGTTAAACGGGTGTCCTGACTCTCTGAGGTCATTAAAGATCCCATGGCACTTAGCATAAGAGTAGAGGTGTTTACCCCGGTGTCCTGGCTAAATTCCCAATCTGGCCCTCAAACCATCAAGGTCACCTAATAATCACCAGTTTACAATTGGCTCATTCATCCCTCTCCCCTGTAACTATTCCCCAGGTTGTTGCTGCAAATGAGAATGTGTTCTCAGTCAACTTACCTGGTAAAACAATGGATAAACCCCCCCCCCCCACAAAAAAAACAGTACATGACTCCTGTTGAACAGAGTAAAGTTACATGGATTCAAGATCTTAACCCTCGAGTCAGCTCAACCAGGACAAACCCAGTTCAAAAGACAGGATAACATTACACACTATGCAAAGTGGGTCTTAACCAGCGAGCAACATGAAATCAGCACATCCAACGTGGGGCCATTGTTGGAGTGAGATGCTTTCAAATTCATACTGTATGGATGGGGAAATCAAACACAAAACAAAAGTCTACACCAAAAGTATATCATGAAAGACAAGTATGAAGCCATATCAGTAGCTGCAGGCTGTTATTACTCATCCTCACTGAGCCTTCCTGACTGGGGCTCTGGAGTTGGGTGAGGACAGGTGACCTGGACCGGGTTGAATTTTTGCCAGCTCACTGGACCACTCATCGTTCTGCTCACCTGGCAGCTGTGATGCGGGAAGTGCAGGTTGAAGGAGAGGAGAAATGTCACCCACAAGGAGGTGCAATCTAGTGTGCCAAAAACATCAGACAAAAGGCTAGGAGGCAACTCAACTCAACTCTGGAAAGTCTAGCCAGACTCACATCACAGGCCAAAACATGACCTTCCTCTCTCTTTTCTCAGTTGGCTCTCCAAATCCATCATACTTTGTTCTTTAGAAATCAACCAATCCTATAATCAGGTTCTGTAGGCTCTGTAGGTTTACACTACAACATGGTAGTGTCACAATGGTTCAGGCTGTAAAAATAATGTAGCTACAGTTTAGTGGCATCCTTTAATCTCTGAGAAAGAATCAGATAGTGTGAGAGACTCTAAATTCTTGACATAGATAAATGGGCCAAGTCAAACACAGAACTTAGTGCAGTGTTTTCAAATCCACATTTTGTTAGAGCTCATCCGTCAGGCAGGACCCCATGCTTTACTAAGATCTGGGCTGGGAGTGGGGCAGTGATTGCTTTAGGGAAAATATTCCTGGAGAACACTGGGATACCTGATTAGCTCAGGAACTCAAATTATAACTGGAAAACAACCAACCTGCATGAAAAAAAACATCAAAAACTGTCCCACAGCCTTTCCCTCCCCCAATAACTCCCCACTCAACTCTTCCCTGCTCTGCTGAAGGCTTTGGCTTGATTGACCTTGACAGGCGATGGTCATATAACTCTGTCCGATTAAAACAATGCTCACTTCAACCTCTCCATTTGGCTTCCGGCTGACTCTGGGCTGCCTGTTTACCATGGAGCAATTCTTCGGTAACAGACTCAGATTTTCTACTTAAAAATGTATGCCAAAAGAAACAACACTGAAATCAAAGTTCAACAAACCATACAACTCTATGCACAATGACTAATTTGAACAATTTACAAAAACACATTTACTGGAAGAACTGTGCAGAAGCAAAGGTTGATAACAGAATTTCGGTAAAGTCTCCCTTCATTTTTTTTTATGTGACCACGTTTTCTAAAAACTCTTAAATAAGATTCAACGATGTCTGCAGAAAAGAGTGGGGTGTCAGCTATGACATGACATCTTGAGAAGAAAAAAAATGGGTGATTGAACTACAGTAAGTGACGCGGATTACCACTCAGTAACGGAATTGTTGTAACGCAATATCATCATGGGTCCCTGATCTGTACTACACAGAAATGCATGGTTGTGGATATGAAAGTAATTCTCTACATGGTGATGTATCCTAAATAGTAAACTAAGGTGGAAATATGCAATATCCTCTGCATATGTGGGTATTATTCGACACACACAAGTGTGTACTGTAGAATAATATGGTTGGTCCGGACCAGACCAAATCTGAAACAATCAGACATCTATGTTTCACAAGTTTGGACGTCACAGTACAGCACAGTACAGTACAGGACAGTAGAGTACAGCACAGTACAGCACAGGACAGTAGAGTTCAGAACAGTACAGCACAGTACAGAACAGGACAGTAGAGTTCAGAACAGTACAGTAGAGTTCAGTACAGTACAGTATAGTGCAGCACAATACAGTAAAGCATAGTTCAGTACAATACAGTACAGTAGAGTACAGTTCAGTACAGTATAATACAGTACATTGTAGTGTACTCAACCCTAGTGTGCTCTACTGTGTACTGTACTGAACTCTACTCTACTGTACATTAAAGTACAGGAATGTACTGCACTGAACTATACTCTGCTCAATTTTTTTTTACGTTACTGTACTGTACTCTACTGTGCTCTACTGTACTGTACTGTGCTCTCTACACTTTTGAAAGATGTAATGGGAATCTCTGTTGGGACAAATCAAGGCTGGTCCGGAGCGGACCAAAAAGGACATCTGTGGACAGTGAAATCAAGGACAGGACGGACTGACCAAATTTCAACTACTTTTCAACATCCCTGAACATCCTGTGCCGGTCGATGCTCAATGGGTTAGGATGCTGGTTACAGTAAATGGAAAGAGAAGGTGCTCATTGGGAGGTGTCAGTAAGAGCCGGGAGAGGTGACATTAACTGGAGAGAGAGGAGGGAGGGAGGGAGGGGTTGTCCAGACTTTTTTCACACTTACTTTGACCACCACAGAACAGAAATAGAAATTAAACAGTTATGGGTTGAACGTAACTAAATGCCAGTGGAAGGGAGGACAATAGCAGGTGACCCAAATGTGGTTTGTGACTACTATGATTTCCCGTAGAAGTCAATTGCAGTAATTCCGTTACAAATTTTTCTGAAATTCTGTTACCAATTACGTAACAGAATTTTGAGTTTTAATCACTTAATAACTCAGAAACAAAATATATATTTTTTACATGTTACTTCTGTGAACTTTCATTATTCTCCCTCCTCATGAGGGAGAGAAATGTGAAAATATCTTAAAGATACAGTGCATTCGGAAAGCATTCAGACCCCTTAACTTTTTCCAAATTTTGTTACATTGGAGCCGTACTCTAAAATGGATTGTATTACATTTTTTCCCTCATCAATCTACACACAATAGCCCATAATAACAAAGCGAAAACAGGATTTTAGCGATGTTAGCAAATGTATAAAACATAAAAATAGAAATTCTTTATTTACATAAGCATTCAGAACCTTTGCTATGAGACTTGAAATTGAGCTCAAGTGCATCCTGTTTCCATTGATCAACCTTGAGATGTTTTTACAACTTCATTGGAGTCCACCTGTGGTAAATGCAATTGATTGGACATGATTTCGAAAGGCACACACCTGTTTACAGTATAAGGTCCCACTGTTGACAGTACATGTTGACAGTGCATGAGCAAAAACCAAGCCATGAGGTCAAAGGAATTGTCCATAGGGTCATGGTCTGGGAGGTTACTCTGATAGTGCTCCAGAGTTCCTCTGTGGAGATGGGAGAACCTTCCAGGAAAGACAACCATCTCTGCAGCACTCCACTAATCAGGCCTTTGTGGTAAAGTGGCCATACGGAAGCCACTCCTCAGTAAAAGGCACATGACAGCCTGCTTGGAGTTTGCCAAAAGGCGCCTAAAGGCCTATCGGACCATGAGAAACAAGATTCTCTAGTCTGATTTAACCAAGATTGAACTCTTTGGTCTGAATGGCAAGTGTCACGTCTGGAGAAAACCTGGCACCATCCCTACGTTGAAGCATGGTGGTGGCAGCATCATGCTGTGGGGATGTTTTTCAGTGGCAGGGACTGGGAGACTAGTCAGGATCGAGGCAAAGATGAACGGAGCACAGTACAGAGAGATCCCTTGATGAAAACCTGCTCCAAAGCACTCAGGACCTCAGAATGTGGCGAAGGTTCCTCTTCCAACAGCACAACAACCCTAAGCACACAACCAAGACAACACAGGAGTGGTTTCGGGACAAGTCCTTGAATGTCCTTGAGTGGCCCAAACAGAGCCCGGACTTGAACCCGATCAAACATCTCTGGAGAGACCTGAAAATAGCTGTGCAGTGACGCTCCCCATCCAACCTGACAGAGCTTGAGAGCATCTGCAGAGAAGAATGGGAAAAACTCCCCTAATATAGGTGTGCAAAGATTGTAGCGTCATACCCAAGAAGACTCAAGGCCGTAATAGCTGCCAAAGGTGCTTCAACAAAGTACTGAGTAAAGGGTCTGAATACTTATGTAAATGTAATATATGTTTTTTTTTAATACATTTGCAAAACAAATCTAAAAACCTGTTTTTGCTTTTCATTATGGGGTACTTGTGTAGATTGATGAGAAAAAAAAATCTAATTTAGTACTTTTTAGAATAAGGCTGTAATTTAACAAAATGTGGAATGTTTCTTAAACTTACACAAGGCAAATAATAATAATAATAATAATAATAATAAGTATTGATATTAGTTGGCAGGGGTCTTTAGTCGAACAAAATTGTGTTTTGATGTATTTTTTTATTCCTTTTAAGACTTTTTCTGGTAGATGTTTTCTAAGACCCCTTCTCCATATCTTTGACCAGGAATCAAATCATTTGCTTATTCCTTATATTCAGTATAGAAAAAGGTTCAAAATGTATATATGCTTTAATTTCTCCAAAATAGAGACTCTTTAACTTTCATTTGAAACCAGATTTGACATGCCCCTATGAGCTTCACATCTTGGTGCTGATGGGTCCTTTTAGATGGAAATGACCCTATTACCCTATGCAACACCAATAGAAACTATCTGCTCTATCGATCGGTATATACATTCCGTCTTAATCTGCCTCCTAATCAGCGATTGGATCATCTCTAACAAATCTAACCAATCAATGTTGGCATTCTGGAAATCGTAGACTCATCATGGAGAAGAAACGTCAGTTTTGCCAGAGCGATGTGGGTGGGTTGCTAAGCATCCTCTTACATGGAAATGACCCATGGAGCTATAAACCTTTTGTCAAGCAGGGAAAGAGTTAATAGCCTGGTGGAGGTGGCTCACCAATGTTTCCTGAATTCTCATTACAGTTAAAGGGGTAGCACACAGGTTGAAGAATGTCACTGATGGAACCCAGGATCAATAACTTAGGTAAAAAAATATATTTTATTTACAAAATGAGTCATTTCAACAAAGCATGGATGTTCATTTGTATCCTATACAGAACATATACAGGCATAGCAGTCCAAATATCATGCAAACAAAAAATCCTGCTTATTTAAAAAAAAAAAAAAAAAAAAAACATTTAAAAAATCCAGTCATCCTGTGGGGGAAGTTGCTAAACAATCGCAATATCTGTTGGATTCGGCCTGAGTCCTGGGATGGAATGTCATCTCAAAGGCATACAATCGCATACTGTTTCCTATGGGCTGGGGAGCGGGACAAAGCAGAGCTGAGGACAAATAATGTGCTTTATCCATTTTGTCTGAGCACATGATCCTCGGCGCACAACCCCGCAGCCTGCCGCCCAACACACTCATTACCGAGGGGAATTGACACCCTGGAGCTGTGAGATCACCAACGTGTTGTCTTGACTTTTTCCACATATATGAGTTTTAAATGAGATAAGTTAGTTTTTTTTTATATGTAATAACACAGCGGATTTTCTTTATCCTAGGTATCTTCACCACCTCAAAACAGAGGTGTCCAGCACCATCCATAGCCAACCCAGGGGTCTGTCCAATAGTATTATTCACTGAGTGAACTCTGGTAGAACATTCCTTAAAGGCCCAGTGCAGTCAATGTATTTCCATACTATTAGGTTGAAATAATACAGTGAAATTTTAGCCTGTTTTAGTGGGATTGAGTTGTGGCCTTCCATGGTGACATCACCACGTGGTAAATTAGTTAATAGACCAATAACAAAGTGACTTACAAAATAGCCAAGATCCTGCAACCTTGGAAAGGTAAATACCTGTCTATTTATGGAACAAAATTGCCCTGATTAACTCCTTAGTCATATCTCAGTTTACACACTCACTTACTGCCTACTCCTGATGATTTGTTTTTAAAATCATATAAGCAAAACATATTTCACTTAATCTGGGAAGCTAAAACAGACAAGATAAATCATGCCTATCTGTATAATGAATATGAATTGGGTGGGTTGAGATTATTATTATTACTTGAACCCTAGATGGTTCTCAAGTAGATGACTAAGAAAAGCTCATCCATTGTTTAAAAATGACCTTTTTGCCTTTGTGCAGATTGCCATGTCTCATTTGCGATTAATTCAAAGTATCTCCCTTTTTCAAACAAGCATTGCGGAGCTAGCTACAATTTCAATTTCACCCCCCTAAAAAGATAGAACAAATATTACAACAAATATTATGGCTGAACTCAAATGTGCTGGTTGATAAAATACCTGTATTTAAGGGAAAGACGTTTGAAAATGGTATTTTGTTTTTAAATGATATTGTAAATTGGAATGGTAGAGATGTCTTTCATAAAGTTATCTGAATTGTACGGGAAGGTCTGCTCAATCCAAGATTGCAACCAATTGATTAAACCATTACCCCAAACATGGAGGAGGCAGGTGGAAGCGGGAGGAAGTAAGGAACTGGTCTGTCTGCCCAATATCAAGGAATACAAAAAGCATAAATAGGTATACCAGTAAATAAAGTATATCAGTTTCATTTGAGGACTAGGATGTTGACAGCTGTGCCATACAGATGGCAAAATAATTGGTACAGGGTGTATGAGTTGATATATAAAACAACGCAAGATTCAAGACTTTGGAGGGTTAGTGGCCTGGCGGTTGGGAGCTTGGGCCGGTGGATGATGGATCGCTGGTTTGGGTCCCCGTTTTTTTTTTTAACCTTGCGGGAGATCTGTCGACGTGCCCTTGAGCAGGGCGTTGACCCTGGTTCCTTCTGTGTGTCGCTCCGGATGGGATTCTGTTATATGACTAATGTGATGTAGTTGTTGAGTGGCTTCACTGCAAGTATATTGTATGTTTTAAATATTCAATAATAAAAAAAATACTTCCAAACCACTCTGCCAATAACGGCTAACGTTTAGTTTTCCCCTCCCCACTCAGACCACTCCCAGACAGTCCCAAATTCATGCCTGAGAAATGTCCCTTTGCTAAGAACCTATTTTTGTTTCTTTAATTGAAAACAATCACAGTGAGGTACTTAATTGTTACCCAGAAATAATTTGATATTTGACTTGTTAGAAAAAGGCTCCGTTGAACCTTTAAAGGAGACATAAACAGAGCAGCAATAACCACTTTTCTCTGCTAGAACTATGAAAATAATATAGAATAACTTGATTATGTGGTGCTAAATCAACACGAAAGAAGTAAAGAAACGTTATTCCCTCGGATTTGTTAAGTCCTCCTGGGAGTAGTAAGCTCTCTCCTCTCTCCGACATCCAATATCTGACTAAAGATTACCTCCTGTAGATGACTGACAGAGCCATAGCTGTGTGAGTTGACGTAATAATGATCCAAACCTAAGGTTGGAGGAGGAATACTCCCATTGGTATTAACCACACTCTTTGATCATCAGAATATAATGCCCTGATCTGCTACTATGGTTATGGGTAATTCCACAGTAACTGAATAAAAAACACATTTATTTGAAGAACGGTGCAGATGCAAAGTTTGGTAAGAGAATGATGGCACAAACAGCACAAAACATCATTTTGTTACTAAACTTTGCATCTGCACTGTTCTTCAAGCAAACGTGTTTTTTTTTTTTAAAGAAGAAGTTTTCAGTGGAAATTATTAAAAGGAGTCTTGTGCATAGAGTTGTATCATTCGTTTAACTTTGCAATCATTGGTTTTTGTTTGACATACATGTTTTGTGTGTCTCAGTGTCACTCCGTTTACTTTGGAATTGCCCTTAGGTATCATCTTCCTCATTCGATGACTTAGTGCAGGACATGAGCTTATACTGCACGTGCAAACTCTCTTTTGCATACTGTTCGTATGTTGGAAGAATGAGTTTTTCTTCATTTGAAATTTCATTCCAAATTGATAATACAAAATCCGAGACAGACCATGGTTTCACCATGCATCAAATTAGTTCTTGATCAATCAAGGGTATCTTCAACAGAATGTAACAGGCAATCTCTGTGATACCAACAGCATTGTGAATTATTTAGGAGGCCAAAGAACCACTGGTGTTTAGGTGAATTCTAGTCAAATTTATGCCACCTGTGCCACTTCAGATGAGCATGGCAACAGAATACATTGTATCCTGAGTGCAAGTCCCCTCCAACTCTTTGTCCATATTCAAGACACTCAAGCATTTTCTGGTCTATGAATCATCTTTGTTGTTTGATGACAAGCACACACAGCTGGGTGTACTGCAGACATGATATTCAGAAATGACCATATCAATCACAGCAAGAGATATTTAGCTGCTTGTCATGTATTCCATAATGGATAGTCTGCAATTAAACTCTGGTGAGTGGGGCTGCAATATCATTTAACGCAACATAGGCTTCTATAGCATAAGGAAAACAACAAAATTGCATTTCTTCAACAGAAGCTCAAACAAATGTACATGGGGAATTGCTTTTGTGTGGATCAAATGTATTTGCTTCTCATAATTCTTACACCTTTAAACATCAAAAAGCAACTGCAACTTAAAGTGGAAATCACCGGTTGAAACAATAACAAAGTGTGCTCCCTGCTTCTGTTTTTGGTAAAACGCTGAAGACATGTAACCACGCTCAAATGCATAGACAGAGCTATGGACGCAAGGACTGACCATCCATGATATCAACATTATAATTTCAAGCATGTTTTGAGGCTATATAGTGCTTGTTACGTTTACTTTGTTTACAAACATTGGAGTAAAACAATCTTATATTTTGGGTTCTGATGGGGTACGGCAGTTGAACTAAGCTCATGGGGCATTTATAAGTTATATTCTTAAATAATCATTGGGTACATATCATAAATGTATAAGTCCAAAAATATATGTAGCAACAGGAGATTACCATTTTAAACAAAGTGAGGGGGGGAAAATGACGTATTTATTTGAATAACGCTACAGTACATGCAAAGTGCTATACGATGCTACAGTAGCCTATGGAATGCTGAGAAACAGCGGTGAAAGCTATGGTACGTGTCATGTTCAGACAGGTTTTATTCTGTAGTCTGTGTGACCCAGTGCTCATCCACAGGTGGACATCTACAGGTATGTTCCGTATGTAAATCGGTATATTGAACATATACTGAAAAAAATATGTATATGACTGGCAAAATATGGTTTATTGGCAAAGTCGAAGTACATTAAGCAATATGTAGACTTTGAATCGATCTACTTCTGTTTATGACTACCTGCGAATGGGATAGAAAATGTAAACGATATGAAAACAAGTGCGTCTCTGGCATTACTTACTATATGCTGGACTTCGGAGACTTGCTCTCCAACGCGAATTATTCCCCTGCACCCTTTGAAAATACTATTTTGACCACTTTGGATTAAAAATGTCCTTGACACGGACAGTGGTGTCTTTTCCGATGGGATGCTCCGCACCTTGCCCGACTGTGCGCTCCGGGTGTCATTAGTGCGTTCATCGTAAAGACGCTCCACCAATCATCTGTCATGGTATTCTAGGGGCGTGCCATCCCATCAAACTACACAGTCCACGTGCTCTAGTCTACCGTTTACTCCGAGTCGATTATCATGTAATAATAAGGAAATCCACTTGACCACACACGGGCTTAATATATAATACTGGTGATTCCTAACTCCACCCACTCCATTCACTGCAGTGCAATACACTGTATATGGAATACTCATTGACAGAGAGTCAGCTACCATCCTCAGTAGCTTTCCATTTAAGTTGTCAATGCGAGGAGGTTTGTCCTTATTAACCGATAACAATACTTTTTCCACCTCTACCACACTAACTTGACAAAATGCACACTTACTATGCTTTTCTATCATTATTTGTTTTTAATATGCATGAATACGATGGCTCACTGTTTGTTGTTGGCCTATTACTTTGCCAATTAAGTAATCATAAAAATCAAAAATCATAAAAATAATTGGCAACATGAAATGGTTTTGTGATGAATAAGCCATCTGATTCAATGAAAGATGGAGTTGAATTGGTCTTTCTGCCTTTAATTCCGTTTAAAGTACTCCATTTAAAGTGGTTTCATAATACAGTTTCTTCTTCTTTTTGTTGAGTTGAGTCACATACTTTCTCAATTTTCAGTAAGTCAGCCAGTCAGATGTGCAGCCAGACTTATTAGCCACTCCTTTTGCCCCATCTCTTTCAACCATACAGTTTTACAATTCCTCATCAATCCAAGGAGCCTTAACAGTCCGTTTCTCAAAAGGTACATGTTTATAAATATTTGGAAGAAGCAATTTCATAAAGTCATCAAGTGCAGTGTCTGGATGATCCTTATTAATCACATCAGACAAACAAATATGTTTTAACATCATCCACAAAAGAGTCACAGCAAAATCTTTTGTATGATCTCTTATACACTATTTTAGGCCCAGATTTTGGAACTTTGACTTTCCTGGATATAGCCACTATATTGTGATCACAGCATCCTATGGGCATGGATACAGCTTTAGAACAAAGTTCTACAGTATTAGTAAACATTTCATAAATATATGAGGATCATCTGTTCCTGTAGTGTTTTTAAGCACTCTGGTAGGTTGATTAATAACCTGAACCAGATTACAGGCAATGGTTACAGTGAGGAGCTTCCTCTTAAGTGGAGAGCAAATCTCCGCTTTTGAAAATGAAACGTTAGCCCAAAAGGAATGTCAGATAATGTCTAAATTATTTTTTTAGCGGAGATCAAGTTCATAAATTGCCTGGCTGACCGATAACACAGTGGATTGCGTAGTCAGATGGAACAGAGTAAATAGGAATTTTAACGTAATAGATTTAGCCTGTGGTAACTTTTAGATTAGACACCGGATGGAATGTGGTTTTAACCAAACAGCATTCAGGATTAGACCCACCAGTTGTATAATTAAGCAATAAGGCCAGAGGAGGTGTGGTATATCAGGGGGTTGTGCTGTATAGCCAATATACCACGGCTAAGGGCTGTGTCCAGGCACTCCGCGTTGCATCGTGCATTAGAACAGCCCTTGGCCGTGGTATATTAGCCATATAGCACAAACCCCCAAGGTGCCTTATTTCTATTATAAACTGGTTACCAACAAAATTAAATCAGTAAAAATAAATGTTTTGTCATACCCATGGTATTCGGTCTGTCAGCCAATCAGCATTCAGGGCTCAACCACCCAGCTTATAATACATTTTAAACTCTGCAGAAAGTGCCTTTGATTGATAATCAACATGTGTCTCTATTATGTATTACTTTTGAATCTTATCACTGTTATTGGTTGTGAAAACGGTTTAATAGGACTTTACAGTATACTGTTAACCTTGGTAGATAAAAAAGGCCTATAACTTGTAAATAATGTTCTCCATTGTTGTTCTGAAAGCTTGATTACACTGTGTACTGCTAGACTTGTAGCCTCGTTTTCTCTTGTAATACATCTTAAGCTCTACAAAAAGTGCCTTTGCTGACCTTGATCAATAATCATGCCAATATAGCTTGCAAATAATCTTGTCTCTGTAATAATAGTTTTTAAAAAACTAGGTAATGGGCCTTTACTGGGCCTTTTACTGCCCTTTTCGGCAAACCTTTGTAGATAAGAAGCACATATAGTCCAACAACATCAAAATAATCCCAGTGGGTGGGCCTGGCTTCCCAGTGGGTGGGCCTCTATGCACTCCTAGGCCCACCCATGTCTGCGCCCCTGCCCAGCCCAGGCTGTGTGAAATCCATAGATTAGGGCCTAATGAGTTTATTTAAATTGACTGATTTCCTTATATGAACTGTAACTCAGTAAAATCTTTGAAATTGTTGCATGTTACTTTTACATTTTTGTTCAGTATATATGTTGCGTATATATGGCTACAACTGTCCAATTTGACTTTAAGTTTACAGGCACAATGACAAGCTCAAAACGTCACCAATTGTGCACCGTTCCAGGCACATTTGACAAAACCTCTTTGCTGTCACAAAACAGACTCCGTAATTCCTTCAGATGTGACTTCAAAAGACAATTGTACACATCAATTATTTGCTAATTGAACCACTTGTTGTCATTGCTTAATATTTTATCATCTTCTTTAGTAACTGGAGATGGAAGAGTTTTGGTTGTGTTTGGAATTAGAAGTTTAGACACAGACGAGTCATTCTTTGTGCATTTTGTCAGAGCACAGATGACTTTTGTATTTCTTGAAGAAAATGTAGTGTGCTTCTTTTTGTATGATAACAGATAGAACACAGCTTGCTTCATGAATTCTTATACCTTCTCTAAGGTAAAGCCCGCACCTGATTTTGATACTTGAGCGCAGTCGATATACCAGAGCTTGCCATGTAGTGTGTACGACTTCACAAATGGGTAAATAATAGATCATTCAAAGAGGTGTATGTTATTTACATTTACATTTACATTTAAGTCATTTAGCAGACGCTCTTATCCAGAGCGACTTACAAATTGGTGCATACACCTTATGACAACCAGTGGAACAGCCACTTGCATCTAAATCTTGTTGGGGGGGGAGAAGGATTACCTACCCTTACTTACCCTATCCTAGGTATTCCTTGAAGAGGTGGGGTTTCAGGTGTCTCCGGAAGGTGGTGATTGACTCCGCTGTCCTGGCGTCGTGAGGGAGTTTGTTCCACCATTGGGGGCCAGAGCAGCGAACAGTTTTGACTGGGCTGAGCGGGAACTGTACTTCCTCAGTGGTAGGGAGGCGAGCAGGCCAGAGGTGGATGAACGCAGTGCCCTTGTTTGGGTGTAGGGCCTGATCAGAGCCTGGAGGTACTGAGGTGCCGTTCCCCTCACAGCTCCGTAGGCGAGCACCATGGTCTTGTAGCGGATGCGAGCTTCAACTGGAAGCCAGTGGAGAGAGCGGAGGAGCGGGGTGACGTGAGAGAACTTGGGAAGGTTGAACACCAGACGGGCTGCGGCGTTCTGGATGAGTTGTAGGGGTTTAATGGCACAGGCAGGGAGCCCAGCCAACAGCGAGTTGCAGTAATCAAGACGGGAGATGACAAGTGCCTGGATTAGGACCTGCGCCGCTTCCTGTGTGAGGCAGGGTCGTACTCTGCGGATGTTGTAGAGCATGAACCTACAGGAACGGGACACCGCCTTGATGTTAGTTGAGAACGTCAGGGTGTTGTCCAGGATCACGCCAAGGTTCTTAGCGCTCTGGGAGGAGGACACAATGGAGTTGTCAACCGTGATGGCGAGATCATGGAACGGGCAGTCCTTCCCGGGAGGAAGAGGAGCTCCGTCTTGCTGAGGTTCAGCTTGAGGTGGTGATCCGTCATCCACACTGATATGTCTGCCAGACATGCAGAGATGCGATTCGCCACCTGGTCATCAGAAGGGGGAAAGGAGAAGATTAATTGTGTGTCGTCTGCATAGCAATGATAGGAGAGACCATGTGAGGTTATGACAGAGCCAAGTGACTTGGTGTATAGCGAGAATAAGAGAGGGCCTAGAACAGAGCCCTGGGGGACACCAGTGGTGAGAGCGCGTGGTGAGGAGACAGATTCTGCCACGCCACCTGGTAGGAGCGACCTGTCAGGTAGGACGCAATCCAAGCGTGGGCCGCGCCGGAGATGCCCAACTCGGAGAGGGTGGAGAGGAGGATCTGATGGTTCACAGTATCGAAGGCAGCCGATAGGTCTAGAAGGATGAGAGCAGAGGAGAGAGAGTTAGCTTTAGCAGTGCGGAGCGCCTCCGTGATACAGAGAAGAGCAGTCTCAGTTGAATGACTAGTCTTGAAACCTGACTGGTTTGGATCAAGAAGGTCATTCTGAGAGAGATAGCGGTAGAGCTGGCCAAGGACGGCACGCTCAAGAGTTTTGGAGAGAAAAGAGAGAAGGGATACTGGTCTGTAGTTGTTGACATCGGAGGGATCGAGTGTAGGTTTTTTCAGAAGGGGTGCAACTCTCGCTCTCTTGAAGACGGGAGGGACGTAGCCAGCGGTCAGGGATGAGTTGATGAGCGAGGTGAGGTAAGGGAGAAGGTCTCCGGAAATGGTCTGGAGAAGAGAGGAGGGGATAGGGTCAAGCGGGCAGGTTGTTGGGCGGCCGGCCGTCACAAGACGCGAGATTTCATCTGGAGAGAGAGGGGAGAAAGAGGTCAGAGCATAGGGTAGGGCAGTGTGAGCAGAACCAGCGGTGTCGTTTGACTTAGCAAACGAGGATCGGATGTCATCGACCTTCTTTTCAAAATGGTTGACGAAGTCATCTGCAGAGAGGGAGGAGGGAGGGGGGGAGGATTCAGGAGGGAGGAGAAGGTGGCAAAGAGCTTCCTAGGGTTAGAGGCAGATGCTTGGAACTTAGAATGGTAGAAAGTGGCTTTAGCAGCAGAGACAGAGGAGGAAAATGTAGAGAGGAGGGAGTGAAAGGATGCCAGGTCCGCAGGGAGGCGAGTTTTCCTCCATTTCCGCTCGGCTGCCCGGAGCCCTGTTCTGTGAGCTCGCAATGAGTCGTCGAGCCACGGAGCGGGGAGGGGAGGACCGAGCCGGCCTGGAGGATAGGGGACATAGGGAGTCAAAGGATGCAGTAAGGGAGGAGAGGAGGGTTGAGGAGGCAGAATCAGGAGATAGGTTGGAGAAAGTTTGAGCAGAGGGAAGAGAAGATAGGATGGAAGAGGAGAGAGTAGCGGGGGAGAGAGAGCGAAGGTTGGGACGGCGCGATACCATCCGAGTAGGGGCAGTGTGGGAAGTGTTGGATGAGAGCGAGAGGGAAAAGGATACAAGGTAGTGGTCGGAGACTTGGAGGGAGTTGCAATGAGGTTAGTGGAAGAACAGCATCTAGTAAAGATGAGGTCAAGCGTATTGCCTGCCTTGTGAGTAGGGGGAAGGTGAGAGGGTGAGGTCAAAAGAGGAGAGGAGTGGAAAGAAGGAGGCAGAGAGGAATGAGTCAAAGGTAGACGTGGGGAGGTTAAAGTCGCCCAGAACTGTGAGAGGTGAGCCGTCCTCAGGAAAGGAGCTTATCAAGGCATCAAGCTCATTGATGAACTCTCCAAGGGAACCTGGAGGGCGATAAATGATAAGGATGTTAAGCTTGAAAGGGCTGGTAACTGTGACAGCATGGAATTCAAAGGAGGCAATAGACAGATGGGTAAGGGGAGAAAGAGAGAAAGACCACTTGGGAGAGATGAGGATCCCGGTGCCACCACCCCGCTGACCAGAAGCTCTCGGGGTGTGCGAGAACACGTGGGCGGACGAGGAGAGAGCAGTAGGAGTAGCAGTGTTATCTGTGGTGATCCATGTTTCCGTCAGTGCCAAGAAGTCAAGGGACTGGAGGGAGGCATAGGCTGAGATGAACTCTGCCTTGTTGGCCGCAGATTGGCAGTTCCAGAGGCTACCGGAGACCTGGAACTCCACGTGGGTCGTACGCGCTGGGACCACCAGGTTAGGGTGGTCGCGGCCACGCGGTGTGGAGCGTTTGTATGGTCTGTGCAGAGAGGAGAGAACAGGGATAGACAGACACATAGTTGACAGGCTACAGAAAAGGCTACGCTAATGCAAGGAAATTGGAATGACAAGCGGACTACACGTCTCGAATGTTCAGAAAGTTAGGCTTACGTAGCAAGAATCTTATTGACTAAAATGATTAAAATGATACAGTACTGCTAAAGTAGGCTAGCTGGCAGTAGCTGCGTTGTTGACACTACACTAATCAAGTCGTTCCGTTGAGTGTAATAATTTCTACAGTGCTGCTATTCGGGGCTAGCTGGCTAGCTAGCAGTGTTGTTTACGTTACGTTGAGTTAAAAGAACGACAATAGCTGGCTAGCGAACCTCAGTGAATTAAGATAATCACTCCAAGGCTACACACACTAAACTACACAATTATCTTGGAAACAAAGACAGCTATGTAGCTAGCTAACACTGAACTAATCAAGTCGTACAGTTGAGTGAATAGCACTACAGTGATGCTAATCTGTGTGCGTTAGCTAGCGTTGCTAGCTCCTGGGCGAATAGCAGTGAAGGCTACGTTAGGGCGACGTAGCCTTCAGTAATTATACTGTTGAATATGCAGGATAGATTCAAGCTCTTGGGTAACCAGCTCTTTTCTGGCCTTTCTACCTTCATTAGTAATGTCTTTAAAGCATAGATTACCTTAAAGTTTGACCGTTGAAAGTTGTTAGCAGTATTACATGTTTTAACAAATCTTGTTTCCTTGGGATGCTTGAAAGTGAAAGGAATTCTTAAGTGCCTCTTTCTGAAATATGACTTGGTTCAGCTATTCGTGTTTTAAACCTGGCTATACATGGCTTTTGCACTGACTGCAATTTTGAGAGCATAAACTGTGAATGTAGAGGAGATCATTGGCAAAAGAAAATTGCAGGTAGCATTTCCTACACAGAAGATTCTATAATGTCACACATATCGCTGTTCTGAAGCCTCTGTTGAAGCAATGGTTATGTAGTCTATCCTGTTTTCACTCCATCCAACCGTGAAATGACTTTGCTATGACTTTGTTGATTTGGACTCATGATTTGGACTCATTCTGTTAGCTTTAACTAATCTCTGTAGAGATCATTAATATTGGAAAGAGTCAAATATAAACTTTGCCCAGTAGAGCCCTTTTTTGGCATTTTTCCATGAATGACAGATTAATGAGCTCAGTAACTGATGGAAGATCAATAAAGTGAGATGGGGATACAGGGTTTCACATTGCAGTGGTGACCTTTGACCTTTTGACAAAAAACATAAAGTAGAAGAATATCATGACTGCTTTTCCAAATGTTGTTGTTTCTCTACTGAGTACTGCTGCACATTTAATGCATGTGCGCGTTGCTTCTCCCTTTGTAATAATTTGCTTGTAAAGAATGTCAAGCACACCTTTTATGTTTGGAAGTGGAATGCTAAACATTGATGTTTCTAATAAGACCATGGCCAAGTAATTTTCTCACAAATGACAATTTAGAGAGATGGGCTATGATCCATAGACTCAGTCCAAGAGGCGAACCTTTGGATTGACCGCGACCAATGTGGGTCTAGGTTGTTAACAGGTATGTCAGTCAATCATCGTTTACATGGTGTGTTTGTCTTTGTTTACATTTTGTTTCACACTGGAAGCATACGGGGTAAGCAAGTGTTTGGTCTTTACAACTAATATTCAACACAACAGTACATGCATTTATTGTTTTGGAATTAATATAACACGCAGGACTAAATGCATATGTCTATAACACAGTGTCCCTTCAAAACTAAACATATTTGGTTAGTAGAGACCCTGCTGAGTATTTACCATCCCACTTTAGCTGAGAAGTAGAACAGTTTTCTCTCTACAAGCCAGTATGTTGCCCACGTACGTTCTATTACAATGTATTTCTTTGGAGGGGGTGGAGAACAAAGAACAAAGTCCTGCTGGGTATGTACAACACAGACCCCTCCACAACTAACCATATTTGGTAAGTAGAGACTCTACTGATTATTTTCCACCAGACTTTAGTTGAGACAGGTAGACAAGTTATCATTGTACAAGTCAATATGTATGCCATGTACAGTCTTATCACAGTGTACTGCACTGGGGGCTATGGAGGGGGCGGAGTGATTAGCCAGCAGCAGGCTCAATCCGCTGAAGTTCTGGACAACAGCATCATCTGGTGGTTATTAGTGAGACAAGCACAGTTACATCAGAAACTCATCAAAAATATACTGGGTTACATTAAGCGCTAGTTTCTTCCTAATCCCTTTCACCTACACTTCTGCCCAATTAACCTGGTGAAGAGGTTACTAGCGATCATATATAATAACATGTCACGTGCTGCCTATCAAAGGGCTCCCAAGTGCAAGAATGGGAGAAACTCCCCAAATACAGGTGTGCCAAACTTGTAGCGTCATACCCAAGAAGACTTGAGGCTGTAATTGCTGCCAAAGGTGCTTCAACAAAGTACTGAGTAAAGGGTCTGAATACTTATGTAAGTGTGATAAATCAGTTTTGTATTTGTAAGAAATGTCCTAAAATATTTAAAAACCTGTTTTTGCATTGTCATTATGGGGTATTGCGTGTAGATTGATGAGGAAAAAACAATCAATTTAATCCATTTTAGAAAAAGTCTGTAACGTAACAAAATGTGGAAAAAGTCAAATGGTCTGAATACTTTCCGAAGGCACTGTATGACGCTGTACTTACTATGAGGTCAGACACCTTTGGTCATTCATAACATATACATAAAGGCGTAATGATAAACACAAATGTATTAACACTTAGGGAATTATCACTAACAGCAAAAACAAATGAACATTATAGACATGTTTAAACCCTACATTTCCTTTTATTTTGACATGTTTAATACAATACAAATACGTTTCAAAAAGTCCACCAATGCAATTGATTACATTGAACATTACACAGGGCTGAGAATAGTGTAGTTTGTCCTTGAGCCGACAGACGAATGGTTCCTGCCTCTCCAACCTTAAAGATAACAACAACGAAAGTTAGCTGGTCAGTTAGAAAATGCCATTTTACACCATCTGGAAAAGGGCATTTCTGTGCTGTGCCAGAAATACTCTAAATGGGGAGATGAGAAATTCTATTCATATTATTCTATTCCTCTTTTGTTTACAAATCTCATGACGTGACTATGAAACATGGCTGTATCTAGGGGGATTATTATTTAGCTGAGCCTGCTAGCTAGCTAAATTTCATTTGCTAGCTAGCAAGTGCTGTGAAGTCACCAAACCTATTTGAAATGACGATTTATGTAGCTCTGTGATATAACTCCTCACTTAACTACTACAAATATAATTTAAATTACAATAAATGAAGATTAATTTACTGGTTGTCCGCTGGCACCACAAGAAGGCATTTGATTTGCGAACTCATCACATATGCACTTGTTGCGCTACATAAACATCGCTATCCAAACAACAGTGCAGGGCATGCACATAGAATTAAATTACACTCAAAAAAATATATATTTTCCCAGAGCTCAAAAGTCATCCCCTGATGTGGTTTAAGCATTGTTGTGAACACTCTAAATTATTTTATCTGGTTCCTTTTTGCCATGTTATAGATGTTTTATTTTTTTATGTGTGTCATCCTGCAGCACAGCATTTTGGGGAAAGTTAAGGTTCGGTCCAATATTGGCTATGCACCCAAGAGGGAAAGAGGTTGGGCCATCCTAGAAGTGTTTTGGAGTAATATAATACAATGTATATACAATTTAGCAGACGCTTTCATCCAAAGCGACTTACGTGCATCCATTTTTACGTATGGGTAGTCCCGGCAATCGAACCCACTATCCTGGCGTTGCAATGCTCTACCTAGATGCATGACAAGGTTCTAAATGCTTTGTGAAGCCTCAATTTAATATGATTTATAAAACCTTTATTAAGCTGTGCTCATGCCACTCTTTATAAAGCACAAGTTTATGTCATATTTGATCTTGGTGGTTATGTCACACAGTTATGCAACATTTATCAACCCTTTACGGAGCATGACATAGTTCTAGATGATTTGTGACACATTTATGTAGTGTTTATGAAGTACGACTGAAACTAGTCTTTTGAGGTATCTGTACTTTACTTTATTATTTATATTTTGGACAACTTTTACTTTTACTCCACTGGATTCCCAAAGAAAATATGGATTTTTTATTCCCATACATTTTCATACATTTACCCTGGCATCCAAAAGTACTTATTACTGCTCAGGCAGGACAGCAATGTGGTCCAATTCACACATCTATCAATATAACAAGATGTCATCCCTACTGCCTATGATCTGGCAAACTTACTAAACACAAATACTGCATTTGTAAATTATGTCTGAGTGTTGGAATGTGCCCCTGTTGGTCTGGAAAAAAAAATACATAAGGACTTTGATGTATAGCATTTACTTTTACTCAAGTATAACAATTGCGTACTTTTTCCACCACTGTACTTAAGTACATTTAAAACCAAATACCTTTAGACTTTATTGAAGTAGTATTTTACTTTCACCTTTACTTGAGTCATTTTCTATAAAGGTATCTTTACTTTTACTCAAGTATGACTTTTGAGTTCTTTATCCACCACTGTTCCTACGAAGGTTCTAATGATGAACTAAATTCTTCCTGATTGGTTGTGAGTGGAACTTGAGTTCCAGAGGCATCTGGCTGTGTTTGTTGTTCTGTAAGAGATGGTTCTAGGAGGTTCTGGATCAAATAGGCTCTGGGTCCTTCTTCTGAGAGAGAGTTTCGCTCAGGCTGCTGTGACTTTAGTTCTAGTATTATCCGGATGGGCCTTTGACACATCCCCAGTCCTGCAAAAAGATACACCTATGCATGATCAAAAAGTCTAATGAGTTTTATAGTGCACTCATGCAGGCATTGATGTATTGTTTTTTTCCCCCCATGGTATAAAGATTTCCCAAAATGTAAAGGCCTGTTGTCTACTTTGAATATTGTAATAATATAATGTATTCATGAAATAATTTAGGTTTTGGCTGTTATTTCATTGTTATAGATCTTGAAGCGTTCGTCAGATAACAGGCTCTGAATAGATTTCTTCCTCTTTGTTTATAGTTTTAGGAGATCACTTTTGGCCCCATATAGCTCGACCTCTTCCAGTAGGGTTGATTTCAGTGATTCCAGCATAGTGACCTTGCTCCTACCAGCAGGTGGTGCCACATTATCCGAAGAAGACTGATGTTTGCATTTCCTCCCGAGGACCTGCATTCTAGCTGTATCCAGTGCAGTAAACCCATGTGGTTTTGGTAGATTAATAGAGTTTGTGTACTTTCAGCAATCACCACGTCCTGTAATACGATATGTATCATTGCCAGATTGTTTTGCTACTTTAATAGTTTGCTATTGAGAATTTGATATAGGCTACAACTGTTAGCAAAATCTTCATCCAGATCGCACCGCTGATCAGTCCCACTTAACAGTTAATGTCGTGATAGATACAGTGTGCATTATGAATGCAAAAGGCATAATTGCATTTCAAATCCTAATGATCAATTATGTATGCTGTTGTATAATGCAATTGGTGAGATGTGGGTTTTAACTTGAATAGTAATAACTAGACATGGGTTTCTACATTAACGTTCATGTAAGGCGGAAGCACTTTATGTCTGGAGTGGAGATCAGGTTGCATCTGTTTGAATGTGTGTTTGCCCTTGTGCCTGTCTGTCTGTTGTGAATGAGGAACAGTATCATCTGTTTGTCTGTGTGTGATATGGTAAACAACCCCTCAAAAGCTGAATTGCATAGAACTTGTTTTATGAGGTATAATACAACTGGTGGGTCTAATCCTGAATGCTGATTGTTTAAAACCGAGTTCCAAACGGTGTCTATTTCATAATTTACCACTGGCTAAATCTACAACATAAATGCTTATTTACCCTTTTCCATCTGACTGCACAATCCACTGTCTCATCAGCCCAGCCAGGCAATTTGTAAACTTGATCTCCACTATAAAAAACATCAAGACATTATCTCACATTTCTTTCAGACTAACATTTTGTTTTCAACAGCAGAGATTTGCATAAACCTTGCAGTCTGTCTCTATGGCACTTGCAACATTCAAATTTGATCCTCAGCTGCCTCATAGTAATGAATGTGTAATGAGTGGTGACGAGACAGACAGGCAGGCTGCGTTTCTCATCCAATCAAAATCATGAATCACCTTTCATCATTTTTATGAATTTAAACAAATAAATGCAAAGTGTACTTCTTCAGTCTTTACAGCTTCAGTTTGAAGTGATTGTGTTAGCTGTGTTTTTGGATAGCTCCTCTGAACAACAGTGTCCTGACGAGAGAGCACATTTTCTATGCCAGGCGAAATCGCGCCACATTAGCTCATTGCTATGGATGCATACAAATAAATGTCACAAGAAAACAGCTACTTTGCTGTTATTCTGGCTGCACTTTTTGACGTGACTGTGGGTTAGTAGTAGTTGGCTAGCTAGCAAGCAAGGGATGAGAACGTTGCCAGCCATTATGGCTATGGAACATTTAGACGGAACGACTGAGTCGCGTAGATAGATACAGAGCAAAAAGCCTGAACAACTGGGTCGCATCTTTGGCAACCGAACCAATAAAATGAATGACCAGCTGGCTTGGGTAGCAATCCTAGATTTGTGTCGGGACTGTATCTTGGTGAAGGATGAAATAGGATGAATAAATTCATAAAAATAAAGTTCATTAAAATATGTCAATCATTATAGGAATATGTTGATAACCCATTGTATAAAAGTGATAATGCCCTCGAAGCTAGTGTTTGGATGATTTATGATTTATTGCCACGGTTTGCCAGCACTCAACTTTGTATCGGGCCTAACAACACCCAAGTGTATGGAAATGCTTCTAGATCTGACAGTGCAGCAGTATCTAACAGGTAATATCTAACAATTCCACAACAAAACCTCATATTTAACAAATTCCACAGCAAAACCTAATACATACAGTAGATCTAGTTAAGGAATAGGATGAGAACATATACAGGTTGGAGTCATGTGGGAAAAAGCTACCTAAGTATGGTTCCCAATCAGAGACAACGATAGACAGCTGTCCCTGATTGAGAAACATACCCGGCCAAAAACAAAGAAATACAAAAACATAGAAAAAAGAACATTGAATGCCCACCCAAATCACACCCTGACCAAACCAAAATAGAGACATAAAAAGCTCTAAGGTCAGGGTGTGACAATGACACAAGTAATTGTTTACAGACAGATTATTTCACTTATAATTCACTGTATCACCATTCCAGTGGGTCATTGACATAATTTGAGTCAATTGGAGGTGTACCTGTGGATCTATTTCAAGGCCTACCTTCAAACTCAGTGCCTCTTTGCTTGGCATCATGGGAAAATCAAAAGAAATTAGCCAGGACCTCAGAAAAAAATTGTGGCCCTCCACAAGTCTGGTTCATCCTTGGGAGCAATTTCCAAACGCCTGAAGGTACCACGTTCATCTGTACAAACCTAGTACGCAAGTATAAACACCATGGGACCACGCAGCCGTCATACCGCTCAGGAAGGAGATGCGTTCTGTCTCCTAGAGATGATTGTATTGTGGTGCGGAAAGTGCAAATCAATCCAAGAACAACAGCAAAGGACCGTGAGAAGATTCTGGAGGAAACAGGTACAAAAGTATCTATATCTACAGTAAAATGAGTCCTATATCGACATAACCTGAGCAAGGAAGAAGCCACTTCTCCAAAACCGCCATAAAAAAGACAGACTAAAATAGCTTAAGGACAACAAAGTCAAGGTATTGGAGTGGCCATCACAAAGCCCTGACCTCAATCCCATAGAAAATTAGTGGGCTGAACTGAAAAAGCATGTGCGAGCAAGGAGGCCTATAAACCTGACTCAGTTACACCACCTCTGTCAGGAGGAATGGGACAAAATTCACCCAGATTATTGTGGGAAGCTTGTGGAAGGCTACCCGACACATTTGACCCAAGTTAAACAATTTAAAGGCAATGCCACCAAATACTAATTGTGTGTATGTAAACTTCTGACCCCACTGGGAATGTGATGAAATAAATAAAAGCTGAAATAAATAATTCTCTGACATTTCAAATTCTTAAAATAAAGTGGTGATCCTAACTGATTAAATTTGACTTGGATTAAATGTCAGGAATTGTGAAACTGACTGAAATTTGGCTAAGGTGTATGTAAACCTCTGACTTCAACTGTAAGTTTGTGACAACTGTTACATTCTTATTTTTCAGAGTAAACAACTCACAGACACTAGAGAAGCTTAACCAAGTTTAATTCTTCCCAAAGGGTCGACACAACTGTATTCAGACAAAAACGTTTCCCCCACCACAAATGTATATACTCCACTTTAGGCACTCCTCCTTATCTCAAATCCTTACATTTTATGGTTTGACAGGAAGAGGGTAATGAACCATAATTTCTTCCTTCAGGGGATCTGACCTGACCTCAACCCCTCCTTCACCTAATCCACAGATGTCTCACCACTTCCCCTATAGCAATCATGTGACTTCCTCCTGTCCACCCAACACATTCCATAGCCATAGTCTCCCGAGAACCATTAACTTCTGATGTAAAAACCAGTCTCTTTCACTCCTGTATATACTATGCTTCTGATCTATCATATCTCTAGTATATCAATGTTCAAAGTTTACCCCGAATCCAACACAACTAGTATTGAATGCAAATGTCAACTTATCATTGATTTACTAATCACATGGCTGCTATCTTGCTGCTGCTACACCTGCTACCACCAACTGTGCAAGGATGTAGGAAGCCAGGAAAGATGTCTGCATGTGAAGCGGTAGATCAGCTTATCAAATTTCATAAGGTGTGTTGAAAAATTGTCTGAAATGTATACACCAGACACCAGAAATGGCTCAAGTTTAATAAATCTGTCCCTACCTCAAGCCCCTATGCATAGTGTGAAGTGAGCTGATGTTCCTATAAAGTTTGTCAGAAGTTAGTCACTAAATGCGCCTACCAATATCTCTTGTTTTAAGTTGGAACCAGTGTGCAGCAGCATCTGGATAGCGTCACTCACAGCAGTCAGCCAAAGCTTCTTGCCTTGTGATCCACAAAGAGCAGCATTCCCTCCAACTTCGTTGTGATCGACAAGAATGTGGTTCCACGCAAAGGCAATGGCCTCAGTGGGAGCCTTTGAGGAAGTCTTTAAAGCTCGCTTCGTCTTTGGTACGTTAATAAGTTATTGCCTGAGTAACTCCTTCACTTTTGTGCAAACAACCATCTATAAAATTGATATGGGGGAAACAAAGGAGACTCCCCAAGTTGCTGAGTTGAGAGCAAGAATGTTGCGTTGGTGTAGATCTGGCTGAGGTGAAATGATGAAGTGTTTTCAATGCAAGACTGAGCATAAAAGTTCAAACACCCTTGTCAAGCAACTTAAAGTAAAGTAATTCATGGACTCTTTCCAGGGAGAACTATTAATCTAAAATGTGGTCAAGTGTGATGTTCACATTCCTTTGGTAGCTTTTCTGCTTTTAGAAATCATTTAAATAATAATCAATAATTGCCACATTTGCAGTTCATTTGGTTCAGTCGGTGATGTTGATTTTTCAAACCCTCAAAGCACCTTTAACACTTAAGGATAGTGGTGTTGGAGAAGTGTTGACTGAAAATATAGAGAGTGAGTCAGCGACGTCTTCCCCAGACATTGTAAATAGTTGTGCATTCATGTAACAGCATGGATAGTGAGAGGACACCGTGTGTGTGTGTGTGTGTGTGTGTGTGTGTGTGTGTGTGTGTGTGTGTGTGTGTGTGTGTGTGTGTGTGTGTGTGCGTGCGTGCGTGCGTGCGTGCGTGCGTGCGTGCGTGTGTGTGTATGTCTATTTCCTGTATATTGCAGGAAATAAGTTTTAATTTTCTCTCCACCAACAAGAGGGGTGTGAATAGTTTCTGTCATGGACAGTGCTTGTGCCTCAAGAAATATACCTGCATATGCAGCCTATATTCTCCCATTTGTCTGTATACACAATCTACAATAGAACATGGCAACCCAATTAGAACTCAGAAAAAATGTGGTTAGTTAATTTGATGCAGTGTTATCTGATATATTTCTGCAGTCCTAAGACATTAGTCTACCTGTTTTCTTTAACTAGGCAAGTCAGTTAAGAATACATTTTTATTTTCAATGAAGCCTCAGGGGTAGAATGACAGATCTTATTTTGTCAGCTCAGAGATTTGATCTTGCAACCTTTCAGTTACTAGTCCAACACTCTAACCACTAGGCTACCTGCCACCCTGTACTCTACATGTACTCTACATGTACTCTACATGTACTCTACATGTACTCTACATGTACTCTACATACTGTACTGTATGTACACCTGAACCGGCTGACCCCATTGTGCCTGTTAATGTCTTGCAAATGACTGCTGGTCTCACGGTAATTTACCACAAATGAACATGAACATGTTTGGCATCTCCAGACCTCCATGCATACAAGCCACTGATGCATGCCTTTGAAACATCTAGGCCCCTACATTTAAAAAGTCTAAATCCATTTAATATACACCATCGCAATACATCTTTTTTTTTTTTACAAACAGGTTTCAGAAACATTATGATATAAAGAAAATGTATTTCAGAATAACCAAATAAGAGTCAGCCTACTGTATGTTATCTGGCTATGTTATCAAGCTTGTTCATTTAGCAGACAATATATGCTTAATAGTCCTGTGCCAACATTTTATATCATATAATTTTATAGTAAGAAGAATATAATTGAATTTAGCTAAATAAAACAGAAAGGACAAGTGCGCATATGGAGTGGCTATGTTGAGCCTAAAAGTGATCATTTGAAACTGGCCCTATGCGCTAGATTTTTAGTTATTTGGCAAATGTTGTCGTGAATGATACAAACCTTAGAATGTTTTAGAAATACAAAAATATATGGGCTGCATGATGCAACGATAGGCCATTGACTATTTGAAAAAGTTACCTCAGGCTGCACACACTCTTCTCTCATCAAGTGATCGTACTCAACCTGATTTAGTTTTTACTATTATGTAAAATTTGTTTAGATTTAGAATGGCCCATTAGCAAATGGGCAGGAACAGTGGCAGGGGGAAAATACATGCACTCGAATAGCGAACGCTTTCCCTTAGCTTAATTTAGCTTAATATTAGCAGCTGAGAAGTAAATATAGCAGCAGCTGGTCCTCTTTTTAGTGGCAACCATCAAAGCAGCTTTCACATGAGATTGCATATGGAAATGTCTGGGCTTATACTGTACATTGCTGTGGAAAGTAGGGTTGCTGAGGGTACTGCAGCACCCCCTGAAAAATCCTAAAAAAATATATTAATTAAAAGAAATCTTCACAAAAGTAGAACACTGGGCCTTTATGTATTACTGTATTACTAGTCCTGTATTAGTCTTCAGCGTGGGGGGGACATACTTTTTTTGTTAGCTCCTACCCCAATGCTTGGTTGTTGCTGATGACTGGGATGAATGCAGGAGCAGATTTGACACCCTCTTTTTGACTGATGACTGACATAAGGGCATGCACGTAATAGGTCTATCTGGCTTATATGATTATAAAGGTCATGATGCTTCTTGACAGTGTCATAAAGTGTGTTTTCTTAGTCCAAGTAAAGTGACACAGGATGGTCATAATTCTTCTTGGCAGTGTCAAATTGTATTATTTAAAAAGTTATTTACAATTTGATGAAACAAACATTAAACAAACATAGCTGTAAAGAACAACCAAGTATTTCAGAAAAAAAACTTTCAAACAAAAGGAAACTTCTTGGCTGAAAAAAAACGAATTTGAATAAATGTGGGGTTTGACACTTACGTACTATAGGTGTCATAACCAGCCATAAAATAACACAATACATGTCACAACAGGTGTAAATACATAGCATTCGGAAAATAGTCAGACCTTATGACTTTTTCCACACTTTGTTACGCCTTATTCTAAAGTAGATTAAATCAGATTTGTTCCCCATTAATCTACACACAATACCCCATAATGACAAAGCCAAAACAGGTTTTTGCACATGCATTAAAAATAAAAAACAGAAATACTAAATAATCAGACCCTTTGCTATGAATCTCAAAATTGAGCTCAGGTGCATCTTCTTTCTATTGATCATCCTTGAGATGTTTCTGCAACTTGATTGGAATCCACCTGTGGTAAATTCAATTGATTGGAAATTATTTGGAAAGGCATACACCTGTCTATATAAGGTTCCAGTTTACCGTGCATGTCAGAGCAAAATCCAAGCCATGTGGTCGAAGGAGGAGCTCCAATCCAGGATTGTGTCCAGGCTCAGATCTGGGGAAGTTTACCCAAAAACTATCTGCAGCATTAAAGGTCCCCAAGAACACAGTGACCTCCATCAGTTTGGAACCACCAAGACTCTTCCTAGAGCTGACCCCCGGCTAAACTGAGCAAACGGGGGAGAAGGGCCTTGGTCCGGGAGGTGACCATTGAACCCGATCACTCTGACAGAGCTCCAGAGTTCCTCTGTCGAGATGGGAGAACCTTCCAGGAGGACAACCATCTCTGCAGCACTGCACCAATCAGGCCTCTATTGTAGAGTGGCCAGACAGAAGCCACTCCTTATCGTCATCCGCTGAAGAGAATATGTTTTTTTTTTTTGGACAAGTTTCTCTGGTCTGATGAAACCAAGAACTGATGAACTGTTTGGCCTAAATGCCAAGTGTCACATCTGGAGGAAACCTGGCACCATCCCTATGTTGAAGCATGGTGATGGTAGCATCATGTTGTGGGGTTGATGTTAAGCGGCAGGGACTGGGAGACTACTCAGGATCGAGGGAAAGATGAATTGAGCAAAGTTAAAAGAGCTCCTTGATGAAAACCTGCTCCAGAGTGCTCAGAACCTCAGACTGGGGCAAAGGTTCACCTTCCAACAGGACAACGATCCTAAGCACACAGCCAAGACAATGCAGAAGTGGCTTCAAGACTGGTGTTCAACCTTCCCAAGTTCTCTCACGTCATCCCGCTCCTCCGCTCTCTCCACTGGCTTCCAGTTGAAGCTCGCATCCGCTACAAGACCATGGTGCTTGCCTACGGAGCTGTGAGGGGAACGGCACCTCAGTACCTCCAGGCTCTGATCAGGCCCTACACCCAAACAAGGGCACTGCGTTCATCCACCTCTGGCCTGCTCGCCTCCCTACCACTGAGGAAGTACAGTTCCCGCTCAGCCCAGTCAAAACTGTTCGCTGCTCTGGCTCCCCAATGGTGGAACACACTCCCTCACGACGCCAGGACAGCGGAGTCAATCACCACCTTCCGGAGACACCTGAAACCCCACCTCTTTAAGGAATACCTAGGATAGGATAAAGTAATCCTTCTCACCCCCCTTAAAAGATTTAGATGCACTATTGTAAAGTGGCTGTTCCACAGGATGTCATAAGGTGAATGCACCAATTTGTAAGTCGCTCTGGATAAGAGCGTCTGCTAAATGACTTAAATGTAAATGTAAAATGTAAATGTAAGACAAATCTCTATATGTCCTTGAGTGGGCCAGCCAGAGCCCAGGCTTGAACCCGGTCGAACATCTCTGGAGAGACCTGAAAATAGCTTTGCAGCGACACTCCCCATCCAACCTGACAGAGCTTGAGAGGATCTGTAGAGAAGAATGGGAGAAACTCCCTAAATACAGGTGTGCCAAGCTTGAAGTGTAATACCCAAGAAGACTCAAGGCTGTAATTGCTCCAAAAAAATACCTAGCAAAGGGTTAGAATACTTATGTAAATGTCATATTTCAGAAAAAACAACAATTGAATCCATTTTAGAATAAGGCTGAAACGTAACAAAATGTGAACAAAGTCAAGAGGTCTGAATACTTTCTGAATTCACTGTAAATGTCAAAAAACATTATTCTATATGTGAACCCCTTCACCACGCTTGGCTAGTACATGGGCTTGATTATCTAATTTCTTATACCCAATTGAAAGTAGCCGAGGCGATCTGAGTCCAGAAACGTCTTACTTAGTTGCGGTATTAATTCATAAAACAATGAAGTGTCAGTCAAAATATAACTCGACAATATGGATCAAGCAATATACTTCAAAATAAACCAATCACTATGATGTCATGATCAAGCAATAGACTTCAAAATATACCAATCGCTATGATGTCATGATCAAGCAATGGACTTCAAAATAAACCAATCGCTATGATGTCATGATCAAGCAATAGACTTCAAAATAAACCAATCGCTATGATGTCATGATCAAGCAATAGACTTCAAAATAAACTAATCGCTATGATGTCATGATCAAGCAATAGACTTCAAAATAAACCAATCGCTATGATGTCATGATCAAGCAATAGACTTCAAAATAAACTAATCGCTATGATGTCATGATCAAGCAATAGACTTCAGAAATACAAAGCAACAACTCAGTGTCATTCAACCATCAAACCATCAAACCATTGTTGAGCGCAGCCACGTCTTCAACTGTTGTTTACGAAGCATGTGACAAATACATTTTGATTTGATTTGTCTTCGGCCTCCCTGACAACCAAATGAAATCAGAATGCAGGGATCAACATTTATTATATCGCTTGGGCGACAGTCAGCAAAGAGGAGGAGTTTTAACTTATGGTTCCAATCGGTGTGCGATGTAAATTGCTGTGCAACGTGCTTTACTCGACTACTTTAGTACTTAAATGTGAAATTCTCACCTGGTGATCTGTCCCTTTGCCTTTAACATGGGCGGCGCTCTCCTTGTCTCTACTGACTGCCTCTGACGCCTGCCATGACAGCCAAATGAAATCAGAATACAGGCAATCTCTTACAAAAAAAAGATGGCAGTTTTGAAACTGCAGTGAAGGTGCAGTAACTGCAGTCGACTGTGGAATTTTGGATGCAGTAATTGCAGAACAACTGCAGTCTACTGCAGTTGTACTGCAGTTATACTACACTGTAACTGTAGTTACACTGCAAAATTACTGTAGTACATTTGAAAAAATTTGTACGCAGTATTTGCAGCACACTGCAGATAGACTGCACTTTAAATGCAGTTATACTGCATTGTACTGCACTCTGACTGCAATCTTTTTTTGTATGGGAACAACTATTTTGTTATAGCACTTGGGCAACAGTCAGCAAAGTTGAGGAGTTGAACTGATAATGCCTTATAACGCAAATTCTCATCTGATGACCTGTTCTTCCTCTCGCCTTCTCAACACGGGCCGTGTTCTCTCTCTCTCTCTCTATTGCCAGTCTTTGAACCCTGCCAAAATCATATGACCAAATACCATTAACATATGACAAAAATGGCTGGCCTTTTAACAATGATGGGGTCAGCTTATTAACATGAATTAGATTCTGCTTTTTAGTAGATAAATTATTTATTTACTGTCTGGCAATAGGTATTGCTAGCTAGCTGAATAGATAGTACCAGATTATTATGAATGGTACAATGTACTTAGCTTGCTGGCTAAGTAGCCATTTATTCATTTACTTACAGCCCTCTGTACTCCCCCAAAAAATCTAATGTACTGCACTTTTCTCCTCTTTGGCATTCACACCATTAGGGCACTTGCTACTTTTTCACTAGAGTGAACACTGACTCACTGTGTGCTGCTCATCTGAAACTGCAGTTGGAAAAGGGGAAGATCCAGATATTGTGCTAGTTTTAACCTTAGCCTAGCTAGAATAGCCAACCTAGCATTGCATCACTCTGTATAAAACCATTTTTACACAATATTATCTCATCACCAATAGTTTGTTAGTTACACAACAACATAAGATTACAGTAGTGAAATGTTCATGCACTTTTATTAATTTAAACATTTGACAACATTTATGGATTGCACCGCTCGTGAACACAGCTACCCAGGGCTTGAGACTATCGTCCCGAAGTGCAATTTCAACTGTCCCAACTTAAAATAATGTGTTTATTTTTTATGTTTTGACATGCCAACATGGGTCTACTTTAGGACCTAGGTCATTCACTGTGATTTAAAAGTCAACTCAGGGATTCCGAGTGACACAGTGGTCTAAGGTACTGCATCTCAGTGCAAGAGGCATCACTACAGACACTCTGGTTCAAATCCAGGCTGTATCACAACCGGCCCGTGATTGGGAGTCCAAAAGGGCAGCCAGTGTAGGCCGTCATTGTAAATAAGAATTTGTTCTTAACTGACTTGCCTAGTTAAATCAGGTAAATAATAAGACTAGGCCTATTACTGAAATAGATAAGTGGGGCTGTCAACTGAGCTAAAATTGTGCCTTTAAAAGGCCAACTTTGGAATAATGTTAAAATCTATTTTGCATAAATGTACAGGTAGCTGAAAAAATAAATTAAACACTTGAGTAAATGAGGCATAAAAAGTATATTGAAAGCAGGTGCTTCTGCACAGATGTGGTTCCTGAGGTAATTAAGCAATTAACATCCCATAATGCTTAGGGTCCAGTTGCACATTATTTTGGCTACCATAGCTAGAAGAAGAGATCTCAGTGTCTTTGAAAGAGGGGTCTCAAAGGAGCATAGGGGGTTTAAAGGGTTTGTGTGTGTGTGTGTGTGTGTGTGTGTGTGTGTGTGTGTGTGTGTGTGTGTGTGTGTGTGTGTGTGTGTGTGTGTGTGTGTGTGTGTGTGTGTGTGCGTGCATGCGTGCCTCAGTCACCAGATCTCAACCCAATTGAATAATGTCAAAGTTGAATTTTAAAACAGTTACAGAGTTTAATGGCTGTAAAGGGAGAAAACTGAGGATGGATCAACAACATTGTAGTTACAACAACAATACTAGCCTAAATGACAGAGTGAAAAGAAGTTAAAAAAAAGAAGTAAAAATATATATATATTCCAAAACATACGTTCTGTTTGCAACAAGGCACTGAAGTAATACTACAAAAAAAACATTCTGTCCTGAGTACATGAATTACATCGACTAACCGGTGCCCCTGCACATTGACTCTTTACTGGTGCCCCCTGTATATAGCCTCGCTAATGTTATTTTACTACTGCTGTTTAATTTAATGTCTTAAAGCATTGTTGGTTAAGGGCTTGTAAGTAAGCTTTTCACTAAGGTCTACACTTGTTGTATTCGGCGCATGTGAAGAATAAAATTTGATCTGTTTTTACATGTTTGGGGCCAATCTAATACAACACATCACTGAGTACCACTCTTCATATTTTCAAGCATGGTGGTGGCTGTATCATGTTATGGATAAGCTTGTCATCGGCAAGGACTGGTTCGTTTTTTGTGGGTATAAAAATAAACGGAATAGAGCTACGGTATAAGCACAGGCAAAATCCTAGAGGAGAAATCTATGGCATGACTTGAAAAGATCTCTCTAGCAATGATCAACAATCCACTTGACATAGCTTGAAGAATTTTAAAAAGAAAAATGGGCAAATATTGTACAATCCAAAGCTCTTAGAGGCTCACCCAAAAAGACTCACAGCTGTAATTTCCTGCCAAAGGTGCTTCTACAAAGTATTGACTCAGGGGTGTGGATACTTATATACATGAGATATTATCTGTATTTAATTTTATTTATAAAAACATGTTTTCACTTTGTCATTATGGGGTATTGTGTGTAGATTAATATTGAATCAATTTTGAATTCAGACGCTAACACAACAAAATAAATTAACTTTCTGTCATTGTCCAGTAGCCAAAGACACAGTCATAGTCATGTGAGCAACCCATGCTAGTTGTTGCATCTTTAGAACTCCCCTCGAAATTTCTAAGGACATTTTTATTTCTGTCACATAAAACCATTTGCATGTGCTGTGTGCTTTTTAGAACTGTGTTCCCGCTAATTGCATTTTGGAAGATTTTCACGTAGGCTTCTGCAATGTGCGCTTTTCTACGCTTTGCTGTGCTTACCAAGTAAAATTTTAAAAATATACGCTACCGGTGAAAAGTTTTCGAACACCTACTTATTCAAGGGTTTTTCTTTATTTAGACTATTTTCTACATTGTAGAATAATAGTGAAGACATCAAAACTTTGAAATAACACATATGGAATCATGTAGTAACCAAAAAAGTGTTAAACAAATCAAAATCGGCAAATACTGGAACGTTTTTCAGGATAAAAAGAAACAGGATGGAGCTAAGCACAGGTAAAATCCTAGAGGATAACCTGCTTCAGTCTGCTTTACAACAGACACTGGGAGAGGAATTCACATTCTCAGCAGGACAATAACCTACAACACAAGGCCAAATCTACACTGGAGTTGCTTACCAAGTAGACAGTGAATGTTCCTGAGTTTTGACTTAAATCTGCTTGAAAAGCTATGGCAAGACTTGAAAATTGCTGTTTAGCCATGATCTTCAACTTCTTGACAGATCTTGAAGAATTCTGAAAATAATAAAGGGCTAATATTGCGCAATCCAGGTGTGTAAAGATCTTAGAGACTTACAGAAGAAAACTCACCATCGTATTTGCTGCAAAAGGTGTTTCTAACATGTATTGACTCAGGGAGCTGAATACTTATGCAATAACTATATTTTAGTTATTTCATTTCTATCAATCGTAAAATATATATATAAATATATAATATTCTTGCACTTTGACATTATAATCTATACATACTTTTTGTTGACTTTTTAATTAAAAAAAAATCAATTTTAATCTCACTTTGTAACAATAAAATGTGAAGAAATCCAAAGGGGTATGAAGACATTTGCAAGGTAAATCGTTTAAGTGCCAATAATTCATTTTTAAGTACTTTCTGAATTCCTGTTCAGAAGAGTGCAGAGAAAGTTGATAATGATTGTTTATTCCACATAAGGAAACATGCACAGCCGATGAACATGCTTCCTGAGAGTATACTTTTTCTTATATCAAGAAAATATGCTTAAGTATACTTTCAAAAACGTATATTTAACTTAAATGTCCACAAAATAATTTTCGTATATTATCTAGCATCCTTTTCTGCAGCTTAAGTTTTGATTTATAATTAGATATTGCTCCTCATATTTAGCTTATTCAAATGTTTTGATGTTCATTTTCAAACTAAATAATGTTGTACTTTTAATTACACATGACATATTACACATTTTATTTAAATGTTAATTTATCCCTGTAATGTGAACAACTAAGTGTGAAATGCCACTGGTGCACAGTTACTGCTTTGTAAATATCATGTTAACTAACATTGGCTGAGAAGATGCCTTGATCAATCAAGGTAACCCTTACATGGCGAATTACAACAGCTAATGTCGCTACTGAGTAGAGTGTATTTGTAAAAGTATATTTGAAACACATTATAAATACACTTTATTGTAAAGAATATATTATTTATTGTAAAAAGTATTTTCCTAATTTATGATAAATATACATAAAATATACTTAAAGTGAATTCAAAGTTTATTTGTTTTGCTCTTTATCTAATATACAAAGAATATACTTAAGTACAAAAAAGTACACATTTAGATCACTTTAAATTGATTTAATATGCTTAAATGTTAATAAAATATAAATAGAATTGATATTAAATGCATATAATATTTAAGTGTGTTTATTACAGATATACTTAAATATATACAACTACATTAATGAAGTATGATTTAACTAAATACAAATAAAAAATAATCCTGCTTGGGTTATGTGGAGAAATAATATGCTGAAAAAATATATAAACACATGTAAGGTTTTGGTCCAATGTTTCATTAGCTGATATAAAAGATCCCAGACATTTACAAATGCACAAGAAGCTTATCGTTCTCGAATTTTGTTCACAAATTTGTTTACATCCCTGTTAGTGAGCATTTATTCTTTGCCAGGACAATCCATCGACCTGACAGGTATGGTATATCAAGAAGCTGATAAAACATCATGATCATTACACCAGTGCCCCTTGTGGCGGGGACAATAAAAGGCCACTCTAAAACTTGCAGTTTTGTCACACAACACAATGCCACAGATGTCTCAAGTTTTGAGGGAGCGTGCACATGGAATTCTGACTGCAGGAAAATCCACCAGGGCTGTTGCCAGAGAATAGCATGTTTATTTATTTTATTACCATAAGCCGCCTCCGAAGTCATTTTAGAGAATTTGCTCTATGTCCAACCAGCCTTACAACTGCACCGGACAGCTGATGAAACTGTAGGTTTGCAAAGCTCATCTGCGTGCTCGTGGTCCTCACCAGGGTCTTGACCTGATTGCAGTTCGGTGTCGTAACCGACTTCAGTGGGCAAATGCTCACCTTCGATGGTCACTGGCACGCTGGAGGAGTATGCTCTTCATTTTATGAATCCCGGGTTTCAACTGTACCGAGCTTGTGTGGTCGAGCGGTTTGCTGATGTCAATGTTGTGAATAGAGTGTCTCATGGTGGCGGTTGGATTATGGTATGGACAGGCATAAGCTACGGACAATGAACACAATTGCATTTTATCGATGGCAATTTGAATGCACAGAGATACCATGATGAGATCCTGAGTCCCATTGTCATGCCATTCATCCGCCCCCATCAACTCATGTTTCAGCATGATAATGCACAGCCCCATGTCGCAAGGATTTGTACACAATTCTTGGAAGCTGAAAATAGTCCTAGTTCTTCCATGGCCTGCATACTCATCAGACATGTCACCCATTGAGCATGTTTGGGATGCTCTGGATCAACGTGTGAAACACCCTTTCCAGTTCCCGCTAATATCCAGCAACTTCACACAGCCATTGAAGAAGAGTGGGACAACATTCCACAGGCCACAATGAACAGCCTGATCAACTCTATGCGAAGGAGATGTGTCACGCTGCATGAGGCGTGGTCACACCAGACAGTTTTTTTATCCACCACCCTACCTTTCTTAAAAAGGTATCTGTGACCAACAGATGCATATCTGTATTCCCAGTCATGTGAAATCCATAGATTAGGGCCTAATTTATTTATTTAAATTGACTGATTTCCTTATATGAATTGTATCTCAGTAAAATCTTTGAAATTGTTGCATGTTGCGTTTATCTTTTTTTCAGTGTAGTTTATCAACATTTTAAGCTAAATGTTCTGATCTGTTGCATCAGTCTGATTGCTTTGAATTTTGGATCTATCATCCCATAACTGTCCCAGAGTCTGTTTTGAACCATCCCAGACATGTTTTTTATCGCCCCCAGGAGGTCGGGATGTCCTTCATTTTAGCCTCTCCTCAGCAAGCACCACAAAGAGAAAGAGAGAGAGAGAGTGCACTGCTGTGTGTCATTTTCCAGGAAGAATGTGTTCAATAGTGCACGTTGCTGAACTGTTAATGCAGACCAAAGCAGTACATCGCAGACTGATGAAAAGGGAAATAGAAGAGAAATTGTGAGTTTCTCCGGTTTCTCCTAACAGGCTGGCTGCCTCTGGGGGACCAGCGTTACCAAAATTGTACTTGGCAACTGGGGTATCCAATCATAAAATAAGTAACTGAGTCACTGTGGTGCAAAGTCATGGCACTTTACAATAGGGATTTTTTTTCTTCAAATCAATCAAACTCATCATGGTATATTATTGAGGGGGTCCAATTTACTTGTTTCAATCTCTTGAGCCCCTGAAGGTGTCCCTCTGAAAGACAAAAATGCACTGCTATGAGTCCTTTTCCTGGCCCCATGTGCTCAATAACAAGAAGAGAGCCTTTTATCAACCAGGTCTCAGAGCATTTTTGATTTTTCTGTACGTAAATCCAAAATTCAAAAGGCACTCACACATCTGAGCAATCTTTTTTGCAGGTGCATGGTAACAGTTGAACAAGATGAATGAAAAAGGAAACCGAACACTTTAAATAAGCTTATGTGTCGGCCTCACGGCCTCCGTCAGATGCCGATACATAAGCTTATTAAAGATCAGTGATACTATCAAGAGCAGTGTGCGGTTTCCTTTTTCATTCATCTGTACGTAAATCTGAAATACTCCATTTAGTTTGATATGCTATATTTCATATGGTACATAAGACAGATGGTTACTTAGGGCAAAAATGAACGCAGGGTGATTGGGTGGGCGTATAACCCGAACATCTAGTGATCCAAAGGTTATCACAGAAGACTTTAGTATTTTAGCAAATTAGCATCCTTTCAACTTTTAGCTACTTTGCAACTACTTAGCATGTTAGCTAACCCTTCCCATGACCCTAATCTAAACCCTTTTAGCCAAACCTTCCATTAACCCTAACATACTTTTTTATTTAACCTTTATTTAACTAGGAAAGTCAGTTAAGAAAAAGTGCTTATTTACAATGACGATGCTGAGCCGATTGTGCGCCACCCTATGGGTCTCCCAATCATGGCCAGATGTGATACAGCCTGGATTCAAACCTGGGACTGTAGTGACACCTCTTGCACTGAGATGCAGTGCCTTAGACCGCTGCGCCACTGAGGAGCCAAAACCCTTTAACCTAACTCCTAAACTAAGCCCTAACATTAACCCTAACCCCTAACCTTAACCCCTAGCCTAGCTATCGTTAGTGAGCTAGCTAATGTTAGCCACCTAGCTAGAATTGTAACATATCATACATTTTTCAAATTCGTAACATATTGTACGTTTAGAAAATGTGTAACATATAATACATTAGAAAAATTCGTAACATATTGTACGTTTGTCAAATTTGTAACATATAACATGAATAGTAATTCGTAACACATCATACGAAAGGGTAATGGACATCCACAAATTAATACATACTATACGAAATGTAACATATCATACTAAATGTAGTGTCTTGAAATTACGTACATAATAATACAAAATGTTTCTGAGACCAGGTTGCTTTTATGTGGGGAAATTGCCTTGATAGGCTATGGTATCTCTTTGCTGGAAAAAGTATTATGATTATACTTAAATGAGATGTCTCTATTTATTATTTCTTTTTTCAAATCACTTTTCCTCTGTTTGATATCTAGTGACTAAAAAAGGAGAGATTAACTGCAGGGAGTGATATTTCGTTTTGTGATCCAAAATAAAGAGAAGAGAGCCATACTGTGAGCTGAGCTTAGCGTGGGTGTGTCCCTTTAATAGAGATGGATGGGGTAAACACTGGCAGACTGACTTTAAAGTGATATCCGTTTGTTATTGGGATGCTGCTGTCTGTTCCCTGTTTGTCAGCCCCCACAGTCGTCTTGGTCAAAGCACAATCCTGTTTGTATCTGATTCCATAGTATGTCTGGTCAACATCTGGGCTGTTTGTCGATGATGCATCAAGACCAGCTTCAGAATGAACTCTTGACTCTTATAGACTGACGCCTGTAGAGGAGACCACACTCACAGCATGTGTAGATGGTTCTATTTACCAATAGAGAACCTACTCTGAGATCAGATGTTCTAAAACCTGCTGAGTGTAAAATGAAATAGAACAAATAAGTCTTACACGAAAGCTTTTAAACACTGTTTGATAAATGGATGAAAGCGTTTCTGTCACCTAGAAGAACAACAGCCATGTTGCAGCTTCTCGACATGAATGAAGGATACATTCATTTCCATTGGCATTTAGAAAAACATTGTTTTTATCAGCAATGCTAAGAACCAGCTTCAACCAGCCTCATTTCCCTGTATGTTCGCTGAGTACCACAGTGGTACCAGTGTGCCTTATGCATCCCAGAGTGGTATTCATGGTCTAGTGAACAGGGGTCCCAAGGGAAGGCCGGTGTTTCTGTAGCTGTCCACGCCCACTGCACCGAGCTCTCTGTCAGTCCCAGGACTCCGGAGGAGCTCTGAGGCTCCCCAAGTGCCTCACTGAGGATCCAGCGCTCTGATCCCTGAGTAATATGAATAATGCAACTACTTCCCCTCGACTCATTTACCTAACACATTTTAGTGGCCGGCCCATCTGAACACCTATTATGACATTTATCAAAAAAATACACTCCTTTTTGCTCTTTCGAGTGATCAACCTCTTGCCTCATTCAAATTTCTTGGTGGGAAATCTATCTCAACCCATCAATGTTTTTGTTTTTGTTCTCAACCCCAATAGATCACTTATAATTCTATGAGCAACGGGTCAGACGATAGCAAGCCATTCTTGTGCTGTGAAATAGGCAGGACAATTATCTGCTAATAGTCAATGTGTGCAATCTCTTGATGATATCGTAGTGTTTGCAGGCTAAGTGACCTCTTTGCTGCTCTTTCAATTAAGTGCTGCTCGCTGGTGGAATAATCTAAATTCTACCCCTGATCCAGGCTGGCTGCAATTTACAGTGCTGTAGATAGCAGGAGCTTCATACGGCCACTCCTCTGATTGCCGTCCATTTAGATGAGAGCATGAAAGTGGGCCACACTTTCCTTCCTGCCGTAATGAGCTGAGAGTCAAACTGGCTGATGAGGAACCATTATGATCAGAGCACGCCATTGAGTAAAGTAAGCCTCATGGGCATGTTTACTACTGGAGAATACAATGTGTACGTGCATGCATGTGTGTATAGAGGTGAAACGGATGTCTGCGATTTAAGTCATTTATTTATTATTTCAATAATCAGTTTATCTAACTTTACTTTATGTAATATTCTGAAGTTATAAGTTATTCAAACAAATAGTGGCCAACTTGCACTACATGACCAAAAGCTTGTCGAACACTACAAAATCATGGGCATTAATATGGTGTTGGTCCCCCCTTTTCTGCTATAACAGCCTCCACTCTTCTGGGAAGGTTTTTCACTAGATGTTGGAACATTTCTGCGGGGACTTACTTCTATTCAGCACAAGAGCATTAGTGAGGTCGGGCACTGATGTTAGGTGATTAGGCCTGGCTCGCAGTCAATGTTCTAATTCATCCCAAAGCTGTTCGATGGGGTTGAGGTCAGGGCTCTGTGCAGGCCAGTCAAGTTCTTCCACACCGATCTCGACAAACCATTTCTGTATGGACCTCGCTTTGTGCATTGTCATGCTGATACAGGAAAGGGCTTTCCCCAAAATGTTGCCACAAAGTTGAAAGCACAGAATCATCTAGAATGTAATTGTATTCTGTAGTGTTAAGATTTCCCTTCACTGGAAATAAGGGGCTTAGCCCGAACAACGAAAAACAGCCCCAGACCATTATTCCTCCTCCACCAAAACTTTACAGTTGGCACTTTGCCTTTGGGCAGGTATCGTTCTCCTGGCATCCGCCAAAGCCAGAGTCGTCCGTCCGACTGCCAGATGGTGTAGCGTGATTCATCACTCCCGAGAACGCGTTTCCACTGCTCCGGAGTCCAATGGTGGCGAGCTTTACACCATTCCAACTGACACTTGGCATTGCGCATGGTGATCTTAGACTTGTGTGCGTCTGCTCAACCATGGAAACCCATTTCATGAAGCTCCTGATGAACACTTCTTGTGCTGATGTTGCCTCCAGAGACAGTTTGGAACTCGGTAGTGAGGGTTGCAACTGAGGACAGACGATTTGTACGCGCTACGTGATTCAGCAGTCGGCGGTCCCATTCTGTGAGCTTCGCGGCTGACTTGTTGGAAAGGTGGCATCCCATGACAGTACCACGTTGAAAGTCACTGAGCTCCTCAGTAAGCCCATTCTACTGCCAATGTTTGTCTATGGAGATTGCATGGCTGTGTGCTTGATTTTATACACCTGTCAGCAACGGGTGTGGCTGAAAAAGACGGATCCACAAATTTGAAACATACAAACATACTTTTGTATATATTTTGTATTTCATGAAAGAGCTGTAACACAATTCATCCTTTCCAATCTGAAATGGGTTTCTCCCACAGTCCTGGTGTGTGGAACCGATTTTTACTATTATCTTGCAAATTGAATGAAGTGAGAGAAATCACAGAAAACAGTGTGATTCCTGAGTCTCTAAAAGGAAAAGGCCCTTGTTAAACAGCCCTATCGTGTCTGGGTTGCATTTAATTTGAGGGCAGAAGGGGAGAAAAATTGAAGTAATTAACGAGAACACCCTGGGAGTCTAGACTAGTCTACCGGAACATTATGAGTCTGCACGTCTGGGGACCCTAGATAATTACATTTTAGTCCAAGGAAGGGGCTTGAGTTTGATAATTGAGTCCATCGTTCTTTTGAAGTTGAACCTTTGTAGCCCAGTAGCTATCAATTGCAACAGTTTCTCTGCCAATAGCTAACAGTTACTCTGTAAAGAGACATACGTGTAGCGTGTTAGTAGTTGAAGTATCACTGAGATACTCAGAGGAGAAGTAGTGGAGGTCAACTAGGTGCAGCCTCCTGTTTGAAAGGACCCAGCTAAGAAGCACGTGCACAGATATGCATGGGGAACGTTTTGAAATTGACTATAGATTTAGCCGTGTTGGAAATGGAAGTAGTCATTTAGGTCAGGCTCTACCAAGGGGATGGTGTATGTGAAGCACATCAGATGACCACCTCCGAACATACAGTACGGTGGGCAGCAGCTCACCTGTGCAATGTGTGAGAGATGCATTCATGTGTGTGTGAATGTGTGTGTGCATGCTTAGGTGTGTGTGTGTGTGTGTGTGTGTGTGTGTGTGTGTGTGTGTGTGTGTGTGTGTGTGTGTGTGTGTGTGTGTGTGTGTGTGTGTGTGTGTGTGTGTGTGTGTGTGTGTGTGTGTGTGTGTGTGTGTGTGTGTGTGTGTGTGTGTGTGTGTGTGTGTGTGTGTGTGTGTGTGTGTGTGTGTGTCTGTGTGTGTGTGCGTATACAGGTAACTGTCAAAATAATGGAAACACTTGAGTAAATGAGGGATACAACGTTTATTGAAAGCAGGTGGTTCCACACAGGTGTGGTTCCTAAGTTAATTAAGCAATTAACATCCCTTCAAGCTCATGGTCGTGTATATAAATGCTGGGGAGGCCATTATTTTGGCTACCATAACTATGGCCCCATAGGGTGATAATGCCCCCATCCACAGATCATGAGTGGTCACTGAATGGTTTGATGAGCATGACAACTATGTAAACCATATGCCAAGGCTGTTTCAGTCAACAAATCTCAACACAATTGAACACTTATGGGAGATTTTGGAGCGGTGCCTCAGACAGCGTTTTCCATCACCATCAACAAAACACCAAATGATGGAATTTCTCAAGGATGAATGGTGTCACATCCCTCCAATAGAGTTCCAGACACTTGAAGAATCTACGCCAAGGTGCATTGAAGCTGTTCTGGTGGCTCGTGGTGGTCCAACACCCTATTAAAACACTTTATGTTGTTTCCTTGATTTTGGCCAGGTCCTTAATTAAGGGCTTCCTTTATATAGACAATATAAAATAAATACTACAAATACGGAGATATATTGTTTGCAAAAGTACATTATTTTATATTAATACAATTGCTCAGACAAAGAGATTTTAATTAACAATTAATATGGGGTTCTTTTTGATGCAAAACCCATCACTGGTGTGCGTGGACAAAGAACTATATTTTCATGTCATCTGACCATTGCACCGGGTTCAATCGAAGTGCCAATATCGTTTAGCTTGATATCCTTAACTCCAGGCATTTACATTTATTGGATTACATTAAAATAGAGCTCTTTGGTTGGTCTTTGATGTTATGGGGCTATGTTGCTTCCACAGGTCCTGGGGCCCTTGTTAGGGTCAACAGTATCATGACCTTTACCCTGTACTGGGCCATTTTAGCCAAAAACCTGGTTGCCTCTTCCAGGAGGCTGAAACTGGGCCGCAAGTGGATCTACCAGCAAGACAATAACGCCAAGCACACATCAAAATTAACAAAGAGATGGTTCATTGACCACAAAATCAATCTCCAGGACTTGAACCCCATTGAAAAGCTGTGGTTTAATTGAAGAGGGAAGTCCATAAGAGCAGACGAAGGATATCAAGGATCTGGAAGGATTCCCTATGGAGGAATGGTCCAACATCCCTCCCAATGTGTTCTCCTCGTAAAACAGTTAGAAAAAGGCTCAGTGCCATTATCCTTGCAAGGTATTGAACGGTATAGAAACAGGGGTGCCAATCCATTTTGACCCCTATCTTTTTGAGAGATTTTTTCGTTTTACTTGTTCTCTGAGCAACTGCATTCGTATAAACAAATGTAACTTTCCCTTTCTTTGCGTACACTATGTGTCAGTATTTGTGTTATACATTTTACACCGTGTTTTCTGCTCATCATTATCAAGGGTGCCAAAAATGTTGGACCTGGCTGTGTGTGAAGAGGCTGGGTTAGAATGTCAAGTGTGACGTAAAGAGGTCACATTAGTCGTGAGCACAGTACAATTTACGGGTGTTCAAAAGGTAACACACAAATCAGATGTCTTGCAGATGCTGTCTTTGAGCGCAGAATAAAAAGCGCAGAATTTGTTTAAGGCCAATTGTATTTTTTATATTGCACTTATACAGGTGTGTAGGAGGAGGGAAATGTTGAACAGACTCCCAAACACTGTCACTAAGGATACCACATGTTCACTTTTCAGCTGTAAAGAGTCATTTGCCTTGTACATGGACTCATCCAATGGTAATCATCTAGTGTGTCTGTTGAGTGTGAGCTTCTCTTCTGGTGAAACTGAAAACCAACATTTTCTACCCATTGCGTTATTGCAGTAAGGTCTCATCTGTCAAATCCTCATTATGGATGGCTCTCTATGCATGCTTGTTTTCCGTAGGCACCTTATGTGTTCTTCCTATCTTGTTCATAAATTGTTTTCCTGGGAGATCTACTTGGGGGCATTTTGTCCCCTGACAGGCCACATGTTTTCAATTAGCACCTGACTATGAGCAGACTGCAGCCTGGGAGCATCTCAGGTCTCCCAACATATCACATGGCTCTGCCTGTCTGCCGGGGGATTCTTATTCACACTTCCTCTGTTGCTCTGACACACACCATTAGGCAAACCACGACTGAAGAACAGCGGATAGATTCAATTACATTTTCATTAAACAAGAGGTTTCATTAAAGTAAGATTAGACTGAAGGGTAAAGAGTGGAATGAAGATATGAATTTAAACAAGGATAAATTACTTTGTCCATATTCCCGCTTTGCCACCAAGTCCCTTTTCAAAGAGTGGGTCCCCTCTGCTCTCTAATGGTGGCTGTGTTGTTAAGAAGTAGTCATGAAGAGAACACCCAGTTTGACACTGCTTTGCACTTCAGAGAGATCCGGCTGTTAAATTATTTATTTTCCAAACAGTAATTACTGGAACAGAGGGGCCTGGATGCTGAAATATGTGATTAGTGAGAGCGCATGCGCACCACGGAACCCAACCCCCGTCGGCCCTACCAACTCAACCAGTTGCTCCTGGTCTCCCTCTCCTGTAGTGGTATTACTACTACCGTCATAACATGCTTGTTCACTGACTCTATTTCCCGGAAGAACATGCCAGACGTGTCAGTGGAAAATGTCCCAAAATGGGGCCCTGTGCAATGAGTCGGGAATGTTCACCAAATCAGCTGTCTGAGCAGCGTTCTGACTACCTCATGTTTTCTGCTGTCTAACGGTTGGTCTTCATTGCGAGAAGAAATTCCAGTTGTGTATAAAACAAAGACAGACAGAAAAGAACAAGGGCCTTCCGTCGTGTGTTTAAGTACAGAAATATATAGCCATTTGCCTCTATTCACGCCGTTTGGCATTTCATGTCAACATTAATATTGACGTGTGTTTAATTCTGTGATTGATGTTGAGATGTGTGTTTGAGGTATTTTTTTATTTTTATTTTTATCTGACCCTGTATAGTAGTAATCAGTCGTCTTGTTCTGATTAATTGAGATCTCCATGTGGCTGCTGGTCCCCATCCTCCTCATCAGAGGACACCTGTTGACTACCTGCAGACTGCACAGTGCTGGGTGTGATTTCACTGAGGGAGGGGACTGATTCTAAACCAGGCTCCAGCACTGCAGATGGATCTGTCTCTGTTCCTGTGTTGTGTTCCCATTAGCAGCCCAGTGTGCAGCTCAGACGCACTCTGATTGGAGCGCTCCCCACTGTCTGTCAGTCACATCTCATACGTTTTGATATTTTATCATGCTGCTGCAACCTCGTTGCTGTTTGTTTGGCCGTCAACTGGTTCGGTGCAGGGCTCGGCATCTGTCATGTGTGTCTGTGGCCTGTTGGGGACTTGTCACTGCAGGTGTGAAGAGAGCGTCTTTGTGGAGAAAGGTGTCGAGGACAGGCTCTAAGGCCTCACTCTTCTTCCTGACACAGAATTTCACTCTTGAGATCATAAAATCACCCATCTGTCTTTGTGTGGTAAATGTATAATATAAATATTTATTTAGTAACATCTGAATGGACAATTTACATACTAGGTCTTAGTTTCATGGTACATTTTATGTTTACAGTATGTTAGTATCTCACAAAGTAATCAACCAAAGAGCAATATTACGCACAAAGAACCATGCACTGTACCCAAATAACAAATATCAATTAATTGTAACAATGTGTTATTAAACAAGACATAAACAAGACTATACTATCACCTCCCAACTGAAACTTTAACGCTTTTTAGATTTCTGTAGTTTTTTAAACAAATAGTACTAATGAATGGCCACTGGACATGCAGTTGACTAAACATACAGTATATTCTTGGTGCCATTTGAAAGGAAACACTTTTTGTGGAAATGTGAAAGGAATGTAGGAGAATATAACACATTAGATCTGGTAAAAGATAATACAAAGAAAAAAACAAACATTTTTTTACATTTTTTTGTACTATCATCTTTGAAATGCAAGAGAAAGGCCATAATGTATTATTTCAGCCCAGGTGGAGTTTCGATTTTGGCCACTAGATGGCAGGAGTGTATGTGCAAAGTTTCAGACTGATCCAATGAACCATTGCATTTCTGTTCAAAATGTTGTACCAGGCTGCCCAAATGTGCCTAATTTGTTTATTAAATTGTGCACTCTCCTCAAACAATAGCATGGTATTCTTTCACTCTAATAGCTACTGTAAATTGGACAGTGCAGTTAGATTAACAAGAATTTAAGCTTTCTGCCAATATCAGATATGTCTATGTCCTGGGAAATGTTCTTGTTACTTACAACCTCATGCTAATCACATTAGCCTACGTTAGTGCAACCGTCCCGCAGGGGACCCACCAATTCTGAAGAAGTTTTAAGCCTGTCCTGGATCAGTAAGCACTTTCAAATTGAGCATGCTTTTTAGTTCAGCACTAAACTTAATCTATGTCGGGGAAACCAAGTGTAACATCTACCATTACTAGCATACTGATCTCTCCTCCTCTCTTGATGCTTGGTGTCTCTGCTGTTCCTCTCCTTCACCACCATGTGTTCTCTTTATGGTGAGGGAGGAGTCTTCAGAGAGTTGGTGGAACCGCCCTGGCTTTCACCTGCAGTCCCCTGACCCATCCACTAGAGAACACACCGAGAGGAAACACAGTCAGAGAGATGAGCATAACCAGGTTATATCAGGTAAGGGAATACAATTTGACAGCTGAATTGCACAAAGAGGGAAAAAGTCGGAGGTGAAATTTAATTTAGGTAAATAGAGACTGTGAGGCTGAAGTCACAATGCACTCTGTAGTTTTAATTCGTCTTACAAAAAAAATGGCCTCGGTGTGTGTAGAACCCCTGTGGGTTCTGTCGTGCCTCTGTCTGAAAATCAATTGTCACCGCACTGTGTCTCCGAAATTCCTTCTCCGTTTAATAAGAAACATACTCTAAATAAACTGTCCTACTTTCAAGAAACACAAAATCAGTAGGAAATAGCAAACATTTTTATTTTTTGCCCTTTTCTCTTTTCCTCCTAGATGGAATTTAACAGCCTAAAAAAGCAGCCCAAGGGAAGACAGGGAGCGAAAGAGAGATGTAAAGCACAGTTTAAATGGCTGTTTTAGCAGTTCTGTGTAGCGGGAGCACAACCTTGGCTCAAGTGGCCTGGGATGTGAATTATTGATGAGAACTGTCTGTGGCTTTGAGGGTCAGCGAGTCTTGCACTAAGATTTCCAAACACCAATCCATGAAAAGATACGAGCGAAAATAATGAAACGTCAAGTGTGTGTGTGTGTGTGTGTCTATAACAATAATAATTAGGTGGGTGCTTATTTTTGTCTGAGTGTGTGTATGTGTATGTGTATGTGTGTGTGTGTGGTTTATGGGTTATTAAGCCTTATACTCAAAGAGCATCTTTCCATTCTTGAAGTAACACAAATAAGCTATAATCCCAAGCTTGAGTCCTCTGCTATGTCTTCTTCAGCTTAATAGGAGGAACAGGGTTGTATTCATTAGACGAAGACCGTGGCAAACAGTTGCAAAAACATTTTGCAATGGCAAACGTTTACTCCCAAAAAGTTTATATTGGACAAATTCAGGAAGGTCCCTCCCCATATCATTCTGTCTGCTTTTGTTTGGCTCTGTTTGGTTCCAAGTGAATACACCCCAGTGCTTCTGACTGTGCAGCTACAATGATATCCAATGACAAGCACTTCAGTTATATCACTGTGTAGGCAACATTACTGTTCCAATTTCTGCTTTTAACCTCTCAGATGAATATGAATAGATTTGGTGTCAACAACTCCAAATAAATGTTTTGATCTATTTCTGGTGTCCATTAATGAGGGTGGAGGAGTAGTGTTTTTAAATAGCAATAAAGCCGCCTTCTCCGCTCCTCTCCCACTGCAGGAATGGATTGTTCTGATGATGGCACAAAAACAAGTCAAGCAGACATGTGTTTTATGTAATCCTGCTTGTGTTCTCTTGTCCCTATACAAGCCAGAGAAGTAGAGCTTTACCGCTTGCTGTCTACTTACACCTTGCACACACACACACACACACACACGCGCACACGCACACGCACACACACACACACACACACACGCACACGCACACGCACACGCACACACACACACACACACACACACACACACACACACACACACACACACACACACACACACACACACACACACACACACACACATACCTCTACCAGGGGGTGCCAGTGGGCGATGGGCTTGCGAGGGTATGACAGCATCTCGTTCCAGTGGTCTCGGCCCAGGCTTTCCGCCTCATTGCCCACCCTACACACTCCGATGACCTCATTGTGACCTACCCTGTGAGAGGGGGGAAAAAACATATGGTCATTTTAAAACCTTTTGTTGTCCAACATCATGCTTCTTCGTGTAATTATTATAGTGATGTTCGGCAGATTATTTTTAACTCTAATATTTATTCTGAACAGCATTTGGAGGAAAAGAGTCTGTACTCTGTGCTTTTTCGTCAGTATTCTTGTCTTGTAATGTTGTTTCCTCCTCTCTTGAATGCTAGCTGCTTTCCAGGCCAACGATCAACTAAAACATGTTACACTTAGGGAGTCTCAGCGATGTGCTTGTATAGGGGAGGAAACAGGATAATAAAGTTGAGGAGCTCAGGGCAAGGATTTCTTCCAGAGAGACATCAGGAATTGTAACATACTCTGTTTCATGGAAACATGGTTCTCTCAGGATATACTGTCTGAGTCCATACAGCCAGTTGGGTTCTCAGTTCATCGCGCAGAAAGGAATAAATATCTCTCCGGAAAGAAGGGTGGGGTTGTATGTTTCATCATTAACGACTTTTGGTGTGATTGTGATAACATACGGGAACTCAAGTCTTTTTGTTCACCCAACATAGAATACCTCACAATCAAATGCCGACTGTCTTATCTCCCAAGAGAATTCTCTTCGGTTATAGTCACAGCCGTGTATATCCCCCCTCAAGCCGATACCACGACGGCCCTCAAATAACTTAACTGGACTTTATGCAAACTGGAATCCACATATCCTGAGGCAACATTTATTGTAGCTGAGGATTTTATGAAAGCACATTTGAGGAAAAGGCTGCCGAAGTTCTATCAACACATTAACTGTAGTACTCACGTTGCTAAAACACTCGTTGCAACTCCAACTTTCTGGATGCCTACAAGGCCTACAAGGCCCTCCCCACCGTCCTTTCAGCAAATCTGGTAATGACTGCATTTTGCTCCTTCCTTCCTATAGGCAGAAACTCAAACAGGAAGTACCTGTGCTAAGGACTATTCAAAGCTGGTCTGACCAATCGGAATTCACGCATCAAGATTGTTTTGATCATGTGGACTGGGATATGTTCCGGGTAGCCTCTGAGAATATTATCGAAGTATACACTGATACGGTGACTGAGTTTATCAGGAAGTGTATAGGAGATGTTGTACCCACGGTGACTATTAAAACCCACCCTAACCAGAAACCATGGATAGATGGCAGCCTTCGCACAAAACTGAAAGCGGGAACCATCGCATTTAACAATGGCAAGGTGACCGGATCACGTGACCCTTGAACGAGATGGCCGCATGAACTAAGAGCTCCGCACAAGTAGTTTCCAATTCCTAATCTTACCTCCACTCCAAGTTCACACTCATTTAGCTTTAGTAAGACAAAGTCATGGTGGCTACAAAAGGCGACACTACAGGTGACATTTTTACCCGGACTCGAGTATTAGCGACGGAAAAAGCCTCCAAGAAGAAGCTAGCTTCAGAAAAAACTAGCGCCATTAGCCAGGAGCAAGAGAACCCGCTCCCCCGCGAGGCACAACGAATGCCAACCTCGCAATCTGTCGAAGACATCCTTTCTGAGTTGAGATCCCAACGTACAGAACTAAACACCAAATTAGATGCCATTAACTCTCAGCACAGTGCGATAGGGGGCAAGGTGACAATCCTGGAAAACGCTTTGCCTGACATCAACAACAAGATAACCATAAACGCGGGGCGCCTGGACGAGGCAGAGGGGCGAATCCTATCCATGGAAAACTTATTGACAGATGCCATGGAAACAATAGCATATGCTAAAATAGAAAATCGAGCATCTGGAAGAGAAAACAGATGACCTGGAAAACAGGGGGCGAAGGAATAATTGTGTTCTATTCAATCTGGGCGAAAAAGAAGAGGGAAACATGCCACTGATCCGCTACCTGCAAGACAAACTTCCCGAGTGGCTCCACCTGCCCACCGACAGGCCCATAGAACTCGAGAGAGCTCACCGAGCACTGAGGCCCCCACCAGCATCCAGACAACCACCGCGCCCAATCACCATACGTTTCCTGAGATTCACCGACAAGGAACGAGTCCTACCGGCGGCGAAAAACAACACCATCACAGTGGGAAACGCCAAACTCGCTTTACACCAGGACCTGTCAGCTGGAATACGCCGAAAGCGCCAAGAATTTGACGAAGTGAAGAAATACTCCATTGACCAAGGCATCTTCAGTGGATTCAAATACCCAAACGAGCTCAGGATTCTTCACCAAGGAGCCTTGCGACACTTCAAAACTCCCAAAGAGGCAAAACGTTTTTTGAAAGACAATCCTGGCCAATGAGAAACAGAACAATGACTAAATGCGATTAATGCCATTACTAAAGGAGGTAAGACGACATATAGCCGATATCCAGAGACCCACCCCCTAAATGTCATTATAGCCATCCAATTTATATTTATTTTCCTTTAACTGAGAGGGATGGGCTGTATAGCCTAACCTAGGCCTACTAATGTTTCAGCCTACTTTTATTTCCCTGTTTTTTTTGTTGTTGCTATTATTACCTGGGGTTCCCTATGTCCCTTGGGGGAGCTATATGTAGGCTGGGCTATTGATTTTATTTTTCTCCCCTCTTTTACTGTGGTCTGGACGAGGGCAACTGTGTTATTTACTCAATGCGGGGTGGAGAGGATGAGGCATTTCTTTGGTGGGGAGAGGGAGACGTTGTGCGTTGCTAACTGTTCCCGGTTTTTGTTTTATTCGGAACACAGAATTGAGACTGAGCGGGGGGGTAATAGATCCAACTGGATGTGTCGAGTTGTTTGGGAACTCGGCTGGGGTGTTCAGAGATTATTATTTTATGTACACCATTTATTTTCCTTTTATGTGAACGCAGCTGTAATTACTATCCACTTTTACCCAGCGATGACTTGCACTAAAGTTCGATTACTGCTCGATGACGATGACTAGTACCTTAAATCTATTGACATGGAACTGCCATGGTCTAGGGCATGCAATAAAACGAAAAAAGATACTATGTGCTCTAAAAAAGGAAAGAGCAGACATTGCGCTATTACAAGAGACACACCTCTGTGATGCTGAACATGCCAAACTCCGCAGAGCTTGGGTGGGACAGGTGTATTTCTCATCTTTCAAATCAAACAGTAGAGGCACAGCCATACTTATCCATAAAAATGTTCCATTCATAATAGACAAAAACATATCTGATCCGGACGGGAGATTTATTTTAATTGTACCCTTAACCCAACCCTAGACAAATCATCTCAAGTCCCCACCACAAATCCTAGATCTGCAAAGATGTTGAACTCTCTTACTAAAGAGATGGGACTGATAGATATCCGGAGAGAGAATAATAGCTCATCTATGGACTATACATACTACTCTAATGTCCATAACACCTGCCCCCATATTGATTACATTTTTATCCCAAAGAGTTTCATAAATTCAGCCACTTGTACAATCGGACCCATAGCACTTTCAGATCACGCCTTTGTCCACCTCCGCTTTGACCTCTGCAAAAACATCCCGAGGTCAAAGAGCTGGAAATTCAACACCTCCATGCTATCAAATGATGAGTTCCATACATTGGTAACTACATGGATAGACAACTACACACAAGACAATAAAGATTCTCCTGTTTCTCCGGCCACAATGTGGGACGCTGCTAAAGCCACACTAAGAGGTCATCTAATTGCATATGCTTCCTCTAAGAAAAAAGCAATGGAAGCACACAGGCTAGATCTTGAGAGGGAGCTGGAATGCTGTGAAAAAATACATAAACAATCCCTAGACAGCACCTCCTGGAGTCATCTTAAAGCAGCCAAAGCCAAACTGAATTTGGACTACACTCGGGAGATAAAAAAAAGTTTTCTTTACTAAACAGAAATACCATGAGTATAGCAATAGGCCCAGTAGATTGCTTGCTTACCAATTAAAAAAGGAGCAGTCAGAGCGTACAATCATGGCTATCCGAACAGCAGAGGACGAGGTCACATATGACCCAAAAAAGATCAATTTAACTTTTCATGATTTTTACTGCAAACTATATACCTCTGAGAGAAAACACACAGAGGCAGAACTCCACTCTTTCCTAGAGTGAATCTCGCTACCTAAACTATCAGAGACCGACCAGGAAGATCTCAACTCCCCCTTCACTCCTGAGGAGATCCTGGAGGCAATTACCTCCATGCCACCTAATAAGTCCCCAGGCCCAGATGGATTCCCCAGAGAGTTCTTCAAAGCTTTTTGGCCCCAGCTCAGCCCTATCTTCATGCCAATGCTGGAGGATTGTTCTCCCAGACTCTGAGTTCTCCCAGACTCCATGCACACAGCTCGCATTACAGTGTTGCTAAAAAAGGACAAGGACCCCCTATCCTGCTCGTCCTTCCGGCCCATAAGCTTGTTGGATTTCGACTATAAAATAATGACCAAATTGCTCGCCAAAAGACTAAACACTCTTCTTCCCAAAATAATAAAAGCGGACCAAACTGGATTTATTAGAGACAGATACTCTTCTGATAACATTCGCCGTCTTTTTGATATTATTGATCAAGTAAACGCACAAAAGACCCCTGTCCTGCTGGCTTCACTGGATGCTGAGAAGGCGTTTGACAGGATGGAGTGGAGCTTTCTGTTTTCAGTCTTAGAAAAGTTCAATATGGGCCCAAATTTTATTAAATGAATCAAATCACTATACTCTCATCCAAATGCCATGGTGACTACTAATGGACTGAACTCTGACAGATTCCCTCTGGAACGGGGCACAAGACAAGGGTGCTCGCTGTCCCCGCTGCTCTACTTGTTGGGGGCGGAGCCTCTGGCAGAGCTGATAAGGAGCAATCCAAGTATTATGGGTGTTTCTGCAGGTGGCCTGCAGCACAAGATTTCGCTTTACGCGGATGGTGTCTTGCTCTACATATCCAACCCTGAGAAATCCCTCCCTCTCATTTTAGACACAATTGCTCAGTATGGCAAGTTTTCAGGTTATAAGATCAATTTTAACAAATCCACTGTCTGCCCTCTCAATATTACACTCACCAGCTCTATGAAGACACTTTGTCCTTTCCAATGGAAAACACAGGGGTTTCAATACCTCGGGATCTTCATAACACCAGATCTAAATAGCATTTTTAAGGAAAATTATCTTCCACTCCTGGATCGAATCAAGAACGATCTCCAAACCTGGATCTCCCTCCCAATTAGCTTAGTAGGAAGAATTAATGTAATCCGTATGAACGTCCTCCCTAGACTGAACTACTTATTTCAGATGCTCCCATGCTATCTCCCAGTTTCCTTCTTCAAAACAACTAACCAAAGCATCACCAAATTTATATGGGGCAATAAAAAACCTAGGATCAAGTTTTCCACTTTATCAAAACCTGAATCAAAAGGTGGTCTTGCCCTTCCCTCCCTTCAATTATACTACTGGTCTGCCCAAATCCGCAACATGCTAACATGGATCACAAACAGACAAGAGTCAACGTGGATTCAGATAGAAGCCCAATCCTGTGGTTCATTGCCCTTAAGCTCAATTATATTAATGAATAACTTTAGTGAAGTGGGCAACATAGCCAAATCCTTTGTGATTTACAGCACCCTACTAGCGTGGAGGGACAGTAAGAAATACCTGGGCATTTCCTCCCAAATATGTTCTCACTCGCCTATAGTAGGCAACCTAGACTTGCCAAAAGCCCAACTTTAATCTTTGGCATACTCTAGGAATTAGGACCTTTTCAGACCTATTTCATCAGAAAACCACTACACTGAAATCCTTTCAATAGCTCTGCAGTGAATTCGATGTGCCAAGATCCCATTTTTAAAAAATATCTTCAAATTAGACATGTAATTTCCTCATTTACCTCCAAGAGGAGGTTTAGAACTCAGTTGAATGAAGTTGAAACCCTTCTTGTCACAGCACAATCCATTAAAGGCAAAATATCTTACATCTATATAGACTCCTTTCTGAGAAAGGAAGCTCCTCCTTTACTCCTTTGAAAATAATCTGGGAAAAGGACCTTGGTCTGACTATCAGTGATGAGTTATGGGCGGAGGTTTGCGACAGGGTATACTGCTCCTCTACCAGTGTAAAAATGAAAGAATCTAATTACACATTTTTATTATACTCCTTTGAGACTCCATAGAATGAAAACAGATATGTCTCCTAACTGTAAAAGATGTACCTCTGAAAGTGGAACCTATATGCATGTATTTTGGAGCTGTAGGGAGATTGCCAGATTCTGGCAATCTGTACATACTGCTGCACAGAAAATACTAGAGGTACAGTTTGATATGACCCCGTGTATCTATCTTCTTAATGCCCAGCAGGACTTTGTTCTTGATCCTGACAGAGAAAATGTGCTTATGACTATTACATACTTTGCTAAGAAATGTATTCTTCTATTGTGGGCCTCTAATACCCCCCCTACATTTAAAATGTGGATTGACCAGATTGTTGACTTTCTTCCTCTTGAAAAGCTCACTTATGACCTCCACAAGAGACAGCCCAAGTTTGATAGACTCTGGTCTCCACTATTCAACTATATTTCAAACTGGACAGAGTGAACGGGGTGACTAGGGAAATGCGCAGATACATGTTGTGTAAGGTACTGTAAAACCTAAAAACGAATTATTGGCCCGTCGTCTCAGCGAATGCTTGAAATAGCTGATAAGAACCTTGATAGTGCTGCTGCAAGTGTTATATGTTTTTTTGTGTGTTTTTATTTTAATTTAGTTTTTGAGTACGTGTGCGTATGTGTGTGGGTGTATGTATATGTGCGTATGTATGTATGTATGTATGTATGTATGTATGTATGTATGTATGTATGTATGTATGTATGTATGTATGTATGTATGTATGTATGTATGTATGTATGTATGTATGTATGTATATATGTACCAAGGAAAATATATAGATTAAGAAAAATAAATGCTTTTATTTGAAAAAAAAACAAAAAAAACAATGGCAAGGTGACTGGGAATACGGCCCAATACATACAGTGTGGTTATTCCCTCCATAAGGCAATCAAACAGGCAAAACGTCAGCATAGAGGAAAAAGTGGAGTCGCAATTCAATGGCTCAGACACGAGACCTATGTGGCAGGGTCTACAGACAATCACGGACTACAATGGGAAAACCTGCCAAGTAGCAGACACCAACGTGTTTCTTCCAGACAAGCTAAATACCTTCCTCGCCCACTTTGAGGATAACACAGTGCCACCAAAGCGGCCTGCTACCAAGGACTGGGAGCTCACCTTTTCTGTGGCCGACGTGAGTAAGACATTTAAGCATGTTAACCCTCGCAAGGCTGCCGGCCAGACGGCCTCCCTAGCCATATCCTCAGAGCATGCGCAGACCAGCTGGCTGGAGTTTTTACGGACATATTCAATCTCTCCCTATCCCAGTCTACTGTCCACACATGCTTCAAGATGTCCACCATTGTTCATGTACCCAAGAAAGCAAAGATAACTGAACTAAATGACTATCGCCCAGTAGCACTCACTTCTGTCATCATGAAGTGCTTTGAGAGACTAAGGATCATATCATCTCTATCTTACGTGACACCCTAGACCCACTTCAATTTGCTTACCGCCCCAATAGAACCACAGATGATGCAATCGCCATCACACTGCACACTGCTCTATCCCATATGGACAAGAGGAATACCTATGTAAGAATGACTACAGCTCAGCATTCAATACCATAGTACCCTCCAAACTCATCATTATCTTGAGGCTCAGTCTGAACCCCACCCTGTGCAACTGAGTCCTGGACTTTCTGACGGGCCGCCCACAGGTGGTGAAGGTAGGAAAAAACACCTCCACTTCGCTGATACTCAACACTGGGGCCCCACAAGGATGCATGCTCAGCCCCCTCCTGTACTCCCTGTTCACCAATGACTGAGTGGCCACGCATGCTTCCAGCTCAATCATCAAGTTCGCAGATGACACAACAGTAGTAGGTCCGATTACCAACAATGATGAGACAGGGAGGAGGTGAGGGCCCTGGGAGTGTGGTGCAAGCAAAATAACCTTTCAACCAACATCAACAAAACAAAGGAGCTAATTGTGGAATTCAGGAAACAGCAGAGGGAGCATCCCCCTATCCACATCGATGGGACAACCGTGGAGAAGGTGGAAAACTTTAAGTTCCTTGGCGTACATATCACTTACAAACTGAAATGGTCCACCCACACAGACAGTGTTGTGAAGAAGGCGCAACAGCGCATCTTCAACCTCAGGAGGCGGAATAAATTTGTCTTGGCACCTAAAACCCTCACAAACTTTTACAGATGCACAATTGAGAGCACCCTGTCGGGCTGTATCACTGCCTGGTACGGCAACTGCACCTCTCGCAAACGCAGGTCTCTCCCGAGGGTGGTGCGGTCTGCCCAACACATCACCGGGGGCAAACCTGCCCCCCAGGAATGCCAAAAATATTATCAAGGACAACAACCACCCGAGCCACTGCCTGTTCACCCCGTTATTATCCATAAGGCAAGGTCAGTACAGGTGCATCAAAGCTGGGACAGAGAGACTGAAAAATAGCTTCTATCTCAAGGCCATCAGACTGTTAAATTCTGTTAAATAGCCATCCTAGCACATTAGAGGCTGCTGTCCTATATACATAGACTTGGAATCACTAGCCACTTTAATAATGGAACACTATACACTTTAATAATGTTTACATATTTTGCATTACTCATCTCATATGTATATATTGTATTCTATCCTATTTTACTGTTTCTTAGTCTATGCCACTCTGACATTGCTTGCCCAAATATTTATTCTTAATTCCATTCCTTTACTTTAGCTTGTGTGTATTGTTGTGAAATTGTTAGATATTACTGTTAGATATTACTGCACTGTTAGAGCTGGAAACACAAGCATTTCGCTACACCTGCAATAACATCTGCTAAACAAGCGTTTGTGACAAATAATATGTTATTTGATTTGTATACAGCAAAGATACTGTCCAATCAAAAGCGTGGTTTCGGAGTCCTTTTCAGTGCACCATAGTCACCACAACCTTGCAGGCCTATTTTCAGAATAAAAAACCCAAACTGCTGTCATGATTATAGGAAGTTCAGTTCATAAAAAGCGTTACAAGACAACATTTATTTACCGATCGTAGTCCATCACTGCTATTAGGAGACTGATCTGATCAATGTTCTCAGGAGGGACATCAAATACTATGGCTTCGTTGTAGACTGGATTCAGAGTGTTTCGCTTGGTGGACGTTTTCCTCTTCTTCAATCTCCGTCCCTCACACATCAAAGACACCTTCACATAAGGATCTAGAGAGAGTTGGGACACAGTGGAAAGGGTAAACCTACGGAGTAACACATGGGATGCATCCACACAGGCCTCTGGTCAAAGGTAGTGCAGTATACAGTTGAAGTCGGACGTTTACATACACCTTAGCCAAATACATTTAAACTCAGTTTTTCACAATTCCTGCCATTTAATCCAAGTAGAAAATCCCTGTCTTAGGTCAGTTACAATCACCACTTTATTTTAAGAATGTGAAATGTCAGAATAACAGTAGTGAGAATGATTTATTTCAGCTTTTATTTCTTTCATCACATTCTCAGTGGTTAAGAAGATTACATACACTCAATTAGTATTTGGTATCATTGCCTTTAAATTGTTTAACTTGGGTCAAACGTTTCGGGTAGCCTTCCACAAGGTTCCCACAATAATTTGGGTGAATTGTGGCCCATTCCTCCTGATAGAGATAATGTAACTGAGTCAGGTTTTTAAGCCTCATTGCTTGTTCAGTTCTGCCCACAAATGTTTTTATAGGATTGAGGTCAGGGCTTTGTGATGGCCACTCCAATACCTTGACTTTGTTGTCCTTAAGCCATTTTACCACAACTTTGGAAGTATGCTTGGGGTCATTGTCCATTTGGAGGACCCATTTGCGACCAAGCTTCAACTTCCTGACTGATGTCTTGAGATGTTGCTTCAATATATCCACACATTTTTCCATCCTCATGATGCCATCTATTTTGTGAAGTGCACCAGTCCCTCCTGCAGGAAAGCACCCTCACAAAATGATGCTGCCACCCCCGTGCTTCACGGTTGGGATGGTGTTCTTCGGCTTGCAAGCCTCCCCCTTTTTCCTCCAAACATAACGATGGTCATTATTGCCAAACAGTTCTATTTTTGTTTCATCAGGCCAGAGAACATTTCTCCAAAATGTACGATCTTTGCCCCCATGTGCAGTTGCAAACCGTAGTCGGGCTTTTTTATGGCGGTTTTGGAGCAGTGGCTTCTTCCTTGCTGAGCAGCCTTTCAAGTTATGTCGATATAGGACTCGTTTTACTGTGGATATAGATACTTTTGTACCTGTTTCCTCCAGGATCTTTACAAGGTCCTTTGCTGTTGTTCTGGGATTGATTTGCACTTTTCGCACGAAAGTACGTTCATCTCTAGGAGACAGAACGAGTTTCCTTCCTGAGCGGTATGACGGCTGTGTGGTCCCATGGTGTTTATACTTGCGTACTATTGTTTGTACAGATGAACGTGGTATCTTCAGTCGTTTGGAAATTGCTCCCAAGGATGAACCAGACTTGTGGAGGTCTACAATTTCTTTCTGAGGTCTTGGCTGATTTCTTTTGATTTTCCCATGATGTCAAGCAAAGAAACACTGAGTGTGAAGTTAGGCCTTGAAATACATCCACAGATACAGATCAGAAGCTTCTAAAGCCATGACATCATTTTCTGGGATTTTCCAAGCTGTTTAAAGGCACAGTCAATTTAGTATATGTAAACTTCTGACCCACTGGAATTGTGATACAATGAATTATAAGTGAAATAATCTGTCTGTAAACAATTGTTGGAAAAATTACTTGTGTCATGCACAACGTAGATGTCCTAACCGACTTTCCACAACAATAGTTTGTTTACAAGAAATTTGTGGAGTGGTTGAAAAATGTGTTTTCATGACTCCAACCTAAGTGTACAGTATGTAAACTTCTGAATTCAACTGTATAGGGAATAGGGTGCCATTTCGGACGCCTCAATAGTTATGCTCCATTGATATGTTTCGTCATGCCTTCTACTTATTGGGCCATATTATTAAAAGACTGGGAGACAGAAATGACCATTCCATTTCATATACTAGTCTGTCATATAATTTATCCATCCAGTGATGACTAAGCAGAATCCACATCACATTTGTACCCCAGTCCCCCACATTAAGGACCCCCTACCTGAGGCTCCAGTGATGTCCATGGCTTTGAGGTTCCTAGCCTTGATCATTGTGATGGTTAGCCTTCCAGCCGTTGGTAGGTAACACAGGGAGAACATGAGATCTCCCAAGTCCACATTGTCCTACAAAGCAACGAAAACATCAGTGAAATGTTGAGTAACTGAATGTCTCATGATGTCACCATATAGCTCTGGCTTCGCTGTTAGAGATTCCGCTGGTTTACAGTGGACTATGTGAACAGTCGGGACCTCAACTTACTGCTGAGAGTTAGAATAATAGAATGCACAACGTGCAATGTCTAAGCTTGGTTGTGCATCAGCAGTTTTCATCTTGTTATATGTCACTCATTGACAATCACTCAATTAACCTGCTTAGTGTACTTAGACTAGCCAATTACTGACAGGGCACACAGAGCACGTGACCAGAGGCCCTGACCTCCAGGGGGCCCCCATTTATTTGATTAGTTTCTCTCAATCAGATATCCTATTAACATGGCATAAGACATGGGGAAATTTGTAGAATTCCAGGGAATTGGCTGTAAAATTGCAACAACAAAAATAACAGTAAAGCCAACCGATTTGTTTACCTTTTGTGAATAAAATATTATTTTCTGCTAACAGATCCCTCTGTACGTATTAAATTATAGTTTTAAATCCCGGTGCTGAGGTAATGTGCGTAAATGTGTAGCGGCTACTGTAATAGGCTGTGTGTTTGTAGATCGACTGAGGTGATTGAAGTTACAGCAACCAATGTGATAATCACTGGGGTTATTGTCGCTGGTTTTTGCTGGCTACGGCCCTGCGTATGCAAGTGAACAGGAAGAGAAGCGCTCCAATTATCACCTCTGAAAATAGCATGTCTGTGAGAGAGTGATGTGTTCGTTAGACACAATCAGCACTCACAAGGTTAGTTACCGGCATGGACTATGAAGGCCACGAGTCTCACCTCTAGTTGAGGCATGCACCTCACGTTGTAATGTAACCCTGACAAACCTGTTACCACTGTAAGTTTCTCTCAGCATGAGGTAGGAGCAGGAAACACCCAACATAGTTAAGATGCAGACTACCGGACCATAAACTTGGTCAGAGCCCCTGGTTTTAGAAGCTGGGAGCCTACTGTAAATAAGCAGCATCTCCAGGCTTGGCTGACAGTAGCCTGACATCTGAATGAGTCTTTGTGTGCGCGTGCATGTGCATGCGCGTGTGTGCTCCTCAGACCTGAGCTGTATGGGCCTGTTATAACAGATCATTCTCCCTGTGTGAAAGTTCCCGTTGGCAGGCCCCTGGGCTCAGTGGGAAGCCCCAGTATTCTGCATCAGCAGGAAAGGTCAGTGCAGCTCTCCACAGAGAACCGCTCATTATCAGGTCTGGCTTGGTCACCAGCCTGGTCAGTGCTCAGTCCCAGTCTCACACAGACACAGCTTCTCCCCGAGAAGCTATCTAGCTCACACCCTGCTGGAGCTCGTTTGCCAGGGCTATCAGGCCTTTCTGCCTAGCTGCCATGGTTTTGACAAGCCCATTGTCAATAGTGGCAACAGGTTTTAGTTCTCCAGATAGCAGAGGTTTACCAGAGTTTCCCCCCCCCCCTAGCTTATGACATGTTCATATCCTGGGTTGGGGGCCCCACAGTTACTGTGCTCTCTGTGGGTTGGGTTTTACTAGGTGGATATGTTCAATGATGAAGTTATTAATGACGTTTGAATACAGTGCCTTCATAAAGTATTCAAATCTCTTGACTTTATTCACATTTTGCTACCTTACAGCCTTATTCTAAATTTATTAAATAAATAAAAAAATCCTCACCAATCTACACACAATACCCCATAATGACAAAGCGAAAACAGGTTTTGAGAAATAATTGCACATGTATAAAATGGGTGCTCAGGTGCATCCTGTTTCCATTGACCATCCTTGAGATGTTTCCACAACGTGATTGGAGTCCACCTGCGGTAAATTCAATTGATTGGACATGATTTGGAAAAGCACATACCTTATATAAGGTCCCACAGTTGACAGTACATGTCAGAGCAAAACCAAGCCATGAGGTCGAAGGAATGTTCCGTAGAGCTCCGAAACAGGATTGTGTCGAGGCTCAGATTTCAGGAAGGGTACCAACAAATTGCTGCAGCATTGAACGTCCACAAGAACACAGTGGCCTCCATCATTCTTAAATGGAAGAAGTTTGGAAGCACTAAGACTCTTCCTCGAGCTGGCCGCATGGCTAAACTGAGCAATCAGGGGAGAAGGACCTTGGTCAGGGAGGTGACCAAGAACCCGATGGTCACACTGACAGAGCTCTAGAGTTTTTCTGTGGAGATGGGAGAACCTTCCAGAAGGAAAACAAACTTGGCAGCACTCCACCAATCAGGCCTTTATGGTATAGTGGCCAGACAGAATCCACTCCTCAGACAGAATCCACGCCTCACTCCTTTTGGAGTTTGCCAAAAGGCACCTAAAGACTCACAGACCGTGAGAAACAAGATTCTCTGGTCTGGTAAAACCAAGATTCAACGCTTTGACCTGAATGCCAAGCGTCACATCTGGAGGAAACCTGTCACCATCCATTCAGTTAAGTATGGTGGTGGCAGCATCATCCTGTGGGGGTGTTTTTCAGTGGCAGGGACTGGGAGACTTGTCAGGATCGAGGCAATGATGAACGGAGCAAAGTACAGAGAGATCCTTGATGAAAACCTACTCCAGAGCGCTCAGGACCTCAGACTGTGGCAAACATTTTCCTTCCAACAGGACAACGACCCTAAGCACACAGCCACGACAACGCAGGAGTGGCTTCGGGACAATTCTCTTAATGTCTTTAAGTGGCCGAGCCAGAACCCAGACTTGAACCCGATCGAACATCTCTGGAGAGACCTGAAAATAGCTGTGCAGCATCGGTCCCCATCCAACCTGACAGAGCTTGGGAGGATCTGCAGAGAAGAATGGGAGAAACTCCCCAAATAAAGATCTTGCCTAGCTTGTAGCATCATATCCAAAACAACTCGTGGCTGTAATTGCTGACAAAGGTACTTCACCAAAGTACTGAAAAAAGGGTCTGAATGCTTATGTAAATGTGATATTACTGGGGAGTTTTCTTCAGACATTTGCAAATATTTCGCTTTGACATGGTGGTGTATCGTGTATAGATTGATGAGATTATTAAAAAAAAAATCAATTTTAGAATAAGGCTATAACCAAACAAAATGTGGATAAAGTCAAGGGGTCTGAATACTTTCCGAAGGCACTGTATATTGAAATGCAATCACAGCTACATTTGTGCTCACTGCTAACTCACAACGACCATGAACCTCAATTGGAAAATCTTTTTCTGTATGAATAGAGCCCAAATAGACTCCAAAGTTAATACTAACGTTTAAGAATAACAACACATGCTGTCTGATATGCTGCATTGTTCTAATGTTCTGTACATGAAAATGCTTGTTAAAATGTAGAATTGGCACATCCATTCAAGCATCAATAAGTCCTCTATGTGGATGATTGAAATTACAGATCTAAAAGCGATCTATCACTGCTCTCTGGCCTGTGTCCAAAATCACTGTAAATGTAATCAAACAAAGGCATTGATTTATCAAGGCTGTCAACATAGGGCAAGACACCACAGTGACCTCTAACCTACAGTACATCATCATTGGTCCACACTTTGCTACACTGACCTGGTCACTCAGAAGGCGCGGCAGGAGGTCTCCATCGTAAAGTGGTACATATCACGCGGGCGCGCGCACACACTCACGTACACACACACACACACACACACACACACACACACACACACACACACACACACACACACACACACACACACACACACACACACACACACACACACACACACACACACACACACACACACACACACACACACACACACACACACACACACACACACGAGCACATGCGTACACACACACACAACCTCCCCACACATACTCACAAAGCGATTAGGGGTGGACCATGTAGCCCATCCCTCTCAGGCTAAATAATCCAATTACCCACTTCCATTTGCAGACTATAGGATAACAGTCTCCTCCATCCATTGAAGTACTTAAATCAAGTCAGTGGTGGAATTATCGTCACTTGTTCTCTTTCAATGAAATTAAACTGGAGCTCTAAAGGCCCCCAATATGGCTGGAGAGAGAAGGCTGACAGTCTATCTTGTGTAATTATCCATCTTTCACCTTCCCCCCTAGGATCTCTCTCTCTGTTTTAAGGGCCTCTTAACATACAGGGTTTGCTACTACCATGTTTGTAGAGAGAAACAGAGGGAGACAAAGAGGGAGGGAGATAGAGAGGGAGGTGAAAATGGCTTTGCAATAGCCAACACGTGTAAGACCATGTCTTGGCATGTCATCCTATTACGTCAGCAGACAGTAAGTCAGCAGCTGTGGAACGACATGATTCAGCACTTTAAATGTGTTTCACTGGGCTTCTAAATGAACACAGACACAATCAGGGTAAACAAACACATTTCAATCACTCATAAATGTAGTACTCATGTAATAATAACGGACTTTGGAATGATTCTGTTGTCATCTTGAAAAAGTAGTTTGTTATTGTTGCAAACCCATTTTATCTTTCCCCCCTTCTTCATCAGTCATTCCTTTTATATTCAGCCCATGTCTGTTTCCACAATGCAGATCAATAGGACATAACGTAAGGAGATGTGATGTGCTCATTACTTAGACCACTGCACCACTGGAGGCTCCCGAGTGGTGCAGTGGTCTAAGGCACTGCATCGCAGTGCTAGAGGCATCACTACAGACCCTGGTTCATACACCCTGTGATACAGCCCAGAGTCCCATAGGGCGGTGCACAATTGGCCCAGTGTCGTCCGGGTTAGGGGAGGGTTTGGCCGGGGTAGGCGGTCATTGTAAATAACAATTTGTTCTTAACTGACTCGCCTAGTTAAATAAAGATAATATTATGCTGTAGTGATGGTTATTGTGGAGCTAGGTAGTAAACCTGCTGCATTGGATCAAGCCACCCACATATTTTTATTTTTTTACATTTACGTCATTTAGCAGAAGCTTTTATCCAGAGCGACTTACATGAGCAATTGTGGTTAAGTGCCTTGCTCAAGGGCACATCAACAGATTCTTCACCTAGTCAGCTCAGGGATTCGAACCAGCAACTTTTCAGTGACTGGCCCAATGTTCTTTACCGCTAGGCTACCTGCCGCCCAAGTTGGCTCACATGAATACTATCGACTGCCATTGCAGGGACACAGATTACAGTGCTCTTGAAATCTTAGTTATAACAGGGACCAACCAGGGCCAACCCTGCGTAGCTTCAATGGCGAGCCAGCAGTGGGATGCAAGGTGGTATGACGCTGGCCTAAACCACCAGGGATTCTGTTCTGTTGTCTAACAGTTGAATTCAAACCTCATAAAGGTGGATTTGAGACCTGCTTGTAGAAGTTTACATAGATCATGTAAATGATTTAGAGCTGGTCACTTGTATGGGTATTTGTATAGCTCTCTGTCCCTGGAAGGTGTCCTGTATTTTAGAGGTATGTTAAAAACATGTAATAAACACGCTACATGACTTGTAATTGATGTTATCTAAGAAGTAGATGGTGGATTATTCTTGACCCCGTTCATATGGTCCTACAGTTCAGTTACGGAGATGTACCACTTCAATGTCAGACTTGATGCCGGTTTACACTTTGTATGTTACATATTGGATGTTTGAAACCCAACTTAGCGCTGAGGTATGATTTATGCATAGACTAGTGGTTGGACTTGTGATGTCACATGCTCTGTGTCCCAGAAGGGCTGGCCCAGTTCTGGGATGGAGAGTGGCTGTGTGTGTGTGTGGCTATGTGTGAGTGTGTGCGTGTGATGTTTGTGTTTCCTAGATGCTCTGGGTTGCATCCCCAGATACTTTGAAGCCCCCCAGTTAGCTCACCCATGTCACACAGGTAAATCTAGGACTCTGTCCGAGCACCCCCCCCTTGGGCGCAAGTTTTTGCCCTAACACTACACCGCTGATTCAAACAACCAACTCATCATCGAGCTTTGATTATTGGTTTCAGCCGTGTAGTGCTTGGGCAAAAACTAAAACTCGTACCCGGGTGGGCCCCAGGACCGAGTTTTGGAAACCCTGACCTATGAAGTCGCCAAGTTTGACAGCCTTGATACAAAATACTAGCTTCAGACCTATTCATTGTCTGAGCCTAATTTGTAACGCCAAACGCAGGAGATGAGAAGCAGGTACAGGGAGTGAACCATGTAATATAGACGGACATGTAACGGAACAAGAACAGCGTCTGGACAGAAGCACGACAAACAATGCTACTACAGGGAACAACACAGAGGAGCAGACATATACGCAGGGGCAATCAACAAAGTGAGGGAGTCCAGGTGAGTCCAATGAGCGCAGCTGCGCATAATGATGGTAATAGGGGCGTATGATGACAGGAGCCTGGCGCCCTCAGGGGGGAGCAGGCATGACATAATCAGGGAAAGGGGGGGATAGCTAGTCAGTTGTACAACTGAATACATTCAACTGAACTGTGTATTCCACATTTAACCCAACCCCTCTGAATCAGAGAGGTGCGGGGGCTGCCTTAAAAAACATCCATGTCTTCGGGCACCTGGGGAACAGTGGGTTAACTGCCTTGCTCAGGGGCAGAACAACATATTTTTACCTTGTCATCTCGGGGATTCAATCCAGCAACCTTTGAGTTACTGGCCCAGCGCTCTAAACACTAGGCTAATCACACATGTTTGATGAACTCAAACCCTACTTGTTGACGGGAAGTAAAAATGAAGAAGTGGCCCTCAAGAGAGACAGTATAGAGATATATCACTGAGACATCACTCAGACTACAGTCCTCCCTTGAGACTGCAGACAACCTACACTCCTTCAATGATAAGTCCTTATTTCCACAGTGGGACTCCAATGAGACTGACATCGATTGAGACCGCACTTTGACCAATTGAGAATAAAGAGCCTTTCTGACATCAGTGAGAGTCCAGCGAGATTCCATCAGATGGGTGAGACCTTCAGTATGTCACACCTCACAGATACTAATGGGATCCATGTGAAGAATGAGAGAGGATGAGAATGAGAGAGGAGCTCCAGCTTCGTATCCTCGTGTCAAAGCAGTCACTGCTGCCAACTCAGATGTATGTCTCCACTCCATGTGTTTCCTTGTGTGGTCATGTATTATTCATTCCATCCAAGTATCATTTTATGTTAGTCTTCTTTTTTTTATTAAACCAGAGGGGGGGGGATTCTGTGGGGACAGGCATACTTACACTTTGGTATCTTCCTCCCTGCCTTGCCGTTACATGGCCTTTACACATTGTTTTTATTGTTTGGACAATTTTTGGTAGCTCTGAGGGGAGGGCAGAGCTGGTTCCGATATGCTTCTAAGGGTTTAACTCTTTCCAGTCCCACTCCTAAACTGACATAGGTGAATGATCAGGGACCAGAACTGAAGTGACTTCCAACTAAACTCTCTCAAATAATGTACCCTTATTCACTACCTCATTTCAAGTCACAGCGTTGCATTTATTGTTGCATGTCCACGTACCCAAGCAGATATTATGATACTGTACTGAGACTGATATAGAGGTTAGCTCACCGAGGTGACGTACTGGATGTCCCTACAGAGTTTAGTCTCTCTGGGGAAGTCTGCAAGGTCCAGGAAGTTATCCACCTGCACCTGGCCAATGATGTCGTGGCGGGAGAAGCGGTCAAAGTCGTAGACGCTGAAGTGCAGTTTGCGTGTGGGCAGCTCAGTGTAGGCCACAGGGAACAGGAAGACCTCGTCGAACACGGGGTTGAGGGTCTTGCGGTGCACCTTGGTCTGGTGCTTGGTCTTGCGGTCGGGGAGCAGGTAGATTTTGACGTAAGGGTCAGAGGTTCCTGAGAAATCCTTGGCCGGTAAATCCTGGGCCTTGTGGATCTTGATGATGAGCTGCTCCAGGTCACAGTCGAACTTGAGGATGAAATGTATGCGGCCGCAGCTGTCCGTCTTCCTGCCGTCGTCCGTGTCCACAGAGCGTTGCTTATAGAGCTCGGGTTTGATCCGGCCCAGAGTGGCCAGGGACTCCTGTCTCTGGAACTGGCCAATGTTGAAGTCTGGGTTGGATAGGTTCATTTGGCGGCGGATGGAGTTGTGCCTGCAGAGGGTAGAGAAACCAGTTATCATTAGCTATAGACACAAAGCAACATGGTTAGTGGAATTGACTTTTTTTTCTGTGCTGCGGGACTGACCGGACAGAGGAGGTGGGCTCAGTGATCTGGCGCTGCACGCGGGTGATGTGGCGGACATGGTTCTCCTTGAGCTTGGACTGGGCCTCCAGGGGGATGTCTGGGGATGTGTGGCTGATCTTCATGATTGCCTCGGGGACTACCAGGTCTGAAGGCTCCTTGACACAGTCTTCACTGTACTCATTCTCCACCCCATCCACCTCCATCATGACTGGCTGCTGGTCCCCCTGGCCATCCTTCAGGCCACTGGGGAGGCCACGGTCGCGCCATGGCACCCAGCACAGCTTCCACGAGACGAAAAGTGAGACCCCGAAAAGGGCTAGGCCACAGGTGGTCACCACCAGAGACAGTAGGCTCACTGACACATCTGAATAGACAGACCCAGGGAGAGAAACACGTTAGCAGGGAACTCTGGGACGATATATTTTGTATTGATAGCAAGATATTATAATATGCTAACAACTTTTCTTTCAATCTCTCCCAATGTGCTGCTCAAATTGATATTGTACAAACGTTAGTATTAGTATGACAGACATGACACTTGTTTCCATTAGCAAAGGAAGAGAAACTCATCAGATTAGGTAGCATTTTTCAGTTCAATCAACATGAACTCATCGGTAAGTGCTCTCATCTCAAATATCCGCTCACAGATAGTAAAAGGGAAGTGGTTGGTGTCTGGAATAACCTGGTGTATTCCACCGGAATATGTTATGTTTCTCAGAAAGAGCATCTCACTATCTGATGAATGAGCTCACTCTGTCTCCATGTCTCCTCTCCAATACCCAGTCATTACGAATCAGGCCATGCAGACACAGAGAGGGCTTTTAGTCCACAGTGAATAAGCCCTTGTCAGAGTGTCCTGCCACTAGCTTCCCATCAGATCTACTGTCTACATTGTCTGTACCTGGACCATGTGTCCTCTCGACCGTACTTCCCTGTCATTATCTAGACCAGTGGAGGGAAATGGAGCCTTATGTGATGTTGAGTTATTCCTCCCACCAATCCATCCTGGTTGGGCTTTACCCATGAGAAGATGTGGGATCCACAGGCTCATTGGGCTGGCCCACATACTGCACTGGAAACCAGCTGGGTCTTTTGCGCTAAGCCACAGAGATAGATGGCATTTTTTGAGGATTCACTCATCTAGTTATTCATCTGCTATTTTGACAACCTTTGGTACATCTCAATGTGGCTGTTCTAAAAAGCAAAAATGTATTCAAGATAAAATATCAGAGACGCTATATGAGTTCGTAAGCAGAATATCTCTTGCCCATGCTCATTGAATGCATGGAATGATAAACATTGTGACTATGTGTGTTGTCCCACCAAACTCCCAGCCCTGCTGGGACAACTGCACTTCCTATCCTAATACTGACAAAGTGCCATCAACACAATGAGTTCTAAACACCACTCACTTTAATTGATTCTGCAGATCAATCAATTACAAACAGGACACATGTCTAAAGTTTGAACTTTCTCAAAGCAACACTGTCTGAAAAGTTCAATAAGCATGGGCTGACTTACTTTAATTATCAATATTGTATTATTCAAATACCCAGCAACCACCCAACACTGCACTGCCACTCCCACACACATGTACACACACAAACACACACACACACACACACACACACACACACACACACACACACACACACACACACACACACACACACACACACACACACACACACACACACACACACACACACACACACACACACACACACACACACACACACACACACACACACACACACACGCACACGCACACGCACACGCACACAACCCAAATGTGTAAACATGCTGATTTGTGCGAATTCTTAAATTATATTTGCATTCAGTGTTATTGTTATTTATAGTTTGTTAACAAGAAATCTGCAGAGTGGTTGAAAAATAGATTAATGACTCCAACCTAAGTGTATGTAAACGTCCAACTTCAACTGTATAGGATTTAAATGCTGCAATATGTAAACAATTGTGATTTCTAGTAGGCCTATGCATATTCAATGTGCTGTGTAGGTGATATAATGCAGTGGTTCCCAAACTGTGGGTCGGGACCCACTTGTGGGTCTTGGCAGGGGTCCATGTAGGTCGCAAGGATGACATTGGCATCATTTTCAAACTAGCTACACACAGCCTGGTCCAGGCCAATTGATGCAAGCCTCTGAATAAGTAATGAGTGATCCACATTATCGAAGGAATTAGACAGGTCAATAAAAAGGACCGCACAGTGTTTCTTCTTATTCAAAAAATTAAGAAGATCATTTAAACCAAAGAAGTAGCAGAGATGGTGCTATGACCTGGTCTGGAACCGGACTGGTGTATAGTTGACAAGGATCTAAGTTAAGTACTGAATCTACCAAGGATTCTAGGATTTTTGCTAGGCAACAGAGTTTGGAAATGGTGCGATATTTATTTCAATCACACAGGTCCCCAACTTTAAAAACATATATTTTTTAGTTATTCTTTGGTTTGTGTATGTTTTTTTTTAACCGTTGTGTTGGGTCGCGACTCAAAACGTACCTCAATTGGTAGGTCACAAAAAAAAAATGCTGTCCAAGCATGCATGAAAAATGAATTAGTTGTACTGTAGCTGATAAACTATGTAATTCGTTTTAGACTCTTTATGGAATCACACATGTTCCAATACAATATTTTATAAATTATATGTGAAGAAAACACAGTCAAATGTAAAGGCTCCAACTGTCTTGGTAAATAACAACAGCATAGCATATATTCTTCTTAACAATGTTTTAATAGATCTCCTAGCAAGGATGTTATGTCACTTTTGAAGGGAACCAAACTGCTCAATTTAATTTGACTGTGCTGTTGGCCAAAGTTGTCTGATGATCAAGCTAGGGGTGTGAATGTTTAAACGTTTCAATTAAATTGGGATCGTTAACGTTTAGAAAGAACCTCTAACCTCTCAAAAGTGGTTATGTTTGTTTTCCCCATACAACAGGTCCTGATCATCATCATCATCATCATAAAGGGAAACATTTTTATTTAACCTAACGCAACAATGATGTAATGTAAGTAGGTGGAGATACTGTATGTATCTTTCAAATGATTTGCCACGGATATAAAAATGCTCGGCACATCATTGTCGTTAACAGTTGGAAAAATGGCTGAGAGTGAGACAGGGAAACGACAGCAGCGAAGTCTTGTATGGCAATACTTTGAGAAGTTCAATGAGGAGGTAGTGAAATGCAAACTTTGCGAGGTCGAATTGAGCTCAAATGACAGTACGGGCGCAATGCTTAACAATCTGAAAGGGCGGCACCATAAGACCCAAACCGTTGCTGGCAGCAGCACAGGCCCCCAACAACAGATATTAGACTGGCTCTTCAAATAAAATGTATGTGCCACATGCTTCCTAAACAACAGGTGTAGACGAACAGTGAAACGCTTACGGACCCTTCCCAACAATGCAGAGAAAAAAATATAAATAATAGAAAAATAATAACACAAGGAATAGATACACAATGAGTAACGATAACTTATACACGGGGTACCAGTACCGAGTCAATGTTTAAGGGTACGAGGTAATTGAGGTAGATACTGTATGTATATATATAGGTAGGGGTATAGTGACTAGGCAACCGGATAGATAATAAACAGTAGCAGCAGTGTATGTGATGAGTCAAAATAGTTAGTGCAAAAAGGGTCAATGCAGATACTGTAGTTCACACGAAAGAAGTGCGACAAGGGAGTGAGAACATCACAGCACTGATTACAGAAATGATTGCAGTTGATATGCAGCCATTGTCAATGGTAAAGGGTGTTGGCTTCAATGCTTTGATGGCATATCTAGACTACAAGATGCCAGGTCTAAAAGCTGCGATGGCCGAATGAAAAAATGGTACAATGATTGCTCTGCAAGTACAAAGCACGAGCTCTCAAACATCCCGTACATGACGTTAACAACAGATTGTTTGACGTCTATGAACACGCTGTCATACATCACTGCAAGGAGCCATCACATTGACCAGAAGCGGGACATGAAGTCCCATGTACTGGCCTCTGAGAACATGGAGGAGAGGCACACAGCAGAGAACCTAAAAATGGCATTAACTACCATCATTGCTGAGTGGGATTTTTTTCTTATAGTTTAAACAACAAAAAATGTCTGTTTAAACGAACATTTTTACATTTGTCACATCCCTAGATCAAACAAATATTTCACAGGAATGATTGGCGTTGATCTTCGAAAAGAGAGCAAAAAGTTGAAGGATGGATTAAAGATGAAAAGGCACCGCAAGAGCCGTCTAGCTCACCTAAAAGCTATGTGCAGTTGCACGCGCGATAGAAGAGCACAATAGCTACTGCTGTTTTTTTTTACAATGCTGTGCGACACTCCTCAGATCAGCTCGGCGACAAAAACAATAACAACGGTGGAGGGGCGGCCAGTACAGCGGATTCCATCTTTAAATCTAACGATGTGATGCACATGATAATCCAGTCACATACAGTACTGACATATCAAACAGGTGTCATCTTCATCCTCTCTTTTTCATAACGATTTCACCTGTCAGGCGCGAACACAAGCGTGTTCTAAATGCATGCATGATGTATGAGAACTTATTGATGGTGTGTGTGTGTGTGTCTCTGTGTGTTGAGGTGGCCTCCTGCTGAACCAAATGGATTACAGACGTGTCCCCACAGCAGGACACCACTCAGTGTGGGGAATACACATAATTGTGACCTCTAGCATACGTGCTGCTGCTGATTGCAAAATTATTTGGTCTTCGCCCCTTCACATGCATGCTGAATCAAACCCATTCACCTATTGTATTCAGTGATTACCAAAGGAGCAATCAAGCTGACAAACCTCTGATTTCATCTTGAAATTTTGTTAAGGATATGTTGGATAGACGCAATGGAAATGAAATAGATTGAGAACCACTAAGCAAGTTCACGTGGGACATACAGTACTAAAGCAGATGAGCTCTTATGTATTTAGTGTACACTGTATTGTGATGTTCTGTTTTGTGGCGTAGAAGATGGCATTGCATTGGACAGCTGCCGTCTTACGGGCTCCTGACCAACTCTGCTATTTTTTTATTTTTTAAATTTTTACTCTGATCGTAACACCATATTTTTGCCATCATTTCCTATGGCCGAAAACTATTTCTGGACACCAGTTCAGCGATCACCAACCTCGATATGGATGAAGATTTGTAAACTCCCTGGCGAGACTACGTCAGCGACTAAATATACCGCCCACATTAGCGCTTTTCCCAGGACAAGGAAAATAAATTGTTGGACAAAAAGATAATATGAACTATGCTTGTCCAAATGGACAAGCAAAAACAAAATCACCCAAAAATATAACTTCCTAACAATTAATCTGATCCATTGGATCAAAGTGTCCTAAGGATGCTTGTTGACACCTCACACCCGGTCATATGTTTTTTATGCAGCAGCGAACTCTCTGTATCAACCAAAGGAATGTCTTTGCCACCCAAAGAATCTAACGTCCAAAAAGTGAACACTGGAACAATATTCCTAACATCAGAATGTGGGGAATGGTCAGTGGGGACCTAAAGAATAATCATGTTATATTGTTTTTCATTTTGTGATGTCATTAGTAAGGTTATAAAAGGAATACTGTAACTTGAAAAGTATTTACACTACAGGTACAGTGGTTCCTCCTTTTAAAGTTGTGTTATACTGCGCCACACCCTGCGGGCTGCTGCAGCATTCTGTTTGACCACCAGAGGGCATATTTTAGAAGCATCTGATAGTCTTCCGTATTGGCATTACCAGAGAATTTAAAACCTTTTTTGTAATAAAATAGTATATGGGATTGATTTTAAGAAATTTGCCTTTATTAACTTCTTGACGCTACCCATCCCGAAGCGGGATAATTGTCATCAGCAACCTCTGAATAGCATAGTGCCTCAGTCAAATAATATTACTACAAATATTCATATTCATGAAATCACAAGTGCAATATTGCAAAACACAGCTTAGCCTTTTGTTAGTCCACCTGTCGTCTCAGATTTTGAAATTATGCTTTACAGCGAAAGCAATCCAAGCGTTTGTGTAAGTTTATCGATCGCATGACAAAACATTAATTACACTTAGCATCAGATAGCTTGGTCACGAAAATTAGAAAAGCAATCAAATTAATCGTTTACCTTTGATGATCTTCGGATGTTTTCACTCATGAGACTCCCAGTTACACAACAAATGTTCCTTTTGTTCCATAAAGATTATTTTTATATCCAAAATACCTCAGTTTGTTTGGCGCATTATGTTCAGAAATCCACAAGAAAGAGCGGATCTCACGTTCTCAACTAACATCAACGCTGACAAATTCCAAATAATATCCGTAATGTCCAAAGAAACATGTCAAACGCTTTTTTATAATCAATCCTCAGGTTGTATAATCGCCTCCCTGACCACTAATATATCAACCGCAAATGTCTTTCACAGTAGGAGAGGGAAAAGCAATACCTATCCAAACTCTGTTGCGTGAGCAAAACTCATGTGACCACGATGCGATTTTATTGTTCTGGCTCATTTTTCAAAATAAAAGCCTGAAACTATGTCTGAAGACTGTTGACACCTTGAGGAAGCGATAGGAAAAGGAATCTGGTGCAATGGTAGGCTATGGAACATGGAGTTTTCAAAATAGAAGCCACTTCCTGGTTTGATTTTTCTCAGGGTTTCGCCTGCAATATCAGTTCTGTTATACTCACAGACAATATTTTGACAGTGTTTTCTATCCTAATCTGTCAATTATATGCATATTCTAGCATCTGGTTCTGAGAAATAGGTCGTTTACTTTGGGAACGTTATTTTTCCAAACATTAAAAATAGTGCCCCCTAGCTTCAAGGGGTTAATTTGATTAATATTATGGTGTTTCTATTCCGAGAAAAATGAAGAACAAAACAGAAGTGTTTCTATTAGGATGGAATGGAAAATATGGCGCTGTACAACGTGACGTAGGCTACAGCATGTGGTTTGGAGGATTCAAAATAGTTTTCCGTCATTAGACAACTTTGTTCCTATATTTCTGAATATCAGTGATATTTATTCCCTTAGTAATTCATTATGGATCCATAACTAAATCAACATCTGCATTTTGAAAGAGAAGAAGCTGATGAACAAATACAGTACTGTACAGTATATGCTTTTACATTTGGATAATAAAGCATCTAAGCATTGAATAAATTGCAAGTAGAGGGATTTTCACAACAGTAGCCGGGCTATAAAATGTCTATTGTCCTGCTAATAGGAAACATTTGCATGATGGGCTACACCTGCTGCAGTTGTGAAGACACAGCATCTTGTTTACAGTACATCTTGTTTACATTCTTTATTATAATCACAATGTCACATATTATTTGTATCTACCTTTCCAATTACTTTTAGAGTTTAGGATTTACAAATGTGCGCGTTTCATTATTACTTACATTGTTTTAGGTTTAACATGAAGACTTTTTTTCTTTAAATTATTGTTTTATGTAGGATACTACATATTTGACCAGTTCGCAATTGTAAGTAGGCCAAATAAAAAACAAATCCTGCTTCTATTAGGCTGTTAAGACTCATTGCCTACCTCAGCCAGTTAAGTTATTTTATGTAGATCTAGGCTCCGAAAAGAAATAGACTCCAATAAAGACCTCTTGTTGTTTGTGAAATCAAATTAAAATTAAGATTACTGTTGAAATGAATTGCTCGATTGGTGTAGGTTTTCTCCATCTGTTGGTGTGCAACACTTGCATAACAAGTTTGCTATATTTTCAGCACCAGCTACAGTTAACCTCCTATTGATGGCGCTGTGTTTTCTGCCAGATGTTTTTTAAATTGAACCTTTATTTAACAAATGACGGCCTACACCGGCCAAACCCGGATGATGCTGGGCCAATTGTGCGCTACCCTATGGCACTCCCAATCACATTCAGATATGAAACAGCCTGAATTCAAACCAGGGACTGTAGCGAAGCTGCTTGCGCCGAGATGCAGTGCCTTAGACCGCTGAACCACTCGGGAGCCATGACCAATACACTGTAAATATACAGGTGAAGTCGGAAGTTCACATACACCTTAGCCAAATACATTTCAACTCAGTTTTTCACTATTCCTGACATTTAATCCAAGTAAAAATTCCCTTTTTTAGGTCAGTTAGGATCACCACTTTATTTTAAGAATGTGTAATGTCAGAATAATAGTGGAGAGAATGATTTATTTCATATTTTTTTTCGTTCATCATATTCAGAAGGGTCAGAAGTTTACATACACTCAATTAGTATTTGATAGCATTGCCTTTAAATTCAAACGTTTTGGGTAGCCTTCCACACGCTTCCCACAATAAATTGGGTGAATTTTGGCCCGTTCCTCCTGACAGAGCTGGTGTAACTGAGTCAGGATTGTAGGCCTCCTTGCTCGCACACACTTTTTCAGTTCTGCCAACAAATTGTCTACAGGACACACCAAAGTATGTTCATCTCTAGGAGACAGAACGCGTCTCCTTCCTATGACGGCTACATGGTCCCATGGTGTTTATACTTAAATACTATTGTCGATACAGATGAACGTGGTACCTTCAGGCATTTGGAAATACCTCCCAAGGATGAACCAGGAGGTCCACCATTTTTTTCTAAGGTCTTGGCTGATTTCTTTTGAATTTCCCTGTTCCCCTGAACAAGGAAGTTAACCCACTGTTCCTAGGCTGTAATTGAAAATAAGAATGTGTTCTTAACTGGCTTGCCTAGTTAAATAAATGTAAAATGAAGAACCACTGTATGAAGTCTCTATCCTTTACGTTGTGTAGGGAACATGATGAGAGTATTTTTGTTAAGATATGATTGTGATTTTAGTTTTCTAATAAGATAATTGTTTTTGAGAATACCTTGCACAGTAACTAGCTATACCCCGGAGTGAGGTCAGAAGAGCGTGTCATTGTGATGGAACCGCCCTTTTCGACCAGCGTGTTTAATCAGGACAACAGTTTTCAGCTGTGCTAACATAATTGCAAAAGGGTTTCCTAATGAGAAATTTGCATTTAAAATGCTAAACTTGGATTCGCTAACACAACATGCCATTGGAACACAGGACTGATGGTTGCTGATAATGGGCGTCTTTACGCCTATGTAGATATTGCATTAAAAAATCTGCCGTTTCATGTTACAATAGTCATTTTCAACATTAACAATGTCTACACTGTATTTCTGATCAATTTGATGTTATTTTAATGGACAAAAAATTATATTTTCTTTCCAAAAGAAGGACATTTCTAAGTGACCCCAAACTTTTGAACGGTAGTGTATATCTTCCAGAGTTTAATTTGGGAGATAGTAACTCGTTAAACAACTTGTTTCGCCCCTAATCCTAATGAGTTAATTGTTAAGTGATTAATTGAATCAAGTAACAATTAAACATAGTTAGTGGATTATATAAATAACAGTTATCAAATTAATGAAAGTAAAGTCACGACAGTGTGAACGTGGTTTCTCAACAATGAAGAGGATAAAAACAATTTTGCCATCCAGTCTGACTACCCCACAACTGCAAAGGCTCATGTTCCTGTGGTGGAGGGTCCTCCCATGGAAGACTTTACAGCTGCCGCAGCTGCCCAGAGATAGTGTTCTTCAAGTCTGAGAAAACGTAGACCAGGGTTCAACCCCTGGTTGTCCAGACAACAGCGACAGAGGGGAGACGAGGTAGAGGAGAGTGAAGAAGGAGATGATCTGGAGGAGGACTGATCACACACACCCACACGTGTCTATGTATCTCCGTCTATGTCGGCCTGCCTGCTAGAATGATATACAGGAAAGCGATCCTCATTTAAAGCAGTAAGTAGGTATACTCCATGTCTGACTTCCTTCCTTGGTCTTATAAGTACTGTACACACAGTACATACTGTATAGTCATGCATAATTCACGAGTAAAGTATATTTGATCAAATTTAACTTGGTGGGTATTTGTATGTTATTCATCAACATGTAGACTTGAACTTCGTTGTGTGAGTCATTGTGTTCTGTGACATTTTGATCTCTGCGTTTTAGAGATGCATCTCTTTATCTATGTGTGTTACTATTGTGAGGTTAACAGACAGCAAGCAGCTTTAATTCGCCTGCCATAGGTTGTCATATATGGTAATTCATCCATTCTAACCCTCTAGGGAAAATGTCAATGAATTCACTGATTAACTGATGCACATTATTGTTTGCAGGTTCAATTTGTTATAGTTTCCAAATGGTTGGAGTCAGGAAATGTCCACCGTTATTAAAATAACAATAATGATCAAATCGCATCTGTCAATCATATTTGTTTTACTACAACACCATTTTCAGTTTTGGACAAGTAGTTTTAGCTATTGAAGTAAAAAATAAGTCCCACCTAGCAATCTGCTCCCCACGTCTGGTACAGGTACCTCCGCCACACTCCCCTCTCTCCCTACCCTTTGCTCGCCTCCAGCACACACGCACATACATTCACACACACCGCAGACTTTGCACTGATCTGAATTTTATGTAGGCTAATTAACTTGTGAAGCTTATTATGTGAGCTCACTCAGAAACACTTTAATTAACTAGCATAGACCTAGTATTATTTTATTTTATCTCAGACGTTTATAGCCTACTGGACTCATTGAGAGCTACTCTCTTATGTTGTTGGGGCGAGTGACTCTTTTAACTTACAATGCCTAGCCCCAAGTCATTTTTTTAATTGTGCTTTGTGCTATTTGCTCCATGACTCTTTCACACTTTGGTGACTATTAACTTTCTCGTTTACCCAACCGTGGGACAGACAATGTTTGTTCCCACACTTGACTATCTATCTGTTACACGGTCTCTTGACCTTCCATACTATTTTAACCCCCTCTAACCCCCTCTGGATTTGCATTCATGTTACCTGATGAAAGTGCTGTACAATTTGATCTTGTTGCCATCTGATGCACATTCACATTCTAATAAATAATCAACAACGCTAAGCTCTCCCTGTCCTCTGCCGTGCCCTAATTGTATTACTGCTGGTGATATCTGGAAATGTACACCTTGGCCCGTCTACTGTTGCAAGCCCCAATTCTGTCTTGCGCTCGGGTGATTTCTGCTTCACTGATTTCTTCTCTCGTAAAAGCCTAGGTTTTTTCATGTTAACACTAGAAGCTTATTATCTCAAATTTTGCAATTGAAAGTGTGGGTTCACAGCTCCAATCCAGATGTGTTTTGTCATTACTGACACATGGTTAAGAAAGACTGTTCTGAACACTGATGTTAACCTTTCTGGTTATAACCTTTGACTGCAAGACAGATCTTCCAAAGGTGGTGGAGTGGCAATCTTTACCAATTGAACACCTTCAGTGCTCAGTTGTCTCCATCAAGTCTGTTCCCAAACTATTTGATTTGCTGGTTTAAGCATAGATAGCTCTTTGTTGACTGTTGCTGGGTGTTATCAAAATCCATCAGCTCCGGCCTGTACCCTACCTTCCCTAAGCTCTCTCCCCTTATACTAAGTCTGAATTTATCCTGCTATGTGAACTAAACTGTGACATGTTTAAACCTTCCGGCCAAGTCTCAAAACAATGGGACTTCCTAAATCTCTCTCAGATTATTATCATTCCCACAGGGTATGACTGCAAATACCCAGGAAAGACTACTCTCCTTGATGTTATCCTCACAAATAATCCTGAACGGTATCAGTCTGGTGTTTTCTGTAATGCTTTTAGTGACCATTGTTTTATGTACTGTGTTCGTAATGGCTGCTCAGTGAAACGACCTGTCCTGTTTTGTCATAAATGCTTGCTGAAAAACTTTAATGAGCAAGCTTTCCTTCATCACCTGGCCTCTGTAAATTGGGATAGATTCAGTTTGATCCCCTCTGTTGAAGATGCTTGGGGCTTCTTTTTAAAATATTTTCAGTGGTATTGTTAACAAGCGCGCCCCCATAAAGAAAATATCAATTTAAAAAAGTTTCAGTGCCTGATTTGACGGTAATCTGGCAGAGTTAGTCCACCTCAAAAACACCATTTGGCGAAAAGCTTGGCACACAAATACTCAGGCTGACTGGCTCTCGTTCAGGCAAATGAGACGTAAGTGCACTCAGGCTATCCCGAAGGCCAGCGTTAGTTACTTTAAGGAGCAGTTCTCTCTCTGTGGGTCTAACCCCAAGAAGTTCTGGAAAAAAGTGAAAGACCTGGAGAATAAACCCTGCTCACAGCTGCCCATGTCCCTTAAGGTTGATGATGTGGTTGTTACTAACAAGGAGCGTATGGCTGAGCTCTTTAATCACCACTTCATTAAGTCAGGATTCCTATCTGACTCAGCCATCACTCATTGCCTGTCCAACACTTCCTCATCTCCCAGCCCTTATAATGCATCTAACCCTGATTCTCCTCCCTCATTTTTCACTGCCCCGCTACACAGCTTCTCCCTGCAGGTGGCGGTCACTGAGTCTGAGGTGCTAAAGGAGCTCCTTGAACTTGACCCCCAAAATACATCTGGGTGAAATGGTTTAGATCCTTTCTTCTTTTAAGGTTGCAGCCCCTATCATCTCGGAGCCTAACTCTCACCTTTTTAAACTGTCTCTACTCTCTGGGGAGGTTCCCATTGATTGGAAGGAAGCCACAGTAAGTCCTTTATATAAAAAGGGGAGATCAAGCTTATCCCAATTGTTATGGGCCAATTCATGTCTTGCCCTATTTATCAAAAGTGTTGAAAAACTTGGCAATATTCAACTGACTGGCTAACTTGATGTCTATAGTATTCTCACTGGCATGCAATCTGTTTTCTGCTCAGGATACAGATGTGTAACTGTAACCTTACATGTTCTAAATTATGTCACCACTGCCCTTGATTCTAAGCAATATTGTTTTGGTATTTTTATTTACATTTTAAAGCAGCCAAAGCTTTGATACGGTAGACCAATTACCTCTCAAAGATTTCAATGTGTAAAGTCAGAACATATCATGTCTCAGCTACCAAGGGAGTACCCAAGGATCAATCATAGGCCCCAAGCTCTTCTCAATTCACATCAACAACATAGCTCAGGGAGTAGGAAGCTCTCTCATCCATTTATTTGCAGATTATACAGTTTTATACTTAGCTGGCCCCTCCCCGGATGTTGTGTTAAACGCTCTACAACAAAGCTTTCTTAGTGTCCAACATGGTTTCTATGCCCTTAACCTTCTTTTGAACTCAGTGTTATTACTACCTCTGAGGATTTAGAGCTTGAGGTAGTCACCTCATACAAGTACTTGGGAGTATGGCTAGAGAGTACACTGTCCTTCCTTCAGCACATTCAGTATCCAAGCTGCATGCTAAGGTTAAATCTAGACTTGGTTTCCTCAATTATAATTGCTCTACTTTCACCCCAGCTGCCAAACTAACCCTGATTCAGATGACCATCCTACCCAGAGATCTAATCCTACAGAGATGTAATTTATAGATCGGCAGGTATGAGTGCTCTCGAGCGGCTAGACGTTCTTTACCATTTGACCATCAGATTTTCCACCAATGCTCCTTATAGGACACATCCCTGCACTCTATACTCCTCTGTAAACTGGTCATCTCTGTGTACCCACCGTAAGACCCACTGGTTGATGCTTATTTAAAAAAAACCTCTTAGGCCTCACTCCCCCCTATCTGAGCTACCTACTGCAACACTCATCCTCCACATACAACACATCGACGGGGCAGTAGTGGAGCGGGTTTAGAGATTCAAGTTCCTCGGTGACCACACCACTAGAGAATTATCATGGTCCACGCACACCAACACAGCTGTGAAGAAGACGCGACAATGCCTCTCCTCCATCATGAGTCTTAAAAGATTCGGCATGGGCCCTCAGATCCTCAAAAGTTTTACAACTGCACCATTGAGAGCATCTTCACTGGCTGCATCACCGCTTGGTATGGTAACTGTTAGGCTTCTGACCGCAAGACGCTGCAGAGGGAAGTGCGTATGGTCCAGTACATCATTGGGGCCGAGCTCCCTGCCATTCAGGCCCTAAAAATTGTCAGACTCCAGCCACCCAAGTCACAGACTGTTCTCTCTGCTACCGCACGGCAAGCGATACCGATGCACCAAGTGTGGAACCAACAGGACCCAGAATAGCTTTTACCCCCAAGCAATAAGATGGCTAAATAGTTCACCAATAGCTACCCGGACTATCTGCATTGACCCTTTTTGCACTAACAATTTTTTATATCACGTACGCTCTTGGTATTATCTATCCTGTTGCCTAGTCACTTTATCCCTACCTGCAATATATGTACATATCTACCTCAATTACCTCGTACCCCTGCACATCGACTCTACCAGTATCCCGTGTATATAGCTAAGTTATTTATACACCTTGTGTATTTATTCTTTGTGTTATTATTTTTAACATTTTCAAGTGTTTTCTCTCTGCATTGTTGGGAAGGGCACGTAAGCATTTCACTGTTAGTCTACAGCTGTTGTTTACAAAGCATGCGACAAATAAAATGTGATTTGAATTGATTATTTGAATGCTGAAAAGAGCAATATCAACCAAAGGGAATATAAGAGCACTGGAAGGTTAGTAGATTAACAAAGGGAAGAACTCATTGAACCAGAGGGCAACGGCACAGTTCGACCGGCCACATTTCTTCCCAGCTTGAGTGGAAAGCTATGAATATGTTATACTTTCTCAAGGAGCCCCTCTGGTCTGACCTGTGTTTTTCCTACACTTGGCTGCTGGCTACACTCTGCCTGCTGGGGGTGACCTCGGTTTGGGAGAAAGAAGCTCTTTGAAGTGCCTCATTCTGATGAGATGAGGGAAATCCCCACAGTCCTATAATGTTTGATCAAATAATAATCGTCTTCACAGATCCATACACATCCACAACCCTCAGTAGGTTTAGATCAACGAAAGTTGATATTTTTATGAAGGTGAAATTATTTGGCGAATTACAGAAGACTACTAATATACAAGCCTGGGTCATATAGGCCCTTCTATTATACCCATTGTGTTGTTTATATTGGTCTGCTAGTCATCCATAGAGAGGGCAAGCCCAGGTTGTGACAAACAGCAGCACAGCCAACAATATGTCAATAAGGGACCATTGCAAAGGTGAGAGGTCATTTTAATATGGGGGATTGAGAGACTGGAGTTAACACCCAGGCACCTCTGATCTTTAGAACAGATATATTGCTCCCATAGAAGGGCTGTGAAAACAGACTGTTCGATCCACGAAGAAAACTACTTGTAACTGACAATGCTTGCGTGCAGTGGTCCAACTGGCCCAGAAGCTTTGTTTAGCATGAGAAAAATGTGTGAAGAACACGGACAAAAAGGTTTTCTTAACGTCTTCATCTGGAAAGTGACAATCTCTGTCGTTTGATTGTAGCTACTTTGCCAAGCAACTTCTATTGCATAATCAGAGGATATGAGATGGACTTTTCTTAACTGTCCAATTATTACAACTGCTGTTTGTAATAGTTATTGTAAGTAAGCCCATTGCCCTTAGGAATTTAATGCCAGCAGTCTATGTAGCTTTATGCCCAGTTAGTTTCCTACTAGAAATCCCATTTGTGACTGTCCAGACCAGACGAGGCTCTCTCCTCAAGTGGGCCTGACCAAAACCAAGGATCAAGTTTCATTGTGGTCCTCTATTATTTAGACATGGCTGGCAGTATGGGAGGATCAAAAATAGTTTCCACACTTTCGTTGGAGTTGTTATCACTTTGCGTCTATAGAACCTTGCTTATGTGGAGTAATGTGCAATAAATAGGTCACAGAGTCTTTCAGGAAAATATCTGTTCGCAGAAGTTCCGTAGGATCATGCATGTTTAATGGAATTTGTATCGTGTTTAAACGCATCAGTCAAGCCCAGCATCTAATATTGAGCCTACTGTGACAAAATGACTCACAAACGACTCTGGTCTGTGACTTGATAGTATAAGGTGGTTAGACTGTGGTACCAGCTCAATTTCCATTTGCCACTTAAAGCTAGAATCCTTAACTGAAACAATTACAAAGCAGACACTCTGTTTCTGTTTTGGTAAAAAGCTGGGACGAGAGAAATGTAACGACTCTCAAATTCATAGACAGAGCTATGGAGGCAAGGACTGACCATCCATTATATCGAAATGATAGTTTTACCCACTCCCCCAAAAAATGTGTAGCAACTACCCAGCTAACAACAAACGTTCCCACAACTTTAGAGAATGTTCCCTTAAGAGTCTCATTAGGTCATTCAATATAGTTTTCATATGAATGTTCCCGTGATGTGCAAGGAATGTTTCCAAAGACCATTCCCTTAATGTGAAATAGAACTTACCCAGAACGCCGGGTTACGATGTTCTCAGAATTTAAAATATTAATGTTCTAGACACATCTCATGGGAACGTTGCAAGAACATTCATGTGTCCAGGTTTCTAAGGGTTGGGAGAATATTCCATCAACGTCCTACCAAACATACACAGAACATGGTTGCCATGCTCTCAGATTATAAAATACAATTGTTGAAGACACGTTTCATGGTAACGTTGCGGGAACATTTCTGTGTATCCGTTGTCAGAATGTCGCCTGATGGTCCCAAAGAAACATTCTCCAAAAAAAGTTACATCACATATCACACCTTGATTGGTGAACTGTGAACCACAGACCCGTTCATAGTTCTTTGTCTGTTGGCAATGTTAGGGATATGACATACACACAGACAATGCTTTTAACATACATACTTAAATATTTGACACACTTTAACATAAATGGCTACATTGTGCATGTTCAGCTGTACTGTAATTATTACTCAACATGTCCTAACCTGGGATTTGAACAGTAGATGTGTGTGGGTAAAATCACTGGGGAAGCCGAGCCAGGAAAAACTTGCCATATTACAACCCATATGTTGTGATGATTGCGTTGTTTGCTCTTTAACCTGCTTGTTCATATGCCTTGCCACTGTGGTATATATAGGCCTAAGTCAGAGAAAATAATAAGACACAGTGGCAGAATAAAATTCAATCACAACAGTGTTTCATCAAAAACTGGAGAGTAACATCTGTCCGGTGAAGGAGGCTGGTGGCACCTTAATTGGGGAGGACGGGCTCATGGTAATGGCTGGTGTGGAATCAGTCGAATGGTATCAAATATATCAAACACATGGTTTTCATGTGTTTGATGCCATTACATTTACTCCGGTCCAGCCATTATTATCAGCCATCCTCCCCTCAGCAGCCTCCGATGTGGTAAAGTCCACAAAGCGTATTGCATGTAGGCTGACAGTGTCACCAGCAAAGCACCCCCACAACATAACACCTCTTCTTCCATGCTTTACGGTGGGAAATACACATGTGGAGATCATCCGTTCACTGTTCATCCGTCTCACAAAGACATGGCGGGTGGAACCAAAAGTCTCCAATTTGGACTCATCAGACCAAAGGACAAATTTCCACAGGTCTAATGCCCATTGCTTATGTTTCTTGGTCCAAGCAAGTCTCTTCTTCTTATTGATGTCCTTTAGTAGTGGTATCTTTGCAGCAATTCGGCCCCACGCTTTTCTCAATTCACATCAACAACATAGCACAGGCAGTAGGAAGCTCTCTCAAACATTTATATGCAGATGATACAGTCTTGTACTCAGCTGGCCCCTCCCCAGTTTTTGTGTTAAACGCTCTACAACAAAGCTTTCTTAGTGTCCAACAATCTTTCTCTACCCTTAACCTTGTTCTGAACACTTCCAAAACAAATGTCATGTGGTTTGGTAAAAAGAATGCCCCTCTCCCCACAGGTGTGATTATTACCTTTGAGGGTTTAAAGCTTGAGGTAGTCACCTCATACAAGTACTTGGGAGTATGGATAGACGGAACACTGTCCTTCTCTCAGCACATATCAAAGCTACAGGCTAAAGTTAAATCTAGACTTGGTTTCCTCTATCGTAATCACTCCTCTTTCACCCCAGCTGCCAAACTAACCCTGATTCAGATGACCATCCTACCCATGCTAGATTATGGAGACTTAATTTATAGATCGGCAGGTTTGGGTGCTCTCGAGCGGCTAGATGTTCTCTGCCATTCAGCCATCAGATCTGACATCAGTGCTCCTTATAGGACACATCACTGCACTCTATACTCCCCTATAAACTGGTCATCTCTGTATATCTGTCTCAAGACCCACTGGTTGATGCTTATTTATAAAACCCTCTTAGGCTTCACTCCCCCTGATCTGAGATACCTACAGCAGCCCTCATCCTCCACATACAACACCCATTCTGCCAGTCACATTCTGTTAAAGGTCCCCAAAGTGCACACATCCCTGGGTCGCTCGTCTTTTCAGTTCACTGCAGCTAGCGGCTGGAACGAGCTGCAACAAACAGTCAAACTGGACAGTTTTATCTCAATATCTTCATTCAAAGACTCAATCATGGACACTCTTACTGACAGTTGTGGTTGCTTTGCATGGTGTATTGTTATCTCTACCTTCTTGCCCTTTGTGCTGTTGTCTGTGCCCAATAATGTTTGTACCATGTTTTGTGCTGCTACCATGTTGTTGTTATGTTGTGTTGCTACCATGCTGTGTTGTCATGTGTTGCTGCCTTGGCTATGTTGTTGTCTTAGGTCTCTCTTTATGTGGTGTTGTATTATCTCTCTTGTCGTGATGCATGTTTTGTCCCTTATTTATATATGTACAGTGGGGAGAACAAGTATTTGATACACTGCCGGTTTTGCAGGTTTTCCTACATACAAAGCATGTCTGTAATATTTATCATAGGTACACTTCAAATGTGAGAGACAGAATCTAAAACAAAAATCCAGAAAATCACATTGTATGACTTTTAAGTAATTAATTCGCATTTTTATTGCATGACATAAGTATTTGATCACCTACCAACCAGTAAGAATTCTGGCTCTCACAGACCTGTTAGTTTTTATTTAAGAAGACCTCCTGTTCTCCACTCATTACCTGTATTAACTGCACCTGTTTGAACTCATTACCTGTATAAAAGACACCTGTCCACACACTCAATCAAACAGACTCCAACCTCTCCACAATGGCCAAGACCAGAGAGCTGTGAAAGGACATCAGGGATAAAATTGTAGACATGCACAAGGCTGGGATGGGCTACAGGACAATAGGCAAGCAGCTTGGTGAGAAGGTAACAACTGTTCAAGATGACGGTCAATCACCCTCGGTCTGGGGCTCCATGCATGATCTCACCTCTTGAGACATCAATGATCATGAGGAAGGTGAGGGATCAGCCCAGAACTACACGGCAGGACCTGGTCAATGACCTGAAGAGAGCTGGGACCACAGTCTCAAAGAAAACCATTAGTAACACACTACGCCGTCAAAGGTCCCCTTGCTCAAGCCAGCGCATGTCCAGGCCCGTCTGAAGTTTGCCAATGACCATCTGGATGATCCAGAGGAGGAATGGGAGAAGGTCATGTGGTTTGATGAGACAAAAATAGAGCTTTTTGGTCTAAACTCCACTCGCCGTGTTTGGAGGAAGAAGGATGAGTACAACCCCAAGGACACATTTACATTACATTACATTACATGACACCATCCCAACCCGTGAAGCATGGAGATGGAAACATCATTCTTTGGGGATGCTTTTCTGCAAAGGGGACAGGACGACTGCACCGTATTGATGGGAGGATGGATGGGTATCGTGAGATCTTGGCCAACAAACTCCTTCCCTCAGTAAGGGCATTGAAGATGGGTCATGGCTGGGTCTTCCAGCATGACAACGACCCAAAACACACAGCCAGGGCAAATAAGGAGTGGCTCTGTAAGAAGCATCTCAAGGTCCTGGAGGGGCCTAGCCAGTCTCCAGACCTGAACCCAATAGAACATCTTTGGAGGGAGCTGAAAGTCTGTATTGCCCAGCGACAGCCCCGAAACCTGAAGGATCTGAAGAAGGTCTGTATGGAGGAGCGGGCCAAAATCCCTGCTGCAGTGTGTGCAAACCTGGTCAAGAACTACAGGAAACATATGATCTCTGTAATTGCAAACAAAGGTTTCTGTACCAAATATTAAGTTCTGCTTTTCTGATGTATCAAATACATATGTCATGCAATAAAATGCTAATTAATTACTTTAAAATCATACAATGTGATTTTATGGATTTTTGTTTTAGATTCCATCTTTCACAGTTGAAGTGTACCTATGATAAAAATTACAGACCTCTACATGCTTTGTAAGTAGGAAAACCTGCAAAATTGGCAGTGTACCAAATACTTGTTCTCCCCACTGTATATACAGTACATGTATATATTCGTTTTTCAATCCCAGCCCCAGGAGGCCTTTTGTTAGGCCGTCATTGTAATTTAATAAATTAAGGCCTGATTCATACAGTCTGCTCTGAACAGTTGATGTTGAGTTGTGTCTGTTACTTGAACTATGTAAAGCATTTATTTGGGCTGCAATTTCTGAAGTTTGTAATTTATTTAACTAGGCAAGTCAGTTAAGAAAGTCTCTCACTGTTGCCGCCTGCTTACCGACCCCCTTCAGCTCCCAGCTGTGCCCTGGACACTATTTGTGAATTGATCGCCCCACATCTAGCTTCAGAGTTTGTTCTGTTAGGTGACCTAAACTGGGATATGCTTAATACCCCGGCAGTCCTACAATCTAAGCTAGATGCCCTCAATCTCACACAAATCATCAAGGAACCCACCAGGTACAACCCCAACTCTGTAAGCAAGGGCACCCTCATAGACGTCATCCTGACCAACTGGCCCTCCAAATACATCTCCGCTGTCTTCAACCAGGATCTCAGCGATCACTGCCTCATTGCCTGTATCCGCTACGGAGCCGCAGTCAAACGACCACTGTCAAACGCTCCCTGAAACACTTCTGTGAGCAGGCCTTTCTAATCGACCTGGCCCGGGTATCCTGGAAGGACATTGACCTCATCCCGTCAGTTGAGGATGCCTAGTCATTCTTTAAAGTAACTTCCTCACCATTTTAGATAAGCATGCTCCGTTCAAAAAATGCAGAACTAAGAACAGATACAGCCCTTGGTTCACTCCAGACCTGACTGACCTCGACCAGCACAAAAACATCCTGTGGCGGACTGCAATAGCATCGAATAGCCCCCGCGATATGCAACTGTTCAGGGAAGTCAGGAACCAATACACGCAGTCAGTCAGGAAAGCTAAAGCCAGCTTCTTCAGGCAGAAGTTTGCATCCTGTAGCTCCAACTCCAAAAAGTTCTGGGACACTGTGAAGTCCATGGAGAACAAGAGCACCTCCTCCCAGCTGCCCACTGCAACGGCTGGCCATGCCTTCCGCCTGGCGATTCCAACCTCGGCCAACAGCTCCCCCCAAACCCCCCGCAGCTCCTCGCCCAAGCCTCTCCAGGTTGTCCTTTACCCAAATCCAGATAGCAGATGTTCTGAAAGAGCTGCAAAACCTGGACAATTAAATTGACAATATCAAAACAAGATAATATAAATCATAAGACAGTTCTGTATATCAAATTATATATACATGAACTTAATTTCCTTTAAAGACTCAGACATTAGTTAGAAACTAAATATTGCACAATGTCCATCAGCTGGGCTTGACAATCTGGACCCTCTATTTCTGAAACTATCCGCCGCCATTGTCGCAACCCCTATTACCAGCCTGTTCAACCTCTCTTTCATATCGTCTGAGATCCCCAAGGATTGGAAAGCTGCCGCAGTCATCCCCCTCTTCAAAAGGGGAGACACCCTGGACCCAAACTGTTACAGACCTATATCCATCCTGCCCTGCCTATCTAAGGTCTTTGAAAGCCAAGTCAACAAACAGGTCACTGACCATCTCGAATCCCACCGTACCTTCTCCGCTGTGCAATCTGGTTTCCGAGCCGGTCACGGGTGCACCTCAGCCACACTCAAGGTACTAAACGATATCATAACCGCCATCGATAAAAGACAGTACTGTGCAGCCATCTTCATCGACCTTGCCAAGGCTTTCGACTCAATCACCAAGGCTTTCTGTCAATCACCATATTCTTATCGGCAGAATCAGTGGCCTCGGATGACTGCCTTGCCAGGTTCACCAATTACTTTGCAGACAGAGTTCAGTGTGTCAAATCGGAGGGCATGCTGTCCGGTCCTCTGGCAGTCTCTATGGGGGTGCCACAGGGTTCAATTCTCGGGCCGATTCTTTTCTCTGTGTATATCAATGATGTTGCTCTTGCTGCGGGCGATTCCCTGATCCACCTCTACGCAGATGACACCATTCTATATACTTTCGGCCCGTAATTGGACACTGTGCTATCTAACCTCCAAACGAGCTTCAATGCCATACAACACTCCTTCCGTGGCCTCCAACTGCTCTTAAACGCTAGTAAAACCAAATGCATGCTTTTCAACCGATCGCTGCCTGCACCCGCATGCCCGACTAGCATCACCACCCTAGATGGTTCCGACCTTGAATATGTGGACATCTATAAGTACCTAGGTGTCTGGCTAGACTGCAAACTCTCCTTCCAGACTCATATCAAACATCTCCAATCGAAAATCAAATCAAGAGTCGGCTTTCTATTCCGCAACAAAGCCTCCTTCACTCATGCCGCCAAGCTTACCCTAGTAAAACTGACTATCCTACCGATCCTCGACTTCGGCGATGTCATTTACAAAATTGCTTCCAACACTCTACTCAGAAAACTGGAAGCAGTTTATCACAGTGCCATCCGTTTTGTCACTAAACCACCTTATACCACCCACCACTACGACTTGTATGCTCTAGTCGGCTGGCCCTCGCTACATATTCGTCGCCAGACCCACTGGCTCCAGGTCATCTACAAGTCCATGCTAGGTAAAGCTCCGCCTTATCTCAGTTCACTGGTCACGATGGCAACACCCATCCGTAGCACGCACTCCAGCAGGTGTATCTCACGATCATCCCTAAAGCCTACACCTCATTTGGCCGCCTTTCGTTCCAATACTCTGCGCCTGTGACTGGAACGAATTGCAAAAATCGCTGAAGTTGGAGACTTTCATCTCCCTCACCAACTTCAAACATCAGCTATCTGAGCAGCTAACCGATCGCTGCAGCTGTACATAGTCTATTGGTAAATAGCCCACCCATTTTCACCTACCTCATCCCCACACTGTTTTTATTTATTTACTTTTCTGCTCTTTTGCACACCAATATCTCTACCTGTACATGACCATCTGATCATTTATCACTCCAGTGTTAATCTGCAAAATTGTAATTATTCGCCTACCTCCTCATGCCTTTTGCACACATTGTATATAGACTCCCCTTTTTTCTATTGTGTTATTGACTTGTTAATTGTTTACTCCATGTGTAACTCTGTGTTGTCTGTTCACACTGCCATGCTTTATCTTGGCCAGGTCGCAGTTACAAATGAGAACGTGTTCTCAACTAGCCTACCTGGATAAATAAAGGTGAAATAAAAAAATAAAAAAATAACAAATTATTATTTTCAATGACCGCCTAGTGGGTTAACAGCCTTGTTCAGTCAGAGGCAGAATGACAGTTTTTTACCCTGTCAGCTCAGGGATTTGATCCTGCAAAATTCCAGTTCCAAGTCCAATGCTCTAACTACTAGGCTACCTGCCACCCCACTTGTAGTTATATGTTGTATGTACTAAGACACTTGTATGCACCTTTAATGAACTTATCTTCTGCAGCAGAGGTAACTCTAGATTTTCCATTCCTGTAGCGGTTCTCATGAGAGCCGGTTCCATCATAGCGCTTGACGGTTTTTGCGACTACACTTGAAGAAACTTTAAAAGTTATTGAAATGTTCCGTGTTGACTGAACTTCATATCTTAAACTTCTTCAGGCTAGGGTCATGTTTTCTGAATTTCCACCTGACTGACGTAACAAAAGTAAACTGCCTGTTACTCAGGCCCAGAAGCCAGGATACGCATATAGATTTGGTACCATTGGATAGAAGTTTGTAGAAATGTTAGAATATTGTATGAGACTATAACACAATAGATACGGTCAGAGAAAATCCAAAGAAAAACCAACAGGATCTTTTTTTAGAGAGCCCATGCTCTTAAAATGGAAAGCATAGGGGCATATGCATTTCCAGCTCCCAGATTGCAATTCCCAAAGCTTCCACAAGCTGTCCACTAGGCGTCCCGCTAGCCTGAGAGGTTTTAAAGTAATGATGGACTGTCATTTCGCTTTTCTTATTTGAGATGTTCTGGCCATAATATGGACTTGGTATTTTACCAAATAAGGGTATCTTCTGTATACCCCACCTACTTTGTCACAACACAAAACTCATTCTGATTGGCTGGGCCTGGCTCCCCAATGGGTGGATCTGGCTCCCAAGTGGGTGGTGCACCCCTGCCCAGTCGTGAAATCCATAGATTAGGGCCTAGTGAATGTATTTCAATTGACTGATTTCCTTCTATGAACTGTAACTCAGAAACGTATTGTAAATTTTTACATATTGCGTTTATATTTTTGTTCAGTATATTTAATTTCAGACATGCTTCACAAAAAAAAAACTATTCAAATTAAAACTGAAATATTTACTACGCAACAAACATAACAGGATAAAAAAACAAAAGAATAACAAAATCGGAATGGCTAAAAAGCCACCTCAGGAAAAGCAAATCTAAAATGGTATGTTTTAAGATCTCTTTGAAATATGTCCACAGTTTCGGCCCACCTCAGGTTTTTCTGTCAGGCTATTCCAGAGGCTGGGAAAAAGAATGACAAAATGGAATGGAAAAAGGCTGCCTCTCCATGCCTCTTGATCCTAGGCTTCGGGATAGTTAAACGGCCAGTGCCAGAGGACCTGAGAGACCTACTGGGTACGTAACTGAAAAGCATGTCTGACATGTATTGGTGTGCACAGTCGTGGATTGATTTAAAAACCAACAGAATAATCTTAAAATGATTTCTAAAACTCACAGGCAGCCAGTGCAGAGATCTTAAAATTGGTGTAATGTGTGCTCTAGTCTTGCTAAGTACCCTTGCTGTAGCATTCTGTATCTTTTGCAGTTGACCAATGGCCTTCTTGGGTAGACCAGACAGGAGAGCATTACAGTAGTCAAGCCGGCTTGTTATAAAAACATGGATGAGTCTCTCTGTATCAGCCTGAGAGAGAAACAGCCGCACCTTGGCAATGTTCCTCAGTTGGTAAAAAGCTATTTTGGTCACATTCCTAATGACTGATTAGAAATTGAGTTCAGAATCTTAAATACTGTAACACCTAGGTTTTTTACCTGGTGTTTCATTTTTATTGCCATGAATTAAACTTTGCTGACAGAATCTCTCTGTGCTTTAGCTCCAACAATCTCGCTGTGACATGGGCTCCCGAGTGGCGCAGTGGTCTAAGGCACTGCATTTCAGTGTCACTACAGCCACCCTGGTTTGATTCCAGGTTGTATCACAACTGGCTGTGATTGGGAGTCCCATAGGGGGGTCCACAATTGGCCCAGCATTGTCCAGATTTTGTCAGTGTAGACTGTCATAGTAAATAAGAATTTGTTCTTAACTGACTATCTGGTTAAATAAGCACCATGTTCTTGGCACTTATTTAGGGATTAGGGTTTCTTCTGGACAGGGCCTAACTATACTGGCCCAATAAGCATATGTCCTAGAGAAATCCCTTATTTGGACAGTGGTTACAGTGTTTGACATTGGTAATGGTCACCCTACTCTCACATTCTTAGCAATTATACAGTACCAGTCAAAAGTTTGGAAACAATCATTCAAGGGTTTTTCTTTAATTTTCTTATTTTTTACATTGTAGAAAAGTAGTGAAGACATCAAAACTATCATGTAGTAACCAACAAAGTTTTAAACAAATCAAAATATATTTTATATTTGAGATTCTTCAAAGTAGCCACCCTTTGCCTTGATGACAGCTTTGCACACTCCTGGCATTTTCTCAACCAGCTTCATGATGTAATCACCTGGAATGCATTTCAATTAACAGGTGGGCCTTGATAAAAGTTTGTTTGTGGAATTTCTTTCCTTCTTAATGCGTTTGAGCCAATAAGCTGTGTTGTGACAAGGTAGATAGAAGATAGCCCTATTTGGTAAAAGACCAAGTCCATATTATGGCAAGAACATCTCAAATAAGCAAGGAGAAATGAGAGTTCATCATTACTTTAAGACATGAAGGTCAGTCAATCTGGAAAATGTCTAGAACTTTTAAAACATTTTCAAGGGCAGTTGCAAAAACCATCAAGTGCTATGATGAAACTAGCTCTCATGAGGACTGCCACAGGTAAGGAAGACATAGAGTTACCTCTACAGAAGAGGATAATTAGAGTTCATTAGAGTTACCAGCCTCAGAAATTGCAGCCCAAATAAACGCTTCACAGAGTTCAAGTCACAGACACATCTCAACATCAAGTCACAGAGGAAACTGCATGAGTCAGGGCTTCATGGTCGAATTGCTGCAAAGAAACCACTATTAAAGGACACCAATAAGAATAAGGGACTTGCTTGGGCCAAGAAACACAAACAATGGACATTAGCCTGGTGGAAATCTGTCATTTGGTCTGATGAGTCCAAATTTGAGATGTTTGGTTCCAATCGCTGTGTCATTGTGAGACGCAGAGTAAGTGAACGGATGATCTCCGCATGTGTGATTCCCACCGTGAAGCATGGAGGAGGTGTGGGGTTTGCTGGTGACACTGTTGGTCATTTATTTAGAACTCAAAGGCACACTTAACCAGCATGGCTACCACAGGATTCTAAAGCGATTTTCCACCCCATCTGGTTCACGCTTAGTGTGACTATAATTTGTTTTTCAACAGGACAATGACCCAAAACACACCTCCAGGCTGTGTAAGGAATATTTGACCAAGGAGAGTGATGGAGTGCTGCTTCAGATTATCTGGCCTCCACAATTACCCGACCTCAACCTAATTGAGATGGTTTGGGATGAGTTGGACTGCAGAGTGAAGTAAAAACAGCCAACAAGTACTCAGCATTTGTGGGAACTCCTTCAAGACATTTGGAAAAGCATTCCTCATGAAGCTGGTTGAGAGAATGCCAAGAAGGTGTAAAGATGTCATCATGGCAAGGGTGGCTACTTTGAAGAATCTAAAATCTAAAATATATTTTGATTTGTTTAACACTTTCTTCCTACATGATTCCATATGTGTTATTTCATAGTTTTTACAATGTAGAAAATAGTCAAATGAAGAAAAACCCTTGAATGAGTAGGTGTGTCCAAACTTTTGGCTGATACTGTATGTTAATGTCATTATAAGGCAAGAGTTACAACACACCTATCTGATCTAATTAGAATGCGTTTGTCATTTGGCAGATTTCTATAGACCCAGGTATTTTCTAAAATAGCAATGTCGCCAATCATTTGTGACGTGTAATGGAAATGACAGACATAGGAAAAAAAATGTGTAAAGAGCGGTGACACCGTTACACTATGCAACCAAGTGTGACATGTTTTGCTATGGCCCTGGGTTGTTTTGAGTTTGTTCCTGCTAGTTAGTATACTGTTATAGTCAGACATGAGTTATCTATTACCATCATTGCTGCAGCCATTATACATTCGTGCCTCAACTATTAAAATCATACCCATAACATGATGCAGCCACAACTATGCTTGAAAATATGGAGAGTGGTACTCAGTAAAGTGTGCTATTGGATTTGCCCCAAACATAGCACTTTGTATTCAGGACAAAAAGTTGCTTTGCCGATTGTTTTGCAGTATTACTCTAGTGCCTTGTTGCAAACAGGATGCATCATTTGGAATATTTTGATTCTGTACAGGCTTCCGTCTTTTCACCCTGTCAATTAGGTTAGTATTGCAGAGTAACTACAATGTTGTTGATCCATCCTCAGTTTTCTCCTATCACAGCCAATAAACTGTTTTAAAGTCACCAGTGGCCTCATGATGAAATCCCTGACTGGTTACCTTCCTCTCTGGCAAGTTAGGAAGGACGCCTGTATCTTTATAGTGACTGGGTGTTTTGATACACCATCTAAAGTGTAATTAATAACTTCACCATGCTCAAAGTGATATTCAATGTCTGCTTTTTTTTAACACATCTATCAATAGGTGTTATTCTTTGTGAGGCATTGGAAAATCTCATTGGTCTTTGTGGTTGAATCTGTATGTGTGGGGTACAGAGATTAAGTAGTAATTCTAAAATAATGTTAAACACTATTATTGCACACAGAGTCCATGCAACTTATTGTAGGACTTGTTAAGCAAATATTTTACTTATTTAGACTTGCCATAACAAGTGGGTTGAATGCCTATTGACCTAGGACTTTTCAGTTTTTTTTTAAAAATACATTTGTAAAAATGTAATTCCACTTTGACGTTATGGGATATTGTGTGTAGGCCAGTGACAAACACATCTAATTTGAATACATTTTACATTCAGGCTGCAACAAAGCAAAATGTGGAAAAAGTGGTGTGAATAGTTTCTGAATGCACTGTTAGGCAGAACGTTACTTAAGCCAAAAACGAAAGTAGGGTGGTTGGTCTGGTTGGATGGGTCAGCGAATAATGCAAACGTCTAGCACGGGGGTTTCGAATCTCATCACGGACAACTTTAGCATTTGAGATAATTAGCAACTTTGCAACTGCTTTTTTTGTTACTTTGCATCTAGCCAATTTAGCATGTCAGCTAACTCCTAACCTTAACCCATAACCCTTAGCCTAGCTAACGTTAGCTACCTAGCCACCTAGCAAGGAATTAGAATTCGTAACATATCATACATTTTGCAAATTCATAACATATTCTATGAATTGCAATTCGTAGCATGTTGTACCAATTTAAATGTATAACATAACTTGTAATTCATAACATATCATACAAAATGGATGATGGACATCCACAAATTAAAATCAAATCAAAGTTTATTTGTCACGTGCGCCGAATACAACCTGTGTCGACCTTACAGTGAAATGCTTACTTACAGGCTCTAACCAATAGTGCAAAAAATGTATTAGGTGAATGTTAATATAAATGTATATATATATATAAACATATAAAATATCATACTAATTGGTGTGTCCCGGATTTATGTATCTATGTTACATATACCCCTGAGTCCAGGTTAATGCCACATTGGCCCTTTTCAAAGGGATTAGTTGTTTTTTAGGGGCAGTTGCTCTTTAAAGGTAGTTTTATTATCATAGTCAATATACAGCAATATAAATCATAAATAAACAGTCAAATGAACATTTAGAATACAAAACATTTTGAATAATTTAGAATGATACTGCCACTGGAATACTGTGTCATGCAATCTTCAAAGCATTATGTTATCTAGGCTATGGAGAATGGGTGGGGCTCATATCCCCTCCACAGGCAAGCTCATGTAGGTCGTTTAAATTGAAATACACAATGCACTGTTATCCAGTTTTAATTTATATAAAGCATATGCAACAAGTTCCTAAAGCTCCTAATCAATGGAAGTGTCAGTTTTTGTGGTGGTAAATGTTGTAAAACAGTTTTAAAAACCACTGAAATTGTTGCAATTTTCAGTCTATTTTCCAAGATATAGTTTACATTAACTTCTGAAATTGAGTTGGCATAAGTTTAAAATCTCACAATGCAAAAGAAAATCTATTTAAATACATCTCATGATTTTTATATTAGTTACAGCATTCCACAACATACCTGAGTCTGAGTGTCTTGGTCTGGCAAGATCTCGAAAATAGTATATAAAATCCACACAGTTGTCGTTTTGCACTTCGCCCCTAGAACAGAGATCCGACAGCAGTTCCAGAGCCTTTCGAAAAATCTCGTCCTCTCTGTCTCCAGGCATTTCCCACCAGCATCCTTCTTAATAATGAAGGGGCTCTCCGGCAGCTCCACAACACTCCTAACGCCTACAGTATCTAGACCCCGATTCCAGGCGCCTGGCGCATTCAGTCATCCCAAATATCACTTTTGCCTACACCAGCATTACGCAAGCGAAGAGTGGCTAAACTCTTTATCCAACGAAGTTTTCGTCTGAAAGATGGCTTTAGTTAAGCCTATGTCAAAACTTTGTATTCTATCTTGAATATATTTTAAGTCTTAGAATTGTACCACTGGTTGAATCCATCCACTGGAATTTGCTGTCCTCCGTTGCGTTGTGTATTGTGCGGTGTCCACTAGACTGCGGTGCTGAATTACTGAGCTGTGCTCCTCAAGGTCTTAAATGAATGGCTTGGACTGCGTGCAATTATTTTCCAATGCACACTCACAGGAATCTCCGTTCTGCCTGCCCACGGAACCCTGCACTATCGTTCCCTACAGAGCCAGGGATGGAACAGGCAATAAAAACACAGACATTTTGGTGAATCATTATTTCAAGGTTTGTTATTAATTGATGAGTTGTGGATTTTTATTGTGACAGAAGGCTGCTTTCCATGTTTAACAATTAACTAGAGCTTTGATCAACCTGGCATGTCTGTGCTTTTTTTTAAATTACAGCCCATTTAGCACGTACCCTTCTGGGAACCATATGTTTCTTAGAGTTTGGTGAAAGCATGGTTGTCCTATGTTGTTTTTTGTTGTTGCATACAACCTACCCACAACTTTCCGGGAATGATGTAGGATAGTTGCTTGACGAAAAACATATTTTTCTTGGTATTTCATTACTTTAACAGAATGTTTCCTAAACATTTAAACACGGTTACATTTAAAAAGAAATGTGGTAATATTCTAGGAACGTTCTCCAACTGATTTGACATTGAGAATGTTCTCAAATAGTTCAGAGAACGTTAAAGAAACACTGTTCTTCTGTGGGAGTTTCAGTACTTCAGTATAACATTTCCTGCAGTTTTCCTCAAAGCTCTACTTTAAGTCATGTTCTCAAATTGTTCTCAGAACATAATAAAAACGTTCAATAAAAATGACAGGAAAACTTAAGTAACTTTTAGAGCACGTTCCAAGAATGTTATTTAAAAACATATACATTCCATTCTCAGCATCAACAAAACTCTCTCTATCCTCAAAAATGTTCAGTGTGTTCAGGTGTGTTGGCTGTGCTCAATAATTGGCCACACCTGATCTTAATGAGTGCTTGTATACTTTAAAAAAAGGGGGGTGATTGAATAGACTAAAATTAACAGCTTTGTATGTGTAAAAAAATATGGCATGCTAGCTCCATCCTGGTTGAACAAGATATAATAGGTTCAAATCTCACTGATGCCTTGTCAGAATAAAAAATAAGTGTGTTTGCATGATTAATGCCTAAGGAACTGCATTGGGTGTTCTATCTGTGCTTGGAGTAAAAAAAAAAAAAAAGCTAATTCCAAATAAGATAGCAGTGCTTACAAGGTTTTACTGAAACATTAAGTGAACGTTTTAAGGAAGTTACTCAAAACATTAAAATAACCTATCGTTTCTGTTCTCATAGCGTTAATAAAACCTCCCAGGAACACTTTCAAGGAACCAGAGTAAAACGTTCTCAGAACCTCCCTGCAACCTAAAAATAAACATTCCCAGAACAAGCAAAACGTTAACTTCTCACTGGACGAAAGTGGTTCATATAAGGGGATATCTTTACATGACATGTTTTTGATATTCTGCAGAATACAGACCATTTCAAAAGTATATTTTGACTTTTGAATATGCACCATATCATGACAAATTCTGAATTCATGTGTCTTTTAGACAAATATGATATTGGGATTACTCAAAAAATCCACATGGACATTTCCTATGACCGGATATGGACTCATTCAATATCCTGAGATAATGTATGTGACACCGTATTTTCTCTCTTCATGTTGACAAATACTAAATGTTTACATCACATACAGTATATGTGTTTTCTCAGCACATTCAAGATATGAAGCTATATTGATTCATGCTTCTCTTGGCTGAGGTCCATTTATGAATCTTGATATGCTTTTTGACATGCTGAAAATAAGGACAATTTCTGATGCATTTCTGAGTTTACACGCTTAATAATTTGACAAATATGAAATCCATATTTTTCATCAATGAACAAATCATTTTTGGACAGCACACTTGGTATTGACTCCTTAGATATCCTAAGACAGGCCTATGTGGAGATCTTATTTTCTCTATATGGTGACAAATACTGACAATAGGCCTACATAGTATATGTTCTCAGCACATACAATGCATATGCTCTTGACTGAGGTCCATATCAGGACATGAGGACATGCTCAATAATTTGGCAAATATGAAATCCATAGAATTCATTCAGACACTAGCTATAATTTTGGTATTCCCTCTGGATAAAGGCTTGCAAACCGCAAGGTAAAAGCACTCAACAATCACATATTTTCTGCTATGGGGTTCCAACTGTCCTTTTGAATTTGGGTACCACAAATACGTGTGTTAACTGTGTGTGGTCGAACTGACAACTGGAGAAACAAATAAGTGAGATGTTTTATCTTAGTAACTAGAACCAAGAATGTTAGCTAATTTGGTCAGCAGCCGGTAAGGCTAGCTAGCTAGGCTTGATAGGGCAGTAAAGCTCTGGTAGCTTAATTAGCTAACAAATAACACATTTGCCCGTTAACCCCTATCAAGCCTCAAGGTGACAGCTAACTTTTAAAAATGTTTAGGTGTATTTTGTAATACTGGTTAATATAATCTAGCTAGCTAATTAATTTAGCCAGCTAGCGAATTAGCAAGTTGGCTAGCTAGATAGTTTGTTCCAGTTAGCTTTCTCGCCATGAATGAAGTAGGTAGAGTTGCTACCTTGTGGTATGGCTATGTGAAATGACAATATTTTCTTGACATGTCAACACAGTTTTGATTCATGATTTAAACATTGACAGTTTGGAGTGGACCACAGACCAACACTACCACCACCTTTGGTCTGGACTGTGAGGGATGACCCCTGATGACCCAATCTGCACCCTTGGCATCCATAACAAACAGGGCAGACAGGGGTATTGAGGGAGCAGAATTGGTATTTTCTGTTAAATAAATAAAATATTAGTTTTGGCTTACGTTTGCATCTTTAGAGCAAACGTGTTGTGATTGGAGCTCTGGATTTGCTATGCATTCTTTAAAAATAAATAGATGTGCTTTTGGAAATAGCAACTGGGATTAAATATGTCAATGTTTGCCTTTCCATTCCTGGTATTGTAACGGTTTTCTTGAATTGAAGGAGAGGCGGACCAAAATGCAGCATGGTTAATTGTATACATCTTTAATAAAGAAGAAATCACGAACAGCATACAAAAACAATAAACATGAAAAAAAAACTAAACAGCCTATCTGGTGCAAACAAACACAGAGACAGAAACAATCACCCACAAAACCCAACACCAAACAGGCTACCTAATTATGGTTCCCAATCAGAGACAATGACTAATACCTGCATCTGATTGAGAACCATATCAGGCCAAAGTTAGAAATAGACACACTAGACATGTAACATAGAATGCCCACTCAGATCACACCCTGACCAAACAAAACATAGAAACATACAAAGCAAACTATGGTCAGGGTGTGACAGGTATAGCCTTCTGCTAAGTATATGGTGCAAATGTGTGTTCAGATATGTGAAGGAGCACAATCATTTTCGGGGCCTGAACACGTAAAATAATTTAGGGCGCTGGACATTTCATGAGTCAGATGTAGCTTGTTTTAGATGAGAGATATGGGGATGACTATTACATATCAAGGATATCTATTAAAATTATGCATTTTAAAAAATACATTCAGGTAATGACTAAAGATATCATACATTTCTGAAAATATGTGGATTCGTTTAAAGGCTTATATATGTCAGCATGTTGACACAACCTTTCTGGGGTTAATATTCTACAAATATGTTAATGAGGGCAGGCACATCAGGTGGTTTTGTTGTTGAACGTGTCTCACCACAGATATCTCACTGGACTCACATGGTAGCAGGGAGATTTCTGAGGTCCGGATTAGATGCATGTAGAAACTCTTCCATTGCAGAGAATATCCTAGCTCGTATATGAGATTAAGGACATGTGTATCTGGAGCATGTCTACTCTATATATCTTATAAAATATCAGATATCAGGAAATATATAGTTAAAGATATCCCCTGATATTGACCCTTTTCGACCCAGTGTCTGTTCTCAGAATGTTTAAAAAGCATTCCGTTTTACCGTTAAGGAAATGTATGGCTTCGTTCCCACAACCAATGTGAAACCAAAAACAACTTCCAAGGAACCAAATGTGCTAGCTTGGAGTATAAATAGTTATTATATTTTCTTTAACCCTCAAGCTACTGACTAAGTTTATATTTTTCTATGATTGTTGCTTTTTTCAATAGTTTCTTCTTTTGACCCCAGTTGGTAATCCACCGTATGTGTCACGTTCTGACCTTAGTTCTTTTGTTATGTCTTTGTTTTTGGTAGGTCAGGGTGTGAGTTAGGGTGGGTTGTCTATGTTCGTTTTTCTATGTTGTGTTTTGTGTTTGGCCTGGTATGGTTCTCAATCAGAGGCAGGTGTCGTTAGTTGTCTCTGATTGAGAATCATACTTAGGTAGCCTTTTCCCACCTGGTTGGGGTGGGTGATTGTTTCCTGTTTTGTTGTCTGTGTCACCATTCAGGACTGTTTCGGTTTTCATTCACTTTGTTATTTTAGTATTTTGTCATGTTCAGTGATTATTAAAGTATCATGGACACTAACCACGCTGCGTATTGGTCCGATCCTTGCTACTCCTCCTCAGACGAGGAGGAAATCCGTTACAGTATGTAAAATATTTTGGTAATTTGAACTTTGCCCCTTGACAAGGCCTTCAATTAAAGGTCACCTTCCTTTTAGAACCAACTTCTATGGTTTTAAATGGCCTATGTGGCATCGATAAGAGTCAGAAACACTCATTCTAGTGTCAGACTGACTGTAGATAGGATCATTTTTATCATAACGTTTGGTCATAATGTGAGTTTGTCTAAATTTACTGGGGGGTTGGTTATGGATTACTTACATACTAAATTTTGCCAATGATGCCCAATTGCCCAGAGAAAACACGTTGTGGTCCACCCCCATCTGCCATGTGGATATTTGTTGACAAGTCTGCATATGAGTGCAACGCACACACATTTCGCTGGGCAAATAGGAATGAAAATGGACTTTCATAAAGTTGGTAGCAATGCATTTCAACAATATTGCCAGATGGCCAGGAATGGATTACATCCTCCAAAGTCACTTCTGATGCCTGTCAACCGTCAAACCCCTAGTGTTGGTGAGTACGTTAGTTAAGTATGTAGCAGGTAATAGTAGCTACTTTTGGTTATAAAACATTATTTGATTATTCTAGTTAGACAATTTAACGATACCACAGGTGAAACGGGAACGATACTGTAGCTAGCTACATACATCAAGCTGACGTGTAATGTGATGTAGCATGTCAGAGGAAAATGTGCGTAGCTCACGTTAACTAGCTACCTTGCTAACAACAGCTAAATGTGGGCAGCAGTTAGCCTAGTGGTTAAGAGCATTGGGCCTTTCCAAAACTGTTAAGAATAATGTCTGTGAATATAACAGAACTGATATGGTGCCATTATTTTTAAATGGCTGTTTTTCCAATGAAAGCCTATCCACCATTTATAGGGATAGGACCCAGATTCCGTTCCCTACGGCTTCCACTAGTTGTGAACAGTCTTTAGACATTGTTTCAGGCTTTTATTCTGAAAAATGAGGGAGAATGACCACATTGAGTGAGTGGACCCTGGGATGTCCCCAGAGCTGGTTACTGAGCCCGATCGAGAACGTGCCTTTCTTGTTTTTCTTTTATATTGACAACGCTATTGTCCGGTTGAAATATTATTGATTATTTAGGCTAAAAACAACCTGAGGATTGATTATAAACATTGTTTGACATGTTTCTACGAACTTTACGGATACTATTTGGCATTTTCGTCTGCATCTTGTGTCCGCATCTGAGCCATTGGATTACTGAACAAAACGCGCCAACAAAATTGAGGTTTTTGGATATAAAGAGGGACTTTATCGAACAAAACAAACATTTATTGTGTAACTGGGATTCTTGTGAGTGCAACCATACGAAGATCATCAAAGGTAAGTGATATATTTTATTGCTATTTCTGACTTTTGTGACTAATCTTCTTGGCTGCTAACTGTTTATGATGTTTTGTTAGCTGAGCACTGTCCTTAGATAATCGCATGGTTTGCTTTCGCCATAAAGCTTTTTTGAAATCTGACACGGCGGCTTGATTAACAAGTTAAGTTTTATTTTGATGTATTGCACTTGTGATTTCATGAAAGTTAAATATTTATAGTAATTTAATTTGAATTTGGTGCTCTGCAATTTCACCGGAAAATGTCGAGGTGGGACGCTCGAAGTTAATCCCCTACAACAACTCCTCCCCTGTGTCAATTAAGACAGTACTCTACACCTCTCTGATTCAAAGGGGTTGGGTCAAAGTTGTAACTAGGTCTTTGGCATTTAGAGTCAATACAGGGCAGGTACTTGGCTACTAGCTTGCTAGGATGTAGCCAGCTTGCTTTCAATAATTTTTCAACTCAAACTATAGCTAGATAGCCAACTCATTTCAAGTTAGGTGGCTCGTTTATTTTCGAGTGCAAAAATAAACTGTACTTGTCTACTACAAATATAGCTATGGCTCTGGCACTCAGCAACGTTCACAGCTGGTTGCATAGTAACGGTGTCACCATCACCGGCCTGAATCCATTCTGTAGTTATACAACAGGTGGGTCTAATCCTGAATGCTGAATCCAGCTGGTGTCTATTCCGCAAGTTCCACCGGCTAAATTTATGATGTTAAAATGCCTATTAACTCTGTTCCATCTGACTGCGCAATCCACTGTTTCCTCAGCCCAGCCAAACAATCTATAAACTTGATCTCCGCTATAAAAAGCATCTAGACATTATCTCAAATTTCTTTCAGACTAAGATTTGTGTAAACTTTGTGACTGTCTCTCCGACATTTGCAACATTGTTTAAATATTTAAATTAAATCTCCAGCTGTCCCATAGTAATGAACGTGTCGCTAGTCGGGACGAGATAGACAGACAGGGAGCATTTCTCAACCAGTTGAAATCATGAATCAGCTGGCATCGTTTTTATGAATATATACAAAGAAATGTCAATTGAAAAAAAAAACGAAATTAAGTTCAGCGAGTTTGCAGTCTTTCCAACTTCAGTTTGAAGTGCTTGTGTTAGCTGTGTTGTTGACTAGCTCCTCTGAACAACAGTGTCCTGATGAGGAAGCACATTTTCTATGCCAGGCAGAATCACGCCTCATTAGCTCATTGTTAAGGATGTATCCAAATAAATGTAGCTAGAAAACAGCTTAATGCAAATGCAAATGCAGCTACTTTTCTGTTATTCTGGCTGCACATTTTGACGTGACTGTGGGTTAGTAGTAGTTGGCTAGCTAGCAAGCAAGGGATAATAACGTTGCCAGCCAGTATGGCAATGGAACATTTAGAATGAATGACTGGGTCGCGTCCATAGATACAGAACAAAAAGACTGAACGACTGGGTTGTGTCTCTAGAAACCGAACCGATAGAACGTGTCCAGCCTGCTTGGGTAGCACCCCTAGATTTGTGTCAGACTATATATGGTGGAAGGATGAAATAGTATGAATAAATTCATTAAAATAAAGTTAATGAAAATATGTCAATCATTTTTGAATCAGCACTATGAACAACAAATCCACCAGGTTTTGTACATAACATTTGAATGAAATAAAATATCATCACTCAATAACATATAGCGAGAAAAATATGTTTCTCTTTTTTGGAAGTCATTTATATGCTAAAAGAGGGACTGTAATTAAGTGATAATGCCTGAGAAGCCGGTGTTGGGAAGATATACTGGTATGGGTGTCATTATGCCCGAGGCAAAGTGGAGGGCTGTCAAACCATGCCAATATATCCCCCAAGCACCTGCTTCGAGGGTCAATATCAGGGGATCTCAGGGGATATCTTTAGCTATATATTGCCTCATATCTGATATTTTATTAGATATAAGGAGTAGACATGCTCCAGATACACATTTCCTTAATTTCATATACAGAGCTAGGATATTCTTATTTTTCTCACTATATGTTTCTTGCGTGATGACATTTTATTTCTTCAAATGCTATGTATAAAACCTGGTGGATTTGTTGTTCATAGGGCTGAGCGATTACACGTTTTTGAGGTTGGTTCAGTTTTAGGTTGATTATATAAACAATTTGTTTTCAATTTCGTTTTTTATTTGACATTGAATGCACTATGCATCATGTGGGTTGAATGCTGTAACAACACAGAATAAAACAATTAATAAAAGTCCCATGATGGTGGTAACTGCCCAGTACTGCTTATCACTTATTAACCATCATTCATTCATATTACTTTACATAAAAAAAGATATTTCAATTGTTGTGTATACTAAATTTGTTTTATTTGAGGACTTTATTATTTTTTCCAAGTCATCATCTCTATAGAGCTGCTGCCTATGCTGTCTGACAAAATCAAAGTAAATAAGGCATACTTTTATGACTGCTGAATACCAACTATCAATCACTTAGATCATGTATTTTCAGCGAGAGATACCTTCCCGAAGCAACCACTGCTCTCAACTGACTAGCATCTCCTTTTCCTTTCCTTTCTCTATATCAACTTAATATCCCACATTCTTCTCTCTTCTGTATCAGTTGTTAAAGAAACACAGACTGGACAAGTAGATGCGCAATTGGGGGGAGAGATTGGAGAATTAGAGGGAGCATATCTAAGGTCACACAGGACACCAGATAAGACAGACTGATCCTTGACCCCTGGCACACAGACTATTGCAGTATAGACACTGGAGGGACATTGTCAAAAGTTACCCCCAGACAGGGCCAACCAGGCAGGATATAACCCCACCCATTTTGCCAAAACACAGCCCCCACACCACCAAATGGATATCAACAGACCACTAAATTAATACCCTGAGATAAGGCTGAGTATAGCTCACGAAGGTCTCCCCCACAACACGAGCCCAAGGACAAGAAGGATGGGAGAATGTGAGCAAGCCAGTGACTCCCCGTAATAGGATGAGAGGCAGAGAATCCCAGTAGAGAGAGAGAGAGTAGCCGACCAGGCAGAGACATAAAGGGTGGTTCATCATTCCAGTGCCTTGCCGTTCACCTTCACACTCCTGGGCCAGACCACACTCAATCATAGGACCTACTGAAGTGATGATTCTTCAGTCAAGACTTAGAGGTTAAAACCAAGTCTATGTCTCACATAGCTCTATAGGAGAAAGCCCTGCCTCGAGCTGTTTGCTTAGAAATTCTATGAACAATAAGGAGGCCTGTGTCTTATGACAGTAGCGTACTGTACGTTAAGGTATGTGCGACAGGACAAAATCGTAAGGATAGGTAGGAGCAAGTCCATGTAATGCTTTGCAGGTTAGCAGTAAAATCTTGAAATCAAATACAATGGCTAGCACGAGAGTAATATGGTCAACATTTTTTTGTTCAATTCAAGATTCTAGCAGCTGTATTTACCACTAGCTGAAGTTTATTTCTGGTAGCCAGAGAGTAGAGCATTGCAGTAGTCTAATCATGAAGTGACAAAAGCATTGGATTAGTTTTTCTGCATCATTTTTGTACAAAAAGTTTCCGAATTTTGCAAAATTACAAAGATGGAAAAATGCTGCTCTTGAAATATTTTTGATATATTTGTCAAAAGAGATCAGGGTCCTTCACAGTTTTATTTGAGAAGACTGTACAACCATCGAGATTCAATTTCAGATCCAACAGGAGATGCCTTTGTTTCTTGGGACCTAGGACTTGTGCCTCTGTTTTGTCCAGAATGCACTCCATCCTTCCTGCCACCTAACTGCACCTTTGCATAACCTGTAATGCATTACATAGATGGAAGGGACTTCATCACTCATTGGAGATTTGAAGACATAACATCACCCAGAGAGCTGTGTATGTCCCGTGTGTGGTTAGACAGCCAAATCCTTAGATTTGGCCAAACAGACAAATCTAGTTCCAGTTCTGTTTGAAGAGCTGAAGTTGTACTCTTCACACAACTTGTTTTTTATTTCCTAGGTAAGTGTAGGCATACTGTCTTTATAAGCACATTAATATATTTATAGCATAAAATGTTTTGTCTTTACAACACAAACACACTGATCTTTTTTTAATTTATTAATAAATGGATCAATGTCCACCGGTATGAATATTAGTAGTTCTGGGATTTGTCCATTGTGAAAGCTCTGCTTTGGACCTAAAGAGAGATAAGACGAGACAAAACTAGCCTGTTATAGAATATTGTGTTGTAGGACAGCTGAGCTGACTCAAGACCAGGCATTCAACTCGCAGTTAGTATGTATTTACATGACATGATGAAACGTTGAAACTAAGTTGCAAGCTACTTTCGTAGCGAAGTGTTGTAGAACAAGTGTCTTATGAAACTTTCTATCTTGCCATAAGAAATAGCAGCTAGATAGGATAACCAGCTGCAGCTATCACCAGTGGTTCTTCCTGTAAAAGATACGTCATACTGCAGGACACCTTGTGGGCTGCCGCATAATTCTAAGGCACGTTATTTAATTGTCAGCCATTGTTGCCATTAATGCTAGTTAGTGCTAGTTTGACCACCAGAGGGCATCTTTGAGAAGCATTTGATAGTCTTCAATATTGGCTGTACTAGAGAATTTAAAACCTTTTTGCCACAGAAAAAAAGGAATAAGATCAAGCAAGCCGAGTCCCAAGCATCCTCTCAAACTCAATGTGTGGGGGGCAATTTCTCGCCAGGGACCAGACCCATATTTGATTTTTGATGCAAAGTTTAGCTATTTACAAAGCAAAAGGTACATACAATATTGTAGCCTACACCTCACGGACTGCTATGTGTTCCACAATAATTCACTGTTGCCTCCTTTTTCAAGAGATTTGCTGAACCCTGTGTCAGAGAGGTGTTTCTGGGACCACTGTGTTTCTTTCAGGGTAGGATTGTAGCAATATTTTGTTATGTTTAGGCCTATGTACATGTGTATTTCTAGTGTTGTACCTAATGATGGCTGTCGGGCTAAATGTATTTTTTTCTTCTCCAAATGCAGACAATGACCCAAAACACACTGCCGCCCGGGGTTGCATTGCAAGTGACAAGACGCCAGCAGAGTAAGTAGACCTCTATGTAGTAAAATACAACACCTACGGTAGGCCTACAGTATATCTACAAATATATTTTTATCTCTACATGTATAGGTCTCCTGATCTAAAACCAATCGAACTTGTTTGGCATCAACTGAAAACAGTCATCCGTAACTCTGCCAAGCCTACAAGCTAAAATTAACTGGGGCATCAAGACGGTTTGGCTTGAGAAATTGATGATACAACAATACAACAAATACATTAATCATCTCAGCAAGGTCTTAGTTTAAACATAGTTTAAATTAACATCTGCATTTTGAATGTATTTTTTTCTCAGTATTTTATTAATGAAAGCATAAAGATGTTGATGAAGAACTGTTAGGGCCAACTTGGGGGATTTTCACACCTACAGCAGCTGGGCAATGAAGAGTTGCCTGTCAATTCATAAACAATGTGCCATGGAATCTCTTCCCAAATATTTGTCAATCTATTTGGCTCTCTGACATTTTGCGGTTGCTTGAGGTCTTGAGTTAGAAATGTAACACTTTAGAGTAGTTAAGCATTGAATACATTGCAAATTGGTAGATTTTCACACCTGCTGTAGCCGGGCTATGAAGAGTCTATTGTCCTGCCAATAGAAAAGTGTTTGCATGATGGGCACCTGCTACAGTGCAGTACACCTGTGAAAAGCTGTTATCAAAATGCTTCCAGCTGTCCATTACTACCGTAAATAAAAAAAACAGCATCTAGTTTACATTCCTTATTGTAACAAATGTCATCAAATGTCATCTACCTTTCCAATTACATTTAGAGTTTTGGATTTACAAATGTGCGCTGTTAGAATATCTAATAATGATAATAATGAATATGAAAGGAAAATGACATGCACGAGAGACGGTGGCCCATAATGGCGCTGTACAACGTGACCAGTCAGGAGTACATTTACATTTACATTTAAGTCATTTAGCAGACGCTCTTATCCAAAGCGACTTACAAATTGGAGTAGGAGTAGGCTACAGTACTACAGTAAGAGAAAAATAATAATAAAACATTTCCACACCATGATTGTAGTCTAACCAATACCTAAATGGAGATTAAGTGAAAATAAAAATCTAATTAATTTATCAAGACCAGTCCCCATGCTTGTCTCAGAGCAGCGCTTGACCTCTGAATGCTGTCTTTTTTGAATGAGTATTTTCCAGTAAGCAAAATGTATTTACCTTCATTAGTCTACTTTGTTCCAATATTTCTGTCATTCAGTGATATTTATTTCCATACTAATTCATTATGGATCCATATGGAAAATGACATGCGCAAGAGATGATGGTAATATTTTTCCTTTTAGAGACTATAATACTTGGTGCGTAGGTCAGGAAAACCAAAATATTTATTTATGAAAGACTATCAGAAAGAATATTGGTACTTATTTATTTTGATCCATAGCCATGAATGAGTGAGTCACTCAGCTTTATGTAGGTGCCGAGGCTGTATGACTCTTTCATGTTCCCTAGCTATTCAACTTGTAAGACAATAAAGAAATGACTTTTGGAAAGGTATTCACTTGTAAAATGTCAAAGAAATGCATAGGAAAATATGTTTTTTCATTCTCCAGCCTCTGTTATGAGTCAACTTGTGTTTGAAGTGCTTTTCTTGTTTCAAGTTAAACATGAACCATGCTCTCCTTTGAATGCACACCATACTATGGACCTACATTCTGTTTGCGCAGACTCATATTTATCGAAAAACACTGGCTTGTGTGAGTGTGTGTGTCTATGTGTGCATGTGTGTGAGATGTGCATGCGATGCAGTGTGCGTTTGTGTGTGTGTGACCATTTATGTGTGTATTGCTTACATATGTATGCATGTACAAAGCCGTTCAGCTGCAAATGAATGATATTACAATTATGTCTGCAAGATGCAGAGCTACCACCCCATTTTTAATATAACTCACTTGAAAGGTCACATTTTCTACATGTAATAGTTTGAAGACATCAATACGTATCACCTGAAAGGGGTGGTGCCATACAGCAATAGGGCAGAGGTGAAGTTGTCTAATGGCGTCGTGCTAACATGAAACTCACTGATGTATGATGAAGTATGATGCGATCAAACAGGGGTCTCTGGAGCCTTTGGCATGTGAGGTTGTTAGTTATAGGGAGGATTTACTGAAGGCTTAGCTTCTCTCAGCTGCCTTGAGGAACAAAGGGTATCTGTTCCTCCTCACTGTGGATATGTCAATCAGTCACTGTTGTGATAGAGAAGCTCCTCTCATGGTTTTGACAAGGTCTTCAAGGTTTTCAGCCATGATGACAATAAACAGCAGAAAACTCTGATTCTGTTTATGTTGCTAACAGATGGATAATGAGTTGAGAGCTTAGTCCAAAACAAAGCAGCCCTTTAAACTCTTGGCATTATGGTTCAGGAAGTGAGTGAGAGAAAAGACAGACTTCGTTGGTATGCAGAGCAGTCTCATTGGTGCCTTGCATCGGAATCCTCAGCCTTTTACTGATTGACAGTGATGCACTACCATACAAACAAACACCTGTATCATCACCTGGAAATATTCTGGAAATTGTGCTTCTGGAAAGCAGTTTGGACTGTACATTTGAAAGACGTTTTGATTTCTCCACAACCAGATGTTTAGTGTGCAATACACACCAATAGTACAGTTGCCCAGCAGCAAGTTGTGGCTACATGCTGTGGGAAAAAAATGGTTCACTTTTCCTTTCCACATATCTGAGTCTGCCTTCTTGTCGTCTATGGCAACTAACAGACTGAAGAAAATCTAACTGTAGCTCTCTGCCAGTGTCCTTGTTGCTCTCACGTAAACAATGTATGCCTCTGAGAGGCAATAGAAATCAGAGAGAGAGACTAAAGCATAAGACATACACACCTCTCGCATCATGGAATGAAGACTAATGAGAGTGTGGTACAGAGGCTCCTCTGTCTCTGCTCCCACCTGCCACTGGGTCTCACTGTCACAAAATGGTGCCAACTCCGGTTAATTAGACCATACATATGCAACCAAACATATAGGATCTTATAACCCATACGTTTAAAGAGGAAATCTGCAGTTTAAACAAAAACATAGCTCCACAACGTCATAGATTTGGTAAACAGCTCCGAGACGGGGCTGGAGAATCAAATCAAATCAAATCCAATTTTATTTATATAGCCCTTCGTACATCAGCTGATATCTCAAAGTGCTGTACAGAAACCCAGCCTAAAACCCCAAACAGCAAGCAATGCAGGTGTAGAAGCACGGTGGCTAGGAAAAACTCCCTAGAAAGGCCAAAACCTAGGAAGAAACCTAGAGAGGAACCAGGCTATGTGGGGTGGCCAGTCCTCTTCTGGCTGTGCCGGGTGGAGATTATAACAGAACATGGCCAAGATGTTCAAATGTTCATAAATGACCAGCATGGTCGAATAATAATAATAAGGCAGAACAGTTGAAACTGGAGTAGCAGCACAGTCAGGTGGACAGCAAGGAGTCATCATGTCAGGTAGTCCTGGGGCACGGTCCTAGGGCTCAGGTCCTCCGAGAGAGAGAAAGAAAGAGAGAATTAGAGAGAGCATATGTGGGGTGGCCAGTCCTCTTCTGGCTGTGCCGGGTGGAGATTATAACAGAACATGGCCAAGATGTTCAAATGTTCATAAATGACCAGCATGGTCGAATAATAGTAAGGCAGAACAGTTGAAACTGGAGCAGCAGCATGAACAGGTGGACTGGGGACAGCAAGGAGTCATCATGTCAAGTAGTCCTGGGGCATGGTCCTAGGGCTCAGGTCAGTTGAAACTGGAGCAGCAGCATGGCCAGGTGGACTGGGGACAGCAAGGAGTCATCATGTCAGGTAGTCATGGGGCATGGTCCTAGGGCTCAGGTCCTCCGAGAGAGAGAAAGAAAGAAGGAGAGAATTAGAGAACGCACACTTAGATTCACACAGGACACCGAATAGGACAGGAGAAGTACTCCAGATATAACAAACTGACCCTAGCCCCCCGACACAAACTACTGCAGCATAAATACTGGAGGCTGAGACAGGAGGGGACAGGAGACACTGTGGCCCCATCCGAGGACACCCCCGGACAGGGCCAAACAGGAAGGATATAACCCCACCCACTTTGCCAAAGCACAGCCCCCATACCACTAGAGGGATATCTTCAACCACCAACTTACCATCCTGAGACAAGGCTGAGTATAGCCCACAAAGATCTCCGCCACGGCACAACCCAAGGGGGGGGTGCCAACCCAGACAGGATGACCACAGTGAATCAACCCACTCAGGTGACGCACTCAGACTTAAAGGTTGAGACCGAGTTTGCGTCTCTGACATGGGTAGGCAGACCGTTCCATAAAAATGGAGCTCTATAGGAGAAAGCCCTGCCTCCAGCTGTTTGCTTAGAAATTCTAGGGACAATTAGGAGGCCTGCGTCTTGTGACCGTAGCGTACGTGTAGGTATGTACGGCAGGACCAAATCAGAGAGATAGGTAGGAGCAAGCCCATGTAATGCTTTGTAGGTTAGCAGTAAAACCTTGAAATCAGCCCTTGCTTTGACAGGAAGCCAGTGTAGAGAGGCTAGCACTGGAGTAATCTGATAAAATATTTTTGTTCTAGTCAGGATTCTAGCAGCCGTATTTAGCACTAACTGAAGTTTATTTAGTGCTTTATCCGGGTAGCCGGAAAGTAGAGCATTTGCAGTAGTCTAACCGAGAAGTGACAAAAGCATGGATTAATTAATCTGCATCATTTTTGGACAGAAAGTTTCTGATTTTTGCAATATTACGTAGATGGAAAAAAGCTGTCCTCGAAAAAGAAATGTAACCACTCTAAAATACACTATATATATGCAAAAGTAAGTGGACACCCTTCAAATTAGTGGATTAGGCCACTTCAGCCACACTCGTTGCTGACAGGTGTATACATTCCAGCACACAGCCATGCAATCTCCATAGACAAATATTGACAGTGGAATGGCCACTATTATAGGATGCCACCTTTCCAACAGGTAAGTTCATCAAATTTCTGTCCTGCTAGAGCTGCCCCAGTCAACTGTAAGTGCTGCTATTGTTAAAAGGAAACATCTAGGAGCAACAATGGCTCAGCCGTGAAGTGGTAGGCCACACAAGCTCACAGAAGGGCACCGCCGAGTGCTGAAGCATGTAGCGGGTAAACATCTTCTGTTCTCGTTTGCAACACTCACTACCGAGTTCCAAACTGCCTCTGGAAGCAACATCAGCACAATAACTGTTCATCGGGAGCTTCCTGAAATGGGTTTCCATGGCCGAGTAGCCACAACTTGATCTGAGCCTAAGATCACCATGTGCAATGCCATGTGTCGGCTGGAGTGGTATAAAGCTTCCCGCCGTTGGACTCTGGAGCAGTGGAAACGCGTTCTCTGGAGTGATGAATCATGCTTCATACCTGGCAGTCCGACTGACAAAACTGGGTTTGGCGGATGCCAGGAGAATGCTACCTGCCCCAATGCATAGTGCCAACTGTAAAGTTTGGTGGAAGAGGAATAACAAACTGGGGCTGTTTTTCATGGTTCGGGCTTGGCCCCTTAGTTCCAGTGAAGGGAAATCTCGTTGAGGAAGGCCCTTTCCTGTTTCAGCATGACAATGCCCCCGTGCACAAAGCGAGGTCCATACAGAAATGGTTTGAGATCGGTATGAAAGAACTTGACTGGCCTGCACAGAGCCCTGACCTCAACCCCACTGAAAAAGCTGTTATATCAGCAAAGGGGGGACCAACTCCATATTAATGCCCATGATTTTGGAATGAGCCGGTGTCCACATACATTTGTTCATGTAGTATATAGACAGAGCTATGGATGCAAGGACTGCCCATCCAAGATCAAAATGACAGTTTTAACCATGTTTTGAGGCTATACAGTGTTTGTTTATAATTACATTAATTACAAACAACAGAGTATATTTTTGGGTCCGACTGTTGAGCTAAACTCATGAGACATGTTTAAGTTATGTTCTTCAAGAATCAACGGGTATATATCATTAATTTAAAGTGCTACAGATATAGGATCTTAACTTGAGCCAGTTTGCTACAGCAAGGATTTAACCCGGCAGCAACAGGAAATGTGAATTATTTTGTGAAATTACAAACTTCAGCAGCCTTTTTAATCCTCAAATACACTAGTATTTGCAACAGGATGATCAAATTAAGATTCTACATCCGTAGTACCGAGACTGCATGGGTTCACTTAAATCAAAACTGCATTCCAGTATGTATACTGTAGCATGTATCTGATTTTTATAGTATACACAGTACATTGTATACAGTGTACACAATACTTATCTTTGTCATGATAGGATGTGTTTGCTGGCAAAGATACTGCATAAACTATGCCATGTCAGGTTTGATAACGTTTACAGTAACTATGGTGATCATTATACCTACCAAAATCTATTTAGGTCTATGGTAAGCTATTGGTGGTGTGTTTATCAAGTCAGTGTTATCATCATTGAGATGGGATTGCAATCACTAACAGTAGTGTTTGTGCTGTTGGCTACATCGTTGTTAAGGGTGTTGGATGTTTGAGCAATTAACAAAACAATACAACACAAAACAAAACAATTGCATGAACTAAGAGTTAATCATATCATGCTGCAATGTTTTTCCTAAGGTTGAGGATGTGAGGAATGGCGTTCATATGGAGGCAGTGGTTTAAATGAAAGTACGCAGGGAGCTCTCATTAGCCTCAGATGAAAAATTATGACAGTGTGTTCACGTAATCACTTATTTCCTGTGTGACTAATAAGGATGCTCCCCCCTGTGCTGCTAGGGGAGGTAATCATGATGCTCTGTGACACGACTGGAGTTTCTCATAAGTCCCTGATGCTGGAGTGTTGATGCCCCGGGTGACAGATCGCATCAGAGGCGCTCCATGCACGGCAAGAGAAGCAGAGGCCCATTGCTTTGTGTCCATCCTCTGCAGTGGAGAAAAGCAATAACCACACAGGGATGTAGTACACTTAAGTGTGGGTGTGAATAGCTGAGAAGTGGTGGTCATAAGGACATAGAAGGCTGAGAGTCTAGGCTGAAAGGTTATGTTCTGCCTAAAGCTGCTGTTCACACAGGACTCTGTGGTCATATCAGTTCAGAGAGCGAGAGTAGTCTCTGAAAATCACAGACCTAGGACAACAGCACTAGGTTTGGGAATCATGTCGGATTTTCTTGGCCAATTCAGGAAGGGTGCTCTTCAGAATTGACAGCTCTTCTAACAAATCACAAGTTCGGGCAGGTAGGGCTTAAACCCTATTAAGGATAGGTGTTCTACTAGCGGAAACACCTGGCCAACAGCCAGAGAAATTGCAGAGCGCCAAATTCAAACAACAGAAATCTCATAATTAAAATTCCTAAAACATACAAGTGTTATACATACTTAAAGATAAACTTCTTGTTAATCCAACCACAGTGTCAGATTTCAAAAAGACTTTACGGCGAAAGCATACCATGCGATTATCTAAGGACAGTGTCCAGCTAACAAAACATTACATACACCAGCCAAGTAGAGGAGTCACAAAAGTCAGAAATAGCGATAAAATTAATCCCTTACCTTTGATGATCTTCATATGGTTGCACTCACAAGACTCCATGTTACACAATAAATGTTTGTTTTGTTCGATAAAGTCCCTCTTTATGTCCAAAAACATTTTGTTGATGCGTTTTGTTCAGTAATCCATTGGCACAACGATGTTTATAATCAATCCTCAGGTTGTTTTTGTCATAAATAATCGATAATATTTCAACCGCACAATATCTCCATCAATAGAAAGGCAAGCTCCCGGTCACACGCAGAAAACATCTCTGGAAATTTCCACTGTCCACTCATTGAAAGTAGTGTTTCTCCCTCATTTTTCAGAGTAAAAGCCTGAAACAAAGCCCAAAGACTGGCCACATGTAGTGGAAGCCATAGGGATCGTGAACTGGGTCATAAGTGGATAGGCTTTCAATGGAAAAACAGCCATTTCAAAATAATGGCATTTCCTGGATGGATTTTCCTCAGATTTTCGCCTGCCATATCAGTTCTGTTATACTCGCAGACATTATCTTAACAGTCTTGGAAACTTTAGAGTGTTTTCTATCCAATACTACCATGCACCTGCATCTCCTAGCTTCTGGTCCTGAGTAACAGGCAGTTTACATAGGGCACCTTATTCATCCAAACTACTCAATACTGCCCCTGTTCCCAGAAAGGTTCAAAGCAGTCCCCTCAGAAACATGATAGAGGCAGACACAGAAAGCTAGGCAAATTTTTAACACAACCAGTCAGTGGTTGTAAGCTTGTATCTCTAAAATCATGGTGAATGCAAAACTATTTACTTGCGAAATACTGTTATTGAAAATATCCTTCGAGCTCCATTTAGCTAGCTACCGGGAATGTTTACAGCAGGACATGAATGTATAAGGCTTTGGACGGATTTGAACGTATAGGGCTCTGGACGGATTTGCAAGAAAATTCCCAGCAACAGAGTGATCAAATTAAGACCCTACACATGTAGTACCCAATTTAGACAAATGAAACAAGCTAAGTTTGTGAATAGCCACATCCATTAAGTCATAAGTGAAGGAATTGCCTCTATTTCCGATTTATTTAATGGGCATTGGTATATTTCCACCTCCATCTCAAGTCTGAGAGAACAAAGCTTTTAAAAATCAAATGTCTTATTTTATGACCAGATAGAATCTATAATGTAATCTACAACCCATTTCAATTTCATTTGCACCTCTCTCGATCCTGTACGTCTTATCCGTCCTGAATCAATATTTATTACATTTTAAACCATTTATGATTTCATGGTCTGTGATTGCATTTGTTCTTGTTTGGGGACCCTTCTCTCTTCTCTCAGATGGAGAAACTGTAATATCTACATTTGAAATGTGATCTACATACTCAATGTCTTATATTGCATCTCTTCGCACCCCGTGAGGCATCCCATGTATGATAGTATAAATAAGGGAGGTTCGACGCTCTATGGCTTTCCTTGTTTGATGAACCAGTTCACTTATTTAGTGTGCAAAAGAAAAGCCAACAATCTCCATCATTCCTATCCTAAAGCAAACTCCAACATAGACGTGGCACTGAGGTTACAGGTTTCTGTGTGACAAGCTTACTCAAGCAACTCTGAGTATCCTGTCCTACTGTGAAAAGGTAAGGAACACCGACGTGTTTACTACACCCAGGGGCACTGGGATGTTCTCTTATGGGTGCAGTACTGGAGGACTGAGGGACCTACTGCCTTGTGGTAAAATCTATTGATAGATTGAAACCAGTATTTGAATCGACAATTACTTTCTATCCAAATAATGATGACAATCAGTGAAATGGTAGGGCAGAGCCAGAATCAGTACCCCTGAAGCACTGATGGCCTTCTCTTCTCCGCTGTGTTTAAAGCTACATTTACATTAAAGGTAACACACCAAATGGAAATAAACAAGTCACCAAATCAAATTGATCAAATCAAATGTTCTTTGTCACATGCATGGTAGAAAACAGGCGTAGACTTGTAAAGGTTACTTACGGGTCCTTTTCAAACAGGAGTTAAAGATAAAACATTTAAAAAATAAATAGAAATAGTGACACAAGCAATAAATACACTGTGAAAAACTAATTTAAAAAACATGGCTATATATAAGGAGTAGAAAATAACATGGCCATATATAGGGAGTGGAAAATAACATGGCTACATATAGGGACTAGAACACAACATGACTATATACAGGGAGTAGAAAATAACATGGCCATATATAGGGAGTCGAAAATAACATGGCTATATTTAGGGAGTCGAAAATAACATGGCTATATTTAGGGAGTCGAAAATAACATGGCTATATTTAGGGACTGGAAAATAACATGGCTATATATAGGGAGTGGAAAATAACATGGCTATATATCGGGAGCAGAAAATAACATGGCTATATGTAGGGAGTCGAAAATAACATGGCCATATTTAGGGACTGGAAAATAACATGGCTATATTTAAGGAGTGGAAAAGAACATGGCTATATTTAGGGAGTGGAAAATAACATGGCTATATATCGGGAGAGGAAAATAACATGGCTATATATCGGGAGGTGAAAATAACATGGCTATATATCGGGAGAGGAAAATAACATGGCTATATATAGGGAGTAGAAAATAACATGGCTATATATAGGGAGTAGAAAATAACATGGCTATATACAGGAGTAGAAAATAACATGGCTATATATATAGGAAAATAACATGGTGGCAAATAACATGGCTATATTTAGGGAGTGGAAAATAACATGGCTATATATAGGGAGTGGAAAATAACATGTCTATATTTATGGGGAGCAGAAAATAACATGGCTATATATAGGGAGTAGAAAATAACATGGCTATATACAGGAGTAGAAAATAACATGGCTATATATAGGGAGTGGCAAATAACATGGCTATATATAGGGAGTGGAAAATAACATGGCTATATATAGGGAGTGGAAAATAACATGGCTATATGTAGGGAGTAGAAAATAACATGGCTATATATAGGGAGTGGAAAATAACATGGCTATATGTAGGGAGTAGAAAATAACATGGCTATATATAGGGAGTGGAAAATAACATGGCTATATGTAGGGAGTAGAAAATAACATGGCTATATATAGGGAGTGGAAAATAACATGGCTATGTATAGGGAGTGGAAAATAACATGGCTATATGTAGGGAGTAGAAAATAACATGGCTATATATAGGGAGTGGAAAATAACATGGCTATGTATAGGGAGTGGAAAATAACATGGCTATATGTAGGGAGTAGAAAACAACATGGTTATATATAGGGAGTAGAAAATAACATGGCTATATATAGGGAGTAGAAAATAACCTGGCTATATACAGGAGTGGAAAATAACATGGCTATATATAGGGAGTAGAAAACAACATGGCTATATATAGGGAGTGGAAAATAACATGGCTATATATACGGAGTAGAAAACAACATGGCTATATATAGGGAGTAGAAAATAACATGGCTATATATAGGGAGTGGAAAATAACATGGCTATATATAGGGAGTGGAAAATAACATGGCTATATGTAGGGAGTAGAAAATAACATGGCTATATATAGGGAGTAGAAAATAACATGGCTATATATAGGGAGTAGAAAATAACATGGCTATATATAGGGAGTAGAAAATAACATGGCTATATATAGGGAGTAGAAAATAACATGGCTATATGTAGGGAGTAGAAAATAACATGGCTATATATAGGGAGTGGAAAATAACATGGCTATATGTAGGTAGTAGAAAATAACATGGCTATATATATGGAGTAGAAAATAACATGGCTATATATATGGAGTAGAAAATAACATGGCTATATACAGGGAGTGGAAAATAGCATGGCTATATATAGGGAGTAGAAAATAACATGGCTATATGTAGGGAGCGGAAAATAACATGGCTATATATAGGGAGTAGAAAATAACATGGCTATATATAGGGAGTAGAAAATAACCTGGCTATATACAGGAGTGGAAAATAACATGGCTATATATAGGGAGTAGAAAATAACATGGCTATATATAGGGAGTAGAAAATAACATGGCTATATTTAGGGAGTAGAAAATAACATGGCTATATATAGGGAGTAGAAAACAACATGGCTATATATAGGGAGTGGAAAATAACATGGCTATATTTAGGGAGTAGAAAATAACATGGCTATGTATAGGGAGTAGAAAATAACATGGCTATATTTAGGGAGTAGAATATAACATGGCTATATATAGGGAGTAGAAAACAACATGGCTATATATAGGGAGTGGAAAATAACATGGCTATATATAGGGAGTGGAAAATAACATGGCTATATTTAGGGAGTAGAAAATAACATGGCTATATATAGGGAGTAGAAAATAACATGGCTATATATAGGGAGTAGAAAACAACATGGCTATATATAGGGAGTAGAAAACAACATGGCTATATATAGGGAGTAGAAAACAACATGGCTATATATAGGGAGTAGAAAATAACATGGCTATATATAGGGAGTAGAAAACAACATGGATATATTTAGGGAGTAGAAAATAACATGGCTAATATATAGGGAGTAGAAAATAACATGGCTATATACAGGGAGTGGAAAATAACATGGCTATATTTAGGGAGTAGAAAATAACATGGCTATATATAGGGAGTAGAAAACAACATGGCTATATATAGGGAGTGGAAAATAACATGGCTATATATAGGGAGTGGAAAATAACATGGCTATATTTAGGCAGTAGAAAATAACATGGCTATATGTAGGGAGTAGAAAATAACATGGCTATATATAGGGAGTAGAAAACAACATGGCTATATTTAGGGAGTAGAAAATAACATGGCTATATTTAGGGAGTAGAAAATAACATGGCTATATATAGGGAGTAGAAAACAACATGGCTATATTTAGGGAGTAGAAAATAACATGGCTATATATAGGGAGTAGAAAATAACATGGCTATATATAGGGAGTGGAAAATATGTCACGCCTTGGTCATTGTATTTTGTGTTTTGTTATTATGTTTGGGTAGGCCAGGGTGTGACATGGGTTTTTATGTTGTTTTTCGTATTGGGGTTTGTAGTATTTGGGATCGCGGCTGATTAGGGGTGTTGTATAGGCTTGGCTGCCTGAGGCGATTCTCAATCAGTCAGGTGATTCTCGTTGTCTCTGATTGGGAACCGTATTTAGGCAGCCTGGGTTTCGCTTTGTTTTCGTGGGTGTTTGTTCCTCTCTCTGTGTTGTCGTCACCAGATAGGCTGTAATTAGTTTCACGTTTCGTTCTGTTGTTTTGTATTTAGTATCAGTTATTTCATGTACCGCGTTTTCTTTCATTAAAGTCATGAGTAACCAACACGCTTCATTTCGGTCCGACTCTCTTTCTTCAACAGACGAACGCCGTTACAGAAACACCCACCATTCACAGACCGAGCAGTGTGTAAACTGGCAGGAGCTAAAGGAGGACGTTATGGAAGGTAGAGGCATGGAATATACGACGTGGGAAGAAATCGACAGGTGGGCGGCCGACCCAGAGAGAGTGCTGGAGCCCGCCTGGGATTCCCTGCAGCAATGCGAAGAGGGCTATAGGCGAATGGATTTGAAAAGGAAAGCACGGCGGCACAGAGCGAAAACCGAAAGTCACCCCAAAAAATGTATTGGGGGGGCTTAGGGAGAGTATGGCTGAGTCAGGAGATAGACCTGAGCCAACTCTCCTTGTTCATCGTGAGGAGCCAAGGAGGAGACCAGAACCAGAGCCAGTGTTAGAGGTGAGCGAAGCAGAGACTGTGAAGGAGTTAATGGGGAAAGTGGAGTGGAGAGTAATGAGGGAGTTGCTAGCTTGGTGCTATAGATATAATATTCGTCCGACGGATCGTGTCGGGATTTGATAGCACCTGAGTTAGCGCTCTATACTCAACCTGAGGTGCGTGTTAGTCGGCTGGTGAAGTTGGTGCCAGCCTCACGCACCAGGCCTCCTGTGCACATCCCTAGCCTTGCACGTCCTGTGCCTACACTGCTCTCAAGATCTCCAGTACGCCTTCACGGTCTAGCCCATCCTGTGCCACCTCCACACACCAGTCCTCCGGTAGCAGCTCCCAGCACCAGGCTTCCTGTGCGTGTCCTCGATCCAGTACCACCAGTTCCAGCACCACGCACCAGGCCTCCAGTGCGCCTCGCCTGTTCAGCGCAGCCAGCGCTTTTCTCCTCTCCTGCGCTGCCGGAGTCTCCCGTCTGCCCAGCGCCGCCAGTGCTCCCAGTCTGCCCAGCGCCACCAGTGCTCCCAGTCTGCCCAGCGCCGCCAGTGCTCCCAGTCTGCCCAGCGCCGCCAGTGCTCACAGTCTGCCCAGCGCCGCTAGTGCTCCCAGTCTGCCCAGCGCCGCCAGTCAGACCAGCGCCGCCAGACAACCAGTCTCTTCAAGATCTGCCAGACAACCAGTCTCTTCCAGATCTGCCAGACAACCAGTCTCTTCCAGATCTGCCAGACAACCTGTCTCTTCCAGATCTGCCAGACAACCAGTCTCTTCCAGATCTGCCAGACAACCAGTCTCTTCCAGATCTGCCCGACAACCAGTCTCTTCCAGATCTGCCCGACAACCAGTCTCTTCCAGATCTGCCCGACAACCAGTCTCTTCCAGATCTGCCCGACAACCAGTCTCTTCCAGTTCCGCCAGCCAGCCAGGATTTACCGGAGCCTACTACCTGCCTGAGCTTCATCTCAGTACTGGGCTTCCTCTCAGTACTGGGCTTCCTCTCAGTACTGGGCTTCCCCTCAGTACTGGGCTGCCCCTCAGTTCCGGGCTGCCCCTCTGTCCCGAGCTGCCCCTCTGTCCCGAGCTGCCCCTCAATTATGTGGGGATCTGGGTGAGGACTATTAGGCCATGGTCGGCGGAGAGGGTGGATTATCCCAGGACGCGAAGGGGAGGAACAAGGACATTAATGGAGTGGGGTCCACGTCCCGAGCCAGAACCGCCACCATGGACAGACGCCCACCCGGACCCTCCCTATGCTCTTGAGGTGCGTCCGGGAGTCCGCACCTTAGGGGGGGGGGTTCTGTCACGCCTTGGTCATTGTATTTTGTGTTTTGTTATTATGTTTGGGTAGGCCAGGGTGTGACATGGGTTTATATGTTGTTTTTCGTATTGGGGTTTGTAGTATTTGGGATTGCGGCTGATTAGGGGTGTTGTATAGGCTTGGCTGCCTGAGACGATTCTCAATCAGTCAGGTGATTCTCGTTGTCTCTGATTGGGAACCGTATTTAGGCAGCCTGAGTTTCGCTTTGTTTTAGTGGGTGTTTGTTCCTGTCTCTGTGTTGTAGTCACCAGATAGGCTGTAATTAGTTTCACGTTTCGTTCTGTTGTTTTGTATTTAGTATCAGTTATTTCATGTACCGCGTTTTCTTTCATTAAAGTCATGAGTAACCAACACGCTGCATTTCGGTCCGACTCCCTTTCTTCAACAGACGAACGCCGTTACAAAATAACATGGCTATATATAGGGAGTGGAAAATAACATGGCTATATATAGGGAGTGGAAAATAACATGGGTATATATAGGGAGTGGAAAATAACATGGCTATATATAGGGAGTGGAAAATAACATGGGTATATATAGGGAGTGGAAAATAACATGGCTATATATAGGGAGTGGAAAATAACATGGCTATATACAGGAGTGGAAAATAACATGGCTATATATAGGGAGTGGAAAATAACATGGCTATATATAGGGAGTGGAAAATAACATGGGTATATATAGGAAGTGGAAAATAACATGGCTATATATAGGGAGTGGAAAATAGCATGGCTATATACAGGAGTGGAAAATAACATGGCTATATATGGGGAGTGGAAAATAACATGGCTATATATAGGGAGTGGAAAATAACATGGCTATATACAGGAGTGGAAAACAACATGGCTATATATAGGGAGTAGAAAATAACATGGGTATATATAGGGAGTGGAAAATAACATGGCTATATATAGGGAGTGGAAAATAGCATGGCTATATACAGGAGTGGAAAATAACATGGCTATATATAGGGAGTAGAAAATAACATGGCTATATATAGGGAGTAGAAAATAACATGGCTATATATAGGGAGTAGAAAATAACATGGCTATATATAGGGAGTTCTCTTATTAGTTTAAAATCCAACACTTATAGAGTTATTTGAACACTGTAATTTGCTAGATTGTTGCCTCTTTGGGCAATTTGCACATCAAAATGTGGATATTCTTGTTGGTTTGCTTTGTTTTGACATGGTAACTGACTACGACGTATGGTAACAGAGCAGCACTTTACTCTGCTGTGAGGTGGTACATTCACTGAGCTTTGGGAATTTGTGTTTTCTCAGTTTCTATTTATAATGTGCACGTGTACAACCAATTGAGGCAGACTCTGCATAATATCTCTTTAGCAACAGGCGTCATGTCTCTGAGACTGTAGGCTAGTTATGGACATTGGAGTATATAGGCAATTTTTAAAAAGGAGGACATTTTGGGAACACAAACATCTGTCATCTCCCAGCCAATGGCCATGGGGTAAGTTGAGCCAATGGCCACCATACCCCAAACAAATTATGATGACATTTAGTCAGTTTTATGCATAATATGCATAGTATTTTTGCAATGTGTCATGCATATGAACTCAATATAGTGCCTTTTTATTGTTGCAGAGCAGACATGATTCCCCGTGTATAGAAACATAAAACAAGCAGGGGTCTAGCCCCACTTTTGTTCTTGAGAGAGCAGCCAAGGAAGTGAAAAAAGGGAAGAAGTCAATTCGAGCATCAGCAAGGGACAAAGAAAATACTGAAGGACACTGAAGACCCTGCTGAAAAAAACCTGCATAGATCAGGATACGTTGTGTTTTCGCAGGTGTCCAGCCTTCATTGTGTTTTGGACACTGGTGACCAGCATACCAGCATATGCTTGTCACCTGAAAAACTAGCATCAAGTCACATTATGCTGGATGACAAAGTCATGTCTACTACTATTGGAATCTAGCCTGATCGAGGATATCCAACAATTTAACCTTTTATTCGCCCACAATCTACTGAATGGCACACACACAGTCCATATCTCAATTGTCATTTACATTACATTTACATTTAAGTCATTTAGCAGATGCTCTTATCCAGAGCGACTTACAAATTGGTGCATTCACCTTATGACATCCAGTGGAACAGCCACTTTACAATAGTGCATCTAAATCTTTTAAGGGGGGTGAGAAGGATTACTTTATCCTATCCTAGGTATTCCTTAAAGAGGTGGGGTTTCAGGTGTCTCCGGAAGGTGGTGATTGACTCCGCTGTCCTGGCGTCGTGAGGGAGTGTGTTCCACCATTGGGGAGCCAGAGCAGCGAACAGTTTTGACTGGGCTGAGCGGGAACTGTACTTCCTCAGTGGTAGGGAGGCGAGCAGGCCAGAGGTGGATGAACGCAGTGCCCTTGTTTGGGTGTAGGGCCTGATCAGAGCCTGGAGGTACTGAGGTGCCGTTCCCCTCACAGCTCCGTAGGCAAGCACCATGGTCTTGTAGCGGATGCGAGCTTCAACTGGAAGCCAGTGGAGAGAGCGGAGGAGCGGGGTGACGTGAGAGAACTTGGGAAGGTTGAACACCAGACGGGCTGCGGCGTTCTGGATGAGTTGTAGGGTTTAATGGCACAGGCAGGGAGCCCAGCCAACAGCGAGTTGCAGTAATCCAGACGGGAGATGACAAGTGCCTGGATTAGGACCTGCGCCGCTTCCTGTGTGAGGCAGGGTCGTACTCTGCGGATGTTGTAGAGCATGAACCTACAAGAACGGGCCACCGCCTTGATGTTAGTTGAGAACGACAGGGTGTTGTCCAGGATCACGCCAAGGTTCTTAGCGCTCTGGGAGGAGGACACAATGGAGTTGTCAACCGTGATGGCGAGATCATGGAACGGGCAGTCCTTCCCCGGGAGGAAGAGGAGCTCCGTCTTATTATAATGACATTTAGTCAGTTTTATGCATAATATGCATAGTATGTTTGCAATGTGTCATGCATATGAACTCAATATAGTGCCTTTCTTATTCTTATAGAGCAATAAGAATGTAAAATGTAAAAAATTGCTCAACTTACCCCACTCTCCCCTACTCCCCTACTGTGCTAAGTTGTTGTTTAGAAGTTAACCATTTGACTGGTCATGACATTCTTCATAATTATTAGCTTTCAGCATTGATGTCTTGAAGTAAACAAATTAACTGGTCATCCTTGATTCTAACATTTCTCAGATGGTTTCCCAGAATTAGTATAAGGCATTTCCTGAGTTTCCCTGTGTGTACATGACATGTCTACCAATTTGTAGTATGGTCCTTTCTATGTCTGGACTTGGTAATGATTTGCTTAATTTTGAAATGACAAATATCCTATTTCCATCCAACACGGCAGCAACGAAGCCCTGACCTATAGGCTCAACACATTTTAACATGATACAGTAGGAAAGATATGTGAAAGGGCGATTGGAAAATGAGTATAAATGTCACATAAGTTTTTGTCTCCCATCAATTCTGCCATAATGCCAGATCGTGATGCGCACGTTCAAATACAATTTTACCTTTCCAAATTCTTAGATCACCTGTGAAAAAACTACTACTTTTTTTATGAACTGCAAAAAAATTAGCGTGGAGCAGAATGAGGTTCTCTCCCCACTATTTATTGTTTTTGCAGTGTGGATTCACCATCTTCAGATAATTATTTTGTAACTTATTTGCAGATAATCATTGTTTGAAAAAGCAATAGCAGCAGTATACAAATCATGGAGTCAATGCGATTCGTTTCCCAACATTCACCACGACATTCACGAACGACCCATCACTAGTCTACACTTCACAGCTAGTCAAGATAGAGAAAGACCAGCTCCTTCAGCAGCATCAGAGTTTCCATTCCTTTTTCAAAGTGCAAGCTGATGTGCTTCTGTTTACGATGATTGAGCACACAGCTCTATATGGAGCTCAGAGGACATGCACTGTATGGGTTAGCTCAACACAATTACTACCCACCAGGATACAATAGTGCTGAAGCAATCCCAGGGTGGTATGGTGGGAGGGAAGGGAGTTTGGAGGGGGATGGAACACACAGCAGAGACATGTCAGATGTTGGTAGTTGATTGAGAGAACCCATGGTAACCAGATTCAGACCTAACCTCTAAAACATGATCACGACATACTGCAGAGGTGGGACCAAGTCACTATTGGGACAAGTCACAAGGTCCGAGTCTCAAGTAGAGTCCCAAGTAGAACAGGGGTGAAGACTCCAGTCAAGTCGAAGTAGGGCATTCTAAGAGCGAGTCGAGTCACAAGTTAAGCAAAACAAAAGATCTATACGTGCAACGACTTGTTCAACCACACATCTTTGTCTATTTAATCGAGGCTACATGGCGGCCCTTTTCATTATTTTGTTCACAACTTATTTTTATCAGCCTATGTAATTGTAAAATAGGGACCTTGTAGCAGTCGCAAGGGCATCAAATCAGCAGAAGGCAAGGCAAGTTGACGTGCTCAGAGTGTAGATTTACAAATTCAATCTGCCTAACAGGAGCTCAAACAGGTACATAATAAGCACTTGGGCCCCCAGGACCATGCAATTACCCTATTGGCAATTACATCATCCAATAAACTGGTTCTACAATATAAAAGGCCATTTCTACCTCCATTGTTACATTGGTACCTTGTTCTTAATCAGACTTAATGATTATTAATGATATTCCAGCACCATGTATACATGGAACAATCATTTTATCTTATTCAACATTCTGACTCCAAAGCCTGGAGCGCAGGCCACTTACACCGAACCCAAACCGGATGCGCGCATGCGCTATCATGCACACATTTATTTTGCCCCCCCCACACCAAACGTGATCACGACACGCAGGTTAAAATATCAAAACAAACTCTGAACCAATGACATTAATTTGGGGACAGGTCGAAAAGCATTAAACATGTATGGCAATTTAGCTTGCACTTGCTAGCCTACATTAATTTGTCCTATTTAGCTAGCTTGCTGTTGCTAGCTAATTTGTCCTGGGATATAAATATTGAGTTGTTATTTTACCTGGAATGCACAAGGACCTCTACTACTAGCCTTACAGAGCAGTTGCCGTACCAGGCGGTGATACAGCCCGCCAGGATGTAGAAGTTTGAGTGCTTTTGGTGACAATTTCTTCAGCCTCCTGAGGTTGAAGAGGCGCTGCTGCGCCGTCTTCACGATGCTGTCTGTGTGGGTGGACCAATTCAGTTTGTCTGTGATGTGTATGCCGAGGAACTTAAAACTTGCTACCCTCTCCACTACTGTTCCATCGATGTGGATAGGGGGGTGTTCCCTCTGCTGTTTCCTGAAGTCCACAATCATCTCCTTAGTTTTGTTGACATTGAGTGTGAGGTTATTTTCCTGACACCACACTCCGAGGGCCCTCACCTCCTTCCTGTAGGCCGTCTCGTCGTTGTTGGTAATCAAGCCTACCACTGTTGTGTCGTCCGCAAACTTGATGATTGAGTTGGAGGCGTGCGTGGCCACGCAGTCGTGGGTAAACAGGGAGTACAGGAGAGGGCTCAGAACGCACCCTTGTGGGGCCCCAGTGTCGAGGATCAGCGGGGTGGAGATGTTGTTGCCTACCCTCACCACCTGGGGGCGGCCCGTCAGGAAGTCCAGTACCCAGTTGCACAGGGCGGGGTCGAGACCCATTGAATATGTCCGTAAACACACCAGCCAGCTGGTCTGCGCATGCTCTGAGGGCGCGGCTGGGGATGCCGTCTGGGCCTGCAGCCTTGCGAGGGTTAACACGTTTAAATGTTTTACTCACCTCGGCTGCAGTGAAGGAGAGGCCGTATGTTTTGGTTGCAGGCCGTGTCAGTGGCACTGTATTGTCCTCAAAGCGGGCAAAAAAGTTATTTAGTCTGCCTGGGAGCAAGACATCCTGGTCCGTGACGGGGCTGGTTTTCTTTTTGTAATCCGTGATTGACTGTAGACCCTGCCACATACCTCTTGTGTCTGAGCCGTTGAATTGAGATTCTACTTTGTCTCTATACTGATGCTTAGCTTGTTTGATTGCCTTGAGGAGGGAATAGCTACACTGTTTGTATTCGGTCATATTTCCGGTCACCTTGCCCTGATTAAAAGCAGTGGTTCGTGCTTTCAGTTTCACGCGAATGCTGCCATCAATCCACGGTTTATGGTTTGGGAATGTTTTAATCGTTGCTATGGGAACGACATCTTCAACGCACGTTCTAATGAACTCGCACACCGAATCAGCGTATTCGTCAATGTTGTTGTCTGACGCAATACGAAACATATCCCAGTCCACGTGATGGAAGCAGTCTTGGAGTGTGGAATCAGATTGGTCGGACCAGCGTTGAACAGACCTCAGCGTGGGAGCTTCTTGTTTTAGTTTCTGTCTGTAGGCAGTGATCAACAAAATGGAGTCGTGGTCAGCTTTTCCGAAAGGAGGGCGGGGCAGGGCCTTATATGCGTCGCGGAAGTTAGAATAGCAGTGATCCAAGGTTTTGCCAGCCCTGGTTGCGCAATCGATATACTGATACAATTTAGGGAGTCTTGTTTTCAGATTAGCCTTGTTAAAATCCCCAGCTACAATGAATGCAGCCTCAGGATGTATGGATTCCAGTTTGCAAAGAGTCAAATAAAGTTTGTTCAGAGCCATCGATGTGTCTGCTTGGGGGGGAATATATACGGCTGTGATTATAATCGAAGAGAATTCCTTTGGTAGATAATGCGGTTGACATTTGATTGTGAGGAATTCTAAATCAGGTGAACAGAAGGACTTGAGTTCCTGTATGCTTTTGTGTCCACACCACATCTCGTTAGCCATAAGGCATACGCCCCCGCCCCTCTTCTTACCAGAAAGATGTTTGTTTCTGTCGGCGCGATGCGTGGAGAAACCAGCTGGCTGCACCGACTCCGATACCGTCTCTCCAGTGAGCCATGTTTCCGTGAAGCAAAGAACGTTAGTCTCTGATGTCCCTCTGGAATGCTACCCTTGCTCGGATTTCATCAACCTTGTTGTCAAGAGACTACACATTGGCGAGAAGTATACTGGGGAGTGGTGCACGACGTGCCCGTCTCCGGAGTCTGACCAGAAGACCGCTACGTTTCCCTCTTTTACGAAGACGTTTTTTTGGGTCGCCGGCTGGGATCCATTCCGTTGTCCTGGGTGAAAGGCAGAACACAGTATCCGCTTAGCGAAAGTCATATTCTTGGTCGTACTGATGGTGAGTTGACGCTGCTCTTATATTCAGTAGTTCTTCTCGGCTGTATGTAATGAAACCTAAGATGACCTGGGGTACTAATGTAAGAAATAACACGTAAAAAAAACCAAAAAACTGCATAGTTTCCTAGGAACGCGAAGCGAGGCGGCCATCTCTGTCGACGCCAGAAAAGGGAGTGAAGTGCTCTTGGTGCGTCTTCGCCACAATAATATTTGATTGTAACATCAAATTCCAAATGAAAGCTTCATAATGTAAATTATCAATATCAAGCAATTGTTGCCCCATTACTGGTGAGCTTGCAAAGAAAACAGTTAATATTCTTGATAACCACATTTTTGGGGCACTACATATTTATTTATCATGGCAATCCTCTTTCCCTACAATTCCACGTTTGCGCTACACCAGATCTTATAGCTGTACAGCAAATCAGCAATCTGTTCGCTAGCTCACGCGACCTGTGTCAATTGACAGTTTGCAGGTCCAATCAGAGTGCCGAGTGTGCGTTTCACTAGCCAATCTGCGAAGAGGATGCTGCTACTGACATAACATTACAAAACCTGGCCAGATGATTTCTAGTTCTCAAGTCATAGTCGAGTCCCGAGTCTTGAGGATCCAAGTCAAAGACAAATCTCAAGTTATTTTATTTTCTATTAAGTGGAGTCTCAAGTCATCAAATTTGTGACTGAAGTCAGACTCCAAGTCATGTGACTCCAGTCCACAAGTCTGATATACTGTACTACTGTATCCTTCCACTACCTACAGTTCCTACACCAAACAGAACCCTTTGTTCAAATCCCAATAGAAAAGTGGGCTTGCTTATTATACACTACATGAAAAAAGTACTGTATGTGGACACCTGCTTGTTGAACATCTCATTCCAAAAACATGGGCATTAATATGGAGTTGTTGAGTGGAACATCGCTGCGGGGAATTGCTTCCATTCAGCCACAAGAGCATTCGTGAGGCCGGGCATTGGTGCCTGGCTCACAGTCGGCGTTCCAATTAATCCCAAAGGTGTTCAATGGGGTTGATGTCAGGGCACTGTGCAAGCCAGTCAAGTTCGTCCACACCGATCTCGAAAAACTATTTCTGTTTGGACCTTGCCTTGTGTGCATGGGGGCACTGGAACTAAGGGGACAAGCCCGAACCATGAAAAACAGCCCCAGACCATTATTCCCCCTCCACCAGACCTTACATTTGGCACTCTGCATTGGGGCAGGTAGCGTTCTCTTGGCATCCGCCAAACCCAGATTCGTCCATCGGACTGCCAGATGGTGAAGCGTGATTCATCACTCCAGAGAACGCGTTTCCACTGCTCCAGAGTTCAATGGCGGTGAACTTTACACCACTCCAGCCGACGCTTGGCATTGCGCATGGTGATCTTAGGCTTGTGTGCGGCTGCTCGGATATGGAAACCCATTTCATGAAGCTCCCAACAAACAATTATTGTGCTGATGTTGCTTCAAGAAGCAGTTTGGAACTCGGTAAGGAGTGTTGCAACAGAGGACAGAAGATTTTTACACACTACGCGCTTAAGCACTCGGTGGTGTGCTTGTGTGGCCTACCACTTCATGGCTGAGCTATTGTTGCAAGGGGCAGCTCTAGCAGGGCCGAAACTTGACATACTGACTGACTTGTTGGAAAGGTGGCATCCTATGATGTAGTTATATCCTTGAGTTGTTTTTGTCTATCAATGTTATGTATTTTGATATGTTTCGTGTTTTTGAAAGTCAGTGAGCTCCTCAGTAAGGTCATTCTACTGCCAATATTTGTCTATGTGCTCAATTGTATACATCTGAAGTAGGTGAATCGACTAATTTGAAGGGGTGTCCACATACTTAGTGTGTATATATAGCGTATGTGGGGTGAAGAATAATGACCATAGTGACCATGATTATAGCGCAAGTTAGCGTTTTTTGTCATAAATCTTGTTCTGTAGGCAGCTCTGCAGAGTGGTCACCAGCTGCAGCCAAAAAGTCATAAAATCTGACTCAAAAATCTGACCTGCCGGCAGGGCCGGATCTTCCGGGAAGTCATCAAATGAAGTCTCTCGGACATTCGGTTTCCGTTTTATAACATTTTCAAATTTTGGTCAAATCCCACAAGAGGGCGAATGGAATCATATTGCAAATGCACAAGACATCACCAATCACAACGTGGCCTTTTCTCCTAAACGGAAAATACTTTGAAGACGAAACTTGGTCAGCATAGGTTTGGCATAATGGGCAGTTGGCCCCGAACAAGATGGCGTCGAGGCCTCAACGGTTTTTGATTTATGGCCATTTATTCTGGGATTAAAGGTCAAAAATGAAAATAGAGCGCACATTTTTCCGCTTCACATCAAAGTAAATGAATCTACGGTGTCAATAAAAAAAGAACCAGCCATTTATCTATCATAATTTAAGAGAAATCGTTCAATGTACAATTGGTGATGTTTAAAAAAAAGGTTACAGATCCAGTTGCAGCGTGTTCAGGCGAATCTTTTTGAAGTGTGTTTATTTATAGCCTCCTGTGCAAACCGGAAGTGCCTTAAAATAGTGTCATAGGTGCTGTTTCGAAGAGTTAAAAAGGTCTGATCTTTTCAAAACTCTCATGAACTGTAAATCAGTCATTTCTCCCAACAGATGTCAAAGAAAAGCTCTCTCTCACTCACACACACACACACAGCAAGGATGGAGTGACAGAGTGCAGTGCTTAAAGACACTCAGAGCCTGCAATGGCATTACCATAATCCCTAGGCTGTGCCGAGTTCAACGATATGCCCCACTTGACCGTAGCTCGCTCGGTCTAAGTGCAACGACCATGAGAAAAAGTAGGCCCAAAATGAAGCCTGGCCCTAAATTTAATTTGCTGTTGGGTGACCATGGGACAACCTTTAGGGTGAGAAGCTAAATTTGACCTCAGGGATGTTTTCGAGGTCCTCCCAATCTGTGCAAGCCTAACCTTGACCGTGTGGCATTAACCCTTAACAGTTAAAAGAAGGTGTTTACATCAAACAGTTTTCAATGACTTCTCTCCTCATAGGAATACATTGCCTGCACCCCTAAATTCAACCTGAAGCCTATGTGGGTTATGAATGTCTTATTAACCTGTCTTCGATGACAATCCATCAGGCCACTATGAGATCTACCTGTGTTGATTCTAAGCTTCCTGGAGCAACCGGAAGTGGTTAAAGTGTTTACTTTTAGCTTCCTGTGCCAACCGGCAGTGCCATAATTGGTGTCATAGGGCTGTTTCGAAGGGTTAAAAAAGTCTGATCTTTCCAAAACGTCATATGTGTGATTAGGCAACTCTCATGAACTGTAAATCAGTCATGTCTCCCATAAAATTCTCAAGAAAAGCTCACACACACACAGCTTGGACGGAGGGACACAGTGTAGTGCGTAGAGAAAGACAAAGCCTGCAATAGTTACCTTTGTTCGAACTATTAAAGAACCGTCAGACCTAGAGTTCTGAAACTTTAGAAAACTGTTCTAGAGCTCAGGTCGATAGTGTGTGGTGAGTTATGTGGCTCTAGAAGGTTCTCGGACTGAGAAACAGCCTAGTACATTTGCAATAACTTCAATTCAATCACGGAAATTACAACATTTAGAAATGTCCCAGAGTTGCAAGACTAGGTGCATTGCAACCGCCTCGGCCCATAGAGACAGACCCTAACGTTTCTGTCCGATAGCTCATTCAAGGATCCCGTAGCAACGCCCGGGAAAATGTGGATTTTCAACACCAATAATTCAAAGTAAATCTTTCATGAGTGTACAATGTAGGCCTCTGTATTTGTTACCATGGCTACAGTGGCTGGCTTTAACACTAACCAGGCAATCCACTCAGTGGCCATTATAGCTGAAACTAATTTATATAAAGACACATTGTATGGTTACCTTATTGAAAAGCAAGTGTGTTCTTCCCCTTTTGAAATTCAAGAAAGGAATGCTACTGTTTATTTCTCTCTATGGTTTGACATTGAATTGAAATGAAAAACAAACCTTTTGTGACGAAGAAAGCCAAATGAGAGATCGTTTTTTAAAAGTCCATCTGCTATTGGTTCTCTTAAATCTATCACAGCCCTGGTTAAACCTGTGGTTGAGCAGTAACTGAGGCACATGGCTGATTTGACAGTGGCAGAAGAACATTTATAAATAAACAGTGCTCTTTCTCTCCCTGTTGGTTGATCTTATACAGTGCAGCTGGGAGGTAGTTCATCTCTCGAACCCTAGAGCTGAGTACTCACTGTCAAAGTTAATGACTATCTCATTGAGAGCAATATGAAACAATGGCTTTTACAATAACATACAAGTGCTGTATGATTAAGCTAGGTCATTTCAGACAATTGGCTAAGTTGCAAGGTCCTTCTTCCTCTCAATTTCCTTTTCATGGTCGCCACCTAGTGGATTCACTTTGTGCCTACAGTCAAGGCAGACATTGAAAGTACAATACATGCTCTGTCAAAAGAAAGTGTGACATGAGCAAAAATACATTCAGAATTATTTCTCACATGTACTTTTATTGTAAAGGTTATTTATTCCAAAATATGGTGTGATATGGTGTAGAGGCAAAAAAAGAAAGAGAGGACAGAAAAAAAACAAGAGAGCGAGAACATCTAAAAATGATTTTGGCAAGACTTGGCTGACATTTTTATCAAAATACACAACAAAAAGAACACAATATCTAATGATGCACACAATCGCTGCCCTCTCAATGAGGCATCTCTATGTTTAAGCCTCTACATGTATTACAATGGAATAAAAAGTCACTACAGATTCTTGTCTTGAAAATAATAATCTATTTGAGGCATACAAAAACCTGGAATGATTGTTCACCTGTGCTTTGTTTTGGAATACAATTGTCAAATTAACAAACTAACCACAGGATACAATATTTTTTTATAAATTACTTGGTTGGTATTTTCATTTAATAACGTTTCATTACAATCAACACTTATTTTTGAAAAGGTCACTGTCACAGAGCTACTTTGTACAAACTGTATGGAGTATTGTGGTTCATACAACAGGGTTATTATGCCCAAATCAACAGGGCAGTGATGTTTGGAGACCTGCCTTAATGATACAGGAATGCTGGAGTGACCCGGATAAAAACATTTGGGGCAGGAAGAAAATGCCAAAAGCTAATTCCTTGTGACGCCCTAGGCTAGAGGCCTGGGCTAATGCGACTCGAAGATTTGCAACTGCCCTTTTTAAACATGGTGATCATCACAAACTGTGGCCAGATTAAAGTCTAGGGCCACAACCAGTGAAGTGAAGTCTTCCGACTGAGAAACGTTAGACATGCAAGAGTGAAAGTGTGTCATCACTGCTAGCTAGTGAAGCCAATACAACGGTAGTATAAAGACAAAAATAACATTGTTAAAAAAACGTGTTGTATTGTGTGTGGTTGTGAAGTTGTGGTGTACTGTATAGTGTTGGTTACATAGTAATACATAGGCCTGCTGAGTGATGAGGCTACTAGAAGACTAATGACTGACGCTGGTCTCGTCCTCAGCCCAGTGATCCACTAAATGCTTACAGTAATGGCATCTCTGGAGCATCTCTTATCTCCATCCAATACACAGGTGGACTGTCTCCACCACACCGACTGCCAACCTTGGCTAAATCAACACTGACTAAGTCTGCTTCTCCTTCCTCCCCCCAACCCTAACAGAGTGCATCGTATAATATCACAGAGAAACACAGATAAACAGCAGCGCCCCCTAGCAGGGATGGACTTTACAGGCGCGGATCTCCTTCCTGTCCTTGCAGCTGGTGACCTGTGCCGGGGTGTTCTTAGCTCTCTTCTTCACCGTCATGAAGCGCTCCTGGATCCCCCCGCCGCAGTGTTTGGTACAGTCTGTCCAACTGGACCAGGGCCTCATCTTGCAACCTGCGGGAACAAGTCAATGACATGAGGAGAGGAGTGTTTCAGATGACTTTCTTTAGTTTGCCAAATCAATCCCGTTTAGTAATATACTAATTGAATATGGCATATCAGTTAAAGACTCACTATGCAGAAATCATTGCGCCATTTCCTGGTTGCTAAAATTCGAATAGTTTGCCTAATTAAAGTTTATGTGAAAAAAACAAGCAAATATAGTGTACAGCAGGGTTTCCAAAAGTCGGTCCAAAATGGAAAGTTACAGATAAAGTCTGCAGACCTGCATCACTATACTGAGAGCGTTGGTGTATTTTTAAAATATTTTTTAGCTTTTGTTCATATTTTATCCAAGCCCTGGCACTGCAGAACGAGCACGAGGAAGTGTTCCGCTGATGGGAGTAAGTTGCTCCAAACCAAGTGAAATCGCAAAGAAAAAGTGTCTGAACTCTTCTATAACATGCAATTTACATCCACAATAGAGATTTGAATCAAATAAAGTGAACTTCAACTTCAATGTGAGTGATCACAAGTGAGACCTTATCAAATGTGCAATGTTCAAGCCTCCATTGCATGACCAATCATCATCATTCATAACTGATTGATCTGTCATAAATTGACAGTGTAAGAACAAGGAGTCCCTGTCCGGCCTCCATTTCCCATTATTACTGATTATGCATGGTAAGTGCTGGGGGGGGGTAATGCTGCCTAGCAACCCTAGAGGATATACCACGGTGGGGGTATTTTCCACTGTCTACAGCTCATTAGCCCCAGGTTAAAGAGGCCTGTCCCTGTCTCTGTTGGGAGGCAGCAGTCCAAAGCCCACCCTGACTATTTGGCCTCTACCTGCTCATCAGGACGGCCATTTGTGAGCTGGACTAGTCACTGTATCACCCTGACAGGGCTGATCAGCATTGAGTGTAGCCACTCTAACACAGCAATCACACTGCACCCAGCTGGCAAGGCAGAGAGGGAGGGAGGAGGGGGCAGAGTTGATCCTCTCAAGCATTGGGCGGGGCGATTGAGAGTGGGCTGCATGGGCCCCTTGACTGAGATATGTCTATTTACATTCAGAGCTACAACGGATATGTCAGTGGGAATTAATGAGGAGTGACTGTGAAATCATCGTCAATGACTTGCCCTATGAATGTTTTGCCCTTTTATATTTGGGATATAAATGATACATCAAGGTGATGTATAAATCATGAATCAAGCTTGGCTTGACAATGACATTAATCCAAATGTGGCTGAAAGAGGAAATGACAATAGAGGTGATGAAGATGGTCTTGATGAAAACGATGATAATGATAAAGACAGTGATGAAGATGATAATAATAAAGGTATATACAGTGGCTTGCGAAAGTATTCACCCTCCTTGGCAGGATTGTTGCATTACAATCATTTGATTTACACAACATGCCTACTACCACTTTGAAGTCAAAACTTTGTAGAGACACCTTTTTCAGCTATTACAACGGCAAGTCTCTTGGGGTATGTCTCTGTAAGCTTGGCACATCTAGCCACTTGGATTTTTGCACTTTCTTCATGGCAAAACTGCTCCAGCTCCTTTCAAGTTGGATGGGTTCACATCAGACATACCGCCAGACATAGCGTTTTCCTTGGTGGCCAAAAAGCAACATTTTTGTCTCATCTGACCAGAGTATCTTTAAGCAATGTCTTTTTTCTCGACACTCTTCTGTAAAGCCCAGCTCTGTGTAGTGTGCGGCTTAAAGTGGTCTTATGGACAGATACTCCAATCTCCGCTGTTGAGCTATACACCTCCTTCAGGGTTATCTTTAGGCTCTATGTTGCCTCTGATTAATGCACTCCTTGCCTGGCCCGTGAGTTTTGGTGGACGGCTCTCTCTTGGCAGGTTTGTTGTGGTGCCATATTCTTTTCCTTTTTTTTTAACAATGGATTTAATGGTGCTCCGTTGGAGGTTCAAAGTTCCGTATATATATATATGTTTATAATCCAACACTGATCTGTACTTCTCCACAACTTTGTCGCTGACCTGTTTGGAGAGCTCCTTGGTCTTCATGGTGCCCCTTGCTTTGTGGTGTTCCAGACTCTGGGGTCTTTCAGAACAGGTGTGTATATTATACTGAGATCATGTGACACTTAAATAAAGTCCACCTGTGCATAATCTAACTAATTATGTGACTTCTGAAGGTAATTGGTTGCACCAGATCTTATTTAGGGGCTTCATAGCAAAGCGGGTGAATACAAATGCACGCACCACTTTATTTTTTAGAATTAATTTTTCCATTTCGCTTCACCAATTTGGACTATTTTGTGTAGCATGTCCATTACATGGAATCCAAATAAAAATCTATTTAAAATACAGGTTGTAATGCAACCAAATAGGAAAAACGCCAAGGGGATGAATACTTTTGCAAGGCACTATATACAGTATATATAAAGGTGATGATGATGACTGACCGGGCTGTTCCTCCACTGCTGCATCTCGTTCTTGCTGTTTGCCCCTTCTCTTCTCTTTCCCAACGCCCACCTCTCCCCCCCGCCGCCTCTTCCTCTCCTCGCTGGCCCTGGAGCCCCTTTTGCACTTCCTGATCTTACACTTCTTCCTCTGGACCGTCTCGGGGCAAGGCTCCCCTCCAGACTGGGGCTCCAGCTTCACCATGCGTGTCCTGATGGTGTGGCCTTTACCGCAGGACTTATTACACTCAGACCACTCCGTCCACTCTGACACCATGCAGTCCGTAGCTGGGGAGAGATAGGAAAGGGGTTTGGGGGGGGGGGTATTGAAAGGTTGAGTGAAAAGCTACTTGCTAATGTCTCTATTCATGCTCATTGGACAACTACTTACTTAACTGACAATGATGAAAACTCCTTAATTTAAGCGACATAAACAGCTGTGTGTTATTATTGCAAGTCAACCCGACGCTGAGTGATTATATTGTCCAGTAGGGGACTGGTATGGTTTTCATTTCAACCAGAGAAACAAAAAGAAATGTTAATTGATAAGGACTAAATGGTCATCTTTTCATATGTTATATTAGTCTGCCTGAAAACCAGAAAACTCTTCCTCGTTTCAATAATTCTCTCCATAATCCATTTTCACATTTGACTGCATCATTCATGGAATAATACGACTGTATTTTTGTGGAACATTTGTTATTACTTTGCAGGGAACAATTGTGTATTTGTTGTAGAACATTTGTTTTTTACTTTGCAAGGAACCCGATTAGAATATAAATAATGGAGCTCCGCTTTAAATGTCAAAGTACAAGGAGACGGAAGATGTCAAATCCTCCATGACGGAAATCTGCCTGGTGTCTGACTTCCACTATGTCTGTCTGTGAGCCTAAGTCTCAACACCTTTTTGGCAACACGCAGGCTATTGCTATGCAAAACAAACCATAGGACTCAGCTATACAATCTGGGACCAGGCTATGACAGTGCTAAAACAAACAAACAAACATATGAATTTGAAATATTATGCACAAAGTTTGGGCACTAGTTTCTAGTGATCACACTCTGTTTTGGAGTTGATGGTAGTGGTAAACAGCATGGCAACATCTGATGGTGACACTTACGACACTCCGGCTGCATACACCGCTCCACCTGTTCCAGCTCCTCGGTACACTCCCCCAAGTCTGGAGACTTGAGCATGCGTTGGCGTGTACGCACTCCCTTCCCGCATGTCACACTGCAGTCGCTCCAGTCGGACCACGGAGACAGCATACACGGGATAGAGTCTGCAGGGATAGATAAACCAAGCATGGGACAGTCAGTCTGCACATAATTACATAATGTCCCCTGCTCTTCAGATCAACTGCTGTTCGGTAGTTTCAACATACAACATTTCATTTCCGCTACCTTCATCTTCTGTTTTTCATACCTGGGACTTAAAAATGATTATATTGGGTGACTATACACTGGATGTACAAAACATTAAGGACACCTTCCTAATACTGAGTCTCCCCTCCCCCTTTTGCCCTCAGAACAGCCTCAATTATTCAGGAAATGGACTCTACAAGTCGAAAGCGTTCCACAGGGATGCTGTCCTATTTTGACACCAATGCTTCACTGGATGTCCTTTGGGTGGTGGACCATTCTTACACACGGGGAAACTTTTGAGCGTGAAAAACCCAGCAGCGTTGCAGTTCTTGACACAAACTGGTGCGCCTGGCAGCTACTACCATATTCCGTTTAAAGGCGCTTAAATATTTTATCTTGCCCATTCACCCTCTGAATGGCACACATACACAATCTATCTCTCTATTGTCTTAAGGCTTAAACATATTTTTTAACTGGTCTCCACCTCTTCATCTACACTGATTAAAGTGGTTTTAACAAGTGACATCAATAAGGGATCATACTGTAATGTAGCTTTCACCTGGATTCACCTGGTCAGTGTATGTCATGGAAAGAGCAGGTGTCCTTAACGTTTTGTACACTGAGTCTATTTTCATGCCTTCTCTCCTCTGAGATATTCTGTCAATTTTAGTGTGTACCTAGCCTGTTGGATCGAGATACATAAAAACTACAGATGCCCCTTGGCAGATGGCTGAACAAGGCTGCCTGTCACAGTGCTTTTAGATGTAGTGTCTCTGGCCTGCAGCCCGGGACCTGGGGGATGAGGCAGGTGTTGAGTGGGTGTGGGGGGCGTTACTCACGGCACTCAGGCATCATGCATTTCTCCACCTCTGCCACCTCCACTTTGCACATTGAACCATCCGAGGGGGGCATCTTCACCATGCGCTCACGTTGCTTCATGCCCAGACCACAGGTGGTGCTGCAGGGATCCCACTCACCCCACTCCGTCACCACACAGCTACTGGGGGCTAATGGAAGGGACAGGGACAGATACACGCCCATACAATGGGATGGTTCTTTGTTATGGCGGCTTGCAATTACTGTTATTAACATTACTTGAGAAACTTGGTTTCGTTAACACACTGACTGAATAAGCCTGTTGGCATATAGCAGCAGGGCTAAGGAAGTAGACTTCAAAAGAACAGAAAGACCTGCACACTGAATATGCGCGCAATTACCACCTTTAATGACAATGTTTCCATACACAAGGATCTTTATCAGGTCAAACATGCCAAAATATTTACACATTTCACCTCACATGACCATTATGCACATGGCTATACAAAGGGCACTAACCATTCATCACAGAGGTACATACGGTCATAAAGGACTTTGACACGTCTCCGTTTTCTCAATGACATTCAAATCAGCATTGAAAAAAGGCTCAAGTTTAAGTTTGTTCCACCTGAGCGAGTCTGACCACAAGTCAGAGACCACTATGATGACACACCAAATGTGTTTGTCACGACTTCCGCCAAAGTTGGTGCCACTCCTTGTTCGGGCGGCGTTCAGCGGAGCCTCCTACGACGGTCCACAGTCCGGAACATCCTACGACGGTCCAAAGGCTGGAGCCTTATTCTGCGCCGGGGCCCAGTCCAGGCACGGCGTCCAGTCCTGCTCCATGGCAAGGAGCCTCCCTCTGCGCCGGTACCCAGTCCGGGTACGGTGTCCAGTCCAGCTCCATGGCCGGAGCCTTCCTCTGTGCCGGTGCCCAGTCCAGGCATGGTGTCCAGTTCCACTCCTAGGCCGGAGCTTTCCTCTGCGCCGGTGCCCAGCCGAGGCACGACGGCCAGTCCCGCTCTATGGCAGGAGCCTCCCTCTGCGCCGGTACCTAGTCCAGGCACGGCGTCCAGTCCCGCGCCAAAGCCGGAGCCTTCCTCTGCGCCGATGCCCAGTCCAGGCACGGAGGCCAACTCAGCTCCATGGCAGGAGCCTCCCTCTGCGCCGGTGCCCAGCCCAGACACGGCGGCCAGTCCCGCTCCATGGCAGGAGCCTCCCTCTGCGCCGGTGCCCAGCCCAGGCATGGCGGCCAGTCCCGCTCCATGGCAGGAGCCTTCCTCTGCGCCGGTGCCCAGCCCAGGCACGGCATCCAGTCCTGCGCCAAGGCCAGAGTCTTCCTCAGCGCCGATGTCCAGGCATGGTGGCCAACACAGCTCCATGGCCAGAGCCTTCCTCTGTGCCAATGCCCAGTCCAGGCACAGCGTTCTACCCGGCTCCATGGCCGGACCAGTGGTCTGTCATGCCCTGACCACAGAGAGCCTTTTTATTCTCTCTTTTGGTTAGGTCGGGGTGTGACTAGGGCAGGTGTTCCTATCTAGGTTATTGTTTTTTTGGGTTGGCCTGATATGGTTCCCAATCAGAGGCAGCTGTTTATCGTTGTCTCTGATTGGGGATCATATTTAGGCAGCCATTTCCCACTGTGTTACAGTGTACAGTCAGTAAGCAGTTATTCCGGTTATTTTTGCCCCTTTGGCAATTATTTAATAAAACCAAAGGCTTACCTTGACTTGGAAGAGTTTCAGTGTTGTGTTGGATAGTCATAGCCAGCTAGCTAACATAGCATCCCTCGGTTTGAGCCAGGCATTTGAGTAACTAAACTAGTCAGCTACATTTGCTAGCTAAAAAAATGACACTTTCTTTTGCTTCTCCGTCATTTGCAGAAAGGAATTAATTTGTTGAAAACTATTCAGCTATTGTCTTTCTCCTTCGAGTCAACTACTCACCGCATTTTATGCACTGCAGTGCTAGCTAGCTGTACCTTATGCTTTCAGTACTAGATTAATTCTCTGATCCTTTGATTGGGTGGGCAACATAAACTAAGGATTCTAGCTTTAACACAGAAGGCCTGAACCCACAATATGATCCTAATGTCACAAAGACTTGTACCCCCATGTTTCAGTGAGACTCACAGCAGTCGTCGTTGACCACACACTTCTCCGTCTCCTCAGTGTTCAGAGAGCAGATGGATCCATCCTCCGGGAACTGTTTGATGTAGCGCTCCCGAGACCTCATCCCCATCCCACAGGACACACTGCACGGAGACCAGTTGATCCACTCTGACATCATACAGGTAGACGCTTCTGGGAATGACGAGGCATAGACAAGCATGGTTAAACCATACTGGAGGCTGTGGTCACCATTGTGTAATGGTGAGTGCAGGATTCAGTCTGATTTAACCAGGCTAGAGAAAACGAGAAGGGTAATTAACATGCCACAACATGCAATAGCTCTGTTCATTCATTCCATCAATACTAGCTGACACCTGAATTACACCTGCACCTTCTTCTGGTAACAAGTAACACACCCTAAAATATTTGATTTAGTCCTACCTAATCTTACTCCGCTCTCTCCAATTATCTGGGAACAGAGCATGTAAACAAAAACAAAATTCAAAGAGGATGGATAAACTTTGGGGAACTTTCCATGGATTTCTCTTTCATCTGGTCCATCCCACTGCCTGCCTGCGGATTGGAAGCAGCTGTGAGTGTAGCTTAATAAAGCAGAGCTAAGTGGATCATTAATAAGAGCTGTAAATAAATGTGGACCTGATGAGGCCTCCAGGGGCCACGTCCAGCTTCAGGAATATCAATCAACCACAGACATTAACAGAGCGATACAAGAAAGGAAAGAAGTGACGTGCAGGAAGAAAAGCATACGCTGCCAGTCCTATTAATCGATAGTGTGTGTTGGAGTGAAACAATAGCCTTGAACAATTCAAACACACTTTATCAAGCCCTGACAAAGCTGAGATTTGGGGCACGAGTAGAGAGAAATGGAGGAATGACAAACAACTCTGCATGACTGATCATGTGCCTTTTGGCATGGTGGACTAAATTGACAACTTTGATGAGAATTGGACAAAGGACCAGTTATTTCCTGAGAAACAAAGTTGATGTCAATCTGACTGAATAGAACAGCCACCCGATCTGTCTTGTTTACAGGAAGAAGAAGCTTTTGTGGAATATCATATTCCAGTCTTTGGATCTTTACCTGGTTGTGGGACTTGATGAGGCTCCAAAGTTCCATCTTTACATGTTGTATTTGAATGCCAACAACAAAACGGTATTAATTGTGCATCATATGTAGCATGTAAACCGGGAAAGGGAAAACAATGGCAACAATGTATTTTCTTGTGCTTGGCTAGTAAATTGGTGGATCGTGACACCATTTCAACCCTAATCCCTGTTCCCATACATGGATATGGCTGTCTTTAGTCAATATGACATGTACACGACTACACAGGGCTCACCAGCTCAGCCTGCAGAGCAGCAGACAAACCTTTAGCCAACAACCTCTTCTTTATGACCTGCTTTAAAAACAATAACATATAATTCACTGTCTTTTTCCAATTTTTGGAAGCTCTTTTACAGCCATTGGAGATGGAACAACATGTTCTGAATGAGACAAAACTGTTGGATTTCAATTCTCAAAAATTCATAGACGTTTCACCCAATTGTTATCAGGCAGGCAAACAACTGTATTCATGTCTAAGCGGAGGCGACTTTGTCAGCTGACTCATACCAGTGATTGCATGCATTAGTGCTATGAATGAGAAACAGGCCTGTGACACTGTCCTTAGTCCTCACCCTCCTCGCTGCAGCCGGGCCCCATGCAGGGTTTGAAGTCCTGGGTGTGGGGGCAGGGCACACTGAGGTCCAGCTGGGCCTTCAGCATCCTCTGTCTCATCCTCCGGCCCTTGTCACAGCTGGCTGAGCTGCAGGCTGACCACGGAGACCAGTTGGAGTAGATGCACGTCTCTGGAGTGTCGTCTGGAGGAGGAAATACTCTATTAGACAATGCATTGACAAGTCCTCTTGGTCAGCTTGTCTGACAATAACTGCATTGGTTAAATGTCACTATCTTGTCATATTCTAATGAGATCATGTAAATGGGGATGGGGGGGGTATTAATACTCAATTTTCTTGTTTATAAGCCTATATTTTCACTGCTTTAGAATGTGCTGGTGCTGTATAGATATGGACTAATGTGCCTAACTGCCTAAAAAAGTCAATGCAAGTTCATACAGTTCAGGTCTTGCTCTAACCACAGTGTATAGTTACTGTACAGTACCCACAGTACGTGTATTGTAATGTTCTAGAGACCTTCCTGTTAAGGAAACAGACCGTGTTGCCCTCAACAGAAAGAGGTTAGAGAGAACCCGGTTCAAAGGTAGAATTGGACGTTAACTGCAGAGTGTGGTTAGAAACAAACTCCACAGGTTCATTTCTCCTGCTAGCAGTGTTGATGGTGTTCAGCAGACAGACATCTGGAAGTTTAAACACGGATTCAGGCAAAGCAACTGGAGCTTGTGGCTTTTAAATTGAACATCCCAAATTGGTTGAAATAAAGTGCTTCCACACCTTCCTCCTTCTCCTCCTGGCCAATATCTGCCACGATATCGTCCACCGTGTCCGGGACAATATTGCACTGCTCTCCCTGTGGACAAGAAACATGATTCAACATCACAAACACTGACAAGATTCTCAATTTACCATTTAATATCACATTCTTATCGGAGACAAGGGTAAACACCCGAATATGTGTAATTTATTTTCTTGACAACCTTCTGTGAAATGGAGGTTAGGTCAATATGACATCTGGTTGTTGGTTTAAAAGAGACAGATTTGTTTTTCAAATAATTATTTGCTTCAATTGGAAGGAGACAAACACATTGTAATTGTTCTATGTGTTTTCCAAAGACTTGCTATGATCACTATGGCAATATACGCTGAGTGCACAAAACATTAGGAACACCTTCTTAATATTGAGTTGCACCTCCTTTTTGCTCTCAGAACAGCCTCAAGTCGTTGGGGCATGGGCTGTACAAGGTGTCAAAAGCGTTCCACATGGATGCTGGACCATATTGACTCCAATGCTTCCCACAGTTGTGTCAAGTTGGCTGGATGTCCTTTGGGTGGTGGACCATTCTTGATACACACGGGAAACTGTTGAGCGTGAAACAGCGTTGCAGTTCTTGACACACTCAAACCGGTGCTCCTGGCACCTACCACCATACCCTGTTCAAAGGCACTTAAATCTTTTGTCTTGCCCATTCACCCTTTGAATGGCCCACATACACAATCCATGTCTCAGTTGTCTCAAGGCTTAAAAATCCTTCTGTAACCAGTCTCCTCCCCTTCAACTACACTGATTTAAGTGGATTTAACAAGTTACATCAATAAGGGATCATAGCGTTCACCTGGATTCACCTGGTCAGTCTACTGCCCATTCAAAGAGCTATGTATCCAAAGCAACATTACATGTATAGTGACTGTGAGGAGAGCTATGTTGCATGAACATTCACATTTCTTCAGCGAGAGGGAGCAGACACAGACAAAGATAGCGGAATGAATGAGCCAGGCGCTGATGGTACCTTTCTGGCTATCCTTTCCACCAACACCCGGGCCAAGGCTGTGATGGGGCCTCCCTCAGTGTCGTAGAAGGGACTCTGGGGGTGGTCCAGACTGGTCAGGGGCCGGATCCTCTCCTGGGGTATCGTAGGCTTGTTGGGAGACTGGAATGGTACGAGACAGGTTGGACTATGAGTGACACAATATTGACATTGGACTCGGAGTAAGTGTAAGACAGGGTAATATAGGTCCACGGAAGGGAGTTAGTACAACAGTACTAACAGTAATTCTAATAGGAGTTAGTATAGGTGCAGAGTTGGTATTAAAGGCCCAGTGCAGTCAAAAATATGATTTGCCTGTGTTAAACTGTGTAAATATCAGACCAGTTTCTCTGTACATATATTGATGAAAACCTGCTCCAGAGCGCTCATGACCTAAGACTGGGGCCAAGGTTCACCTTCCAACAGGACAACGACCCTAAGCAAACAACGACCAAGACAATGCAGGAGTAGCTTCAAGGACCGTCTCTGAATGTCCTGGAGTGGCCCAGCCAGAGCCTGGACTTGAACCCGACCGAACATCTCTGGAGAGACCTGAAAATAGCTGTGCAGCAACACTGCAGAGAAGAATGGGAGAAACTCCCCAAATACAGGTGTGCCAAGCTTGTAGCATCACACCCAAGAAGACTCGAGGCCGTAGTCGCTGCCAAAGGTGCTTCAACAAAGTAAATGGTCTGAATACTTAGTTAAATGTGATATTTGTGGAGGTTTTATTATTATTATTATTATTATTAATTTTGCACGCCCAATTTTTCAGTTTTTGATTTGTTAAAGTTTGAAATATCCAATAAATGTCGTTCCACTTCATGATTGTGTCCCACTTGTTGATTCTTCACAAAAAAATACAGTTTTATACCTTTATGTTTGAAGCCTGAAATGTGGCAAAAGGTCGCAAAGTTCAAGGGGGCCGAATACTTTCGCAAGGCACTGTGTATATATATATATATATATATATATATATATACAGTTGAATTCGGAAGTTTACATACACCTTGGTCAAATATATTTAAACTCAGTTATATACACACACAGACACTACCAGTCAATCAATCTATCTATCTATCTATCTATCTATCTATCTATCTATCTATCTATCTATCTATCTATCTATCTATCTATCTATCTATCTATCTATCTATCTATCTATCTATATATATACACACACATACTAATAACACTAAAATGATGAAAACTGTGATCACGCCCTTTTAGTGTAAGAGCTGTTTGAAAAGACTGCCTGAAAGTTCTGCCTGTTTTGGTTTGATGGAGTTTTGGTCTTCCATGGTGACATCACCTAGCAGCAAATTAGTTAAGAACAATAATAAAGAGAGTTTCAAACCTCTCTGCAAATAACAGCACATTTTCAGTTTTCCACTCCCCACTTGGACCACTCCCAGACAGTCAAATTCTTGCTTGAGAAATTGCCTTTTTGTAACGGCCGTTGTTGGAACAAGATGAGGACCAAAGCACAAGGTGGTACGTGTTCGTCATTTTAATGGTAAAGCTGAACACTATACAACAAGCAACAAAAGAACAACCGAAACAGCCCCGTCAGGTGCAAAACACACTAAACAGAAATGAACTACCCACACCACACAGGTGGGAAAAGGCTACCTAAGTATGGTTCTCACTACAACGATAGACAGCTGCCTCTGAGAACCACACCCGGCCAAACACAGAAATCCAAAACATAGAAAATGAACATAGAATGCCCACCCTAGTCGCACCCTGGCCAGACCAAAATATAGAATAAAAGCCTATCTATGGCCAGGGCGTAACACTTTTCCTAAGAAGCTATTTTTGTTTATTTTCTACCATTTTCTACCACCTACTTAATTATTACCCAGAAATGATTTGATATTGAGATAAAAAAAGGCTTTATTGGACTTTTAAAACCTCTGAAGGTATAGGGGGCAGCATTTTCACTTTTGGATAAATAGCGTGCCCAATTTCAACTTCCTGCTACTCATTCCAGGAATATAAGATATGCCTATTATTAGTAGATGTGGATAGAAAACACTCATAAGTTTCTAAAACTGTTTGAATCATGTCTGTGAGTATAAGAGAACTTATGTAGCAGGCAAAACCCCAAGGACTAACTGTTCAGATTTTTTTTTGCCTCTGACTGTTCCCTGGGTTGTCTTTGCCAAGGGATATTTTTTAGTAACACGTTTTTAGTTCCTACCGCTTCCACTGGATGTCACCAGTCATTGGAATTTGGTTGAGGTTATTCATTTGTGCAATGAAGAAGAAGCACATCCTGGAACAACGTTACACTATTGAGAGTTGCGCAAGACGTAAGAAGGAGAATGGTTTGTTTACTTCCTGTATTGAACACAGATAGCCCTGTCTACAATTTGATAGATTATTAACGTTTAAAATACCTAAAGTTGTATTAGAAAAGTAGTTTGAAATATTTTGGCAAAGTTTATAGGCAACTTTTGAAATGTTTTGTAGTGACGTTGCATTTTTTGGCAGGTGTTTTTTTCTGGATCAAACGCGTCAAATAAATGGACATTTGGATATAAATGGACGGAATTAATCGAACAAAAGGACCAATTGTCATGTTTATGGGACATATTGGAGTGCCAACAAAAGAAGCTCGTCAAAGGTAATGCATGTTTTATATTTTATTTCAGAGTTTTGTGTAGCGCCTGCAGGGTTGAAATATGCTACTCTCTTTGTTGACATTGTTTCTATCAGATAATAGCTTCTTATTCTTTTGCCGAAAAGCTTTTTAAAATCTGACATGTTGGCTGGATTCACAACGAGTGTAGCTTTAATTGAGTATCTTACATGTGTGATTTAATGAAAGTTAAAGAAGATTTTTACATGATTATTTGAATTTGCCTCGCTGCATTTTCCCAAGTGGGACGCAACCGTCCCCTACACCATAAGAAGTGTAACACATCTCAGTCTTAAAATGCCTGAAATATCTATTTTGTATACTAGTTGAGCACACCTAAGATGTCAATGCGGAATCAATAGTAAACTTTGCAATAAAAGCCCAACATTTGGTACAGAGGTTGATGTACATTATGTACCCAGAAAAGATATAGATGTGGATCCACCCCAGATTTGGCCTCTGGGGGGGCGTGGCAGCCCCGATAACTCAAAAATATCTAAAAAATGTAAATACATATTTAGGTTCTAGTCAATGTCTACACCAAGTCGAGAGTCACATCTTTTAGATTAAATTTGAACTAGAGCTAAATGTCTGATGTCACCGGCACCCATATCACCTAAATCGGCCTTATCTGTGGCCATTTTAGGTCATAACGGTATGTCAGACTAGCTCAATCGTCAAATTATCAGCCTCTGAGTATCACAGAAACACAACACTTTGAATAACAGACAAATGTTCATAACAAGTGGCTATGGGTGAGATGTATCAAAATATAATTTAAAAACATTTATAAAACGCTGTATTTTGAATATGGGGAATTTAAAGAATTGACTTGTGTTACAAAAGGTTAATCAAATCAAAAAGGGTTACTGTTTGACTGAAAGTGTGTTTTTCCATCACATCCAAAAATGACCCCTATTGTTGCTATTAGGGGTTGAAATACTGTAAGTTGGTGCTTTTAGGGTGAAGTTGAATGCACTAACTATAAGTCGCTCTGGATAAGAGTGTCTGCTAAATGACTAAAATGTAATGTAATGTGTAGCATGGGCACAGGGAAGAGAGCTAGTGAAACAGTATCGGCACGGGGCTGAGAGCGAGCACCTCGTCATGTTCAGCTGCCATCTGTTAGGGGCTTCTGTGTTTGATCTTAATATGCATAATTGATCGGCTGTGTAATATTCCTTTTATGAGTGATTTATGACATTGTTTCCTGCTCGGTGCTTTGTGAATCACCTTTCATGCTGCCGTTCCAGAACAGTAACTTCAGTTGAAGAGAACTACAAAAGCTATTGAGTCCCTTTCTACTTTAACTCCAGGGAATCTAGTTTTAGTTCACTTTTGGCTGATATATTCATTGGTGCTGCAGCCAACATATGGAGCCAAAAACTAAATAACCAAATCACATCTGGGGTATGTGAATGCATGATTTGTCCGCTTTCTTTGCATAGAAAGTATAAAGGCTATTTACAGAGTGTGAATGATTATGCTGTGTGTGTGGGTATGCATTGAAGTCTGGATATACTGTATCTTCAGTGGCTTTTCTGGCCTATAGATGGCAGTGTCTCTCCTTTTCTTTTCCCAGTATCTTTACAAGCCAGCAGAAAATTGACTATAAATTCCAGCGCAGGATTTGTTGGGTACATATTTACAGTGTAGCGACACAAGACTAGTCAGTGAGGCAGCCACTTGGGTAAATATGTCCGCCTCAATAAAACGACAACACAGTGGATGTGCTGTTTTATGTTTGCAGTGTGTTTTTCTCTGAATCTGTTTATGCGTTTTTCAGCCGAGGTTGGATGATTTGTATATTCATAAGTCATAAACAAAAAATAAAAAAGCAACGCTCCTGCACTATTAATGAAAGTAGATCAACAGCTTTCGTTCCAGATTCATGGCAAAATACAGAGGCCTGGTTACGAAAGTTAGAATGGCAGAAGTATTTTTACTAGATAACTGAAACCAGAGCCATTTACTACATATCGACCCCCATGTCTGGGGCCTCCAGGGCCTCACCTCGTAGGTGACCCCGTTGTCGGTGCCTGCGTCCCAAGGGATGAGGTCTTGGTCCAGCCTCTGGACCCAGCCACACTCCTTGGTGCAGAGGTCCTCTGCAGACAGCCCCACGTTCCAGTCAGGACTGGGCCCCAGCATGCTCAGAAAGGACATGAGGTGACGCGTACGGTCCACTGAGAACTCAGCCGAGGGAGCTGCCCGCCTGAATAGACAAACAGATACAGACATGCATCGTATGCTCCTCAATGTGCAGATTGATCTGATTGATCAACACACAATGACAATGACATGACAATGTTAAAGACTGGTGAAGCCAGCTTGGTTTTCATTTGAATGCATCACATACCACACCAGTTATCTGCTTTAAGAGTTTAAATGAGCTACATACTGTCCAAACAAAAACATATAACACATTTCTGTCACGCCCTGGCCTTAGTTATCTTTGTTTTCTTTATTATTTTGGTTAGGTCAGGCTGTGACATGGGGGATTTATGTGTGTTTTTGCTGGTCTAGGGGTTTTGTATGTTTATGGGTTGTTGCCTAGTCTAGGTGTTTTTGTAAGTCTATGGTTGCCTAGATTGGTTCTCAACTAGAGGCAGGTGATTATCGTCGTCTCTGATTGGGAACCATATTTAGGCAGCCATGTTCTTTGGGTATTTTGTGGGTGATTGTTTCCTGTGTCTGTGCCACACGGGACTGTTTCGGTGCCAGTTCACTTTGTTATTTTGTATTTGTGTTCATGTTGAGTTTTCTCATTAAATAACATGGGCACCTACAACGCTGCATATTGGTCCGATCCTTGCTACACCTTCTCTTCAGAGGAAGAGGAGGAAATCTGTCATGACAATTTCGTTCATAACAGCTCAACATATTAATAAATAATTACTTGTTTCTATTCAGAACTTAGAGAGAATAATGTATCACTAGAACACATTAAAAAAAGTGTTAATGAAATAGATGTTATGTTGGAAATGTTAAAGCTGGTCAATGTGTGTGGAGGCAAATAGACCGTTTCTGTCCCAAATGGCCCCCTATTCCCTATATAGTGGACTACTTTTAACCAGAGCCCTATAGGCCCTGGTGAAAAGTAGTGCACTATATAGGGAATAGGGTGCTTTTTTGGGACTATGTGTTAATTGCCACAACACAAATTCTAAGAGGAGAATAACATCCAGTCACATCTGAATAGTTACTGATGTGTGAAGAGATACTTATATCATATTTCTCCTTGTCATGTTAAATAGGAGATAAACAACAAAACTCTGTACAATTCTGTAACGTAACACAATGTGGGAGTGTAGTACTGCTCAATTAGATGCAACTGCAGTTCCTGTGAGATGATTAAACAAGTATGGAAACAACAACCTACACTTCGCTGTGCCCTATTTAGAGAACGTATTCCACATGCACATCAATCAATCTCTTTAAACAATCTCCTTCCCTTTGAGACATCTATGTTGTTCTGATTCCCCTTTACCTAAAACAAATGTATATGACTTCTCCAAACAGCCTCTTCTAAAGAGAGAAAATTGGTTGGCTGATGTTAAAATAGGTAAATGTAAACGTCTTAATATATTGGAACTGGAGGGAGTCAATTAACACTAATCACAGAAACACCCAGAGGAAACACATCTCTCATCAAAACAGGAGTCTTCCTTTTGCAAACAAAATACCTCATGAAAAATGTACACAATCATTAATATATTTAAAGAAAACACCCGCAGGCCAGGCAGGTAGCTATTGAATTAATGCTTGGTGATTATCTCCTCCTTAGCCTGTTTTCTGATGAAGTAAAAAAAAACAATTCTCAATTCACCTAGATTATCAAATGATAATCTCTCCAAGTAATTTCACCGTTTTAAAACAGACAATTAACATTTTAAAACCTGTGAAATGTGAGGGTACTCTTGTACATCACAGTGCACTCACACATTCAGGGGCTGCCATGCTGGCCACTGCGCCTTGGTTTTTATCACAGTCAGAACTTCATCACCCTGTGGATGACAAACACAGAGAGAGAAAGATACATTAGTTTGGTCAAATTAGAGAACTGCATGGAGGAATACAGAAATATACCCAACAGGGTTAATTCCTCTCTTTCTTATGAAATCTAAAACATTTTCTAATGTTGAGAGCTGTGAAAGTGGGCATCTTGGGACCAGATGTGTCTGTTATTTTATAATAGCTGTTTTTTTCCACAAGAGGATTCCTCTTGTGAATCACACACAGTAGCTCAGCTGAGCTGGCCAGCCTGGGGGAGCAGGGTGTTAACATAGCAGCATTGTCACCTGCTGCTGAAAAATTAAAGGCCCAGTATCAAACAGAGCCTTTTGATGTAAAACTAAGCAGGGGTTGTTGCTGCTCTGTGAGACAGTGTGGTGTCTGAAATCAAACAAAGGAAAAACAGGGTGGTAGAGATCTGTGGTGTTACATGTAGCCTATTATTGTGTTTTCACACACGCAGCAACGCTCAGTCTCTTTTTGGGACGCGCCCCGCTTGCTTGCATACAAATAAAAAAATATATATGGTTGACTGATGGTTCCGCAATACCCTGAAAGCCTCCTTCTCTTTGTGGATTTCTATAGAAAACATGTCATTTTGAGAAAAGAGATATTGACAAAATTGATATTGGCTACAGGGTCTCTTTGTAGCTTTTTTTTTAGACTATCAACAGTAGCCAGCATATTGCTTTTACCTTCACTATTGAAGGTTTACTTTTGTAAATCACTTTCCCGAAAATAAATAAGCTCAACCAGCAGATTGATGGGAACACCACATGCTATCGTTTGTCACACACCCTACACATATTTGTAAGCTTCAATCTTGTTTTAAAAAGTAAATGAGCCAATCTAGTTCAACAGTGATTGAACCAAATGGTAGCCGAGCGAGGGCTTCGGAGCTAGCAGACGTGTGGCATGGCAGCGGATCGATACTGAGTTTCCTGAAGTCCCACACAGAGATGGAATTCATGTCGTAAGACCGGGCAAGAAAGATGACTGATGGCGAGTAGAAGTGAGACAGAAAAAAGGGTGCGAGGTGCAAACCCAAACCGGCTGTGAAATACAAGCACAAATATCATACCCCTAAGGCATACTAACCTCTCACCATTACAATAACAAGGAAGGTTATTTTTAGTATTTTTTGGGGGGGTATGATATTTGTGAGTCTGTAACTTTCTTACTCATCATTACTCACAATTCATTCAAGGTTATCTGTAATCATGGGAGCATCCACATTAATGAAGAAGTTTTAGAAACATATTCTATTATTATTTAGAATAAAAGTGACTCCAAAATGACACAATACATGATTTACCATTAATTTCTATTGGGCACAAAGTAATCTGAAAGCAGCAAATGCATCCAACAAGTTTGTAGAGTTATAAGCTTGATGTAATCATTATGTGCTAGGAATAAGTGTCACGCTCTGGCCATAGAGAGGGTTTTATTCTCTATTTTGGTTAGGCCAGGGTGTGACTAGGGTGGGCATTCTAGTTTCTGTAGTTCTATGTTTTCTATTTCTTTGTGTTTGGCCGGGTGTGGTTCTCAAATCAGAGGCAGCTGTCTACCATTGTCTCGGATTGAGAATCATACTTAGGCAGCTTTTTCCCACCTGTGTTTTGTGGGTAGTTGTTTTCTGCTTTGTTTCTGCACCTGACAGAACTGTTTCGTTTTGTTCTACTTCGTGATTTTGTTTCAGTGTTCAGTTTGATTAAATATCATGAACGCTTACCACGCTGCACTTTGGTCCACTCCTTCTTCATGCAACGACGAACGTTACAATAAGGGACCAAATACTAAACTTTTAACTACGTTAAAGCGAATTTGTCCCAATACTTTTGGTCCCCTAAAATGGGGCGACCACGAACAAAAGGTGCTGTAATTTCTAAACGGTCCATGCGATATCAATGAAAATACTCTCAAATAAAGCGAACAGTCTGCACTTTAACCTCATCGTCATTGTATCATTTCAAATCCAAATTGCTGTTATACAGAGCCAAAACAAAACAACAAAAAAGGAGGCACTGTCCCAATACTTTGAGCTGACTGTAATTGGCAGCCATTAAATAAATATTTGTTTCGTTTTCAGATTATCCTTCCGGCCTCCCACTGGCTTTTCACAGCCAGGCCTATTTATCAAATCTGTTTGGATTTAACTTCGGTCGATATCATGAACAATGTTTCCATTGAGAGTTGGCTAGGCCAGACATGTCCAGAAGCCACTCCTGCGTTGTCTTGACTGTGTGTTTAGGAACGTTGTCCTGTTGGATTGAGGTCCAGTCTGATGTCCTGAGTGCTCTGGAGCAGGTTTTCATCAAGGATCTCTCTGTATTTTGCTCTGTTCAACTTTGCCTTGATCCTGACTAGTTTCCCAGTCCCTGCCACTGAAAAACATCCCCACAGCATGATGCTGCCACCACCATGCTTCACGATAGGGACGGTGCCAGGTTTCCTCCAGACGTGACGCTTGGCATTCAGGCCAAAGAGTTCAATCTTGGTTTCATCAGACCAGAGAATCTTGTTTCTCACGGTCTGAGAGTCTTTAAGTGCCTTTTGGCAAACTCCAAGCAGGCTGTCATGTGCCTTTTTTGAGGAGTGCCTTCCGCTTCCGCTGTGCTGCAGAGATGGTTGTCCTTCTGGAAGGTTCTCCCATCTCCACAGAGAAACTCTAGAGCTGTGTCAGAGTGACCCTCGGGTTCTTGGTCACCTCCCTGACCAAGGCCCTTCTCCCCCGATTGCTTACTTTGGCTGGGCAGCCAGCTCTAGGAAGAGTCTTGGTGGTTCCAAATCTTTTCCATTTAAGAATGATGGAGACCACTGTGTTCATGCGGACCTTCAATGCTGCAGAAATGTTTCGGTACCCTTCCCCAGATCTGTGCCTCAACACAATCCTGTCTCAGAGCTCTACGGACAATTCCTTTGACCTCATGGCTTGTTTTCTTGCTCTGACATGCACTGTCAACTGTGGGGCCTTTATATAGACGGGTATGTGCCTTTACAAATCATGTCCAATCAATTGAATTTACCACAGATCAATCAAGCTGTAGTAACATCTCAAGGATGATCAATGGAAACACCGGAGCTCAATTTTGAGTCTCATGGCAAAAAGTCTAAATACATACACTACCAGTCAAAAGTTTAGAACACCTACTCATTCAATAGTTTTTCTTAATTTTTACTATTTTCTACATCGTAGAATAATAGTGAAGACATCAAAACTATGAAACAACACATATGGAATCCTGTAGTAACCAACCAATGAAAATATATTTTATATTTGAGACTCTTAAAATGGCCACTCTTTGCCTTGATGACAGCTTTGCAAACTCTTGGCATTCTCTCAACCAGCTTCACCTGGAATGCTTTTTCAACAGTCTTGAAGGAGTTCCCACATATGCTGAGCACTTGGGGAGGCCAGGTCGTCTGATGCAGCACTCCATCACTCTCCTTCTTGGTAAAATAGTCCATACACAGCCTTTCATTTTTACTAATTTTGCTGAATGTGAGCTCAATGACACACAGCGTGTCACCATTTTTAGAGAAAGCTTAACAGTAGCTAGTTTTCTTTAACATACTTTGTTTTTGTAGTAAGTAGCCTACCTAAAGTTTCTCTGATAAATATCTTAGCCTTTGTCTTCACTTGTATCTTCACTCTTACCTCCCCAGAATCAAGGCACTCATATATTTTACCTTAACACGTTTATATTTGAATTATTTGTCATGTTGACCCTAGGCTGACCTCATGTGATGCCCTGTCCAGCCTCTTGAATCCACTAAATGGCCCCGTCTGTTTGTCTATATCCAGCTACAGAGAAGTCTGGGCCATAATTGATTTGATTTCACTCCCGCAAGCGGAGAGGAACTGAGAGGCAGGGCCATGAGCCCCCATAACCACACTGCTCTCCCCCATCACATCATGCTCAGAGGCAGGCAGGCAGAGCAGCTCCCTTGACTCAGCTGTCTTGCCAGCGTGTGGCACTCCGAGGACCCAACGTACCCAGCATACTTCTGCCTCTGCCATTGGCGCTCCCATCTGATGCCCGAGCACAATCAAAACCTAGTGACTTTGCCAAGGGATCTGTTGCATGGCAGCGGGAGAAATATTGTCAAATTGTAATAATGTTAAATGAGCTGGGAGCCTCTGGGAGAGTGTGTAATAAAGAATAAACGCTGTCATATTGGAGTTTAAAAGCAATTCTGGGTGCCTGTCTGGAGAATGAGACTAGGCTCTGGGAGACGATGGTGTGGTCTTCTGTTGTGCTGCAATCGTGCAGTTCGGAGGGTGTATTATACAATCATTACAGGAAACAATTACCCACATAACCTTGTGGCGGACCTTTTTAATCTCTTAGTTCAAACAGTGTGGAATGAAGTACACTTTATACTGTGCATGGTGCAGACAACAAAGCACATTATTAGATATCAATGTATGTATAAAGTAGGCCTACTATTTTAAATAAGGCAAATTAACTTCTGTTATATAATCTACTGTACAGTGCCCTCAAAGACAAGTGTCACTGGCATACATACACACAAAACCCCATAATGTCAAAGTGGAATAATGTTTTTCGGGATTTTAACAAATTAATAAAAATGTTAAAGTTGAAATGTCTTGAATCAATAAATATTCAACCCCTTTGTTATAACAAGCCTAATAAGTTAAGGAGTAAAAATGTGAAGTTTTCAGGAAGCTAGGCATATGTCCCACGTCATTACTTTACAGGATACGCATTTGAACTCAGTTATACATTTTTTTTAATCAAAATGATTTTTTGGGGGCAAAAGGCCTTCTGGAACATGTGAAAGTTCATGTGCCCTAATAACACACTTGTATACCATCTGTAAATGCGAATAAAATGTTAAATTAGGAGCCTACCTGGTTTAGCCACGGAAAAAGGCAGGAAATTTCCCAATAGCCATGATTGTCTGAAATAATGGATGGGATGGACATGTCGAGAGACGAGTTCGGATTGGTCTGCTATGTAGAATGCTTCTGTTTATAACATGAGCTGCTCAGTATGTGTAGATAATCCTTCCTTCCAAAAATGTTGCTACTACTCTCAACATTGCTGCCCTGAATTTAACAGGCGCTATCGATGAAGACCAGTGGGGAAAAGTTGTGATGAACTACTTTCTGGAGGACGATCGTCTCATGCTGATTCTCTCTGACTCTGAAAATGAAGCAGACGATGAGGAAATCCCTGTTTTAGTTCAACACTTTTTAATTGAACCAGACAGTGATGGGAAAGAAACGGCAATCAACAGTGTTGTTGTCACGGAAGATGTTGACCGAGTTTTGAAATCGGTGCAATGCCCGGTGGAAGCAGAGTATGCTTGCAAATGCGGAAGGAGTCGAAAAGACATCACAGAAAGCTGTTGTTTAAAACACCTGTGTCTGGATTACATCTTCATACTAAGGGCAAACATGGCATCCATGAAAGAGAGAGGAGAAGCGTTCATCCATCTACATAGGTAAGAGTCTAGCTACATTTTCAGATATTATATGTTTCTACTTTTTTCCGAAAGTAATTTCATTGCAAGTTAAAGAGTACTGTTAGCTAGCTAGACAACATTAGCTGGCTTGCTCGCTAGCTAATGTTATGTGTATGATCTGTGTAGTAATATTATTCGTATCTCAGAAATCTATTTGCATTGCTAGTTATAGTAATGTTAGCTAGCTAGCTAACATTGAGTCTAAACTACATTACCAAAAGTATGTGGACCCCTGCTCGTCAAACATCTCATTCCAAAATCATGGCATTAATATGGAGTTGGTCCCCCCTTTGCTGCTATAACAGCATCTACCTTTCTGAGAAGTATTTTACAGTCTTTTCAGCCATGAGCATTAGCATTACCGTCTCTGGTAAACACACACTATATCAAATAAAACCAACGTTTATTTGTCAAATGCACAGGATACAGAAAGTGTAAACGATACAGTGAAATGATTACTTGCATAGTGGAGTCGTTTGTTTAGACATGTAGCTAGCTAGCTAAACAATGAACCATAATTCCAACTCATACCGAATCTGCAGGTAACTCAATTTATCCAACTAGGTTCAATGTTAGCTAGCTAGTTAACATTAGGCTATAACTAGAATTGCAAAATCGATTTCTGAGATATGAATAGTATTATTACATAGATCATACATGTAATGTTAGCTAGCTAGCTAACAGTATGCTTTAACTTGCAATGAAAACAACTTTGACAAAATGAAAAATATATCATATCTGAAAATGTAGCTAGCTAGACCCTCTTACCTGTATACATGGATTAACGCTTCTCCCTCCCTGTCACGGATGCTATGGTTGCCCTTATTCTGAAGATGTACACTGGAGACAGGTGTTCTCTTTTCGACTCCCTCCGTATAATATTTGCAATCAAATGAGATCATTTTCTCCATATCCTTAGCTATCGAACTCTGCTTCTACCGGGCATTCCACTTTTTCCACTGAGGGACGGCAGGTAGCCTAGTGGTTAGAGCATTGGGCCAGTAACTGAAAGGTTGCAAGGTTGATTCCCTGAGCTGAGAAGGTATAAATCGTTCTGTCGTTCTGTCGTTCTGCCCCTGAACAAGGCAGTTAACCCACTGTTCCTAAGGTGTCATTGTAAATAATATTTTTTTCTTAACTGACTTTCCTAGTTAAAAAAGGTTACAATTTTTTCAAACTTATTTGTTCCAGTTCGAGATATCTTTAAAAAAAAGCCACGTTAGAAAGGATTACCTACACATACTGAGCAGCTTGTGCAACAGACAGAAGCTTGCTACATGGCAGACCAATCAGAACTCATCTCTCGGGCATGTCCAGCACATCCATTATCCCAGCCAATCATGGCTAGCGGGAAGGTTACTGTCTTTTTTCGTGGCTAAACCAATTAGGCTCGTAATTATATTGTTTTATTTGTATTTACAGATGGCACACAAGTTTGTTCCAGAAGGGATTCCTGCCAGAAAATGCATTTTGATTGTTTTTAAATTATGATGAAATGCCTCTCCTGTGAAGTAGTGAAGTGCGAAATATGCCTAGTTACCTGAAACGAGTCACAAATGTGGAATAAAGTCAAGGGGTATGAATACTTTCTGAAGGCACTGTATAAGAGAAATAAGCCTCATTCACTTGCATGAATATAGCCTTCATATGAGAACTAATCCTACCTTCTAATAGTTCAATCCTTTACATCCTGACGTTCAAACAATGTTTATTTCAATGCAAATCATGATAGATACTTGTTTTTATTTTTTTATAACTTTAATCCTTAAATTATACTTTGGCAAAAGGTCATTGTTCTCATTTAACTTTCTACCGATCCCGTGTCCTGCCTATTTCATTATAGACAGATTACCAGTGTACTATACCTCCCGTTGATAGAGGTTGCTTGATTTCACACAAATTAACAAGATATGTATGTAACATTACAGTATCTGAGCTGGTTGAAAAGCATTACATATCACTGACTTTCCAAGTTAGGTTAAAAAGTATCTCCTGTTACGTGGAATATAAAATAAAAAAAAGAACTGATACTACATTGAATATAGATTTCTTTGATATCAACAATGACATTCATCTGTGTCTCTCATCTACAGTGCTTGGCATCATTTACACATTACTACTGTGCTGTAAGTCAAATGAGGGAGTGCAAATGGGAAAACGGAGAAGTGCATGGGAGCCCTTAACCAGGTTAAATAAGGTACAGCAAGTCAGGAACTATATATTTACATTAAACATTCTAGTCAGTTAGCAGACACTCTTATCCAGAGCAATTATCGTTAAGTGTCTTGCTCAAGGGCACAGACAGACTCTTCACCTAGTCGCCTCGGGGATTCAAACCAGCAATCTTTTGGTTACTGGCCCAAAGCTCTTAACTGCTATGCTACCTGCCACCCTTTATAAATTAAATCAATATGACATACATGATTCCAGACTCCCTGAGCCAGTAGCGGAGCCCAACATTTGTTGGTGGGAACTGCTAACTTCCTGCAATTCTACACATTTTGCTATAAGGGCAGAGAGGAACATTTGCAGTTTCATAGCTAATCTCATGCTATTGAGCACATATTGACATGAGGCCAATTAAAGATTCATCTGAATGTCATTCCAGTGCACTGCTTGCTATGCATTCTATCTGATGGTGTTTGCATGTTTAGGTAAAAATACATAATTATTGGGTGTGCCTTGCTCCCCAGTGGGTGGGTCTGGATATTGTGTGATGTATTTTCAATTCATTGTGGAATTATCTCTTATAGGATGTACGCGATTTGACGTAATCCCTGGGATGCAGGATATTCAGACTATGTGCCTGTACTTGCATGCGTGTGGGTTGTCTTTAAAGTATTTTTGTATTTCAAAAATAGGGAAATGGGACTATTACATAACATTGGTTTATCTTGTTATGTTTTTTTCATTTAAGACTGAGTGCAAGGTTAGTTCTTAAGCATAAACATCATTTTGACTGTAATCTGTCTTCTGTCTGACCTAGACTGCTAACTGTGACCAGCTTTTCTCCATTTAATTTCATGTTTGATAATAAGTATATCTCAATGCCTCTCACCGGTCTCTGTGGAAAAGATGTCATGATCAAACAGTCTGCTGCCATTTAGTGATTTGCCTCGTCAATTGGGCAAGTCTCTAATAGTTTCGGAGGATAGCACTCATACACATGCAGCTCTGTAGTGTATTTTATTAATCAATGTCTCACAACATGAGACAGGAGCCATATGACCAACAAGACTTGTCTTTCTTTCTCTGCCTCAGGCCTGGAAAAATACTGTGTGATTTAAATATTGCCTTTTAATAAAATCAGTGCGGCAACAGCAAAAGCATCTAGCGTAAGTTTACTCCGGCTCATCAGATAAGGGTAATTTGTCATGTTTGGGTGCTGGAGGATGTTTTCTGCGGCGCCAAGTGATAAATCATCCATAATTCAGAATTTATGTTAGATATTACTTGACAAGAGATTACATTAGTCAAACATAAATCACAGACTGTTTAATCATGTCATGGTATAGGCACTTTTGTCAACCAGGGGAATACATTTGTAACAGCAGGTCAGCAGGTAAAAGGACATCATGGTATAATGTTGTCTGAGGCTACTCAAGCCATAGTAGATACTGTACACTAGTGACGCCTGAGGCTACTCAAGCCATAGTAGATACTGTACACCAGTGACGACTGAGGCTATCCAAAGCTACGCACATTGTAAATAATATCAGTGCCTGTCTAATGAAAAAATAACTCAATCAATCATGAGATTTACATTGTGCATGTTACGTCAAAACTCCAGCGCATTCAACCATTACAAACATTCTCACCTCACCTCCAAACTACATTCCAAACTAAATAATATCCTTTAACAAAGCTAGTTGTGGATACTGAGCGTTGTTGATGTGACTAAAGGAAACAACACATTTCTGTGACACTCTAAATTAGTTGGACTTAAACTAATATATACAAAAGTATGTGGCCACTTCTTCAAGTGAGTGGATTCGGGCCATTTCAGCCACACCTGTTGCTGACAGGTCTATAAAATCACGTGCACAGCCTCGCAATCTCCATAGACAAACATTGGCAGTAGAATTGCCTAACTGAAGGGTTCAGCGACTTTCAATATGGCTCTGTCATAGGATGCCACCTATCCAACAAGTCAGTCCGTCAAATTTCTGCCCTGCTAGAGCTGCCCCGGTCAACTGTAAGTGCTGTTAATGTGAAGTGGAAACAACTAGGAGCCACAACAACTCAGCCGCGAAGTGGTAGGCCACACAAACTCACAGAACGTGACTGCCAAGTGCTGAAGCACGTAAAAATAATCTGTCCTCGGTTGCAACACTCACTGCCGAGTTCCAAACTGCCTCTGGAAGCAACGTCAGCATAAGAACAGTTTGTCGGGAGTTTTATGAAATGGGTTTCCATGGTCGAGCAGCTGAACACAATCCTAAGATCAATGCTCAATGACAAGTGCCAGCTGGAGTGGTGTAAAGCTCACCACCAATGGACTCTAGAGCAGTGGAAATGCGTTCTCTGGATTGATCAGTTACGCTTCACCATCTGGCAGTCCGACGGACAAATATGGGTTTACCAGATGACGACAGGAAAACGCTACCTGCCCCAAAGCATAGTTCCAACTGTAAAGTTTGGTGAAGGAGGAATAATGTTTTGGGCTGTTTTTCATGGTTCGGTCTAGGCCCCTTAGTTCCAGTGAAGGGAAATCTTAACGCTACAGCAATACAATGACATTCTAGACAATTTTGTGCTTCCAACTTTGTGGCAACAGTGTGGGGAAGGTTCTTTCCTGTTTCAGCATGACAATGCCCATGTGCACAAAGTGAGGTCCATACAGAAAATGGTTTGTCGAGGTCGGAGGCCTGACCTCAACCCCATCAATCGGAATGCCGACTGCTAGCCAGGCCTAATTGCCCAACATTAGTTCCCGACCATACTAATGCTCTTGTGGCTGAATGGAAGCAAGTCCCCACAGCAAGGTTCCAACATCTAGTGGAAAGCCTTCCCAGAAGAGTGGAAGTTATTTTAGCTGCAAAGGGTGGATCAACTCCATAATAATGTCCATGATTTTGGAATGAGACATTAGACGAGCAGGTGTCCACATACTTTTGCCCATGTAGTGTATGTCTAAGTAGCACAAAGCGGCTATACAGATGGTTAAAGCCCTCTTGCAAAAACATACTTTATTGTAAACATACAGAAATACGAGCTACCAGATCTGGTCTCAGAGATGGCTAACTCCAGAGATCCCTTCGCTCTCTACTGAGTTAGATAGATCTGTGTTAAATTTCTTTGCACCTTACTTGTGGAATGATCTCCAGTAATCTCTAACATTTTATGGTTTGGTGCCGCTCGGGCAGTTCAGACAGCTGGTTGATAACCTTTTTACTGAGGAATGTGTTTTTTTTCTCCCATTATTGTGTTTTATAAGTTACTGTTGTTGAATTACTTATATTGTATGTTTTATTGCTTTGGAATTGTAAATATTGTGCATTTGTATGATTGTGTGCAGGGCCCCCTCGTAAAAGAGGATTTCATAAGATTTCCCTGTTTAAGTAAAGTTTTGAATTGACACTTAAAGACAAGCTTTATGTCTTTCTGTCTGTCTATCCTGCTTCGTTACATGGTATTTCTCTAGACAATGTTTAGACCGACGCATGAATTGTTCTGTTGTCAGTGTCCTGTTGTCATCAGACCAGCATTAATTAGTTTAGGCTATGACTCAATTTAATTAACCCAGCCAAAATGAAATAATATTGCAGATACGGTATCATAGTGCTTTGACGTGAGACATGACTGAAAACACATTTGTGCATAATGATGAGAAGAAAGTTTGCAGAAGAAAGACACTTAAGATGTTTGGTTTCTTAAAACTTTGACATATTTTTTCAACATACCTCCAACAATTTAACATGAAGATGAATATAAGTAGACAAACGGTGTCCCCACATTTGTCTTTAAAGTTGTAAGCATTTCAACGTCAGTTTTCAAAGCATTTTTTCGACCCTGACATGGACATTTCAAACTTTCATTCGGGTGTAATTTCGCCCGGTTTGGTTGGGGTAGGCTGTCATTGTAAATAAGAACTTATTCTTAATTAACTGACTTACCTAGTTAAATAAAGGTCAAATTTAACAGTGAGGAGGCTGACAATGAAGATAGTTCTTGTTGCCCAGCGTTACACGATGCATTAGCAAACGTGTCAAATAGCCGGCTACTGTGCAATGTGTACAAACAAAAATAGCAAACAGACCATTATTCAAAGACAATCTGAATCAAGATAAGTAGAACTCTATCAAAGAAAAAAACATGCTTCAAATATAACTTCCTGTCTGACAAACAAGGTTTAGGGTTTAAATACCACTAACCATAATGCATCAGCCAATAGGAATAACATTAACAATGCATGACCGAGGTGAGCAGGATGATAATGCATGGTGTTACATCAGGATGCCACAAAGTCGGGAGAAGAAGAATATTGGGACAGGAAGATGGATTTCTGAGGAGGAATGGAAGGGGGAAAAAAGAAGAAGAAGAGGTCGAAGAGAATGAGGAAAGCAGAGGTTGGATTTTGAATTTGAGGAAGATGGTGATAAAAATTCAGATGGTGTGTCGAAGAAGAGTGCAAACAACGTGTGCCGTGTGCCAGACCGAATTCTGGAAGTGAATGAGGGTGAGTTAAGTGAGGTGGAAGGTGCGATGAAGAGCTCCGGACCCGACCCTGGCACCAATGAACATGATAAAGAATTATAAAGAATCTGATTCAGAATCTCGTGGTAGGAGTGATATTTTTTAAGAAAATGGATCCTTGCCTTTTGGCAGTTCCATTTGTGGTTTCAGGTTGGGTGGGAAAGGAGTTGGGTGCAGTTGAAATCAGTGAAGGTAACCTGTAGAGGACTTGTGATATTTGTTTGTTTTTCTGCTGACCAGAGGGAGCGGGCACTCCGTGTCACGCAACTTGGGGTCAAATCTGTTTCTTGCTTTGCTCTTTGGAACAGGGCAACATTGAAAGGAGTGATTGATGGGATAGCTTAAAGGGTGGATTTGGAGCAATTGAAGTTAAAGATTCCTGGTGTTTTTGATTCATGTCGTTTTGATGCGACGCAAACCCAGTGGTGAGCGTGGTGAAACAAAGCAGTCACTGTCAGTCCCTATGAGTTTTGAGTCTTGACCCGACAAGGTCATGTTAGGATGTATGAGTTATCCTCTTAGAACTTTTGTGCCCAATCCAATCCACTGCACTGTTGCAATGTTTATGTTCATGTCGCAGCACTTTGTAGGAGTGAGATTCCAAAATGTGGGAAGTGTGCAGGAGGGCATGAGCTAGCTGCTAGATGATTGTGTTTCGGGGGATAATTTCAAAACCAAGGATAATTTTTTTGTGGATCGAACCTTACCTCTCAATTTGTTAGTCAACTGTTTATAATTACATACATACATACAGCTTCTCTGCTGTCATTATGCGTTGCCTTAGAAGTCTAAATAAACCCTTTATCACCCGAATAAACTTCTCTTGGTCATCTCTGCTTCTTTCACGGAGCAAAGATGTTTAGGCACCGGAGAGAAAATGCAACAACATTCTTTCTGTGCAAAATGACCCAACATGTTTCTGATAATATTTCAATTTGGCTTCGATGCATTTTATGTGGTTGAATATCAACTTTTATGAAGCTGATAAAGATAGCACCTCTACTGCAAGAAATGCTTAGTTCTGCAGGAGGTAATATTAAGGCTATGCGAGAGGTTGTAGACCTAAAGTCAGAGTCCAGATGTCAGTTTCCATTTAACCCATCTGAACAGTAGGCTACAGTTCCCTTGACGTGCCATAGGCCTGTTTGATGTCCCCGTCTTGTAACACTGCTATCATCTTCTTTGACCACTTCACCAAATCTTTTCCAAACATTATTTTTCTGACCCGCCCTTCTCATTATTTTCAACTTCGCAGCTTTTCTCTTATTAAATTAAACTCAGACATTGTCCTTTTTGCCTCAGTGGCTCTACATTTACTTTTCCCAAAAGCATTTGGCGATTGGCGTGTAGGCTATTTGGTGTGCGTACAGTTGGGTCCTACATTTTAGAGCCCTATGCATTAATGCTAGATGAAAGAATGAAAGAAAAACCTAAACCTCATGAATTGAACAATAATTATAAATGTATATGTTTTTTCAACTCACCTGCCCTTCATCCACACAATATTTCATGACCCTAAACCTGCCTGCCCCATAGAGTCAACCCACGAATCACTAGCGGTAATTGCTTCGACTGCTTTGCCAGCAGCATACCACCCTGCATCCCACTGCTGGCTTGCTTCTAAAGCTAAGCTGGGTTGGTCCTGGTTGGTCTCTGGATGGGAGACCAAATGCTGCTGGAAGTGGTGTTGGAGGTCCAGTAGGATGCCCCCTTTCCTCTGGTTTAAAAACATAACCCATTGCCCCAGAGCAGGGTGCAGTCTTTCGGATGGGATGTTAAAAGGGTGTCCTGACTCTCTCTGGTCACTAAAGATCCCATGGCACTTATCGTAAGAGTTGGGGTTTTAACCCCAGTGTCCTGGCTAACCTAATCATCCCCAGCTTACAATTGGCTCATTCATCCCCTGTAACTATTCCCCAGGTTGTTGCTGTAAATGAGAATGTGTTCTCAGTCAACTTACCTGGTAAAATAATAAATATATATATTTTTAAAGACCTTCAGCTCAGTTGATTTTACTCAGTCTGGTCAGGTAGGCAGGCTTCCAAATTAGTTTCTGGCCCCCTGCCCTTCCAAGAAATCATCTGACTGGGAGGGATGTTGACTCCATTGATTCAGCTTCTTACAAAAACAAGTAGTGATGAAGTCAATCTCTCCTACACTTTGAGCCATGAGAGATTGACATGCATATAATTAATGTTAGCTCCCTGTGTACATTTAAGGGCCAGCCGTGCTGCCCGGTTCTGAGCCAATTGTAATTTTTGTACCTATTTGTACCTATGTACCTATTTGTGGCACCTGACTAGGGCCTGTGGGAACTGCCTTATTGAAAGTGTTGTTATTAAGACAGATCTCACCCCATCTAAGCTACTGTTGTATCAATATGTTTTGACCATGGCAGTTTACAATCCAGGGTTACTCCAGGCAGTTTAGTCACCTCAACTTGCTCCACATTATTCATTACAAGATTTAGTTGGGGTTTAGTGAATGATTTGTCCCAAACACAATGCTTTTGGTTTTGAAATATTTTGGACTAACTTATTTCTTGTTACCCATTCTGAAACGGACTGCAAGCTCTTTGTTAAGTGTTGCAGTCATTTCAGTAGGTGTAGTAGCTGACGTGTATAGTGTTGAGTCATCCACATACATAGATATACTGGCTTTAGTCAAAGGCTCAAAGCATGTCGTTAGTAAAGATTGAAAAAGTAAGGGACCTAGACATCTGCTCTGGGGAATTCCTGATTTCCTGAATTCCTGGATTATGTTGGAAAGGCTTCCATTAAAGAACACCCTCTGTGGTCTGTTAGACAGGTAACTCTTTATCCACAATATAGCAGGGGGTGTAAATCCATAATACATACGTTTTTCCAGCAGCAGACTATGATTGATAATGCCAAAAACTTTTTTATCATCAATTTCTCTCAGCCAATCATCAGTCATTTGTGTAAGTGCTGTGCTTGTTGAATGTCCTTCCCTATAAGTGTTCTGAAAGTCTGTGGTCAATTTGTTTACTGTAAAATAGCATTGTATTTGGTCAAACATAATTTAAAAAAAAAGTTTACTAATGTTTGGAAACAGGTTGATTGGTCGGCTATTTGAGTCAGTAAAGGGAGCTTTACTTTTCTTAGGTAGCGGAATGACTTTAGCTACGCTCCAGGCCTGAGGGCACACACTTTCTGGTAGGCTTAAATTGAAGATATGGCGAACAGGAGTGGCAATATCGTATTCTATTATCCTTAGTAATTTTCCATCCAAGTTGTCAGACCCCGGTGGCTTGTCATTGTTGATAGACAACAATAATTTTTTTCACCTCTTCCACACTCAATTTATGGAATTCAAAATACAATGCTTGTCTCTCATAATTTGGTCATACTTGGATGTGTAGTGTTGGCATTTGTTGCTGGCATGTCATGCTTAAATTTGCTAATCTTGCCCATGAAAAATTCATTAAAGTAGTTGGAAATATCCGTTGGTTTTGTGATGAATGCGCCCTCTGATTCAATGAATGATGGAGCTGAGTTTGCCTTTTTGACGAAGAGTTCTTTTAAGGTGCTCCAAAGCTTTTTAGTATCAATCTTTATATAATTCATCTTTGTTTCATAGTATAGTTTCTTCTTCTTTTTATTCAGTTTAGTCACAAGATTCCTTAATTTGCATTACATTTGCCAAATCAGTTCTTTTGCCAGACTTATTTCCCTCATCTCTCTCAACTATACAATTTTTCAATTCCTCATCAATCTAAGGCGATTTAACCGTTTTTATAGACATTAATGGGTGCATGCTTATTTGTAACTGGAATAAGCAATTTCATAAATGTGTCAAGTGCAGCATCTGATTGATCCTCAATACACACCAACAAATATTCTTTACATCATTAACACAAGAATCACTACAAAACGTCTTGTATGACCTCTTATATACTATATTAGGTCCAGCCTTTGAAACTAGATCGCAATTGAATATCACAAAATTGGAGAGAAAAAGGGGATAAAATTACAACAATTATTTTTTATATTTTTATAACGTCACCATGGTTAAATCACTGAGCCATTTTCTTCCTCTCGGGAACTGAATTAGGAAGAACGCATGTATTATTGTCATGACTGGGTGTATTGATACACCATCCAAAGTGTAATTATTAACTTCACCATGCTCAAAGGGATATTCAATGTCTTGCTTTTTTTACTAGCCATAGGTGCCCTTCTTTGCGAAGCATTGCAAAACCACCCTGGCCTTTCTACAAACATAATTCTACTTTGACATTATGGGGCATTGTGTGTAGGCCAGTGACAAGAACATCTAAATGAAATAAAATTCAGGCTGTAACACAACAAAATGTGGAAAAAGTCAAGAGGTGTGAATATTTTCTGAGCACTGTATATTCATGCACTTATAAGCCAATCTTGGATCTGTCTTTAATAGAAATGTAGGGTGTTATGCACTAAATATTATATATTGTCTTGTTCTTAGGCCCATCTGATATATACTTTTCTTTTGTAGTGTTTTGTACCACTTTTTTGTAGAACTCTTTTCTATAGTCACATGATTTTATCTATATAAACATGTAAAATACACGTAGCCTAACTGTAGAGATACACTTTTAAAAAACATTATTTTCCCCAGCGTCAAACTGCTGATAAAAGTATTACCATACCATCCACGTACATTCAGGTCTGAGGTGCTGTAGCTACCCCCACCGAAACTCTATGGAGATGATTAAATGTAAAATGTAAATGTGTGATTCAGGCTGTTAGGATAGCAATAACCACATAAGCCACGCAATTGCAATTATCTTGTCTCCTCTAGTAACTCTGAACTACATTAATGGAAAGTGACGGTAGAGATAACTGAGTCAAACAATTATAATGAAGAGGGACGAGAACCCAAGTCATCGACTTGTCACACAGAAAATATAATTCACAAATCATCTCTAACAAAGGTAACAGGGTCATATCCAAGGCCTTTGAGTGTCTCATCATCAATAAACCAGCCTGCCAAATGTTTAATGGAACAATGGAATCAACAGCCAGGCCTACTATGATTGTGGGTTTGAAGGAATTGTTCGCCGCTCTTTCCCCATGTTTTTTCAATGCACGGCTAACTGATACAATACGTTTCCACTAGCATTGCTAAATGGTACACTACAAATGCTTGAGCAGAACGTTCCATGTGGCTAAGACACACGTAGTTTGTTAATTGCTAACATGCTACAGTAGAAAATGCCCTCTGGATTTTTGATGACTTGGCAGGTGGCAGCATGAAAGGCGCAGCTTGTCCCATGAATTAATCACAAAAATTGAGGATTAGCTGATAACTACGAAACAAACATTCTGGATAATATAGAGAATCTGGAACTATGTATTGATCAACATTTTGATATGCCCGAAAAAGAAACGGATACATTGAAGAGAACAAGAGAAGAGCTTTCCTCGAGTTCTGCGAGAGAAACAGGAGGAAAGTCTAAAATTCCTAATTTAACATTGGAGGGGGACGTTTTTATAACTATGTATCCAAAAGACAGAGTATTGCTTACAAGTATGAGCGCGCAGTTAAAAAAACATGATCTATTGCCTGGGATACTGGGGGAGGTTGAGGCCTTAAAAATAGGAATGGATTACACTAATAAAATGATGGAAGAAATATGAGCGGAAAATAAGATATTGAATACTACCGTGGACTCCTATAAAGACACTACTACAGAGAGGCTACAGTATGATAATAAAATGATGAAAGCCGAATGACTTGCTCTAAAGTGCAGAAGTATGAAAAATAATATTGTTAGAATGGGAAAACTATCAATCATCGGAGGAAAAAGTCAAGTTGTTCATGAAATGTAATCTCAAGATGACGGACAAGCAGGTGGAAATAATTGATTTTCAAAGAGCTCACCATTTCGGTGGCAGAGGGGAGGGAAGGCCCCGTCTGATCATAGCTATGCTAACTCACTCAAAATTAAAATAGCCTTTTTACAACAGGGTCGGAAATTGCAGAACACCCCATTCTCTATTAATTAACAATTTCCTCATGAAATAGTGGACAGACGGCGTGCCCTGTATCCCACTTTCAAAAGGCTCCGATCAGAGAAGCAGAATGTTCGTCTAGGTGTGGCGAGCCTCATCCCCCTCTCCCTGCCACCCCCTTTCCTCCTTCAACTAGGCTGCTGTGGTCAGAGAGATGTCGTAAATTCCTGAGGATCTCCTCATGGACACACAGTATAGAGAGAGTAAATTTTCATAGAGAACAGGGGAATTTCTTCCACCTCACAGAACTTGAGGTCCGAACAAATGTAATGTTCCGGAGAAAGTATAGAAGATCGGTGAAGAATCCAGCTACGAACTGGTCCGTTTGTTACAACTTGGGGAAGCTCATGGGAGACGGTGTGGCCACATTACCATAACGCTGTTTATATAATAGCCTCAGATATGAGGTTTACATCTAATTGTTGTATAAGATGAATGAGTGAGTATGATACTGTTTACACAATTTTACAATGTGATTTTGGACTGTTTAATGAAGGAAAACTCAAAAAGGGAATTGGAGTTAACTAAATAAGAGGACCGCCCCTGAGCCCAGTTAGGGTCAGGCGTCCTGGGACAGCCCTTTTCTGCAATTCCGAATAAAACCCAACTTTGAGTAATTATCACCAGACCATGTGTTCTCCATTAGGAGGGGACAAAGGTTGTAGACCATTGCTGAATATTTTAACCATACCACGTGGATAAACTCTTAGACTATTGATACCGACAAAATAAGAACAAGTCTTTGATATTAATTACTAGTCTGCAGCTAGGAATTTGGTATCATTGAACGCAAAGAATGACAACCGCCGAAACATCCATTCTATAACGAAACAAATTAATGTCACTCTGAACAAACCACTCTAATTGTTAGACTTATCACTCTGTAGTGACTTCTTAGTCGACCCCCACTTCCCCTTTTGTCTAACAAGCGGCCATGCCGGTTTAGCCCACTAGGGCACATTCCCCTATTATTTCTTGTAACCACATTTACCTTGTTTGTTTGTTTGTTTATACATTTCTGTGAATTACTAAATTAGTAATAAATAAATGATTTAAGACAATTGATGTATGGATGACTCATAGTGAAGACTGGGTTTTGGAATGAGACTAATGACGTTTGGAATGAGACTAACGTGAGGTAAAGTAAATAATTAATTAAGTCGAAGACTAATTGATCAGATAAAATATCTGAAAAGTTATTTTAGGAAATGATAACTTTGTAATCTGAATATTTTTCCTTGGTGCCCCGACTTCCTAGTTAATTACAGTTACATGATTAATCAGTTGATCGCATAATACTAATTACAGAGAATCTTTGATAAAAACTATAAGTCTTCAATGTAATGATAGTAAAGACACGACAGTATGATGAACTTATCCTTTTTCTATTTAGGCATTATGGTACTTTGGCCGATATGGACATAATATCAGCTTTTGATTTCGGTGAAGGCGAAGATAGGTAAGGCTGACCTTTTCTTCTTTATGATTTTTTATTTATTTAAATTGAAGATTGTACATTAGAAATACCATGGTCGTTTTTTAAAGTATAATATGGTATGGCCTAATTGTTGGCCTACTTTTTATTTTATTTTGGATTTTTTTCCATGTTATTTGGTTAGTTCTCTTAAGCATCCTCAAAGATATTTATGTTATCATGGGACTGCCCATATTTCCCTCTGGCCAATGCCAATTGTCGGCCAAGGGTTTGCCTTAGGATGTAAAGGTGCGTCATGAGTCAGGGAGATGGTCTGATGGTCTTAGTGACAAAAGACCTAGATATGGGGGGAGGTTTTGGTGGGTGGAATATTAGGACAATTGGAGGTTTACAAAGTTGCAGCTACATTATGCGTAACAGTGCAAATTATTATGGTACAGCTATATGGACACTTAATCATCATGGTGCTTTTTAATAGTAAGTTTACAAACATTGCTTGTGGTAAGTATAATTGAAACATGGGTATCATTATGGTAAGTAAGTATAGAAAGTTATAATTGTAACGGCTTAGCAGATCATAAAAAAATACACATTTTACATGGCTAAAAGAGAAAGAATATAATATCTATTGTTTACAGGAAACTCATTCTATAAATATAGATGAGGTTGGGTGGAAAAAGGACTGGGAGGGAGAAATATATATTTGTCATGGGCAAAGAAACTCAAAAGGGGTGATTATACTAATTAATACACATTTTGATCCAATTGTGCAAACTGTACAAACAGACCCGCAAGGAAGATGGATTATTTTAAATATGCTATTGAACTAAAAACAGATCTGACTAATTAATCTATATGGGACAGATAATGATGATCCACACTTTTTCTGAAAATATATATACAAATCTATTGAGCTCACAAGCAATGAAATAATCTATTATTATGGTGGGAGATTATAATACGGATTTAAGTACCTCAATGGATCGTAAAGGAAATCACTCTACAAACTATCCCCCTCAAGCACTTAAGGAGATCATGAATATCAAGGATACATTAGAACTAGTAGATATATGGAGGTTGAAAAACACTGACCTAGTGAGATATACATGGAGGAGGCTTCATCAAGCTAGCCGTCTTGATTACTTCCTAGTCTCGCTCTTGCTGGCATCAAAAGTAAAAAAGTATTAATAGGAGAACGAATGCAATCGGACCACCATCTAATTGGCCTCCATATAACCCTTACAGAATTTCCACGTGGACGGGGGGATATTGGAAATTTAATCAAAGCCTATTGGATGACAATTTGTTCTTAACTGAGACAAAATAATTCATAATTTACTTTTCTTGTACAACATAGGTACAGCAGATCCCCTTATTGTATGGGACACTTTCAAATGTACTTTTAGAGGTAATTCAATACAATACCCTTCATGAAAACAAAAGCAGCTTAGGTCAAAAGAGATTAGACTAATAACGGAACTAGAGGAAGCTACAGAGCAGGTCGATGGTCATGGAAACTGTCCTATAGAGGCACAAAGAGGAAAAAAAAAAGAAAAAAACTCAACTCGTCGTGTTTGGAGGACAAAGAATGCTGAGTTACATCCAAAGAACACCATACCTACTGTGAAGCATGGGGGTGGAAACATCATGCTTTGGGGCTGTTTTTCTGCAAAGGGACCAGGACGACTGATCCGTGTAAAGGAAAGAATGAATGGGGCCATGTATCGTGAGATTTTGAGTGAAAACCTCCTTCCATCAGCAAGGGGAAAAGATGAAACGTGGCTGGGTCTTTCAGCATGACAATGATCCCAAACACACCGCCCGGGCAATGAAGGAGTGGCTTCGTAAGAAGCATTTCAAGGTCCTGGAGTGGCCTAGCCAGTATCCAGATCTCAACCCCATTGAAAATCTTTGGAGGGAGTTGAAAGTCCGTGTTGCCCAGCAACAGCCCCAAAATATCACTGCTCTGGAAGAGATCTGCATGGAGGAATGGCCCAAAACACCAGCAACAGTGTGTGAAAACCTGTGAAGACTTACAGAAAACGTTTGGCCTCTGTCATTGCCAACAAAGGGTATATAACAAAGTAATGAGATACACTTTTGTTATTGACCAAATACTTATTTTCCACCATAATTTGCAAATAAATTCATAAAAAATCCTACAATGTGATTTTCTGGATTTTTTTCCCTCATTTTGTCTGTCATAGTTGAAGTGTACCTACGATGAAAAGTACAGACCTCTCTCATCTTTTTAAGTGGGAGAACTTGCACAATTGGTGGCTGACTAAATACTTTTTTTGCCCCACTGTATATCAGACCTTTTTTTGATGTACTCAAAGATCCTTTATTAGCATGTTTTAATTACTCTTATACAAATGGTAGACTTTCAGGTACTCAACAAGGTCTGATTTCATTACTACTAAAACAGGACCCAGGTGGTTAAGTACTGTATAAAGATTCAGTCCATTTAAAAAACTGGAGTCCTCTAACACTTCAATGTTGCGATGTAAAAATCCTGGCGAAATGCATAGCATATAGACTTCAAAAGGTTTTACCAAATATTGTTCATCCTGATCAAAAAGGTTTTTTACATGGACGATATACTGGAGATAATATATGACAATTACTTGAAACAATTGAACATTATGAAACATCGAAGACAAAAGGCTTGGTCTTCATTGCACATTTTGAAAAGGCGTTTGATAAAGTATGACTAGAATTTATGTATAAATGTCTGGATTACTTACCTTTTGGTGAATCTCTTATACAATGGGTTAAAGTTATGTACAGCAACCCCAGATTTAAAATAGTAAATAATGGTTACTTCTCAGAAATGATTGAGCTTTTAAGAGGAGTAAAACAAGGCTGTCCTGTGACAAGTGGGGGCTCGTCCGTAAGTTAAAGTTAATTGTACTTTCGTCTTTCTTTAGTATTTTAGTTTACTTTAACATTTTGTCATCATTGATTAAGTTTTTGTCTAGAATGTCTTTGTCTTATTATGGATACATTTATTTATTTGCAATTTGGCTTATTTGATTATTGTTTTGTAGTTAACTTGGGTTAGTTTACTTCAGATTGCCAAATGTTTTGTTTGAGGGGATGTTTTATTTGGGCCAATATTGTTGAAGCGAGGGTTGAGAGCCATGTGTTCTTTTGGTTTAGTTAGCTTGGTAGCTACATTTTTTACCAATTCACTCTGGGTTTTGTTCAGGTGGGAGTCCTCTCCTGTTCAGGCTTATCAGCGAGTGTCAATAGGAGGCTTGTGGTGTTTTTGTTTTGGGTAGCAGTGAACGTGGGTAGAGCATCCCTTTCCCTTTTCCCTTACATCGGCTCAGGAGCACCTCCGTGGTTATGGTTGTCTTTTCCACTCCACTGGTATTGTGTCCATAAAACCCCACCACATGTGACTGCACGAAGACCAGGGCCAGTTAGTTAGTTGTTTTTGGAGGATAGTGGGGTGTGGCTCCTGTCCTTGAACCCAGACTGACAGCAGGTGTGTTGTGTGTTTTTTGAAGCATTTGTAATAGTTGTGTTGGTTGAGGAAAATGTCTTCCATTTTGAGTAGGTTTGTTCAAGCTCCTTCAGAGGTAGCCTTAGAGTTGTGTACTAAAGAGCAGTTAATTGAAATTGCTGAACATTATCAGATTGAGATTATTGATAAAAAATTAAAGAGACTGTTAAAACTAGATTAAAGCAGGGTCTTAGAGAAATTGGTGTTTTTTGGGGTCCGTCTGCTAGTAGTGAGGGTGTAGGTTTTCAGTCTACCCATTCATTAACTTTTGAGCAGCACAGGGAGCTGTTACAAATGCAGTTAGAGATAGAGGGATTGATAAATGCTAATAGACCAGAAGGATTACCACAGTTTGATGGTTCACAGAATCTTCGTTTGTTGCCTAAATTTGATGAGTCAGATCCAGACACATACTTTGCTTTATTTGAGCGTATTGCGGAAGCTAGAGCTTGGTCAGATTTGGACATGACTATGTTGTTGCAATGTGTACAGGTAAAGCATGTGAGGCTTTTGCAGCACTGAGTGTAACTGACAGTAAAGTTTTTGCTAAAGTTAAATCAGCAGTTCTGAAGGTCTACGAGCTTGTGCCAGAGTCATATCGTCAACGTTTTCGTTACAGGAAAAAGTTAGATTCACAAACCTATTCTGAGTTTGTTCGTGATTTGACTTCCTCATTTAATCTTTGTTGTACACCTTCTGAAGTTTTGAGTACTTTTGAGGGTCTGTCTAATTTGATTGTGTTAGAACAGGTCCTTCTGTAGCACAGTTGGTAGAGCATGGCGCTTGTAACGCCAGGGTAGTGGGTTCGATTCCGGGGCCACCCATACGTAGAATGTATGCACACATGACTGTAAGTCGCTTTGGATAAAAGTGTCTGCTAAATGGCATATATTATTATTATTATTATTATTATTATTATTATTATTATAACAGTTCAAATATTCTGTGTCTGACCAGGTTGCTACATACATGAAGGAACGTAAAGTTAAGTCTCCAAGTGATGCAGCAATCTTTGCAGATGAGTACAGGCTAACACATAATAGCCATTTTGAGTCAAACAGTGACATGTACCATAAAAATAAGGAATAGTAGATCACCTTTTCTTGGAGCTTCTTTCCAAAGGCCTCAGCAGAAGTTTGGGTCTGGAGGACTTAAAGCACTGGTTATTGCTAATACCTGTCGCTACTGTATAGTTGAAGGACATTGGAAGAAAGGTTGTCCTCTGCTTAAATAAAAAAAGTCAGGTCAAGTTAAACCTGCTGTGATGGCAAGTCCTGTTACAGGCTCTGACCACCAGGGTTGGCTTTTTCAGCCACTTGTTGAGTTTGATTCTCAGTCTTCCCACTGTGATTTTTCAGCTTTTATTTCAGATGGTGTAGTGTCCCTGGTAGATGGCAACCAAAATGTTTCAATCAAGATCTTAAGAGACACTGGAGCTTTAGATAATTTTATTCTGGAATCTGTTTTGTCGTTCTCTAAATAGTCTGATACTGGCAGTTGTGTAATGGTATGTGGTATGGGTTTAGTTCCATTCTCTTGTCCTTTACACAAAGTTACCCTAAAATGTGGTCTGGTAGAGGGTGATTTAGATGTTGGGGTTAGACCCCAGTTGCCAGTAGAGGGAGTCCACATGATTTTGGGGAATGACTTGGCGGGTAGTAAGGTGTGGGCAGATGGCAAACCAAACATCTGTAAGAAGCAACCTTCAGTGTCACCTGCAAGGGAATCTCCGGATCAAAACTGTATGTCTCCTGAGGTATTTCCAGTTTGTGCGGTTACCCGCGCGGCTTCTCGTAAGGAGATGGAGAGTAAGCCAGAAAGTATTGAGTTGCCAGTCAAACTCCAGACAGAACAGTTGACTAGTTCTAGAGATTCATTGATGGCTGAGCAAAAGGCTGATACTACCTTGGCTGATCTGTTTGATAAAGTTGTTCCTGATTTAGTGGTGAGGAATAGTGCTCAGCGTTATTTTCTTCTTGATGGGCTGTTGGTCAGGAAATGGGTTCCACACTATGATCAGGGTCTAGGAGAACCAGTCTTTCAAATAGTTGTACCTACCACTTTGCGAAATAAAGTGTTGCAAACTTCACATGGTGATGTGGCAGGTCATATGGGTGTTCGTAAAACTTATGATCGCATACTTCGTTATTTTTTCTGGCCACGTTAAAAGCGGGATGTAGCTCAGTTCATTAAAACTTGTGATACGTGTCAGCGTACAAGCAAGCCAAACCAGGTTGTAAAGCCAGCACCTTTGTATCCAATACCAACCGTAGGGCAACCTTTTGAGCATCTTATTATCGATTGTGTTGGGCCTTTACCAAAGTCCAAGTCAGGTCATAGCTACTTATTAACTGGTATGTGTCAAGCAACTAGATATCCGGCAGCTTTTTCCTTGCGTACCATAACTTCAAAATCAGTAGTTAAAGCGTTAACTCAATTTATTTCAACATTTGGGATTCCAAAAATCATCCAGTCAGATCTGGGGTCTAACTTTACCTCCCATTTATTTGCTCAGGTTCTCAAACAGCTTAAAGTTAAACACAACAAGTCTACTGCGTTCCATGCCCAGAGCCAGGGAGCTTTGGAACATTTTCATCAAACTTTAAAATCCTTGCTTCATGCATACTGTACAGAACTGTCTGCAGATTGGGAGGAGTGGTTACCTTGGCTGTTACTAGCTGCTTGTGAAGTAGTGCAGGAAAGCACAGGGTTTAGCCCAAATGACTAAGTGTTTGGTCATAAGGTGCGTGGGCCTTTAGCAGTGTTGCAGGATGGTTGTTTGCCTGAGGAACCACCTCGGAACCTTATTGACTATGTAAATAGTTTTAGGATGAAGTTGTATAGGGCTGGTGAACTGGCGAAAGAAAAACTAAAATCTTCTCAACGGAAAATGAAACTGAAATATGACGGACAGGCTGAGCTGCGTGAGTTTCGTGCCGGTGATCGTGTACTTGCTCTTCTTGTAAGTTCACCATTTCAGGCTAAATACTGTGGTCCTTTCACTGTGTTGCGTAAAGTGTCAGATTTGAACTATCTTATTGAAACCCCTGGTCATAGGAAGTCCTCTAAAATATGCCATGTGAACCTGTTAAAATGTTATCACTCCCGTGATCTAAGCAAAGTTGAAGGCACTCCAGCGACGAGGACAGCGTTGACTGCTGCTCCAGTCACTGCATCTTGTGGCTTTAATTTGGTGGAGGGGGGAGAAGAGGAGGAAGTTAGGGTTTCGGATGAGGTCTTACAAGGTCGGTTAAAAAACTCCTAGACTTTTGGGTTTTGGTAGATCATTTAGACTCTGAGAAACGTGATGAATTGGTAGCTCTTATTAGAAACTACCCTGTTTTGTTTTCTGACACTATCGCAAACCCACTTAATTGAGCATGATATAGACATCGGAGATGCTAAGCCTATCAAACAGAGATTTTATCGTGTATCTGAGGAGAAGAGCCTGCAATTGGAAACAGAGGTGCAGTATATGTTGGACAATGGTATTGTCATTTACTCAGACTCCTGGGAGGAGCATGTTTGTAGAGTGCAAGCCCTGTTCGAAAGACTGGTGTGGGCCAGGTTGACTATTAATTTGGCAAAATGTGAGTTTGCCAAAGCTACAGTCACATACCTAGGCAAGGTTGTTGGTCAGGGTTTTGTCTGTCCCGTGGAAGCCAAGGTCCAGGCTGTGAAGCAGTTCTCACAGCCCTCCACAAAGAAAGAACTGATGCGCTTCCTGGGAATGGCGGGGTACTACCGTGCTTTCTGTAAAAACTTTTCGGTAGTAATGTCTCCACTGACCAATCTGTTGAAGGCCAAGTCTGAATTTATCTGGTCCACCCAGTGTCAAGAGGCATTTGATGCAGTTAAGGCTCTTTTGTGTTTGGCACCTGTGTTGGCAGCACCAAATTTTGGGAAACCTTTCAAATTGCAGGTAGATGCCAGTCAAATCGGTGCTGGGGCTGTGCTTCTCCAGGAGAATGATAACAATGTTGAGTGTCCAGTCAGTTTCTTCTCCCGGAAATGTAATAAGTATCGGCAAAACTATTCTGTAATTGAAAAGGAGGCTTTGGGTCTCATTTGGGCTTTACAGCACTTCGAGGTCTATGTTGGTTCTGGTTTGACCCCTTTAACTTTGTTCACTGACCACAACCCACTTATTTTTCTGATGTCCCTGCAAAATCCCAACCAGCGCCTGATGCGTTGGGCTTTGTTCTTGCAACCATTCAACCTTGATATTAGACACATCAGTGGTAAGGATAATATCATTGCTGATGCTCTGTCCCGTGCTCCTTTAACCTAGTTTGTATCTTCTCTCGGCTGACCCCTACGGGTTGTCTGTGCCTCTTTCCTCTTAAATTGCTCCCCAGGTACCAGGGCTGCTGAGTTTGAGGGGCGGACAGTCAGTTGGAGGACACAGGGATACTACTAGGAGCCGGGACTGATATCCTTTTTTTTCTTGTTGGGGAATTTTATTGTTTTGAATATGTTGGGGCGAAATTTGGGTTGAGGGTGGGACCCTCATTTTAAGGAGGGGGGTGTCACGGCCCCTCTGCAGTGCAGGGGCGGTTCCTCCTGCAGGCAGAGGAGGGTCGTTAGTGATTGGAGTCACCTGGGCTCAAAGTATTTAAACTCGTCTCTCTCTCTCTCTCTCTCTCTCTCTGCTCCTCCAGGTATGATCCTGTTTTATTTGTTCCTTTGTAGTTTTGCATAGTTTTCACTCAGTCATTCACACACACAGATTCACGCATGCCTGCACTTTACATACACCTTTCATTATGATACTTTCACACCTCATTCCTTTTTCTTTGTTTAAAGTTAATAGTTTTGGTTTACAATAAAGAACCTTTTTGATTGGCCTATACCTGTTGTTCGCGTCCCCTCATTTTTTCCACAGGTTATGAGCCGGCCTGTGACATTTGTCTCCATATCTATTTATTATGGCCATTGAAATGCTAGCGATTAAAATTAGATCCAACAAGAACATACTGTAAAGTGGTTAGAAATCCAGGGGATAAAAACAAAAAGTGTCAATGTATGCCAATGATTCAAGTTCTTTCTTAAATTCGCAATCAGGATCCCTGCACTGTCTCGTTGAAGATCTTGATCACTTTTCTGGATTAAAACCTAATTATGACAAGTGTACCATTATTACGTATTGGATTGTTTAAAAAATTGTCTTTACACTACCGTGTAGTTTACCAATAAAATGGGTAAATGTGTCACGACTTCCGCCGAAGTCGGTCCCTCTCCTTGTTGGGGTGGCGTTCGGCGGTCGACGTCGCCGGCCTTCTAGCCACCGCCGATCCACTTTTCATTTTCCTTTGTTCTGTCTTTGTCTTTCACACCTGGCTTCACTGAACCAATTGTTTTAAGAGCTCGGAGGAGACCTGGGACGCCACCCATGTGCACCTACAACGTGAGGCGGAAAAAAATAGAGCGCCGACCGCTACCACAGCGAGGCACCGGTGTTTGCACCGGGGGACCGGGTCTGGCTCTCGAACCAAAACCTGTCCCTCCGCCTGCCCTGCCGGATGTTGGCCCATGGTTTGTGGGGCCATTTAACGTACTGAGGAGGCTAAACAAGGTATGCTACAGGTTACAGCTTCCCCCAGATTATCGTATTAATCCCTCGTTCCATGTGTCTCTCCTCAGGCTGGTGGTGGCTGGTCCACTCCAGGAATCTGAGGTGCGGGAGGTTCCTCCGCCCCCTCTGGACATCGAGGGGGCGCCGGCGTATGCTGTTCGAGCCATCCTGGACTTTAGGCATCGGGCGAGGGGCCTTCAGTGCCTCGTGGAGTGGGAGGGGTATGGTCCGGAGGAGAGATGCTGGGTGCTGGTGGAGGACGTCCTAGACCCTTCGTTGCTGCGGGATTTCCACCGTCCCCATCCGGATCGCCCTGTGCCTCGTCCTCCGGGTCGTTCCCGAGGTCGGTTTCGGCGCGCTGCTGGAGCCATGCGTCAAGGGGGGGTACTGTCACAATTTCCGCCGAAGTCACAACTTCCGCCGAAGTCGGTCCCTCTCCTTGTTCGGACGGCGTTCGGCGGTCGACGTTGCCGGCCTTCTAGCCACCGCCGATCCACTTTTCATTTTCCATTTGTTCTGTCTTTGTCTTTCACACTTGGCTTCACTCAACCAATTACTTGTTTATTATTTAACCCTCTGTTCCCCATCTTTTGTTTGTGAGTGATTGTTCGTTGTATATCGGTCTGTTATTGTGGGCTCGCATTGTTGCTTTGTATTGGGTTATTTTGAGTAAAGTACATTGATTACTCAATTCTGCTGTCCTGCGCCTGACTCTCTACACCAGCTACACACAGGACCCATTACAGGATGTTGAAGTAGACATACTTGGCATTCACATCTCAAATAATATAAATGAAATTACCACAATTCATTTCAATAGAAAGTTAGCAAAAATAGATAAGATTCTGCAACCATGGAGAGATAAATAGTTGTATATTCATGGAAAAATCACATTGATTAACTCTTTGGTCTTGTCACAGTTGACTTACGTACTAATGGCACTACTGCCTACTCAAGATGACTTGTTTTTTTTAATCATATGAGCAAGAAATATTTCATTTTTATTGGAATGCTAAGCCAGACTAAATTAAATGTGACTATTTATATAATGAATATGAGTTTGAGGGAGTAAAATTATTCAATATTAAAGGTTTAAACCTCTCACAAAGCTTCACTCATACATACATTATACTTAAACCAAAAATGGTTCTCCAGTAGATTATTAAGAAAGGCTCATCCTTTGTTAAACATTTTTTTTTTTTTGCCTTCATACAGATTACAACTTCTCATTTCCGACTAATTGCAAACTTCTGACTAATTGAAAATGAAATTTTGTTTAAAGTGCCACCCTTTCTTAATAAACAAGCCATTCAAAGCTGGTTACAATTTCAGTTTTATCCTCCAGAAATGATAGAACAAAAATGTATTATATTTGAAAAATGTATTATATTTGTTAATGATAGTATGAATAGAAACGGAGGAGTTATGTCACATATAGGAATATCTGCTCAATCCAAATTTACAACCAACTGATTGCAGCTTTACCACAAAAATGGAAGAGGCAAGTGGAAAAGGGAGAAGGTAGGGAACTTGTTTGCCTGCCATATATTAAAGATACAAATAGGCTGAAGGAACTGGTTTCATCGGAGGTACAAAAAGGGGAAAGCTGCGCCATACAGGTTGCAAAATAAAGCTTTTCGATGAACCAATTCCATGGCATATGGTTTATGAACTGGTACAAAAAAAACACTTGATTCAACACTTAGTTTTTCAATTGAAATCATTATATAACATTCTTGCCACCAATAGAATGCTATATACAGTTGAAGTCGGAAGTTTACATATACTTAGGTTGGAGTCATTAAAACTTGTTTTTCAACCACTCCACAAATGTCTTGTTAACAAACTATAGTTTTGGCAAGTCGGTTAGGACATCTACTTTGTGCATGACACAAGTAATTTTTCCAACAATTGTTTACAATTGTTTATTTCACTTATAATTCACTGTATCACAATTCCAGTGGGTCAGAAGTTTACATACACTTAATTGACTGTGCCTTTAAACAGCTTGGAAAATTCCAGAAAATTATGTAATGGCTTTACAAGCTTCTGATAAGCTAATTGACATCATTTGAGTCAATTGGAGGTGTACCTGTGGATGTATTTCAATGCCTACCTTTAAACTCTTTGCTTGACATTATGGGAAAATCAAAAGAAATCAGCCAAGAACTCAGACACAAAATTGTAGACCTCCAGAAGTCTGGTTTATCATTGAGAGCAATTTCCAAACGCCTGAAGGTACCATGTTTATCTGTACAAACAACAGTACGCAAGTATAAACACCATTGGACCCAGCAGCCGTCATACCACTCAGGAACGAGACACGTTCTGTCTCCTAGAATTGAACATACTTTGGTGCGAAAAGTGCAAATCAATCCCAGAACAACAGCAAAGGACCTTGTGAAGATGCTGGAGGAAACAGGTACAAAAGTATCTATATCCACAGTAAAACGAGTCCTATATCGACGTAACCTGAAAAGGCCGCTCAGCAAGGAAGAAGCCACTGCTCCAAAACCGCCATTAAAAAAAACAGACTACGGTTTGCAACTGCACATGGGGACAAAGATCGTACTTTTTGGAAAAATGTCTTCTGGTCTGATGAAACAAAAATAAAACTTTTCGGCCATAATGACCATCGTTATGTTTGGAGGAGAAAGGGGGAGGCTTGCAAGCCAAAGAACACCATCCCAACCATGAAGCACGGGGGTGGAAGCATCATGTTGTGGGGGTGGCTTCATGAGGGAGGAAAATTATGTGTATATATTGAAGCCACATCAGGAAGCAACATATTGAAGCATCAGTCAGGAAGTTAAAGCTTGGTCGCAAATGGGTCTTCCAAATGGACAATGACCCCAAGCATAAATCCAAATTTGTGGCAAAATGGCTTAAGGACGACAACATCAAGGTATTGAGAGTGGCCATCACAAAGCCCTGACCTCAAACCTGTAGAAAATTAGTGGGCAGAACTGAAAAAGCGTGTGCGAGCAAGGAGGCCTATACAGACCTGACTTACACCAGCTCGGTCAGGAGGAATGGGCCAAAATTCACCCCATTTATTGTGGGAAGCTTGTGGAAGGCTACCCAACACATTTGACCCAAGTTAAACAATTTAAAGGCAATGCTACCAAATACTAAGTGAGTGTATGTAAATGTCTGACCCACTGGGAATGTGATGAAAAAAAAAAAAAAAGCTGAAATAAATATTTCTCTCTATTATTATTCTGACATTTCACATTTTTAAAATGAAGTGGTGACCTAAGGCAGGGAATATTTACTGGGTTTAAATGTGGGGAATTGTGAAAAACTGAGTTTAAATGTATTTGGCTAAGGTGTATGTAAACTTCCGACTTCAACTGTATGTATATGTAGCAAAAAAGCTGTAACAAAAAACTAAGATATGTGTCCTAAAAGAGGGTGGGTGGTGGAGGGGTTAATACATTTAATAAAAAAACATGCTACAGCACTAAGAGAAAAATCTTTTGGTATTTTGTTGTTGGGCTGTTCATTAGTATCTCTGACATGAGGCATGAGTGCTTCGCTACCTCCTCTTTCATCTTAACAGAAAGCTCCTCAACCTGAACTGAATCAAATCCCTCTCCGTCAAAACCTTAGTCCCTTCTTTCGATTACATGACAACAATTATACAAGAGAACAATTAGGATAGAACACAATCTATATAAAAAAAAATCCTTTAATCTTTTTGTTTTGTTGAAATGCCCAACCATCCATTCCCACTTAGGGTTTCACATGTAATTGCTGGTTCATAAGCTCATTCTTGATTTTGACGAAACTGACTGTGTTCTGTCTGGCTAATAATTCTAAGCCAGTGTCACAGTTAAGAGAAAAAACACCAGGTGTGGTGGGCATCTTACCAGGTGTGTACCAGGTGTGGTGGGCATCTTACCAGGTGTGTACCAGGTGTGGTAGGCATCTTACCATTCAGCCAGTTTTCAGGGAAGAGGATATTATAATGCATTCTTAACATACCAAAGCAATCATATTAATCACCTTCTGGGCTGTGTGATACATATTCAGAATGTTAATCTCATTGCAAAGGCAATCCCTCAGGCTTGTAATTACCGCCCAGTTTAGATATCTAATAAAAATGTGGATCTGCTTCTCCACCATAGTATTACCACTTTTTCAAGCCAGAAAATATTTCCTTGTAAACATTGGAGATCACGGGCTTCTATGGCTAGTTGAAAGGGGGAGAGACCTTCAGCTACTAGCAATAAAAGTTTTGATATTGCAAGCCTCCTAAAGCTTTCAACTTCTCATGTCTTATAACAAACGATTTGTGGATTCCAATAACACCCTAGTACGAAAAGAAAAGAGAAACAAGACAATCCTATTTGGACATTCTGTCGGCTAACATATAGAGAGCTTTCTCCTGATCCGATCTTTACAATTGATTTGCTGACAGAGGATTTCAGCTTCACCTTCAGTGAGGCCAACAGACAGGCACCCTGTGCAGCAACAATCTTTCGTTTCAAAATCAGGGAGCCTTGATGTCTTGAATAGGATATATGCATTAGTTGTCATCAATTAGGGTGACTGACTTCAGTGACTAAATTCTGATTATCAATAAAATGACCTTCTCTTCCAACATCAAAATCAGGTGATTACAAAAACACCAAAATAAGTCATTCACCAGTGCTTTATCAAAGAGAGAAGCTACACCTATGAAAAATACACACTTGATTGGTTGGAAGTCCTGTTGATATTAGCAAATAACATATAGGCCTCCTTAAAAAGAAGTTGAAGAGCAGTTAACTAAAGTGGAGTAGTATGGGTGAAATATTTGACAGTGAGCTACTATAACAAAGGAATAAGAGAGAAATAAGGCCATTGACTGACTGTGTGAGTCTCTGAGCCTTGATGTCAGATTGTATCCCACTACAAAGTGTGCTATCAAAGGCATCGGACAGCAAATGTGACAGAGCGGAAGGAGTGTGTTAAGAGATAGTTGTCTCTGCAAACGTTCTAATTTCAGCGTGAGGGTGTCCTGAATATGGCTGGAGTAACTTTAGGTAACAGTTTTAGACATTCTGAGAAAGATGTGCAAGAATTGCAGCAGATGCAAGTCACCAAAATCCCCAACAGATGTCAATTTAACCTCATCAAAATGCACAACTAATTTCTTGCCATTTTGGAAACTCATCATACATAATTAGTGAGACAGTAGCCTAGGGGTCCGTATGAAGGCCAGTGCTCTCTCTCTCTCCTCTCCCTCGTATCCCCACTCTATTCATTACCCAGACAGCACCGAGACATGTTTCCAAGCAGTGTGTGCTTCTCTTAAATCCTCCCCGTCAACATCCCTACACACACACACACACATACGGAGAGCTCAACCATGTCTCTCTACCCAGCCACCATCACCATCACTATCCTCAGCTCATTGTGTCCAATCAGCTCCTTCCGTTTGGCTTCAGTGCTCGGCACCAATTAGGTCAGCTTGGGGAGTTTGTCTGTCAGCGGCCAAAGCTCACAACACAACCTCAGGAATGACTCCGCTCTCTATAAACTCCCTCCCTCTGCCCTCATCTTCTCCCACAAATAACTGACAACCACTTTCCCATGTCTCTACTCAGTGCTATCTTACGCCAGCTCACTTCACCAGTGCTCTCTGAGACAAGTGTCCTCATCCGTCAACATATCCCTTTCACAAAACAGTCGTAGGTTGGCCAAGGGATACTAGCAGAGGTAAGAAGTATTCTAAAATCAGTACAGGTTTGTACTTGTAAGGTTTGGAAGATAATATGAAAATACACTTAAGTTCGGAATCATTGTGGAGCAAACAAATTATATTATTTTCTGCTGAGAGAATACAGTGCATTTGGAAAGTATTCAGACCCCTTGGCTTTTTCAAAGCTTTCTTAAATTTATTTTAGTAAATGCATAAAAAACATTTATCACATTTACAGAAATATTCAGACCCCTTACTCAGAACTTTGTTGAAGCACCTTTGGCAGCGATTACAGACTCAAGTCTTTTTTGGTATGACGCTACAAGCTTGGCACACCTGTATTTGGGGAGTTTCTCCCAAGTTTCTCTGCAGATCCTCTCAAGCACTATCAGGTTGGATGGGGAGCGTTGCAGCACAGCTATTTTCAGGTATCTCCAGAGATGTTCGATTGGGTTCAAGTCCGGGCTCTGGCTGGGCCACTCAAGGACATTCCGAGACTTGTCCCGAAGCCACTCCTGTGTGGTCTTGGCTGTGTACTTAGGGTCGTTGTCCTGTTGGAAGGTGAACCTTCGCCCCAGTCTGATGTTCTGAGTGGTTTGGAGCAGGTTTTCGTCAAGGATCTCTCTGTACTTTGCTCTGTTAATCTTTGCTTCAATCCTGACTCGTCTCCCAGTCCCTGCCGCTGAAAAACGTCCCCACAGCATGATGCTGCAACCACCATGCTTCACCGTAGGGATGGTGGCATGTTTCTCCAGACGTGACGCTTGGCATTCAGACCAAAGAGTGGGGGCCAGCTCTAGGAAGAGTCTTGTTGGTTCCAAACTTCTTCCATTTAAGAATGATGGAGGCCACTGTGTTCTTTGGGACCTTCAATGCTGCAGAAATGTGTTGGTACCCTTCCCCAGATCTGTGCCTTGACGCAATCTTGTGCCTTGCTTTGACATGCACTGTCAACTGTGGGACCTTATATAGACAGGTGTTTGCCTTTCGACATCATGTCCAATTACTTGAATTGACTACAGGTGAACTCTAATCAAGTTGTAGAAACATCTCAAGGATGATCAATGGAAACATCATGCACCTGAGCTCAACTTCGAGTCTCATAGCAAAGGGTCTGAATACTTATGTAAATAAGTAAAATAATAATATCTGTTTTTATTTTTTATAAAAGTGCAGAAATGTCGAAAAACCTGTTTTCGCTTTGTCATGATGGGTTATTGTGTGTAGATTGATGAGGAACATTTTTTATTTAATTAATTTTAGAATAAAGCTGTAACGTAACAAAATGTGGGAAAAGTGAAGGGGCCTGAATTCTTTCCGAATGCACTGCATCTACACTGAACAAAAATAGGAAATCAGTCAGTTGAAATACATTAATTAGGCCCTAATCTATGGATTTCACATGACTGGGAATACAGATATGCATCTGTTGATCACAGATACCTTGGATCAGAACACTAGTCAGTATCTGGTGTGACCACCATTTGCCTCAAGTAGTGTGACACATCTCCTACGTATAGAGTTGATCAGGCTGTTGATTGTGTACTGCAGAATGTTGTCCCACTCCTCTTCAATGGCTGTGCGATGTTGCTGGATATTGGCGGGAACTGGAACACGCTTTCATGCATGTCGGTCCAGAGCATTCCAAACATGCTCAATAGGTGACATATCTGACATATCGGAGTATGCAGGCCATACTGTAGAAGAACTTGGCCATTTTCAGCTTCCAGGAATTGTGTACAGATCCTTGCTAAATGTAGCTGTGCATTATCACACTGAAACATGAGGTGATGGCGGTAGATGAATGGCATGACAATGGGCCTCAGGATCTCGTCACGGTATCTCTGTGCATTCAAATTGCCATTAATAAATATTATTGTGTTCGATGCCGGTAGCTTATGCCTGCCCATACCATAACCCCACCTCCACCATGGGGCACTATGTTCACAACGTTGACTTCAGAAATTGCTTGCCCACACAACATCATACACACTGTCTGCCATCTGCCTGGTACAGTTGGAACCGCGATTCATCCGTGAAGAGCACACTTCTCCAGCGTGCCAGTGACCATCGAAGGTGATAATTTGCCCACTGAAGTCGGTCACGACGCCCAACTGCAGTTAAGTCAAGACCCTGGTGAGGACAACGAAAATGCACATGAGCTTCCCTGAGACGGTTTCTGACAGTTTGTGGAGAAATTCTTCGGTTGTGCAAACCCACAGTTTCATCAGATGTCCGGGTGGCTGGTCTCAGGTGATCCCGCAGGTGAAGAAGCCGGATGTGGAGGTCCTAGGCTGGCGGTTACACATGGTCTGCGGTTATGAGGTCAGACGTACTGCCAAATTCTTTAAAACGACGTTGGATAAATTAACATTACATTATCTGGCAACAGCTCTGGTGGACATTCCTGCAGTCAGAATGCCAACTGCATGCTCCCTCAAAACTTGAGATATCTGTAGCATTGTGTTGTGTGACAAAACAGAAGATTTTAGAGTGGCCTTTAATTGTTCCCAGCACAAGGTGCACCTGTGTAATGATCATGCTGTTTAATCAGCTTCTTGATATGCCACACCTGTCAAGTGGATGGATTATCTTGGCAAAGGAGAAATGCTCACCAACAGGGACGTAAACAAATTTGTGCAACACATTTTAGAAAAAATAAGCTTCTTGAGCATAAGGAAAACTTATGGGCTCTTTTATTTCAGCTCATGAAACATGGGACGAACACTTGACATGTTGTGTTTATATATTCGGTCAGTATATTTACTATCAATATGAATAGATACCTCCGGGCTGGTGTAGGTGTATAGCTACAGGATAAAGTACTCTAGGTTTACATCTTGGCAGATAACACTATAGTTCCTCCCATGGATTATTATCAAATAATTCTATGGTAATGTGTATGAACTGTATTATAGACAGTGTTCACTCTCAATGATACTCTTAGATAAAGATAATAGAGCAGCAGTATGAGAGTGACCACATTTCAGCAGTGGGGAACTGTACAGACGAGTGAAATGTTTGTCATGCCGACATTGAGACGGTTCTGGAAATCCTTTTCTTAAGGAATATCACCTTCCTACCACAGGACAAAAGCTGCCTTGGAGAGAGTGTGAAGTGTGTTTAGGGGAGAAAGTCCAGACTGTCACTCAGACCATTGTGTGTGTGTGTGTGTGTGTGTAAGTGCATGCTCTCAGGCGTACAGGAGGTAGGAATCCACAGAGCAAATTATGGGTAGATTACTGTCAGAAAGGCCTTTGGACCTAAGGGTTCATTTACATAGGAAAACCATGGCTGCCAAATACCGTTAATTGAAAACAGATTCATGAGGGGACCCTCATGAATTAAAGAAGCTCTGTGCATAATGTGGCTTTATTGTGTTTACAGGGTTCTGTGTTATGAGAACTTTAGGAGCTGGAGGGATTGGGCCATATCGCCTGAATCTTAACATGGGAACATTCCTACTACTAGAGAGAGAGACATTCAGTACAATCCCTCTGGGGAACAAGCCAAGAACCATGTTGAATGTTTCGAACAACAACACTACACTACAAAAGCCTAGGACCTGCCCTTCAAAAGCATAGGACACTGACCCTCAGCACACACTGTCAGTCACACAACAGTTAGATGTGCACAGCTCCTGCTAAAGTTTCCCGAGCTTTCGGGACTTCAGTATACTGATGTTGCCACGAGGTGACAAAGTACTTCCAAACATTTGAGATTCCATTTGAAGATAGCTTTACTAAGCAGAAATTCATTATTTTATTGTGCTTTAGAAATGTCAAGATTGGTGGGGATCGGAAGAGATGCTGTCAAGCGCTGCCTGGATGCTTCAGGTTTTCACCCGCTTACTGGGATGTATATGGCAGGCAATAAAGGCTGAGTTTGGCTTTCGGATAGGTTTGCAGCAATTTCCTCTGAAGCAGTCAAGTATTCAGATGAAAGTGAAGGACAGCTATGCAAGCTGGCATGCCCGCTGATTTCATCCCAACCCTCTGACAATCTCAGTGAAATGGGGGGGGGTTAAGTAAAAAGACACGGCCCGAAACACTTAGGATTTGTTTATGAGACGGAGGAAAAGACATTCCAGTCAAAATAAATTCTATCTGTGAAGTGTCTGGTGAGAGGATATGATATAGCTGCGCTTCGTCAACTTCCAGACCGACGATAACTGACGGCAAACTTCTAACTTTGTTTACAGCAAAAACGGAATACTCCAGGAAATAGTCGGACATGTTTGTGCACTAATTCCGATGTCTCTGTCCAGATAAAGACCCTGTGCATAGCGAGCGCATGTTGCCTACGACGTTTACATATAACCTCCAGTATAGAGCTATATCGCAAGCATGGCACTGATACCATGCTGCTCTACTACTACAGGAAGTCTTTGCGCTCTGCAGAACTATACAAACAAAACTATCTCCCGCCATTGTAACATTTCTATAAAATTTTCACGTAATTATTCTTCCAGGTAAACAGAAAGTCAAACTTACCCCAGCAATATTGTTTACCTGTGCACACCTGTGGGTGCTGTGAGGCATGTCACTCCTCCAGGCCCAGGATTAAAGATTTGTTAAAGAGATCTTGGGCTTTGTCTTCATATTATCAGAGCTAATTCCCAGCTGGATGTTTGAGATTCCTCTGTAATCCCAGGCTTACTGGAATCCATGAACTGTGCACCTTTGGACCAGACTTTCTCCCCTGGTGGAGTTGTGTCCACCAGACCTGAACAGAGTACACTGGCAGACTGGACAGAGTCAAACATGGGTGCTTAGGATACATCCTATCTACAGAGGACAAGCCTCTCTCATCCCCTGGGAAAGCATTTAAAGTGGGTGGTGGGCACGAACAAACACACACAGGTTTGACCAGCTGTAGTGGAATGTGTATGGCCACTGGCCAGACTGTAAAAAGATTAGTGTGATCCACAGTTCTGTAGAAACCAGATAAACTATTCACGAGCATATCACATAGTTCTGAAGTGACAATGGTGAGTGAAGTCAGAAATCTAATAACAGTCATGAGAGAAGCTCAAACAATAAACACCAGATGGTTGGGATATGATTACAAAGCAATATCGTTTTACATCTATTTTTCAAGTGACAATCGTTGCAGGTTGAGGAAACTTTGATATAACAAAAATATAAAGTACAGAAACTTCTACCTCAGTAAAATTAAATTCAGTTTCATGTCCATTGTAAAAACAGCCTCACAAGCCAATAGAGGGGTTAGGCCTGTCTTTCAAATACTGATGTCTCCATGCAACATCGCAAAGCTAAGCTGACAGGCAGCCAGGAAATTGCCAGTTCGTTGAAATTAGACAATTGTTCCTCGGTAAACTACTGGAACTCCTGTCAAACAATGCAGCGGTCTACTCTACTGAATCCTGCCTGAACAAAGGGCCCAGCGAGCAGAAGATTCACACAGGGAAGAATTCGGTGGCGGCCGTCCAAACCGAGATAGCTTAAGACTGTCTGTAAAAAGTATTGGGCAATATTTCCCATCATGTACTGTGGGCTGGACGGGCTAGCAGGCGTGGTGGAAAGGCCAGGCTGACAGAGAGAACTCCCCAGAGATCTTATTTACTCTAAATTGCCCCAGCTCTAGACTGAGCTAATCCAAGCCTTGTGAGGGGGATATAGAGGCGGACATACTCTATGCATTCTGTATAAAAGTGATGTGCTGCCAAATGTTTAATTAGAGTCGGATTCAGACGTTGCAAGGCACATTCTTTAACTTTCCCGGCAGCAAGCAACGCAATTAGAGACCACATACTCCACAGGAATCTTTACTCACATTTTCGAGTCTGGAAATGTGATGAGCATTTTCATGGTTGCAATTTGCTGCGTCTGTGTAGGTTCTCAGCCCACTCCAGTACTCCCTGTTCACCCATGACTGCATGGCCACGCACGCCTTTAACGGAATCATCAAGTTTGCAGACGACACAACAGTGGTAGGCCTGATTACAAACAACAACGAGACATTTTGCTTGGCCCCTAAGACCCTCGCCAACTTCTACAGATGCACCATTGAGAGCATCCTCTCGGGATGTATCACCGCCTAGTATCACCGCCCAGCGTCCGCAACCGCAGGGCTTTCCAGAGAGTGGTGCGCTCCGCCCAACGCATCACCGGGGGCACACTGCCAGCCTTCCAGGACATCTACAACACCCGATGTCACAGGAAGGCCAAGAAGATCTTCAATGACCTCAGCCATCCGAAACACGACCTGCTCACCCCACTATCATCCAGAAAGCGTGGTCAGTACAGGTGCATCAAAGATGGAACCGAGAGACTGAAAAACAGCTTCTATCTCAAGGCCATCAGACTCTTAAATAACCATCACTAGCCTGCCTACACCCAGTACCCTGCCCTGAACTTAGTCACTGTCACTAGCCAGCTACCACCCAGTTACTCAACCATGCATCTTAGAGGCTGCTACCCTGTGTACATTGAATGGTCACTTTAATAAAGTTTACATATTGTTTTACCCATTTCATACGTGTCTACATACTGTATTTTCGTCAAGGCCATCCTGTTAAACCATTGCTGTAAATACACTATTCTATCCTACATATTCTTCATATATACTACATATTCTATCCAAATACTGTCCATAATGTCTATACATCCCACATCCCCCTCCACACCTACAGTGCCTTGGGAAAGTATTCAGACCCCTTAACTTTTTCAATATTTTGTTAGGTTGAAGCCTAATTCTAAAATTGATTAAAATCTGGGGTTTTTCTCAATCTACACACAATAGCCATATTGACTACGTAAAATACGTTTTTTGAAATGTTTGCTAATTTATTTGTAAAAGTTTTTAAAAATGACATTTTCTTTGTTCATCTTTGCCTCCATCCTGACTAGTCTCCCCAGTCCCTGCCGCTGAAAAACATCCCCACACCATGATGCTGCCACCACCATGCTTCACCGTAGGGATGGTGCCAGGTTTCCTCCAGACGTGACACGTGGCATTCTGGCCAAATAGTTTAATCTTGGTTTCATCAGACCAGAGAATCTTGATTCACATGGTCTGAGAGTCTTTAGGTGCATTTTGGCAAACTCCAAGCAGGCTGTCATGTGCCTTTAACTGAGGATTGGCTTCTGTCTCATAAAGGCCTGATTGCAGAAGTGCTGCATAGATGGTTGTCCTTCTGGAAGGTTTTCCCATCTCCACAGAGGAACTCTAGAACTCTGTCAGAGTGACCATCAGGTTCTTGGTCACCTCCCTGACCAAGGCCCTTCTCCCCCCGATGTCTCATTTTAGCCGGGCGGCCAGCTCAAGGAAGTGTCTTGGTGGTTAGAATATTCTTCCATTTCAGAATGATGGAGGCCACTGTGTTCTTGGGGACTCATGTTTTGGTTTTTGCTCTGCACTGTCAACTGTGGGACCTTATATAAACAGGTGTGTGCCTTTCCAAATCATGTCCAATCAAAAAGTGTTGGAAAAATGAGTGTCTTTCCTGATGTCTTTAATATTTTCTAGTTTCCACTCAGGCTATGGATGTGTCACTGATACCTTAAAAGGTCCTAAATTATGTCACCATTGCCCTTGATTCTAAGCAATGTTGTGCTGCTATTTATATTCACTTGGCCTAAGCTTTTGATACGGTAGACCATTCCATTATTTTGGGCCAGCTAAGGAGTATTGGTGTCTCTGAGGGGTCTTTGGCCTGGTTTGCTAACTACCTCTCTCAAAGAGTGCAGTGTATAAAGTCAGAACATCTGCTGTCTCAGCCACTGCCTGTCACCAAGGGAGTAACCCAAGGCTTGATCCTGGGCCCCACGCTTTTCTCAATTTAAGTCAATAACATAACTCAGGCAGTAGGATCTCTCTCATCCATTTATATGCAGATGACAGTCTTATACTCAGCGGGCCTCTCCCCAGATGTTGTGTTAAATGCTCTACAACAAAGCTATGTTCCTGTCCAACAAGGTTTCTCTGTCCTTAACCTTCTTCTGAAAACCTCCAAAACAAAGGTCATGTGGTTTGGTAAGAAGAATTCCCCTAACCCCACCCATGTGATTACTAGCTCTGAGGGTTTAGAACTTGAGGTAGTCGCCTAATTCAAGTACTTGGCTAGACGGTACACTGTCCTTCTCTCAGCACATATCAACCCATAGCAAAGCTGCAAAGCCATCATAATCACTCCTCTTTCACCTCAGCTGCCAAACTAACCCTGATTCAGATAACCATCCTACCCATGCTAGATTATAGAGACATAATTTCTAGATCTTCAGGTAAGGACGCTCTCGAACGGCTAGATGTTCTTTAGCATTTGGCCATCACATTTGCCACCAATGCTCCTTATAGGACACATCACTGCACTCTATACTCCTCTGTAAACTGGTCATCTCTGTATACGAGTTGCAAGACCCACTGGTTGATGCTTATTTCTAAAAGCCCTCTTAGGCCTCACTCCCCCCTATCTGAGATACCTACTGCAGCCCTCATCCTCCACACACAACATCAGTTCTACCAATCACATTCTGTTAAAGGTTCCCAAAGCACACATCCCTGGGTCACTCGTCTTTTCAGTTCGCTGCAGCTAGCGACTAGAACGAGCTGCAAAAAAAAACACTCAAACTGGACCATTTTATCTCCATCTCTTCATTCAAAGACTCAATCCTGGACACTCTTACTGACAGTTTTGGCTGCTTCGTGTGATGTATTGTTGTCTCTACCTTCTTGCCCTTTGTGCTGATGTCTGTGCCCAATAATGTTTGTACCATGTTTCGTGCTGCTACGATGTTGCGCTGCTGGCATGTGTTGCCACCATCCTGTGTTGTAATGTGTTGCTGTCATACTATTGTCTTAGGTCTCTCTTTATGTAGTGTTTTGCTTTGTCTCATCGTGATGTGTTTCTCTTTATTATTTTTTATTATCCCAGCCCCCATCCCCGCAGGAGTCCTTCTGCCTTTTGGTAGGACGTCATTGTAAAGAAGAATTTCTACTTAACTGACTTGCTTTTACTATAAAACCCACACTAGAACTGCTATAGCAGTCATTTGGACTGCTCATTAATATATGTGTTTATTACTCTGACATTTACAGGAAAAGGAGGACTGATCACGCCCCAATTCTCATCGACGGGGCTGTAATGGAACAGGTTGAGAGCTTCAAGTTCCTTGAATTGTCCACGTCACCAACAAACTATCATGGCCCAAACACACTAAGACAGTCGTCAAGAGGGCACGACAATGCCTATTCCCCTCGGGAGACTGAGAAGATTTGGCATGGGTCCTCAGATCCTCAAAATATTCTACAGCTGCACCATCGAGAGCATGGGTTGCACTGGTTGCATCACTAACTTGTGTGGCAGTTAGAAAAGACAAGGCTAGCTTTTTCAATCAGAAATTTGCTTCCTGCAACACTAACTCAAAAAAGTTCTGGGACACAGTAAAGTCCATGGAGAATAAGAACACCTCCTCCCAGCTGCCCACTGCACTGAAGATAGGAAACACTGTCACCACTGATAAATCCACTATAACTGAGAATTTCAATAAGCATTTTGTTTACGGCTGGCCATGCTTTCCACCTGGCTACCCATACCCCGGTCAACAGCACTGCACCCCCCACAGCAACTCGCCCAAGCCTTCCCCATTTCTCCAACTCCAGTCAGCTGATGTTCTGAAAGAGCTGCAAAATCTGGACCCTTAAAGATCAGCCGGGCTAGACAATCTGGACCCTTTCTTTCTTAAATTATCTCCCGAAATTGTTGCCACCCCTATTACTAGCCTGTTCAACCTCTCTTTCGTGTCATCTGAGATTCCCAAAGATTGGAAAGCAGCTGCGGTCATCCCCCTATTCAAAGGGGGGGACACTCTTGATCCAAACTGCTACAGATCTATATCTATCCTACCCTGCCTTTCTAAGGTCTTCGAAAGCCAAGTCAAAAAACAGATTACCGACCATTTCGAATCTCACCATACCCTCTCTGCTATGCAATCTGGTTTCAGAGCTGGTCATGGGTGCACCTCAGCCACACTCAAGGTCCTAAACGATATCTTAACCGCCATCGATAAGAAACATTACTGTGCAGCCGTATTCATTGATCTGGCCAAGGCCACATCCTCATCGGCAGACTCGACAGCCTTGGTTTCTCAAATGATTGCTTCGCCTGGTTCACCAACTACTTCTCCGATAGAGTTCAGTGTTTCAAATCGGAGGGTCTGTTGTCCTCTGGCAATCTCTATGGGGGTGCCACAGGGTTCAATTCTGTGTATACATCAATGATGTCGCTCTTGCTGCTGGTGAGTCTCTGATCCACCTCTACGCAGACGACACCATTCTATATACTTCTGGCCCTTCTTTGGACACTGTGTTAACAACCCTCCAGGCAAGCTTCAATGCATCATAGCATCACCCACCTGTAGCACGCGCTACAGCAGGTATATCTCTCTGGTCACCCTGAAAACCAATTCTTTCTTTGGCCGCCTCTCCTTCCAGTTCTCTGCGGCCAATGACTGGAACAAACTACAAAAATCTCTGAAACTGGAAACACTTATCTCCCTCACTAGCTTTAAGCACCAGCTGTCAGAGCAGCTCACAGATTACTGCACCTGTAGCCCATCTATAATTTAGCCCAAACAACTATCTCTTTCCCTACTGTATTTATTTTATTTTATTTATTTATTTTGCTCCTTTGCACCCCATTATTTTTATTTCTACTTTGCACATTCTTCCACTGCAAATCTACCATTCCAGTGTTTTACTTGCTATATTGTATTTACTTTGCCACCATGGCCTTTTTTTGCCTTTACCTCCCTTATCTCACCTCATTTGCTCACATCGTATATAGACTTGTTTCTACTGTATTATTGACTGTATCTTTGTTTCACTCCATGTGTAACTCTGTGTTGTTGTATGTGTCAAACTGCTTTGCTTTATCTTGGCCAGGTCGCAATTGTAAATGAGAACTTGTTCTCAACTTGCCTACCTGGTTAAATAAAGGCAAAATAAAATAAAAATATATATTTTTTAAACTGCTCGGCCTCCGACTGCAAGGCACTACAGAAGGTAGTATGCACGGCCCAGTACATTACTGGGGCCAAGCTTCCTGCCATCCAGGACCTCTATATCAGGCAGTGTCAGAGGAAGGCCCTAAAAATTGTCAAAGACTGCAGCCACCCTTGTCATAGACTGTTCTCTCTGCAACCGCACGGCAAACTGTACCAGAGCGCCAAGTCGTGGTCCAAAAGGCTTCTTAACAGCTTCTACCCCTAAGTCTCCTGAACAGCTAATCAAAAGGCTACCCAGACCCCTCTTTTACACTGTTACTCTCTGTTTAGCAGGCCGTACATATCAAGCTAAAAAACTAAATCAGCAACGCACTCACCAGCTTTCGTTATCTATGTGACATAGACATGCTCCAACTGATAATTGACCATTTTTGACTGCTGTCATATCGACACTTACAGTATATTCATTATAAAGCTATTATTGCTTTTGCTGTTACCACGTTCCAACACAAAGCTTTCTGTTTCCTAGTTATAACAAAGGCAGTCCACAAATAAGTGATTGAAAACTTAAAATTTGTGTTTTTTGTTTTTACAAATCTTACAAATAATATATACAGTACCAGTCAAAATTGGACACACCTACTCCTTCAAGGGTTTTTCTTTTTCTTTATTTTTACTATTTCCTACATTGTAGAATAATAGTTTAGACATCAACGCTATGAAATAATATATGGAATCATGTATTAACCAAAGAATTGTTAAACAAATATTTTATATTTGAGATTCTTCAAATTAGCCACCATTTGCCTTGATGACAGCTTTGCACACTCTTGGCATTCTCTCAACCAGCTTCATGAGGAATGCTTTTCCAACAGTCTTGAAAGAGTTCCCACATATGCTGAGCACTTGTTGGCTGATTTTCCTTCACTCTGCGGTCCAACTCATCCCAAACCATCTCAATATATTCAGACTCAGGATATGACCCAGATGCAGACACAGGAGGCAGATAGCATAGTTCTCAGATAATTTATTATAAACACGGGGCAGGCAAAGGGCAGGGTCAGGGCAGGCAGAATGGTCAGAACCAGGAAAAACTAGGAAACAGAACTTGAGAAACAGGACGATGGGAAAGCACACTGGTAAGACCTGACAAGACGAACTGGCAACAGACAAACAGAGAACACAGGTATAAATACACAGGAGATAATGGGGCATATGGGCGACACCTGGAGAATGGAGGAGACAAGCACAAAGACAGGTGAAACAGATCAGGGTGTGGCACAATTGGGTGGAGGTTGGGTGATTGTGGAGGCTAGGTCATCTGGTGCCACACTCCATCACTCTCCTTTTTGGTCAAATAGCCTTTACACAGCCTAGAGGTGTGGTTTGAGTCATTGTCCTGTTGAGAAAAAAATGTATAGTCCCACTAAGCTCAAACCAGATGGGATGGGAATGCTGTGGTAGCCACGCTGGTTAAGTGTGCCTTGAATTCTAAATAAATCACAGACAATGTTAGCAGCAATGCACCCCCGTACCATCACACCTCCTCCTCCATGCTTCACGGTGGGAACCACACATGCGGAGATCATCTGTTCACCTACTCTGTGTCTCACAAAGAAAATGCGGTTGGAACCAAAAATCTCTAATTTGGACACATCAGACCAAAGGACAGATTTCCACCGGTCTAATGTCCATTGCTCATGTTTCTTGGCCCAAGCAAGTCTCTTCTTATTAATGGTGTCCTTTAGTTGTGGTTTCTTTGCAGCAATTCTAGCATGAAGGCCTGATTCACGCAGTCTCCTCTGAGCAGTTGATGTTGAGATGAGCATTTATTTGGGCTGCAGTCTGAGGTTGGTAACTCTAATGAACTTATCCTCTGCAGCAGAGGTAACTCTGGGTCTTCCTCTCCTGTGACAGTCCTCATGAGAGCCAGTTTCATCATAGCGCTTGATGGTTTTTGCAACTGCACTTGAAGAAACTTTCAAAGTTTTTTTCAGATTGACTGAACTACATGTCTTAAATTAATAACGAACTGTCAATTCTCTTTGCTTATTTGAGCTGTTCTTGCCATAAATGGACTTGGTCTTTAACCAAATCCGGCCTTCTCTGTATATCACCACTACCTTGTCACAACACAACTGATTGGCTCAAACGCATTAAGAAAATAAATTCCACAAATTAACTTCTAACAAGGCACACCTGTTAATTTAAATGCATTCCCGGGGACTATCTCATGAAGCTGGTTGAGAGAATGCCAAGAGTGTGCAAAGTTGTCATCAAGGCAAAGGGTGGCTACTTCGAAGAATTTGTGTAACACATTTATTTTATTACTACATGATTCCATATGTTTTATTTCATAGTGTTGATGTCTTCACTATTATTCTACAATGTAGAAAATAGTAAAAATAAAGAAAAACCCTGGAATGAGTCGGTGTGTCTAACCTTTAGAATATATATACAGTACCAGTCAAATGTTACCTAAGACCTTCATAAACACAGCCAAATTATAATCTTTGTGATAGAAGTGTTTCTCCAGTTTTGCCTCCAGCACCTTCACAAATCAGCTTTAGATGTATGGTAGATTCTGCCTATTTTCTACATGTGACAGCATATATAAAATTTATTAATTATTCTGTTAGAATGTTGCAGTCACCCGAGGCCCAATGGTTATGGTGTTCTAAAAAAAAGTGTGCGTGTGCACACATGAGGTGTACCGTGAAAAAAAACATGTGTCCGCCTATGGAAATCAAATGCCCGTCCAACTGATTCGATCTGGCGCTGGCCATGGCCTTACAGCAGCAATCAAGTTGAAAGAATAACAAAGCATACTTCCTGCTCCGATTTCGGTAAAAAGCTGACAGATGGGGCTGGAGAAATGTTACCACTCTCAAATTCATTAGACACGTGGATGCTATGACTGACCATCCATGATATCAAAATTAAACAGGTTTTTAGGCTATATAGTATTTGTTTACATTTACTTTTTTTTTTTTTAATTGGAGTAAAACAAGCTTATACTTTGGGTTCTGATGGGGTATGACAGTTATCTAAGCTCATGAGGCATTTCTAAGTTATATTCTTCATGAATCATGTTTTTTTTAACAATACAACATACAGACCCACACAAATATCCACAACATCAGTCCTACCCAGTCCCACCTGCTTCCACCTCTATCTCCAGCGCCTGCATCACTCTCCGCAACATAGCCTCAAACTGCACCATTTTGTCTCCCTCCCTCCATCACCCACACACTTTTAACATTTAGATAATAAAGCATTTGACCTTTCCATTCTTCAAGAATCAATGGGTGCATATCATTAATTAATGACTCCAAAATTGTATGTAACAACTGCCTGAATGCCCCTTTAAGAATGACATGCACAGGAGAGAGACATTATTAGCAAATATCACTATAATGAGGTTGTGCAGAAAGGAATATATTAAGGATCATTTGATTTAATTTCAAAATAAATGTTGCTTGACATAAAGTTGCAATTTGTTTGCTTAATTTTATGTATCATCCTGGTGTAATTATATGCAGTTCAATATCATCACCACAAGGTGTTTGCACTAGCATTTGTGTTAGAGCTAGTAGAGACAGATTTGTGAGGGCGAGAGAGGGGTTGATAGCGGGGTAATTACTGCTGCTAGCTCATACACAATGTGGTCGTCAAACATTGGACTCGTATGCTAGCTACATTTAGTTTAATTATATTGTTGGCTGTCACGAGATAAATTCATCTCTATCTAGCTGGCTAACAAAGTAAGCTGAACATTCTCTACCTTCACATCACACTAGCTCCGTGGTTATTTTCTGTGCTAGCCAAATGTATTTAGCTAACACCACTTAGAAAACTAATAATAAACGGAAAATAGGCCCATCAGCACACTTATGTAAGGGTCTGCAGAGGTCGTGGCATCTGATAAATGTTTTGTTACTACCAGATCCACTAAACAAGTCAATGTGTGTATATAAATTGTGTGATCTGTTTTTTGGTTGAATCAAGAAATACGAACTTGTAATTTTGTGCTAGCTAGACAACTAACTAGCTACATGGCTAGCTAGCTGGCAATTATGGCACACTGCAGCACCTGATGTTTACTGGGGAACCTCTTGGTTGCACATGCATATAGAACGTATTATTTTTTTGACAATTAAAAAGGTCTATAGCCTCAAAACACGGTTAAAACTGTAAAAAAAATATTTCATGGATGGTCAGTCCTTGCAGCCGTAGCTCTCTCTATAAATTTGAGTATGGATATATTTCTCCAAACCCATCCATCATCATTTTATCAAAACAGAGGCAGGGTGGCAACTTTGTTATTGTTTTAACTGCAGATTCTAGCTTGAATCTTTATTCATTATTTACAAAAATATCCAGCAAAACATTGTAATAAAGTGTTCAGAACATGTAGATTTACATTCTGAGCGTCACTTCCAGCTCTTGTCCTATGGTGTCTCTTAAGTATATACAGATTAATCCATGTTTTGCCCTGCCTTATCTTGATGCTACTGTTATGTACTAGCGTGTCAGTGTTAAGAAGAAACTATGTCCCTTCCCTGGCAAGAAATGAATGCTGAGCTCCTTCAGTAGCATTTCCCCAAGGTCAGTAGCAGAATTAGAAAATGTAATCATCCCATAACCGGACAATGTGCCTTCCCGGGGCATTGTCAAATGATGAGCTCGGAATGTTATAATCTACCCTTATCATGTGAGAAAGAAAGGGCATTCTACAACACCCGATAGCCAGTGTCTCAATTCAACAGAATAGACGAAATTGTTGTGGCTTAGAGCTGCAGTGGCAAGAAAAGGTATGTGAACCCTTTGGAATTACCTGTATTTCTGTGACACCACGAAAAAAGTCAAGGCTGTCCAAAAAAAACATTGCTGCATGTCTGAAGTTTGCAAAAGCGCACCTGGAAGTTCCACAGCGCTACTGGAAAAATATTCTGTGGACAGATGAAACTACAGTTGAGTTGTTTGGAAGGAACAAACAACACTGTGTGTGGAGAAAAAAAGGCACAGCACACCAACATCAAAACCTCATCCCAACGGTAATGTATGGTGGAGGGAACACCATAGTTTGGGGTTACTTTGCAGCCTCAGGGCCTGGACAGCTTGCTATCAGACAGAAAAAATGAATTCCGAAGTTTATCAAGACATTTTGCAGGAGAATGTTATGCTATCGGTCCACCAATTGAAGATCCACAGAAGTTTGGTAATGCAACAAGGCAACAACCCAAACACAGAAGTAAATCAACAAAAATGGCTTCAACAGAAGAAAATACGCCTTCTGGAGTGGCCCAGTCAGAGTCCTGACCTCAACCCGATTGAGATGCTGTGGCATGACCTCAAGAGAGCAGTTCACACCAGACATCCCAATAATATTGCTGAACTTAAACAGTTTCGTAAAGAGGAATAGTCTAAAAGTCCTCCTGACCGTTGTGCAGGTCTGATCCACAACTACAGAAAGTTTGGTTGAGGTTATTGCTGCCAAAGGAGGGTCAACCAGTTATTAAATCCAAGGCTTCACATACTTTTCCCACCCTGCACTGTGAATGTTTACACAGTGTGTTCAATAAAGACATGAACACGTATAATTGTTTGTGTTATTAGTTTAAGCAGACTGTGTTTGTCTATTGTTGTGACCTAAATGAAGATCAGATCAAATTTGAATACAAATTTATGCAGAAATCCAGATATTTCCAAAGGGTTCACATGCTGTTTCTTGCCACTGTATGGAGTTGCATTTAACTCTATACAGCATGAAGCATTCGTCACTGTCACAAACATCGGGACATCTAGAATTTATTGTGTGAGCTTTGACAAATGAAGCATCAGTTTACCTCTGGATCTATGTGTGTGCAGCGACTTTATTCTCTATTTTGGATTAGCAATGACTGAGAAATCACAGTCATCTAAATAAAGATGACCTTGTTACGTACTCAGCAAATAAAACAATACGCAGATGGAACAGACTGACGATCTCTACGAAAAACACTCCATAGACCAGACAGCAGAAACCCCAAACGCACTCTCCCAGACACAGCCATGTTGTCAGAGAGACACTCACAGATGCCAAAACACTGATTATCTAACCCTGCTGTCATATCTATGATTTCACTTTAAATATCTTCCTCTTATGGCTTCATCTTTAGAGAGAAATGTTTACAGTATGGCCACCATAGAATCATATAAAAAAACAAGAACTCTGATGGCCACATTGATATATGATCAAGGAGATGCCATTCCAAAGCAAACAGATGACAGGTATGATGAATGATGTAGACTGTTAACATGCCAGGGCACAGCAATGGATGGATAACAGAAGGGATGAGCATAGAGATCCTATGAAATTTCTAGAGTGGCTATGGCAAACCCTCAAAGTTCTAGAATGCTTTAAAAATGGCAGCCATTGTTTAAAAAAAAAATCCATTCATTGTGAAGGATACGCAATAAAATGTGTTACAAATTTCAAGAAGGATGTACAGTATCGATTTTTGTAACACAAAGCATCAAACAAACAAACACAAAAACAGAAACACACAGGGTTTTTACATTCAAAGAAATGTGAAAAGCTTAAGAGTATCAATTGGTTTAATTTCCATCTTTTTCTTACAGAGCATAATATTCAATGTGAGTATTTAAATCTACCTTTAGAAATATTGAATATTATGTTTTTTATGCATTTTATAATCAAATTCATCACATACATTTTGTTAGTGGAGAATCTTTTGACAATCAAAAACAAGATGAACATCAGAAAGCTTGCAGATGGATGTCCCTACTGTACCAAAACATTCTACCTAAATCCAGCTGAAAACCCACCCACAACACAGTCACATACACACATTAGAAAAACAAATGCTCAAGAGATTCTGTCCCAGATTGACAAAATGTTAACAGGTAACACCTTAGTTATTTTAAAGAGTGTTTTTCTCACTTTGTTTGTGATCACATATTTGTATGGTAAAATCCATACCTTTAACCAATTTACAACACATTGCAAGTTATACCTAGATTTTGCTATTGGAACAACACGATCATAAAAAAGTTTCTCTAATTAATGAATTGTTGATAAAATAAATAAATAATTGAGACAATTACTAAGGCTGAATTTAGAAGTGATGGATCTGTAATGACCACAATTTGTTTCAAAAGGGCTAGAACACCATCTGGTAACACACTATCTAATATTCCTTTAGTGAGACAGTGAGCTCATACATTAAAAAAATAAAAAATACTTTTATGTATAAAGATGTCCGTCTGAAATGAGAAGCTGACCCACAAGTAAAATGTCTGTTCAAAACCGGCTGACGAAACTGGGTTTGGCGGATGCTACCTGCCGTAATGCATAGTGCCCACTGCAAAATTTGGTGGAGGAGGAATAATGGTGCAATATATCCACATAATTTTCCTCCCTCATGATGCAATTATTTTGTGAAGTGCACCAGACCCTCCTGCAGCAAAGCACCCCCACAACATGATGCTGCCACCCCCATGCTTCACAGTTGGGATGGTGTTCTTCGGCTTTAAAGTCTCCCCCTTTTTCCTCCAAACATAACGATGGTCATTATGACCAAACAGTTATATTTTTGTTTCATCAGACCAGAGGACATTTCTCCGAAAAGTACAATAATTGTCCACATGTGCAGTTGCAAACCGTAGTCTTGCTTTTTTATGGCGGTTTTGTGGCAGAGGCTTCTTCCTTGCTGAGCGGCCTTTCAGGTTATGTTGATACAGGACTTGTTTTACTGTGGACATAGATACTTTTGTACCTTTTTCCTCCAGCATCTTCACAGGGTCCTTTGCTTTTGTTCTGGGATTGATTTACACTTTTCGCACCAAAGTACGTTAATCTCTAACGCTTCTCCTTCCTGAGCGGTATGACGGCTGCGTGGTCCCATGGTGTTTATACTTGCGTACTATTGTTTGTACAGATGAACATGGTACCTTCAGGCGTTTGGAAATTGCTCCCAAGGATGAACCAGACTTGTGGAGGTCCACAGCCATACAGGTCTTGGCTGATTTCTTTTGATTTTCCCATGATGTCAAGCACAGGGGGACTGAGTTTGAAGGTAGGCCTTGAAATACATCCACAGGTACACCTCCAATTGACTCAGATTATGTCAATTAACCTATCAGAAGCTTCTAAAGCCATGACATCTTTTTCTGGAATTTTCCAAGCTGTTTAAAGGCAAAGTCAACTTAGTGTATGTAAACTTCTGACCCACTGGAATTGTGATACAGTGAATTATAAGTGAAATAATCTGTCTGTAAACAATTGTTGGAAAAATTACTTGTGTCATGCACAAAGTAGCTGTCCTAACCGACTTGCCAAAATTATAGTTTGTTAACAAGAAATTTGTGGAGTGGTTGAAAAACAAGTTTTAATAACTCCAACCTAATTGTATGTAAACTTATGACTTCAACTGTAAGAGGCTTTAGACTAGCTTTCAACCTTAGTCAGCAAAACTCTTCGCCCAAATGGACAAATCTCTGGCTAACCGTGAGTTTAACTTTATTTTTATAGCCGAGACAACAGGAGAAAGAGTTAGATTCTTAATTCTCTCCTTCTCTTTTGTAATTTTTATTTCTAAAATAGCAGCCAATGTGGTTAGGGAGAAAAAACTAGTCTAACTGGTATTAATGGCAGTTGAGACATAGGTGATGCATTTTCTGCTTTTACTTATGCAAGAAAATAAAAGTACGGCTTGTGATACAGTGCTTTAAGAAAGTATTCACACCCTTGGGGATTTTTCCTAATTTGCTGCTTTACAACCTGGAATTAAAATAGATGTTTTGGGGGTTTGTTACACCTGATTTACACAACATGCCTACCACTTTGAAGATGCAACATATATTTGTTTTGTGAAGCAAACAAGAAATAAGATTAAAAAACAGAAAACTTGAGCATGCATAACTTTTCACCCCCCACACACAAAAAAAAGTCAATACTTTGTAGAGCCACCTTTTGCAGCAATTACAGCTGCAAGTCTCTTGGGGTATGTCTATGTAAGCTTGGCCCATCTAGCCACTGGGATTTCTGTCCATTCATCAAGTCAAAACTGCTCCAGCTCCTTCCAAGTTGGATGGGTTCCGCTGGTGTATAGCAGTCTTTAAGTCATACGACAGATTCTCAATTGGAATGAGGTCTGGACTTTGACTAGGCCATTCCAAGACATTTAAATGTTTCCCCTTAAACCACTCGAGTGTTGCTTTAGCAGTATGCTTAGGGTCATTGTCCTGCTGGAAGGTGAACCTCTGTCCCAGTCTCAAATCTCTGGAAGACTGAAACAGATTTCCCTCAACAATTTTCCTGTATTAAGCGCCATCCATCATTCCTTCTATTCTGACCAGTTTCTAAGTCCCTGCTGATGAAAAACGATGGTGCTCTCGGGGTGATGAGAGGTGTTGGGTTTGCGCCAGACATAGCGTTTTCCTTGATGGCCAAAAGTACCTTCTTTCAAATGTTTGGGGAATCTCCCACATGCCTTTTGGTAAACACTAAATGTGTTTGCTTATTTTTTCTTTAAGCAATGGCTTTTTGCTGGCCACTCTTTCATAAAGCCCAGCTCTATGGAGTGTACAGCTTAACGTGGGCCTATGGACAGATACTCCAATCTCCGCTGTGGAGCTTTGCAGATCCTTCACGGTTATCTTTGGTCTCTTTGTTGCCTCTCTGATTAATGCCCTCCTTGCCTGGTCTGTGAGTTTTGGTGGGCGGCCCTCTCTTGGCAGGTTTGTTGTGGTGCCATATTCTTTCAAAAAATATATATAATGGATTTAATGGTGCTCCGTTGGATGTTCAAAGTTTCTAATATTCTTTTTGTAACCTATCCTTGATCTGTAATTCTCCACAAATTTGTTCCTGACCTGTTTGGAGAGCTCCTTGGTCTTCATGCTGCCACTTGCTTGGTGCTGCCCCTTGCTTAGTGGTGTTGCAGACTCTGGGGCCTTTCAGAACAGGTGTGTATATATACTGAGATCATGTGACAGATCATGTGACACTAAGATTGTACTTGGTACTTGTACTTCATAGCAAAGGGGGTGAATACATATGCACACATTCTTTTTTTGAAACAAGTAATTTTTTCATTTCACTTCACCAATTTTGACTATTTTGTGTATGTCCATTACATGAAATCCAAATAAAAATCCATTTAAATTATAGGTTGTAATGCAACAAAATAGGAAAAACGCCAAGGAGGCCCATTATCAGCAACCATGACTCATGTGTTCCAATGGCACGTTGTGTTAGCTAATCCAATTTTATCATTTTAAAAGGCTAATTGATCTGTATGTGGAGCACCTGGAGCATCAGCATTTGTAGGTTTGATTACAGGCTCAAAATGGCCAGAAACAAATAACTTTCTTCTGAAACTCGGCAGTCTATTCTTGTGCTGAGAAAGAAATTCCATGCGGCGCTAGTTTCTGCAATTTCGGCAATTTCTAGGTTTGGCAGCTCGCTTGTGCTGAGATGGGAGGGGTGGAAATATTGAGGTGTGTCAAGAACAAGTGCAAAAGTTCAAAGTTTTGAGACCCACAAAAAGCAGGTCTCAATGGTAATGCAGTTGATAATGGCATGGGACTTTGAGGGTGGCCTATCCAGCCATGGTGCACAATGCCCATGGAAAAGAGATGTGCCTTTTGTGCCAGTGATTGGTTCCCCCCATTTTGTTTAATTTGACTATAAACCTTAATCAGGGCTCGTTTAGCAGCATTGCAGAGATGCATATTTTATTCTGGCCATTAGCCAAGTAGCCTATGAATAAAGGGGTTTGAAATAATATAATAATAATAATATATGCCATTTAGCAGACGCTTTTATCCAAAGCGACTTACAGTCATGTGTGCATACATTCTACGTATGGGTGGTCCCGGGGATCGAACCCACTACCCTGGCATTACAAGCGCCATGCTCTACCAACTGAGCTACAGAAGGACTACTGGTCTACTGAGAGTGCTTTGAAATATTTTGGAGGTTTTTGCCCTCATGTTTTTTCATAATTCACAACATACTGTACATACTTGCATTTTTCTTGTTCAAGTAGGCTATCCATCCCCACCTTCAATAAGCACACCTCGTCCGTTTTTTGAGAATCTGCCTTTTACATAGGCAACGATACAATTGACAGGAGCCTAGTATTTTGTATAGAGGTGCAAATGCTATGCATAAAGCAATTTATGATATCATGCTTCTGACCTATTCTTATTTATAAATATTGCTGTTTAAAAAAAAAGATAGCTTGTTTTTCATTTCATATCCAACCCTTCCATAGGGTATCCTTGCCCTAAGCCTCAGCTACTAAGGCTAGGTCAACAGCAATGCGTCATGTATTTTATATCCTGACCTTGTAAAGTAGCCTATCCATAAAAGGTGTTTAAATGGTCTATTCTTCAGAGTGCCTTGAATTGAAATATACTGCACATCCTAAAACATCCACACACCTACCTACCTGCATACTATATTTTGCTTGTTCAAGTATTCATCCAAACGTATTTAAATTATTCAGTTCAATAATATAGCATCAATGGCAGGCCAAGGCTATATTTTGTTTTTGAGAACATGCCTCAAACATAAAATAACATTTACAAGAGCCAAGTGTTTTCTGTTTTAGGAGACGTGTAAAGACATATAGGCTAGGCTCCTTGAAGCAATTTACAACAATGTTGACTGCCAACACTCCAAACATAGGCTATTGGAGCAAACGTGTCATTTTTAAATATTTTTTTTACTGTTGCCATTACTTGACCAAAACGCAAAGACCGTCAATAAGAGGGTCCTATTCAGCTGATGGTTGGATGGCTTTTAAATGCATTCAGAATTAATCAGGGTGTAGCTAGGACCTGAAAACTGAAAGCAGACTACTACCTCAAATCTACTGTTTGAGAATCTGAATAATCCATACGCAGGTTGGCGAGTAGTGAAAGGTTTGGAGTGCACAAAAAGATGCACGGCTTCCTAAACAACTGCTAGTAGACTCACAGGTGGTAACTGAGAAAACCTCTATTCTGAACTCTTTTAATCAGCATTTTCTTGATGCAGGCAAATTATTTAATAGGGTTAAAAGGTGAGCACCCTGTACACTCCCGAGCACTCCTGCTCAAGGTTCTCTTTCCAACCTTTGTCTCAGAGGTGCATAGAGCCATGAAAGCAATTGGTTATCTACACCTCCAATATTACTATTAGCTGCAGACCAGGTATTAACTGAAAGTGTCTGACATCACTGTGATCTCCATAGTGCTGTTGGCTGGTCTACGTTGACTCTAGGTAGGCTTAAACATTGGCATACCATGATCGATAAGGCCATTTTGAGAAAACTGCCGCTTTATTTCTGTTCTTTTTCGATAAGGTCAGGAAATAAATACCAATTACGGTCTCACTCCTACTTACTTTTAATGGTTCTTCAAGTCAGAACAGATCATTGCAAGTGTCAAAAAGGTTGGTTGACACATGTTACTGAGGAAAGTGATTGTCATTAGGACTTCATCCGGGGGTATATATGATACATTTTTATCTAGAACGCTTGTATGTTCTGAAATTCTACTTTATGTGTGTCTACGTCTAAATTCTGTTCATGGTGTGTCTATGTCTGTAAATTGTTGAACTTGAGACAAAAGCATGCATTAATAATGCCGATTGGCTTAGTGGTCCAAGGCACTGCATCTCAGTGCTAGAGGCATCACTACAGACCCTGGTTCAATTCCAGGTATCACAACCGGCCGTGATCGGGAGTCCCATAGGGCGGCACACAATTGGCCCAGCGTCATCTGGGTTAGGGTTTGGCTGTCATTGTAAATAAGAATTTGTTCTTTAACTGACTTGCCTAGTTAAATAAAGGTTAAATGTTTTTTTGCGTTTTCAAATAAGCCATGGAATGCGTTGATTGGCCAGTGGCCAAACCCTCGTCACACTTACAACTTGTTTATACATCAAAACCCGGCACTTTTGAGCCACCGCCAGCTATTGTGCTCATAATTCTGGCTGTGAAAATATGAAAAGACCTTCAGCCAGCGCTTAGATTTACCATTGCGTTAGGTTTGTTAAACTAGAACCCACTGTGCAAATAATCTTCAAATTCATTGTTTTACACAATATCTTATGACAGCACTGGCTGACCTTTTATACTGTCATAAGAAGGTTCATGTCCATTCAAGTATTTGAATACCTAATTCTATGGACTTGAGAACACTTGTCACTGCCACATCCACATCCAAAAACAAAGTCATAACACGACCTAAAGACTGCTCGTTATATGGACCATTAACTAATTTGTTTCCTGTGTATTCTATCCCTATTTTATTACCAATTTCAATCAGTAATATATGTATATTGAGCACATTCCTATAGGTTTAATTCAACCTTGATTGATATCACAGTAATTAATTTTACAACAACAGATTGAATTATAAACAGAAAATTTGAACGCGGAAATTGGTGATTGTGGCCCACCTCCAGAATCTGACAACCAATCATATTTGCTTGTGACAGGAAGTCAAACAGAACACTATCTTCCATCTGACACTTGTCAACATTCCCATTAATAGTCGGCCCTCACAGCACTGTGGAAAAGAAAAGATCACATGGGTTATGAGCCTTTCCTGTGTGACCTTTAAGATTCTCTGTGAGGCGGCCATCCTTTCTCACCTCTCCCTCCATTAGTCATGCCACCGCTCCTCCACAGCCATCCCATGATGCCCCTCTGCATCTCATCTGTCCCTGGCCTCAACACTATTGTTGCCATGTCACCCGAGAGCAGGGAATTAGCACTAAATAGCAGAGCGGTGCAGATCAGCCAATATACAAACTTGTGTGATTCATTAATATGCCAGAGAGGTCCTGCCACTAACTGATCAACCTTTGACATGCTGTTTCAGAAGCGGAGACAGGCACATTAAGACATCAGAAAGTCCGATCCAAGCCACTTTTTGTCTGAAGATCAGATATAGCAGATCGGCAAACATGAACAGTTCGGAACCCATGATGTTTCTTTAGGACCTACCTTCTGTCTTATCTCCTCCTCCATCTTAACTGGAGACCCCAGCTCTGCCACCTGTTTCACCCCTTCGCTGGCGAAGCCACCGTACTCCCACAGGACATAGCTCCTGGAGTGGGACGCCCCGATGAGGGCTGACCAATGATTGGCGCGTCCTGCATAGGGGGGTGACAGAGAAACAAAGTCGCCTGCGTGTGTCTGTGTACAGATGTAGGATCTTAATTTGATCACCATGTTACAGGAGAACGTTCCTGCAATGCAGGACATGTTAAACTCGTAGTGCATTTGAGGTTTAAAAAAGGCTACTGAAGTTTGCAATTTCCACTTTGAAATTTAAGACTTGATTTTCCCTTATGAAAAATCTACCAACCCCTTACAAAAATGTGGATGAATTAGAATCCACATAATAATTCACATGTTCTGTTGCTGCAGGCCTATTTTCCTGCTGTAGCAAACTGTAGCAAAATTAAGTTCCTACATGTGTAGGTGTAGCGGCTGACAGATTGCTCCTGGCTTTAACTGTGTCTGCTGGGCGTGTGAGGCTAACAGCAGAGTGGTGGAGACAGTGTTCATTAGCCATGCATGTGGCTGGAAGGCTACTGTTAGATATACTGTGACAGGTCCGCACTTCCACTGGTGGAGCCCTCATCATTACTGAAAGAGTTGAGGCTGGAATAGACCCGGTCAGACAACACACACACACACACCAACCAATTTGTATATATCATTGTTTTTACTTTGGCCACTCAACACTCCCCTCAGAAACCCTTGAATGTAATTACGTTTTTCCATGATACGCTTCCCTCCGTGAAAGATTATATATCAAGCTGGAGGGAAAGGGAAACTATACAGTTCATCTCTTTAAGCCCATCAGGCCTATAGAGAATCCATGTGATGTGCTTTAATGTACCAAACTTGTTTCTTGTTTCCTGCCAAAAGAGCCTCTTCCCATCTCAAATTATTTATGGCGATTCCCTTTGTAAGCTGTGACTACATAACACTGACTGCAGGGAATATGTGTGTGGTTCGGATCATCAGCTCCCAAAGAGGAGACTGTATCATAACAGCTCTCCAATATCATACTGTTTTACTGACTCAGGCTTACTGAAAAGTATTTGTTTAAATCCCAACAACACACAAATCATTTGAGAGAAATCCTCTAAACCAGTGGTTCCAAACTGGTTTCTAGTGAGGAACTCTCGGGGGTCCAGCAAAACCTTCCTAATCTTGTTTTTTTAACTGTTATAAACATGACCCGTGGAATGCAGTGCCGGTCTGATAAAACATTAAATGGCACATGATTACGATCTGTATCGTTGTTTCAAGTCCAGTGCGCTCAGGCTGTTGTTATGTTTGTATCATTTTGAGGGGTGCCCATCACGAGCAAACTCATTTGTATGATTTTACTTTGTCTGTGAAAACGATTAGAACAGGCACATCTGATTAGTCATTTGGGCTTAGCATTACTCTGAGTTTAGCTATACTAGCTATACTACAGCCTCTGCCATATAACTAAACAGAGCATGGCTTTCCGTCTGTGGTTGCACCTTTACAATGCAGAAGGAATTGGCTCATCTTTAGGCCAAACCGTTCAAAACTAAAAGACCTATTTTATCAGAGCTACATGTTTTTCTTTCTGGCTCAAATTGACAGGAAGCTCTTAAAAGGGTACACACAAATTAACCACCATGAAACTATAACAAACCTTTAAAAAAAGTCACAGACAATAGATGATTTGCAGTATGGATCAGATGAGGTCATTACCACTAAATAAATTAGAAGGGACATTTTAGGTGTGCTACGGAATTTAATATTCCATCAAGGTGTGCCACGGTTCCAAAAAGGTTGGGAACCACTGCTCTAAACTACAGTGTGCTGTTCTTTCGTGCAGTATGTAACTCTAGTCAATAGACAGTCTAAATATGTCCAGGGTAAAATGTAATCTTTTTGTTTTTCTTCCAAAACCACGTCTTGCTTAATGACTATAAACGGTGCAGATCCTTTCACACTCCAGAGCAAACGGACAGTTGAGCAACAGGTGGGAAGTTGTACAGCAATGTGCAATGTGCGTGGGTGTACATACAGTACATGACTGCAGTGAAGAACTTACTGGGGTAGTCTTTAGGGTGAATTTTCTCCGACCAGTTCCCATAGAAGGTGACTCTGTACTTGGCCGTCCCACAGGCACAGCATTCCAGAGGGGGCTTCTCTGTGGTCTCTCCAAACACAGCCTCTGAAACACACACACCCACCCACCCAGCCACACACACACACACACACACACACACACACACACACACACACACACACACACACACACACACACACACACACACACACACACACACACACACACACACACACACACACACACACACACACACACACACACAACCCCTCAACCCCCCCACGCACACACACACAAAGTGAAGTTAAGAATGGTGATCTTGCTTGACCGAAAATAATTTTTGAATATGACTACATTCAATATCTCCATTATAATCTACTACAGTAACAGATCATATAAAAGCATTGGGCTGTTCCAGTGAGAAGTAATATTCGTATAGGACAGATATGCTGTACCTTTCTCACACAGTCTGACAGTGAGGGAACCTTCATCCTGGAAGTAAATGATCCTCTTCTGCACAATGCTGGCCCTGCAGAGGAGAAAGAATAGCATTCCTTCTATTCACTGACAACACAATGCAATACAGCGCTCATGTTAGCTCACAACTCCCAGGGGCGCGCACACACACACACACACACACACACACACACACACACACACACACACACACACACACACACACACACACACACACACACACACACACACACACACACACACACACACACACACACACACACACACACACACACACGAGGAGGAGCCTCGAAATTACCAGGCTGATTACCGATGCGCTGTAGCGAAAAAGAATGTAAGCTTGCAAGACTTCCGGATGGTTTTACAAGGTTACGTGAGGAGTGCAAGAGGCACTGACTGTCTGTTTCCTCTGAGGAGAGGTGGTAAAATCCCCCCCCCCCGTCAGAGTGCACGCCAGAGGCACTGCCAGACCTGCTCCCCATCAACCTCAGCAGAATATCAATGTGCAGAGAGCCAGACTGAGGCTGATCCTCAGGACAGTCCATCAAAACTCTTGACAGATACTGTATGACTACTCTGTCTCACACTCTCTACAGCTAATAATAATAATAATAATAATATATGCCATTTAGCAGACGCTTTTATCCAAAGCGACTTACAGGTCATGTGTGCATACATTCTACGTACAGCTCGTCTCCCAGGAGAGACTATTCTCGGTAGACAAAAACCTTTTGGGGGGTAAAAGATAAAATTGTGATCGTCTCATCAAACCACAGGATCTGAGGCCACGACACTGTTTCTCCAAACAGACAAACTCAAGCCCAAACTTTTCTCCGCAACAGATGTATATCCTCAGCCATACAGCTGTTCAAAAGGCCACAGTTACATTGTATGGAGCTCAGCGGGGACTTTGCATGTTATAATACATCATTTTCACTATCATTTCACTTTAAAATGGGGTGGCAGGTAGCCTAGTGGTTAGAGTGTTGGACTAGTCACCGAAAGTTTGCAAGATCGAATCCCCAAGCTGACAAGGTAAAAAGCTGTCATTCTGCCCCTGAACAACGCAGTTAACCCACTGTTCTTAGGCTGTCATTGAAAATAAGAATTTGTTCTTAACCGACTTGCCTAGTTAAATAAAGGTAAAATAAATGAATAAAATGTGGTACAGGTGCATCAAGTTAATGACTTTCACCCAATGTAAATATCTTAACATTTGCTGGCATCAGTGGGTTGCAGTTGGGTAATCTTTGGTTAATACACTGCTCAAAAAAATAAAGGGAACACTAAAATAACACATCCTAGATCTGAATGAATTAAATATTCTTATTAATTACTTTTTCTTTACATAGTTGAATGTGCTGATACCAAAATCACACAAAAATTATCAATGGAAATCAAATGTATCAACCCATGGAGGTCTGGATTTGGATTCACACTCATAATTAAAGTGGAAAACCACACTACAGTCTGGTCCAACTTTTATGTAATGTCCTTAAAACAAGTCAAAATGAGGCTCAGTAGTGTGTGTGGCCTCCACGTGCCTGTATGACCTCCCTACAACGCCTGGGCATGCTCCTGATGAGGTGGCGGATGGTCTCCTGAGGGATCTCCTCCCAGACCTGGACTAAAGCATCCGCCAACTCCTGGACAGTCTGTGGTGCAACGTGGCGTTGGTGGATGGAGCGAACCATGATGTCCCAGATGTGCTCAATTGGATTCAGGTCTGGGGAAATGGCGGGCCAGTCCATAGCATCAATGCCTTCCTCTTGCAGGAACTGCTGACACACTCCAGCCACATGAGGTCCAGCATTGTCTTGCATTAGGAGGAATCCAGGGCCAACCGCACCAGCATATGGTCTCACAAGGGGTCTGAGGATCTCATCTCGGTACGTAATGGCAGTCAGGCTACCTCTGGCGAGCACATGGAGGGCTGTGCGGCCCCCCAAAGAAATGCCACCCCACACCATGACTGACCCTTGCTGGAGGATGTTGCAGGTAGCAGAACGTTCTCCACGGCGTCTCCAGACTCTGTCACGTCTGTCACGTGCTCAGTGTGAACCTGCTTTCATCTGTGAGGAGCACAGGGTGCCAGTGGCAAATTTGCCAATCTTGGTGTTCTCTGGAAAATGCCAAACGTCCGGCAAGGTGTTGGGCTGTAAGCACAACCCCCACCTGTGGACGTCGGGCCCTCATACCACCCTCATGGAGTCTGTTTCTGACCGTTTGAGCAGACACATGCACATTTGTGGCCTGCTGGAGGTCATTTTGCAGGGCTCTGGCAGTGCTCCTCCTGCTCCTCCTTGCACAAAGGCGGAGGTAGCGATCCTGCTGCTGGGTTGTTGCCCTCCTACGGCCTCCTCCACGTCTCCTGATGTACTGGCCTGTCTCCTGGTAGCGCCTCCATGCTCTGGACACTACGCTGACAGACACAGCAAACCTTCTTGCCACAGCTCGCATTGATGTTCCATCCTGGATGATCTGCACTACCTGAGCCACTTGTGTGGGTCGTAGACTCCGTCTCATGCTACCACTAGAGTGAAAGCACCGCCAGCATTCAAAAGTGACCAAAACATAAGCCAGGAAGCATATGAACTGAGAAGTGGTCTGTTGTCACCACCTGCAGAACCACTCCTTTATTGGGGGTGTCTTGCTAATTGCCTATAATTTTCACCTGTTGTCTATTCCATTTGCACAACAGCATGTGGAATTTATTGTCAATCAGTGTTGCTTCCTAAGTGGACAGTTTGATTTCACAGAAGTGTGATTGACTTGGAGTTACATTGTGTTGTTTAAGTGTTCCCTTTATTTTTTTGAGCAGTGTACATCCCTGACTTCCATGGCTCTCTCCATGGTTATGTTCTTCACGTCAAGGGTTTGGGCTGGACTTCTGTCTACAACATTAGTTCCTGCGGGAGTGTTTAGGATCCTTTAGTTGTGGTCCCACACACACAGGCCTGTGGGCCCTGGCTCCGCATGTCTCCGGTGCTGCTGCCCGCCTGCAATCTCTCTGTCACTGGGGAGAGGGTGGCTATAGAGAGCGGAAGCTCCATGTAGACCTTCATCTCTCGTTCTTCTTCATCTGACTCTCAAACACTGTTTTTTAACCTCACCCTCAAAGAGAGAGTCTGCCTTTCTTCTTCGTCAACTCGTAAGACACTATTCAGGTCAAACCTCTAAGGGCTTTATATGCCGTGCCCTATGACATAATAGCCGTTGACATTTCTGTATACCAGATAAACTAGCACTAATGACAGGACTCTGTAGTGTAGAAGGAGGAGCATTGTTTTGGGATCTCAGCTGTTAAATGTGATATCCTTTATGAGATTCAGTGGGAGAAGAATTGGATCCTCTCCTAGCAGTAATTTGAGTTCTATTTGATGTTCAGTGGATAGAGTTGGCAGCTGTGTTTCGTGGCCTTTGTCTGGCAGGCAGCCCGACGCTCCGGTACGAGGTAGAGAGCTGTATCTCTGCTTTGACAGGCAAAGACAAAGTGACAGCAATACGGCGGGATTTGCATAGCAGATGTTTCTCAGTGCAACATTTATTGGAATAATACCAGGACTGCAATAAGCCATCTGTCGTATGGGACGGGAAGATATATTAGAAGTAACTATTGTGGATATAGCTTCAGAAAGCTCGGCAGAGATGAGTGAGTTACATCTAGCACTAAGTCAGTGAAGCTAAGCACTATTTGCAGGGTAAATACAGGGCAGGGGATGGAGAGGCAGGATGTGTTAGGGAAAAATATTGCTTAAATATCTATACAGCAGAGCTTAATTGTTCAGTATTCATGCACCAATTCGATCTCACCTCAATTTCACATTTCTTAACATAAGAAAGAGCTTTCAGGTGAGCAAGCAATATGCCATGGAAATAGTTATTTAACACCCAATTTCAACCGTTTTTGAGAATTATTAGGTTTAGGCTGAGTGTTCTCCCTTTATGCTAATCATGCAAGTTTGTGTGTGCGTGGGTAGCACAGCTACTCTAGGAATCCACTGAGGCAACGCCTAGCCGCCTGGCTTCACAACTCATGAAGCCAATGCAATAAAAAGACACTAAATCTGATCGTGCTTTTCCTGCCAATTCATTTTAGGTCTGTACCAGCAAGTATCCCCCACAAATGATATGTTAACGAAGACATAAACTTTTGAAGATATAGTCAAAACAGTGATGAACTGTTGATCCTTACAAAATGTGTTGTTCACTCAAGAATTCGTCAGCTAATGTTGAATTGGTCAGCTAAAGGGCATTCGGACTGCTAGCTCACTAGCTGTTGTGACAGTACATTTTTCGTTTTTAGCCTGTATAACATGTTTAGAGTTAAGAGGCTTATTGATAACGAGTTCATAGCATATCTAACAGGTTATGAAACTCATAGCCAAATGCAATTTCATATGTAAGTGCTATTTTCTTGGCTGCCAACTTTCAAAGAAAGCTTGGAGTGAGGTTTTCCATCTTGAAAATCATTGCACCCTGACACAACCCCTAGATGTGAGGTTTGGGGGTCCTCCCCCAGGAAAATGTTACAGTTTTAAAGCTAATTTCCTGCAATTCTACCTATTTTGACATGGCTTAGGCCTATGACCAATAAATAAATAAACACACACACACACACACACACAGTGCATTCGGAAAGTATACACACTGTGTGTGTGTGTGTGTGTGTGTGTGTGTGTGTGTGTGTGTGTGTGTGTGTGTGTGTGTGTGTGTGTGTGTGTGTGTGTGTGTGTGTTTCCACATTGTTACGTTACAGCCTTATTCTAAAATTGATAAAATAATATTTTTTCCCTCAATCTACACACAATACCCCATAATGACGAAGCGAACAGGTTTTTAGAAATGTTACCAAATTGATTACATATTTAAAACAGTAATAACTTATTTACATAAATATTCAGACCCTTTGCTATGCTATTAGCTCAGGTACATCCTGTTTTCATTGATCATCCTTGAAATGTTTCTACAACTTGGAGTCCACCTGTGGTAAATTCAATTTGGAAAGACACACACCTGTCTATATAAGGTCCCACAGTTGACAGAGAATGCCAGAGCAAAAAAACAAGCAATGAGGTCGAAGAAATTGTCCGTAGAGCTCTGAGACAGGCACAGATCTGGGGAAGGGTGCCCAAAATTTTATGAAGCATTGAGGGTACCCAAGAACACCGTGGCCTCCATCATTCTTAAATGGAAGAAGTTTAGAACCACCAAGATTCTTCCTAGAGCTGTCAACGTGGCCAAACTGAGAAAACGGGGGAGAAGGGCCTTGGTAAGGGAGGTGACCAGGAACCCGATGGTCACTCTGACAGAGCTCCAGAGTTCTTCTGTTGAAATAGGAGAACCGTCCAGAAGGACATTAGTTATAGTCATAACGTTACTTTCCCTTTGTCAGTCAACTTCGGTACACATGCTATGGGGAAATATAATCACGTGCCAAGCCAACCCCAATGGGTACTAAATGAACTGGACAATGGAAGACCACCCAGACCTGACCCCACCAGATGAAGCAGCCTGGGCATTATGCACACGATGTGTTGCCTAGTGACTTCCCCCTTCCCCCTACACTGTGTGTTACACTGGGAGCAGTGACATCCAAGCGATAAAACCTCACAAAAGTGTGTGGTGAGGCCCAACTCGCCGCAGCACAAACATCTCCTACATTCAACCCTTTAAACAACACCCAAGATGATGCCAGACCCCTAGTGGAGTGGGTGCGTACACCGCTAGGTAACCTTTGCTCCTTGCTGCTATATGACAGAGGCATACCTTTTACACTCCAGTGGGAGAGACGCTGCTTAGAGAGCACACTGCCGCGACCTGGATGAGACAAAAAGTTGGTCACAAAACCGAATAGCTCAAAAAGCCAAGGACCTGTAGAATGTAGCCATGACTTTCGGTGCAAAGGCCACTTTTGGACGCAACATCACCTTAGAGTACAGGAAGAGTGTACAGAAGTCCCCAACACATTTAGTTGAGGCCAAAGCCATGAGCAGGGAGGTTCTGTAAGAGAGGATCTTCAGATCCATCGACTCCCGAGGATCAAAGGGGGCCACATACATTGCTTCCAAAACCAGTGCCAAGTCCCATGTGGGCGCAGTGGGAGTTTCCACGGGTCCCCGCTTAAAAGGTTGATGATCACCACAAACCAAGGCTACCTGGGCCAACGGGGAGCCACAAGAATCAATGGTAAGCCCTCCCAGCACACCCAATTCAATATGGGCTGAATAAGAACCACTGGCGGAATCACGTAAAGGAGTGTTCGAGGCCACTGGTACGCCAGAGCATCTGTTCCCAGCGGGGCACTCAGGTACCTCATTCAGAAAAATAGATGGCACCATGTTTTTCACGTTGCGCAAAGATCTACGTCGGCCCTGCCGAGCAACTTAAAGATACATATAATACTAAACAAGAGAGCTACCCCAGCAACTCTACCGTGGGGATGCAGAAATAGCTAGTAATAGCTAGCTCACCTCAGAGAGTTAGCCAACCTGGCTAGCACGCTATGTAGCATTGGTTTAGCTAGCCTGGTCTCGAAAACTTCATGTAGGGCCGGATCATCGAGGTGGGACCGGACCCTTCATCAACAAGTCTGGGAAGAGTGTCAAGCGGTGCTTGCCTCTCCTCCCAGGGTCAGTACCTAACGAACCTGGCCGCCCTCTCTCTTCAAGTAGCCTCCTATAACCGGCAACAGAGTGCACAGGAGCCAGGTTGGGTGCAGGCAGCCATCGCATACCCACACAGACAAGACATTTGCTCCAATCACCCAATCCATCTCCGCTTCCTGCACCTCAGTCCCAGCCAAGTATCGGCAACTGGGAACGGAATGTTGCCATTGTTAATTGCAAGATTCCTCAATAACGCTACCAGGGATCGAGGGGAGGTTGTACACAGTACGTGGCAATGTGCATACAAACAGATTCGAGCAAGGGCCGCCTGATCATGCTCCAAGCCGAGACAAACTACACAGAGATTGTGAGTATCTTTCAGAGAAAGATGTCTGCATGAATGGGGGCATGATCTCGACACCAAACCTGGCTTAGTCATTCCACCACAATGGGACAGTTTAGTTGCCGCAACATAAGACGTCTTGTTATGTAATTGTTTGTTTTAGTAGAGTGAATCGTTCATTCCTGTTCACACCGAGGTGAAGAGCGGAATAATTAAAGGAATGAATCCGAGACTCACGCTTATCACCTGGGCTTATAGCGGGGAGTAGATTTTATTGGCCTTGTCGGGAGGGATTGTAGTTTTTCAACCGAAGTCGTGAGAGTGCGACTCCTCATAGTATGTTGCCGAAGTTGACTGAATAAAATGGTTAACTGTGGTTTGAACTGAAGAGGGCAGTCCATAAGCGCAAACAAATTATATTAAGGATCTGGAAGGATTCTGTATGGAGGAATTGTCTAAGATCCCTCCCAATGTGTTCTCCGATTTATAAAATATATTACAAAAAGGCTCAGTGCCATTATCCTCGGAAGGTGAGGTATTGAAATCAGAGCTATACATTTTGACCCCTACCTTTTTCAGAAATATATTACTTTCTTTCGCTGTTAGCATACAATATACAGTAGCTCAGTATTTGAATAAATTATTATATATAGAGTAATTTTTCCTCATTTTTATCAAGGGTGTCAATCATTTCAAACCCCACTGTAGGACTGTCTGTTGCATTTTCGTTGTCACAGCCCCCTATAGTTTAGGTTCAATGCCAAACACGAAATGCGGGGACCAGGCTAATTCAAGTGTGGATTAAATCGACTTTAGCACGATGTCAAAAGGCAACATTCTGCATTTGGGACGGGAGTAACAGCAACCTAATTTGTTGACAACATTATACAAGACAACAGTGCTACCATTCTGCTCTTTCTACAGTTTTATAAACTCAGAGAAGAACATTCTCTCTCTCCATTCAGCTGCGTCTGCTCCACTCTAACCTTGAGGGCTGTTTCTTTAAAAAGCGCATCCAATCCTATTGATCCCTTACATACCTAGACAAATAATTTGCTTCAATGTGCCGTGGTTCACAGTTCTGTGGCAGGACATGGCCATGTTCAGTATGAAAATATTCTCGAAAGTTGCAGATAGAGATACCACAAATAGAGCTGACGTGATTCCTTATTCTATATGAGAGATACATGTTTAAAACCTCTCTGGGATAGGTAGGACATTAACGTCCCACCTGGCCAAAATCCAGTGAAAATGCAGAGTGCCAAATTCAACTAAATTACTCGAAAAATTAAACTTTCATGAAATCACACATGCAAAACACCAAATTGGAGCTGCAGTTGTTGTGAATCCAGCCAACATGTCAGATTTCAAAAAGGCTTTACGGAGAAAGCAAACAATGCTATTATCGGAGGACAGCACCCCAGAAAACAAACACAGACCATCATATTTCAACCCTCCAGGCACGACACAAAACGCAGAAATAAAGATATAATTCATGCCTTACCTTTGACGAGCTTCTTCTGTTGGCACTCCAATATGTCCCATAACCATCACAAATGGTCCTTTTGTTCGATTAATTCCATCGATATTTATCCAAAATGTCCATTTATTTGGCGCGTTTGATCCAGAAAAACACTGGTTCCAACTAGCGCAACATGACTACAAAATATCTCATAAGTTACCTGTAAGCCTTGTCCAAACATTTCAAACTACTTTCCTAATACAACTTTAGGTGTTCAATACCGGAGGAAAACAAAGTGTAGCGAGTTTTCAGGTCACACGCCTCTAACAAAGATTCGACTTCCCTCTACCCTCGTTCTGAACAGTGCTACTTATTCATTTCTCAAAGAAAAAACCTCAACCAATTTCTAAAGACTGTTGACATCCAGTGGAAGTGACAGAAACTGCATAAAAGTCGCTTGGAAATCTGGAATCCCAATGAAAATCCATTGAAAAGAGATTGACCTCAAAAAAACAAAATTCTGAATGGTTTGTCCTCTGGGGTTGCCAAATAAGTTCTGTTATACTCACGGACATGATTCAAACAGTTTTAGAAACTTTTGCGTGTTTTCTATCCAAATATACTAATAATATGCATATCTTAGCTTCTGGGCCTGAGTAGCAGGCAGTTTACTTTGGACACGCTTTTCATACGGACGTCAAAATACCGCCCCTATCCCAAAGAAGTTGCCCCCTATCCCAAAGAATACTCGTGAGGCACAGTTGAAACTGGAGATACAGTTGAAAAGTTAACGCACTGACTATACAATTGGACTAATTAGAAAAATAAGAGCAGTACTTTTTTAAACCACCTTTTTCTCCCCAATTTCGTGATTCCGAACTTGTCTCGTCACTGCAACTCCCCAACAGGCTCGGGAGATGTGAAGTTTGAGTCATGCGCTGACCAACATGACCAAGCCCTGCTTCTTAACACCCGCCCGCTTAACCCGGAAACCAGCTGTACCAATGTGTCGGAGGAAACACCTCTCAACTGACGATCAAAGACAGCCTGCAGTAGCCCGGTCCGCCACAAGAAGTCGCTCGACAGCGATGAGCCATGTAAAGCCCCGCCTGCCAAACCCTCCCCTAACCCAGACGACACTGGGCCAATTGTGCGCCATCCTATGGGACTTCCAGTCATGGATCGAACCCCAGGCTGTAGTGCGATGCAGTGCCTTAGACCACTGCGCCACTCGGGAGGCCAAAAAGCAGTACTTTTTAATGCATGAAGTGTGGCATGTGAGCGTGAGATGAGGGTAAAGTACGTGTCTCACAGCCAATGCATGAAAGCAGTGGCGACCCGTCATTCAGGGAAGGTGAGGCAGAGCCCTACCTGTTTTGAGCCCCACCTGTTTAGAGTAAAAAATATAAAAAATCCCATGTTTGCATGTTATTTTGGCATTTATACGTGTCACATATTAGTTTGCAAACATTGTAAAAAAAATGTACAAAATTATCATTCAGTTAATAAAGCTGCATACAATCATGGTCTCTTTTTTGCTTTCTTGAGTAAGGCAGTTCCAAAAAATGCAGGTTTTTCAGCCTAGCTCAGTTCTTCCTGTTCAAGTGAGCACAGAAAAGAGTCCAAAAATGTGTTGTATGCTACTGCATACATGACATAATATGCCAGGAAGATATGTATACTTTAGTTAGGAAAGTAATACTAAATGTATGTTGTGAAGCAAGCCGTTAGTTGCCCATGTGCCTCACCTTAATAATTTTCCCTCATAAATTAGCCTACTGTTCTGGCTTGGTGGTGTACATTTAGCCTATAGGCTGTTGTAGAGAAATGTCATCATCAAATATTGTAAGAGCTTTCATTGTGTGCTTATATGCCTTGTTTATTTATCCTACGGTTCTGACTTGGTGTAGAGGGAGAATACTGTAAGAATGGCCCATGTTCTGAATTCTGTTGCTGTACATTATACAAGTACTCAACAAATATTTATATTTACTAAGTCTGTCCTAGCTCGCTTATTAATGTCTTCATCGAAATTACGGATTGACTCTTATCAGCTCGTCCTCCCCTTATTCCATAGTTTGTACATCTCAATTGTCAGTAGAGAACACATTTGTTTTAAGCAAGTCAGCCATATCAGCTATGTTTTTTTAAATGCAGTAAATGATGCTGAATGAACTGTTTCTCTGTCAGACAAGTCTCCGCTGATAGCCGGGTGAAGCAGTGGTAACTATTTTTTCCATGGTGCAAAAAAAAAAAAAAAAACTTTGCTGTTGGGACAGCTTTATGTAGGCCCTAACAGTTTGTGTGCACTGTTTGTCACCGTTATAGTGCAATTAATGTATTGTAACAACCCTGGGTTTATAAGCGCGGAAATCGACTCTGCAGCACGAGCATGCTTTGCGGCACAGTCGATGGCGTGCGGACCTCGGGCTCGAAGGTCGAGGACTCGAGACCTGCTCCCTGCTGTTTCATTACATTGGTGTCGGAAGTGGGATTGGCCGATGAGCGCGTTCCTGTAAGACGCAGAGTCGCGAGGACGCGCTCTTTGAAAGGAGGGAGTAGTGTAACGACCCTGGGTTTATAAGCGCGGAAATGGACTCGATAGCGCGCCGGAACTCGGGCTCAAAGGTCGAGGGTTCGAGACCTGCTCCCTGCTCCCTGCTGTTTCATTACAGTATTGTTTAGTGCTGTGTAGTGGCTTTGCTGGCATGCATCTAAAAACATTATTGAGTTTTCCCCACCAAGATGTACATGCTAAAATCACCACTGTGTGAGAGTTGGCAGATCTGTATTTTGGAGTTTGTTGCTACATTCAGCAAATCTTTTAGGTTCCTAGCTACCATTGCAACTTAAGTTGTTTTCTTTATGGCTAGCTAGCCTATATACCTGTATTCCAGTTTGTCTATTTATTCAGTTAGCTCTTTGCCATGTTGTGTTATTTGTTCTAATGAATTGTTGAACCCTATGAAATGAATCTGTATGGAAAACTCATGAAGCTGATGCAGTAAAAGACACTACATCAGATTCTGCTTTCCTGTCAATTCATTTCAGGCTCCAGACATTGTGGGGGCTCATCCGGGATTGCTACAGTGGAATGAGGAGACAACCAGCCTGCTACAACTTCAGCACAGCGATCAACAGCAGGACAGAACTCGTCTACGTGTAGACCTACGATGTGAAGTTTCAAGTAATTGTCCACAATAGTTTCTGCACATAAGACACTTGTTTGGGAAGAAGAAGATAAAAATACCACAGTTAAATGAACTGGAAGATGTGAGCAGTGGCACCTTCAGTTGAAAGGGACACAGCATTCCACAGACAAATGACTGTGATGAACTGTTTGAGTATATCAACATACGGTTAAGCTTCTCTGCATTGATGGAAATCAGAGGATCAAGGCTTCTCAATACCGTTTAACTTGAAAGATAATATTGATGCAATGGTTAATGGCGGAGAGAAAACACAAAAGGAGAGACAGTCAAATGAAATTAAGGAGGTGTCTAGGACCACAGGGTTCCAACCAATAAATTAGCATGTCTTGGGGGGATGATCTTTCATCCTCTAACTTTCTCTAATTATTATATTTATTCGGGATTACCTGTAATCATGGTAGCATCCATATTAATGTAGAAGTATTTGGAAACATATTTTATTCTTATTTACAATAAAAGTGACTCCAAAATGACACAATACATTATTTACCAAAACTTATATTGGGCACAAAATAATCTGAAACACAAGGAAAGCAAACTGCAAATGCATCCAACAGGTTTGTAGCTATTGGGTTTTGTGGGTTACGAGAGATTATACATCCAGGACTTTTCCAGAATTGCCAAAGCGTTGTATGAACTGCTCCAAAACCACCAAAAACAGGTGACCTGCCACTCCCAGCTTTCAAGAAGAAATCCAAAAGAAACAAACATTCAGACATAGGCCAACTCCCATCAACAGCACTGGTGAACTGGACAGCCGAACATCTACAAACCATAAAGCGGCTCATAGACCTAATCAGCAGCCCACCAATTACCATTTCAGAATTTGAACTTCCATTTGTCCTTCACACAGATGCGTCAGGTGAAGGTTTGGGAGCTGTGTTCTACCAAGAGCAGGAAGGGACGTTATGAGTGATAGGCTATGGCTCAAGAACTCTCACCACAGCAGAGAAAGACTATCACTTGCATTCAAGAAAGCATGAGTTTTTGGCTTTAAAATGGGCTGCCTGCGAAACGTTTGGATAATGTTTTAACCCCATCCCCGGCCTTGTCTCAGGATGGTAAGTTGGTGGTTGAAGATATCCCTCTAGTGGTGTGGGGGCTGTGCTTTGGCAAAGTGGGTGGGGTTATATCCTGCCTGTTTGGCCATGTCCGGGGGACGGGGTATCATCGGATGGGGCCACAGTGTCTCCTGACCCCTCCTGTCTCAGTCTCCAGTATGTATGCTGCAGTTGTTTATGTGTCGGGGGCTAGGGTCAGTCTGTTATATCTGTAGTATTTCTCCTGTCTTATTCAGGGTCCTGTGTGAATTTAAGCATGCTCTCTCTAATTCTCTCTTTCTTTCTTTCTTTCTCTCTCTCGGAGGACCTGAGCCCTAGGACCATGCCTCAGGACTACCTGGCATGATGACTCCTTGCTGTCCCGAGTCCACCTGGCCATGCTGCTGCTCCAGTTTCAACTGTTCTGCCTGCGGCTATGGAACCCTGACGCGTCCCAGACCTGCTGTTTTCAACTCTCTAGAGACAGCAGGAGCAGTAGAGATACTCTCAATGATTGACTATGAAAAGCCAACTGACATTTACTCCTGAGGTGCCGACTTGTTGCACCCTCGACAACCACTCTGATTATTATTATTTGACCATGCTGGTCATTTATGAACATTTGAACATCTTGGCCATGTTCTGTTATAATCTCCACCCGGCACAGCCAGAAGAGGCCACCCCTCATAGCCTGGTTCCTCTCTAGGTTTCTTCCTAGGTTTTGGCCTTTCTAGGGAGTTTTTCCTAGCCACCGTCCTTCTACACCTGCATTGCTTACTGTTTGGAGTTTTAGGCTGGGTTTCTGTACAGCACTTTGATATATCAGTTGATGTAAGAAGGGCTATATAAATACATTTTATTTGATTTGAATAACCCATTGATTTATGTTATGAGCACTGCTAAACTGAATGCCAATGGGCACAGATGGGTGGGAGAGCTAGCAGAAATTTTATTTAACAAAGTATAGGCCAGGACAAACGAATGCTGATGAAGACACTGTCACGACTGCCTGTGACTCTGGAGGGGCATTTGTAGGTGGTTGACAAGGAATTGTCACAGGAGACAATCTCAGCCATTTGGCAGGGGAGTAGGGTGGCAGAGAATGAGTCCTCTTGGGCGGCTTCCTTGAACATCCAATTCTGTCCCGTTGGAGAAAAGACTGAAATGCTGCTGCAGGCTGAGACCAACAACGAGATCCGGAAAGCTCAAGAGGAAGATGGTGGGGTCTAAAACCAGACTGATGCGGCAAATCCAAGATGGCAGCATGTCAAGTCGTTTGTCTGTGACTAGTACATTGTAACCTACTAATAACCTATTTATTTATGGTTGAGTAACTTCCTTGTTGTGTAGTGCAAACTATGTTGTTTTTGCTGGTGTAAAGATCACGGGTCTCTCTCAACTCTGCACTTCATTACTTGAAGTTTACCAAAGTAAATCTATCTCTGGCTGGCTTGAGTTCCTTCTTCATCCGCGGAGTGTCTCGTCCAAGAGGCTCCTTTTTGCTCTTTGCCTGGCTGTCAGTGGCAGCTCAACAATTCCCAACCCGTTCTCTCAATCGACCTCAATACCCAATCTACTCAACTCGCAAATACTCACATTCAGACTCATACATACACGCTGTCTCTCTCTCCCCTTACCTTCGTTGGCCTCTATTTTTGACATTTGTCCGAGAAAATTACAATTTTTCGTGGTATTGCTTTGTGCACTGACTTTACTGAACTCTGGAGAAAACGAACATTGTCGCTGGGTGAAAACATCTGACAATGTGCTCTCCCGTCCATTAGACACCATTAGACACCATTAGACACCTTGAGAAAAGTACTGGAGGGCATGGGTATATCCTGGCATAAAATAGGTACCTTCTAGCAGTCATAAGGACATAGAGTCAATCGGTGATTGGGGTTTTAGATGATCAAAATATATTTTCCCATACTGTCTCCCAATTTGTCTGTCTGTCAGAAAGTGTCAAATATTTTTCCCATACAGTGGATATAATTCATTGTTTTTGTGCTGCTAGAATTAATTGACTATAGACATAAGAAACAACTTATTGTGAGGATCATCTGTTTGTTTGAAGTTTGACCAATGTGTGTACCGGTAAATCTGGTAATTCTGCTCCACAGAGGACCCCATAGGCTTGAATATATAGGTGGTGTTGAAGGTAAACACAAAATGATGAACCTGGGACATTAAAACACTGGCGAATGTCCTAGAAACTGAGGAGTCCATTCACATTGAATATGTCTTTGAAAGTATAAATAACTTTAGACCAAGAATCTGATATACAGTGCATTCGGAAGGTATTCAGAGCCCTTGACTTTTCCCACATTTTGTTACGTTACTGCCTTATTCTAAAATGTATTAAATACATGTTTGTCCTCATCAATCTACACACAACTCCGCATAATGACAGGGCGAAAACAGGTTTTAGCAAATGTATTAAAAATAAAAACACAGAAATACCTTAATTTCATAAGTATTCAGACCCTTAGCTATGAGACTTGAGATTGAGCTTGGGTGCATCCTGTTTAAATTGATCGTCCTTTAGATGTTTCTACAACTTGGTAGTCCACCTGTGGTAAATTCAATTGACTGAACATGATGTGGAAAGGCACAAACCTGTCTATATAAGGTCCAGCATATGACAATGCATGTCAGAGCAAAAACCATGCCATGAGGTCGAAGGAATTGTCGAGACCGGATTATGTTGAGGCACAGATCTGGGGAAGGATACCAAAACATTTCTGCAGCATTGAAGGTCCCCAAGACCACACTGGCCTCCTTCAATCTTAAATGGAAGAAGTTTGGAACCACCAAGACTCTTCCTAGAGCTGGCTGCCCAGCCAAACTGAGCAATCGGGGGAGAATGGCCTTGGTCAGGGAGGTGACCAAGTATGAGATGGTCACTCTGACACAGCTCCAGAGTTCCTCTGTGGAGATGGAAGAACAACCATCTCTGCAGCACTCCACCAATCAGGCCTTTATGGTAGAGTGGCCAGACGGAGGCCACTCCTCAGTAAAAGGCACATGACAGACAACTTGGAGTTTGCCAAAAGGCTCCTAAAGGACTCTCAGACCATGAGAAACAACTCTTTGGCCTGAATGCCAAGCATCACGTCTGGATAAAACCTGGCATCATCCCTATGGTGAAGCATGGTGGTGGCAGCATCATGCTGTGGGGATGTTTTTCAGTGGCGGGGACTGTGAGACTAGTCAGGATTGAGGGAAAACCTTCTCCAGAGCGCTCTGGACCTCAGACTCGGGCGAAGGTTCACCTTCCATCAGGACAACGACCCTAAGCACACAGCAAAGACAACGCAGGAGTGGCTTTGGGGCAAGTCTCAATGTCCTTGAGTGGCCCAGCCAGAGCCCGGACTTGAACCTGATCTAACATCTCTGGAGAGACCTAAAAATAGCTGTGCAGCGACAAGTGGTAACTCGTTATTCAGGGCAGTTGGGGTTGCCTGTTTTGCATGTTATTTTGGCATTGAAGACCTTATAGCTTGAGAGGATCTACAGAGAATGCGAGAAACTCCTGAAATACAGGTGAGCTAAGCTTGTAGCGTCAAACCCAAGAAGACTTGAGGCTGTTATCACTAACAATGGTGCATCAACAAAGTACTGAGTAAAGGGTCTGAATACTTATGTTATATGTCTGTTTTTTTATTTGTAATACATTTACAAAAATGCCTAAAAACCTTTTTTGCTTCGTCATTATGGGCTATTGTGTGTAGATGGATATAAATGTTTGTTTTTTTCATCCATTTTAATATAAGGCTGTAACGTAACAAAATGTGGGAAAAGAATCAAGGGATCTGAATACTTTCCGAATGCACTGTAAATGGTTTCTTACATTCTGAGAATTCTTTATTATGCCATATTGGAGAGTATGAATGCCATTTAAGATTAAAACTCATGTTTCTCTGTAGCTTTCCACACATTTACTCATATGCTGAGTAATAGGTCCAAACAATAATGCAACATTTTTAGGAGTCAATAGAGAAAATAAATATTCTAATCTAAGCGGATAAATGATTGATTCTTCTATAGTAAGCCAAGGAGCTGACATCTCTGAGTTTAACCAGGTCTTCAGGAAATTCCTTTGGAATGATAGGTGGTAAAATTAGAAATGTGGAACTGCAAGTCCACCTAATGCTTTTGTTCTCTGTAGTGTTGCGTATTTAATCTGTGCCCCCCCTCCCCCAAAGGAACTTCTTTATGAGATAGACTGTTGGCCTTAATTTGACTATAGGAGGAGGCAGTGGTAACATCGAACATATAAAATTGATATGAGGAAGGACATTCATTTTAATAATTGAGACACTAGCTTGCAAAGAAGTGGGCATACCAGACCATCTTGTCTTTTTGGACCTTTTCTTCCTGCACATAGTGTGATATGGTACAGTGGTCGCTCAACTAAAAGTTTTGAGATTATGCAGCGGGACTTGTGGTTTCGTACGGTACCCTGCGTCACTGCTTCATTGCTCCAGACAACCCCAGGGGGAGTTAGAGCACGGATTACGCTTTTGGGTCCCAAGGCGCTAACGTGTCTCCAACTGACAATACATGGGCGACATAAACCAAATATAAACTGATAATTGTGCTAACTTCAAAATTGAATTTCAATTAACTGAATGATGAGGATGAAGAAGGTGACTGAATTTAGAACAATAGTGTAAGAATTACTTTTCCTCTGTCCTGCACATGCACACCTGGAAAAACACACTTATATTTTTGTTTCTACTCATCAGTATTACTTCCTAAAACGGTATTAACGCTAGGGTTTTATTCTAAGAGAAACAAAAATGTTCAATTATATTACATTCTTAAGATATGTGTTGACTGAATATAAGCTAGTGATGTCTGCTAAATAATCAAGTTGATGGAGCAGTCATATAGCCACGGCACCTAAATAAAGCTGAGTGACTTACTCATTCATGGCTTCAGATCAAAATAACATTCTTTCTGATAGGCTTTAATAAAGAAATGTTTTGGTTATCCTGACCTGGACACCACATATCATAATAGCCCATTATGGACTATTAGCAGGACAATAGACTCTTGCCAACACCTCGCTGTATTTTGATTCTTTGTGCAAGGCAATTGATCAGCATTAAACTTTGTGGATGGGGCCTCCCGAGTGGTGCAGCAGTGCAAACTGCATTGCTACAGATGCTGGTTCGATACCCATGCCATCCGCGACGGGGAGACCCATGAGGTGATGGTGGGCTTTTGGTTTATCTCCCTCTAAAAACAGAAATAAATCATTCTTAATAATAAACTGGCTGTATTTACAAATTAGTAAGAGTGTCTCACCCTTTTTCTCGTTCACATTAGGTTATTTGAAAACAAAATCATCTCCAAAATATCATTATTTTTTAAACAAAGCGGTTATTATTATTATTAATTTAGAATTATATAAAAGTCCCTTAGATATTCTCACAGATCAGATTTTCCCTAATGAAAAATGCCCTTTAGAAATTAATTTAGAATCCTCCAATCCTCTAAATCAAATTATTGGCAGAGTCAAGTCATTGAAAAAATATTTTTAGATATACTGTAGGCCTAGCGTAGATGACATGAGTCTCACTGGTGTTGAGTAATGTGCTGTTAAAAGTGGTGTAGGTCTTATTTATTTAAAAACCATATTGAAGTTAGAAGCAATAGGATTTGAAGAAATAGCCTCCCCACTGTGGTCAACTACAGTATTTCAGCACTGCTTCGTGCTGCTCTGAGACAAGCATGGGGACTGGTCTTGATAAATCAGTGAGATTTTAATTTTCACTGAATCTCAGTTTGGGTATTTCTTCAGACGACAATTAGGGTGTGGAAATGTTATGCTCGTAGTTCTGTAGCCTACACCCGACCCGTCACGTTGTACAGTGCCATATTTTCCTAATGGAAACCCTGAGGGGTTTCTTTTTCGCTTTTCTTGGAATAGAAACACTAAAATAAAAAGCTAAATTTCTTAAAATCAATCCCATATACTATGTTCTTACAAAAAAGGTTTTAAATTCTCTAGTACAGCCAATATTGAAGGCTATCAAATGCTTCCCAAAGATGCCCTCTTGTGGTCAAACTAGCACTAACTAGCATTAATGGTAACAATGGCTGACAAATAAATAACGTGCTATAGAATTCTGCAGCAGCCCGCAAGATGTGCTGCAGGGCAACTTTTACAGGAAGAACCATTGTAATACATAAAGGGTAGTGCCAGTAGATACAATAGAAGAAAGATTCACATACATAGTGTGGATCATATGTATAAATCTAGCCCCAATACTAAAATGTTCAAGAACAAGCCATAAATATTCCCACTCTAAGCAGTCAAAGGTCTTTTCTGCATCTAATGATAACACATATGGGGTATCCAGGTTAGAAGCATCAGCAATCACATGAAACAGGCAGTGCATGTTATCGGCTGCTGGAAGAACCTCTAAGATGTAAAGTCCCCTGTTTAGGGGATCTGCGTGGTTCTAGTACCGGTATATTTTCTGAGCCTGTATGACGTACGATGTGAAATCAAGAGCTCTGTGAGACGTTCACAGTGATGGGGGTAGACTCTTTTGATCAAGAGAGACTTCTAGAAAATAAACATACAAATATTTGCATTTTACAGTTATAAGGAAGGTGAAATCTTATAGTTATCTGTTACTACATTTAGAAAGCATATACTGTAAGTAATTTCAAGCCTTATTCATAATACATAATAAATATTTCAGATTTTCTTCATATCATTTTCTTCATATCATACTATTTTTACAAGAAAGGTAATATTTTAACCTTTGAGTATGCAGCATTACTAGTTATTGTTAATGGCCCTCATGACAAATAACTACTTTTGGGGGTTACGTAGATTACATTTTCGATTATATTGAACTTTTAATAAACCCTGTTAGGTCAGGATGCATGAGCTTGTTCATAACTTTCTCTAAGCGCATGGTTAGAACTTTGGCATACATCTTCATGTTCTGTTACGATTAAACTGATTGGCCGATAATTACAACAATCTGTGAGGTCTTTTCCTTTCTTAGGGATTAGGGATATAATAGCTGCACTCATCCCAAAAATTGAGAATGAGTTAAGGAGGTATTCCATCAAAACCAGGCGCTTTCGCTTTCTTCATATTTAAAAGAACAGCTTTCAGCTCACATAAAGTGACAGGTTCCTTCCTGAGAAAGTTTGGGCAACATGAAGTTATCCAAGAACTGCCGACAAGCAGAAGTATCAAAGCTATGTGAGGAACTGTATAAATCCAAATAATATGCTCTAAAAGTTGCATTTATTTCTGTGGATCAGATATTTATTTCTGATGATCTTGTTTCAGCATGTTTAAGCTACAGTGGCAGTAGCTGGCTAGACCTACTCCCTTGAAAATGTTATATTTGTCGCACCCTCTGCAGAAATGAATTCTGTTCTACATTGCAACAGGTCATTAAGTTCCAGTCTACTTGCTTTTAGCTCAATTTCTCTCTGTTGAATAGTTGTCTTTAAGCAAGTATTCCAGCATTTTACAATTATTTTCAAATTCACTGATCTTCTGAACTCTTAATTTCTGTTAATTAGAGGAAAAAGTTCTAGTGTTACCTTTTATGAAACCTTTTGCAGTTAACCATACCATAATTTTATTTATTTAACTAGGCAAGTCAGTTGAGAACAAATTCTTATTTATAATGACGGCCTACCCCGGCCAAATGCTAACCCGGGCAACGCTGGGCCAATTGTGCGACGCCCTATGGAACTCCCAATCACATCCGGTTGTGATACAGCCTGGAATCAAACCAGGGTCTGTAGTGATGCCTCTAGCACAGATGCTGTAGTTTAGACCACTGCGCAACTCGGGAGTAATTGAGTCCTACACTAAGAGATCATTTATTTCAAAAAAGTATTTTAAATTCAAGCAGTTATGTATGTAAAGTATTATTAGATATCCATCTCAGTCCACGCTTTTCATTGGGAAGATTTGAAAATCGACAAAGAATGGGATTATGATCAGATAGAATGGCCGTTAATGTTTTAATAAATTCCATGTAACATGCAATATCAGCAAATGTTAAAGCATAGTCAATTCTCGAGAAAGTCTTAAATCTAGCAGAAAAGCATGTATAGTCCTTAGTTGTGGGATTCTGAAATCGCCAACAGTCATTAAGATTAAGATCTTTAAGAAATTGGTTGGAAATTGTTTGGAAGCATTCACTCGTGATGAGCTATGAAAAGGTCCAGATCTATCTAACTTAGAATCAGGGAAAGGGAAACCTACAGTAGTCAGTTGACAAACTGAATGTATTCACCTGAAATGTGTTGTGCCGCATTTAACGCAACCCCTCTGAATCAGAGAGGTGCAGGGGGCTGACCAAAAGGTTGCTGGATTGACAAGGTAAAAATATGTCATTCTGCCACTGAGCAAGGCAGTTAACCCACTGTTCCCCAAATCAATAATGTCATCCATGTCAGTTCTAATAATAAGCTTAGAATCAGATAAATTGAGCAAGCTTCTGGTTCCAGAAGGGAGAACATTTTTGTCATATGAGTTAGGAGCATAAATAGATACAAATGCTTTTTTTCCTTCCATAACAGAGTGGAACATTCTGTATGAAACTATAAAAATCTGTCCTGTTTATAATTTCCACCTTTTTCAATTTTAAGGGGTAAATTGTGTTTATGTAGAATAAGCACCTCTTTAGATTTCGATGTGAAAAATGAAGCAGCTACCAGTTTGTAGTATTTGTTTTGAAGTCTACAGACATCAATCACCCTTTAAAAGATGTGTCTCTTGCAATAGAGCAACGTCAAGACATTTCATTTGCTTATTTGGCTCATTAGGACCCCTCAGATTACAGGAAATTATCACTACATTGATCTGAATTCCAGTTTGATTGATAAAGGCGGGGGGGGGTGTAATTTATGATAGCTATAGAATCACTATTCAGTTGCCAACTAAATAACTGTAAACCAGATATTCCAGGAAAAACTGTAAACATATCCATTGTTGGATAAAATTACATGTCAAATTACAAAACCCTTCAGATTGCCATCCCACCCTAATAACCCTACAAAATGTATCAAAGCAATTGAAACAAATAATCCCTCCACTCCCTGACAGGTTAGGACACAACAGTTCTCCCTCTCCCCTCAATGTTAGACCCATGACTGAACGCAGTGGTTTCAACTGCAGTGTCTAAAACCCTCCCCATATCCCTCCATTTCCTAAATATTTTTGCATTAACTGACGCAAAGGAGATATGAGAAAGGCAAGAAATGCTCAAATGACTGAACAATTAAGCCTAAATGTAGCACAAACATGGATATCTAAATAATTCAGTGGTGATGTTGATAGCTGACTTAGCTGACTCTAGCTATGCAGTTGTCATCGCAACGTAAAACAAGCTAGCTAGCTGCTGGCTAGGTTAGCTAGATAACTGTCTAGTGGTAGCTTGCTAACACAGAAAGTTGTGAACGTAACTTAGTTGTAAAATAAAACTTTTTGTTTGTAGAATCTAGGTTAACTTGCAACAACATGTAAGTTATACTGGACACTACTGAAGAGAATTAGTTAGCTAGCTAACAGTTGTGATGACTTAGCTGCTAACATTAGCTGTAACATCACTGTCCCAATCACCCAGCTAGCTGGATAGCTAGTATGCTAGCTTGCTGGTGCTATGTTGCTAAAGTTCAAAATGATCAGAAGCAATTAGATCAAATGTTCCTCAAAGTTCCTTGAAGGTGCGGATAAATTCTCTTGACCAGTTAATTTAATCCATAGGTTCCCCGGTGTTTGCATGGCCCCGTTGTTGAGTCTTACTCCTCACAACAGGACCAGCGGCATGGTGCTCACTGCGGTGCTCGTGGTTGCCCTCTCCCAGTGATGCCACAAACACCTCTGCATCTTGTGCTGTGGTGATTGACAGGTGCTTTCCCCTGTGTGGTCCGGTGCGTAGCTGGATAAGAGAGGAATGGCTGGATGCCCCTCAGTCGGAGTTTGCTCTGGAGATCGTTGAAGGCTTTGGTGCGTTGGGAGGTGTAGGTGCTGTAGTCAGGGAAAAACCACCTTGCCGGCATGGTGAATGAGCTCTGTTGCCCTGGCTCCTTGTAGAACGGCTTGGTGGTCATTGTACCAGAGGACCTTGAAGATAAGCGTCCTTGGTCTGTTGGTAGTATTACCAGTCCCAGGTCAGTGGGCTCTTTCTATCGCAACCTTGTGAGATATGGATGGGATCCATTTAGAGATCATTCCCTGTAGAAATTCAATGGGATCGTCAGTCTCTTCTCCATATTTTAAATAAATGAATCTTAAATTTGAGCAACCTGAACGGTCCTCCATTTCAGCCATCTTGAGCTGCATCATCTTCAGTTGTGAAGAACAGTTGTTGATTTTCTGTTTGCTTTCCCTAATTCCACCTTGCTGATTGTCCACTTTAGTAGGCAGGTTGTCAACCACTCTCAATGTCAATTGTAAGTGTTTCAACAGCCGCTCAAGTCGCTTGATGTTTTTTTTGTTGAGCTAACACCCATTGTAACATAGCTTCAAAAGAGTTCTGTTGCTTGGCTAACGCCTCAGAAATGTAGCCAGCTATGAAGGCCTCAGTGTCAGTGCTGAGGGCTTTCTTTTGACACTTAACTATAGGCAAAGAACTCAGAAGTGCCATGTTTCTTTCCTCCTTGGGTCATTGGCATTGTTAGTCAGTCTTTGGTTAATTTTTTAAGAGTTAATTATATAAATAATGTGTTTAAAATATGGAAAAAAAGAGAAATTGGGATTGCGGAGCTCTGGTGATTAGAGCGACCATAATACCTGTTGGTCATGTGACCCCTCTTAAAAGATCTGTAATGACTATATTCCACGCTTTGGATATCCAACCAAACTTCACCACAACCTGATCCGTAAGTTTAAAATTACCTGTTCAGATGCCTTGCTATCAGATTACCTCAAAGAACAGCCAACAATCATTTGCACAGGAAAAGTCGAAAAAAATAAGCATAGCTCTTCAAACTGGGGACCCGTTTGCTTTTCAGAGACCTATGGGAAAGAGGAAGGCCAGGAAAACTGAGAGCCTACTGGGAGAAGGATACAATGGTTGTGGAACAGGTGGGTGGAAACCCTGTCTACAAAGTTCGACCTGATAATCCCACTGGGATGCAGAGAAACCTTCACCGCAATTTGTTACTACTTATCAATGACTTGCCTCGAGATAGAGGGAAAGACACTAGGCCATGATCCAAATAAACGACAGACAAGGAAGACTCAATAGGAATAAGCACAAGTCAGAACTGAGAACAATCTGAGTGACACTGACCTCTCTGATGACAAGGACAATGGGATGGTTTTGTCTTTGTGTCCAGAATTGCTAAATGACAGACAGCTGTGTCAATGGGTGGGTTTCCCTATGGGTCCGCTAGCTATACGTTAGGCCTAAACTCACCTATTAAGCTATCTTGAAATCCTAGCAAGAAACCATATTGATGTAGCAATGTTCCAAGAAACACACATGCTGCAAAAGACCAAGAAAGACCAAGAAAGCCGAATCACTTTCCTTAAATATATCCATAATGGAAAGAAAATTTCCTTTAATAATGTGCATGTTCCAAATTCATATGATCGTACGTTTTTTTTTATTCTCTGAACAGCATATTGTTAGAATTAAATTAATTAAAACTGTTTTTTTAACATGTTTTAACCACTCCTATATAAATGGTAGATTATCGGAAACACAACAAGAAGGTCTGATTTCATTATTACTGAAACAGGATCCAAGTGGCATAAATAAAGATCCAGTCCATTTAAAAATAATTTAGGTGTTCAGCTTCAGTGTTGTGATGCAAAAATTTTAGCTAAACGCTTGGCGCATAGAATTAAATAGGTTTTGTCAGATATTACTCATCCTTATCAGACAGGTTTTTTTACATGGACGATACATTGGAGATAATATTAGACAAGTACTGGAAACTATATAACACTGTGAAATATCGGGGAAACCAGTTCTGGTTTTCATAGCAGACTTTGAAAAGGCTTATGATAAAGGACTACTGGAGTTTATATACAGTGGGGCAAAAAAGTATTTAGTCAGCCACCAATTGTGCAAGTTCTCCCACTTAAAAAGATCAGAGAGGCCTGTAATTTTCATCATAGGTACACTTCAACTATGCCAGACAAAATGAGAAGAAAACAAATCCAGAAAATCACATTGTAGGATTTTTTAGGAATTTATTTGCAAATGATGGTGGAAAATAAGTATTTATTTTATTTTATTTATTTTATTTATTACAACTGGTTATCGGGACAAATTTGAATGCCATTCTGGACATGCGGGACAAAAATCTGTCTAACAAGCTTCTCAGTAATGATCAATTAGCAGATATTGCAGCTATTGAATCTGAATCAGGTGAATTACTATCATAACCAACATTAATTAACCAAAGATTCTCCCATTTCTATAATGAATTGTACACCTCTCTTATTGTATATCCACACCAAGCCAGATTGAGTCATTTTTTTAAAAATATATAAAAACTCCTCTTCTCTCAACTGAGGAAGCCAGCTTACTGGGAGCCTACATCAACTTGCTGGGAGCCCACATTGGATAACATGAATAAAAGGAAAATCACCAGTATTTCTTCTGGGGTCTATTTAAAAATATGGAACCCATTAAGTCCACTGTTACTTGAAATGATTAGCAGAGCCGTTCACAAAAAGGTTCATTTGGAAGGGATGTAAATACAGCAGTAATTTACCTTTGTAAAAAAAAAGTTAAGTACGCCATCCAGTACTCTCACTATTGCCCTCTACCTTTGATAAATACAATTTTCTACAATTCTGTTGTCCCATCTCGAAAAGTACTTAACCAAATTTGTACATCTGGACGAAAGCGTGTCTGTTAAAAAAATTATTACAGATCTAACATCCTTCATCAGAAACTAAAATCTCATTGGGCAATGATATATCACGATGCAGAAAAAGCTTTTGATAGACTAAAAAGGTAATATCTTTGGTCAGTTTTTAAACATATGGGACTTGGCTTCAATTTTTTTTAAAATATCATTAAAATACTATATGCTAATCCCTCAGCCATAGTAATAACATGTATTACCTGCTCTGTTCCATTTAGACTAGATGTAGCAGGCAAGGTGATCCCATCTCAACTCTGCAATTTGTATTGTCTATGGAGCCCCTGGCCACGGCAATTCGACAACGTAAAGAAATTACACCAATAGCTCTCAGTTCTACGGATGACATTATCTAATTACACGCCGACGATATCTAACTTTATGTAGATATTGTAGATGTTGATATGCTTGAGATGCTTTTACACCTGCATTTTTTGCTGTTTGGGGTTTTAGGCTGGGTTTCTGTACAGCACTTTGAGATATCAGCTGATTTACGAAGGGCTATATAAATAAATTTGATTTGATTTGATGACTGAAAAGAATGCATCAGAGATTCATACGTGAACTGCACCTTTATTTACCAAGGAAGAGTACATGATCAGTGAATTAATGTATATTCAATGTACAGTGTACAATGTGGGAATCTCATGCGTGGTAATAACTACAGTACATGTACAGTTGAAATCGGAAGTGTACATACACCTTAGCCAAAAACATTTCAACTCGGTTTTTCATAATTCCTGACATTTAATCCTAGCAAAAATTCCCTGTTTTCGGTCAGATAGGATCACCAGTTCATTTTAAGAATGTGAAATGTCAGAATAATAGAAGAGTGAAGATTTATTTCAAATGTTATTTCTTTCATCACACTCCCAGTGGGTCAGAAGTTTACATACACTCAATTAGTATTTGGTAGCATTGCCTTTAAATTGTTTAACTTGTGTCAAACGTTTCAGGTAGCCTTCCACAAGCTTCCCACAATAAGTTGGGTGAATTTTGGCCCATTCCTCCTGACAGAGCTGATGTAACTGAGTCAAGTTTGTAGGCCTCCTTGCTCGCACATGGTTTTTCAGTTCTGCCCACAAATGTTCTATAGGATTGAGGTCAGGGCTTTCCGGCCACTCCAATACCTTTACTTTGTTGTCCTTAAGCCATTTTTCCACAACTTTGGAAGTATGCTTGGGGTTATTGTCCATTTGGAAGACCCATTTTCGACCAAGCTTTAACTTCCTGACTGCTTCAATATATCCACATAATTTTCCAACCTCATGATGCCATCTATTTTGTGAAGTGCACCAGTCCCTCCTGCAGCAAAGTACTCCCACAACATGATGCTGCCACCTCCGTGCTTCACGGTTGGGATGATGTCCTTCGGCTTGCAAGCCTCCCCCTTTTTCCTCCAAACATAACAATGGTCATTATGGCCAAACAGTTCTATTTCTCCAAAAACTACAATCTTTGTCCCCATGTGCAGTTGCAAACCGTAGTCTGGCTTATTTATGATGGTTTTGGAGCAGTGGTTTCTTCCTTGCAGAGAGGCCTTTCAGGTTATATCCATATAGGACTTGTTTTACTGTGGATATAGATACTTTTGTACTGGTTTCCTCCAGCATCTTCACAAGGCCCGTTGCTGTTGTTCTGGGATTGATTTGCACTTTTCGCACCGAAGCACATTCATCTCTAGGAGACCGAACGCGTCTCCTTCCTGTGCGGTATGACAGCTGTGGTGTTTATACATGCGTACTATTGTTTGTACAGATGAACATGGTACCTTCAGGGCTTTGGAAATTGCTCCCAAGGATGAACCAGACTTGTGGAGGTCTACAAAAAAAGGTCTTGGCTGATTTCTTTTGATTTTTCCCATGATGTCAAGCAAAGAGGCATTGAGTTTGAAGGTAGGCCTTGAAATACATCCACAGGTACACCTCCAATTGACTCAAATGATGTCAATTAGCTTATCAGAAGCTTCTAAGCCATGACATTTTCTGGAATTTTCCAAGTTGTTTAAAGGCACAGTCAACTTAGTCAACTTGTAAACTTTACTGCCTCTACTGCCATTCAGACTTGAAGTTGATACAACTGATAGCTGAGGTTCATAGATTGGTATAAATATTAGTTCAAAACCTAACGTTTTAGGGTCCATACACAGATCGGCTACATACTGTAGCTAGCTACACATCCATAGGCATACAGTTATTTTTATCCTCCACTACACAATAAGCAAGTAAATAGTTAGCTAGCTATGTTACTTCAGCTGCATTGCAAGGCAAGTTTACATAATTGTACTGTCACGTTCTGACCTTTATTTCCTTTGTTTTGTATTTATTTTAGTATGGTCAGGGCGTGAGTTGGGTGGGCAGTCTATGTTTGTTTTTCTATGTTTTGGGGTATTTCTATGTTTCGGCCTAGTATGGTTCTCAATCAGAGGCAGGTGTCATTCGTTGTCTCTGATTGAGAATCATACTTAGGTAGCCTGTGTGTTTGTGGGTGATTGTTCCTGTCTCTGTGTTTCGCACCAGATAGGGCTGTTTTTGGTTTTCCACGTTTATTGTTTTGTAGTGTTCGTGTTTATCTTTTTTTATTAAACATGAATCAATATAACCACGCTGCATTTTGGTCCGCCTCTACTTCACCTAAAGAAAACTGTTACATGTACGTTCAATTTGAAGTGAATGCTTTAGCTAGCTAGATTCTTTACATCCATTGTTTCACACGATGACAGCCTGGTTTGCTGGTGTTCTCAGGAGTCCCTAAAACATTAAACAACACGGAGTACAAATGTATTCTCCTAACATTAGTTAGCTGGCTAATGTTAGCTAGTCAGATAAATGGCTATTTAGCAAGTTTCATACATTAACAAAAATGTTTGTCTCCACATTAACATATTCCTCTCAATTGTACATTTCTTGCATGACTCGTTATGACGTTATAACTACTTATATTTGGTTCCACCGTAATGTTTTGTCTGCCATCTTTGTTGAAAAACGCCACCAGGCACGGGTGGCTTGCGTCAAAACTTGTCAGTGGAATCACTCGATATGATTGGTCATATAAAAACCTTGGAACCCAAATGCATAATAACTCCCCTTGTGGTGGTCTGGAGCAATGAAGCCATGACACTGGGTACCTCTAAGTCCCGCAGTGCAAGCTTGCAACTTTTAAGAGGAGGAACCATTGTAGCACCATCCCTACGGTGAAGCATGGGGGTGGCAGCATCATGCTGTGGGAATGATTTTTAGATGCAGGGACTGGGAGACGAGTGAACCTTCGCCCCTCTGACTGGGGCGAAGGTTCACCTTCCAACAGGACAATGGCCCTAAGCACACAGTCAAGACAAAGCAGGAGTGGCTTCGGGACAAGTCTCTGAACGTCCTTGAGCTGTCCAGCCAGAGCCCAGACTTGAACCCAATCTAACATTTCTGGAGAGACCGTAAAATAGCTGTGCAGCAACGCTCCCATCCAATCTGACAGCGCTTGAGAGGATCTGCAGAGGAATGGGAGAAACTCTCCAAATACAGGTGTGCCAAGCTAGTAGCGTCATACCCAAGAAGATTTGAGGCTGTAATCGCTGCCAAAAGGTGATTCAACAAAGTGCTGAGTAACGGGTCTGAATGCTTATGTAAATGTAATATTTCCCTTTTTTATAAATTTCTAAAACACAGTTTTTGCTTTGTCATTGTGTGTAGATTGAATAAGGATGTAATGTAGTTTCTTTTTTGTGAAGAAAAAGGATGGTGGTTTGCGTCCATGTATTGATTATAGAGGTCTAAATTCCATCACGGTGGGTTTTAGTTACCCACTACCTCTCATTGCTACGGCAGTGGAATCATTTCACGGAGCGCAGTTCTTCACGAAACTGGATCTCAGGAGTGCGTATAATCTGGTGCGTATTCGAGAGGGAGATGAGTGGAAAACTGCATTTAGCACTACTTCTGGCTGTTATGAGTACCTCGTCATGCCATACGGGTTAAAGAATGCTCCAGCTATATTTCAATCCTTCGTGGATGAGATTCTCAGAGACCTGCACGGACAGGGTGTAGTGGTGTATATTGACGATATTTTGATCTACTCCACTACACGCACTGCACATGTGTCTCTGGTGCGCAAGGTTCTTAGACGACTGCTGGAGCATGACCTGTATGTGAAGGCGGAGAAATGTGAGTTTTCCAAATGATCAGTTTCCTTCCTGGGTTACCGCATTTCCAGCTCTGGGTTGGTAATGGAAGGTGACCGCGTAAAGGCTGTGCGTAATTGGCCAACTCCGACCACAGTAAAGGAGGTGCAGCGGTTCTTAGGGTTTGCCAATTACTACCGGAGGTTTATACGGGGTTTTGGTCAGGTAGCTGCTCCTATTACCTCACTGCTGAAGGGGGGGCCGGTGCGTTTGCAGTGGTCAGCAGAGGCGGACGGAGTTTTCCGTAGGTTGAAGGCGATGTTCACTGAGGCGCCGGTGTTGGCGCATCCGGACCCTTCTTTGGCGTTTATAGTAGAGGTGGACGCATCCAAGGCTGGGGTTGGAGCGGTGCTCTCACAGCGTTCGTGATTGGTATCACCGAAGCTCCGCCCCTGTGCCTTTTTTTCAAAGATACTCGGGCCAGCGGAGCGGAATTATGATGTGGGGGATAGGGAGTTGTTGGCTATGGTTAAGGCCCTGAAGGTGTGGAGACACTGGCTTGAGGGGGCTAAGCACCCTTTCCTTATCTGGACTGACCACCGTAACCTGGAGTATATCCGATCAGCTAGGAGACTGAATCCTCGTCAGGCCAGGTGGGCCATGTATTTCACCAGATTTCGTTTTACTATCTCGTATCGACCAGGTTCCCTCAACACTAAGGCCGACGCGCTGTCAAGACTCTATGACACTGAGGACAGGTCCATCGATCCTACTCCCATCATTCCGGCAGCTAAGCTGGTGGCACCAGTAGTATGGGAGGTGGACGCGGACATCGAGCGGGCGCTAAGGGAGGAACCTGCGCCTCCACAGTGTCCGGAGGGTCGTAGCTACGTGCCGCTCGCTGTTCGTGATCAATTGATTCGATGGGCTCATAGTCTGCCCTCGTCGGGTCACCCAGGTATTTTTAGGACAGTGCGAGGTCTTCAGAGGAAGTACTGGTGGCCCACTTTGGTGAGGGATGTGCGATTCTATGTCTCCTCCTGTTCGGTGTGCGCCCAGAGTAAGGCTCCTAGACACCTGCCACGAGGTAAATTACAACCTCTCCCCGTTCCACAAAGGCCGTGGACCCATCTATCGGTGGATTTTCTTACTGACCTTCCCCCCTCTCAGGGTATCGGTTCTCTAAGTCCTGCCGTCTTATCCCATTGCCCGGTCTCCCTACGGCCCTACAGACTGCAGAAGCTCTTTTCACCCATGTCTTCCGGCACTACGGGGTGCCCGAGGATATAGTTTCTGATCGGGGCCCCCAGTTTACCTCCCGTGTATGGAGGGCATTTATGGAACGTCTGGGGGTCTCGGTCAGCCTGACCTCAGGGTATCACCCGGAGAGTAATGGGCAGGTGGAGAGAGTGAACCAGGAGGTGGGTAGGTTTCTGCGGTCGTATTGCCAGGACCGGCCAGGGGAGTAGGCGAGATACATTCCCTGGGCAGAAATGGCCCAGAACTCACTAAGCCACTCCTCTACCAACATGTCACCATTTGAGTGCGTGTTGGGGTACCAGCCAGTCCTGGCACCGTGGCATCAGAGCCAGACTGAGGCTCCTGCGGTGGAGGAGTGGATGCAGCGCTCTAAGGAAACCTGGAGGGCTGTCCAAGAGTCATTACGCCAAGCGAGTGTAAGGCAGAAGAAGAGCGCTGACCGTCACCGCAGTGAGGCCCCCGTGTTTGCACCTGGGGACAGGGTCTGGCTCTCGACCCGAAACCTGCCCCTCCGCTTGACCTGCCGGAAGCTGGGTCCGCAGTGTATAGGGCCATTTAAAGTCCTGAGGAGAATAAACGAGGTTTGTTATCAATTATTACTTCCTTCGTATTATTGTATTAACCCCTCGTTTCATGTGTCTCTTCTCAGGCCGGTAGTAGCTGGTCCCATGCAGGAGGGTGAGGTTCCGGAGGTTCCTCCGCCCCCTCTGGACATCGAGGGGTCCCCGGCGTACACGATACGGGTTGTCGGGTGGACATCACTAGCAACACGCAGACATGTAGTTGTCTCTAGTTTGTCACCTGATGTCACTAGTTTGCGTTGCCATATGTAAGGAAGCATGTTGTTGAACTTCAAAGACACCACACACATGCCTCCACACACACACACTTTGTTTGCTGTTGTATTCGTGCTGTTGACAGTGTCATATGTCTGTGTTGTCCGTTTTGTCTTACATTGTTTGTTTTTTTGTTTTTTTATCCCAGCCCCCATCCCCACAAGGCTGTCATTGTAAATAATCATTTGTTCTTATTTTAGAAGAAATTGTGAATTGTGCTAAGGTGCCAATATATTTGACCACATCTGTATCAATATTGAGAAATAGTATTCTGAAACAAATAATTGTTAGCATTAACAGGTCTTGTGCCATCTTGATTACTGTCCGGTAATATGGTCAAGTGAAGCAAAGAAATACTTGGCAAAGCTGTAGCTGGCTCAAAACAGAGCATTGCGACTTGCACATACAGAACTCACATCAACAACATGCATGCCAGTCTTTTCTGGATGAGGGTTGACGAGAAACTAACTGCTTCCCTTCTAGATTTAAATTAGAAATATTACTGAGGGGACACTCAAACACATTAAATATATACACACACACACACACACACACACACACACACACACACACACACACACACACACACACACACACACACACACAGTGTTTTTGTGACTTGTTTTGTGCTTTTTGTGGAACTCAGAAAGAGTTGACTGCTGCTTCTGCAAAAGCAAACAAATAAATGATCAAATCCCAGTAACACTGGTTAATGGTAGTGGTAGTAGTGTAATAACTGTTGTAATAGTATCAGTATTCTTTTTAAAGGTACCGACTTGAGGATGACACAGCCGCTGCCAGAAGGTGGTGCTGTCCAGAACACTTGTATCCGGGTCCTCCTGCGGGGGGTGCTCTCCGTCACAGCCGGGGGACAGTTGGTCATGAACTGGGTGTCCTCCTCATCTATGATCTAGGGAACACAGGAAACCAGTCAGAATTACAACACTTCTCACCAAAATCCCTTTATGGACAAAAAGCAAAAGAATAAACCATTTTTAACCCCCCCCACACACACACACAGTTATAGATGCAAAAAAAAGTTGAGTCAATAACATTTTCCATTTTCAAAAATAGATCACAAATCTTTGAGAAATGTATTTTAATTCTCACCCATGGTGCTCTGCTCACTACGTCTGTGCCAATAAAGTTGAATGTTTTAATTATCACAACTCAGACTTGTGATTAATTTTCATTATTGATCTATGCTATAATTCAGGGCTCCTTGTAATAAACCAATGGTTTAGCGTTTTAGACAGGCTGTAATTTGTATTCTGTTGTCAACTCGCTGCTGCGTCACACTCCACTACGCCCTCATACCAGGATCAATAGTTTATTTCACAGTCACACGTGTCTGAATGTTTTCATATGGAATCCTTTTCAGATGCCAACACTGGCATTACACGTACTGTAATAATCTGTTTTGTGTAGTTTGATATGTGAACAACTTCTCTTAAAACTGATAAACTTAGATGTCTTCAGTTCAAAATGATAGACTGTAACAGCCATTGTTGGTGGAAGGTGAGGACCAATGCGCAGCGTGGTAAGTGTTCATATTTTTAATAATGTAATGAACACTGAACAAAAACAAATAAAACAACAAAATGAACAGTCCTGTATGGTGCTGAAAAAACACTGAACAGAAAATAATCACCCACAACTCAAGGGTGAAGACAGGCTACCTAAGTATGGTTCTCAATCAGGGACAACGATTGACAGCTGCCTTTGATTGATAACCATACCAGGACAAACACAGAAATCCCAAATCATAGAAAAAAGAACATAAACTGCCCAACCCAACTCACGCCCTGACCATACTAAAACAAAGACAAAACAAAGGAACTAAGGTCAGAACGTGACAATAACAGAGTTGTCATAATACATTATAACATTGAATTCCACTGTAGGTATGTTGTTTCACCTCATCTCTCTACAAATGTGACTGGTTGACTGACAGTTGAGTGTACAGTGTATAACAATCTAGGCATCCCTTCACCTGTCCTTGAAAGTAGGACAGTAATAAAATAATTGTATTTAATTTATTTATACTCCAAATTACGCAATGAAACAGTGGTAAAACAGTGTTGTGAGTCCATGGCGTGTCCAGTCCAGTCCCCCTCTATGTCACGGCCATGAGAGTAATAAAAGCCAGGCGTGACGAGCAGCAGACTCACACAGAGATGACCTCTGGGGCCCCGTTGAATGTTCGCCAGCTGCCCTGACTCCACAATCATATTGATCTAACAGCCAGATGCTTTACACATGACAGAAGTAAGGGAGGGAAGCAATTTTCCTTGATAAATTTGTGTAAGAGGAAGAATTCCTTCTGGAGGTATTTTAGAAGAAGAAAAAGTCTTCATTGATACTGACAATTGTTTCAATTTGCATTCTGTCTAGGCACCCGTGGGCCCAGTCTTCCCTCCCTATAACTAGTATCTCTCACTCTCTCTGTCTTTGTCTCTTTCTCTCTGTGGCTCTCTCTTTTCTCTCTCTGACTCACATAAGCTCCACCAGGATTCCTCCATAGTATTCCTTAGGCCTCATTATACTCATAGTGAAATGTCTTTTTGTGCCTCTTCACCATTGAGGTCCTGTCAGTCACAGGAATCTACAAACAACTGACAGTGCTAAGGAAAACAACACATTTATAGGAGGAAGCTGAACTTGGAGTTGAGTTACTTCGGAAACTGTGCTTTTCTTACAGAACACCCAGCCTATATCTATTTGTTACCCTGTGGGAAGGAGGAGGGAATGATTCCATTGTCTTGTAGGGGGAGGGGGGAGTCTGGAGGAGCAGCTGAACACTGTTGTTTTCATAGTCATTCCATCCCGGGTGACACAGCAAACACAGATGCTTCGCAGCGCCTGCTAAAGTATATGTGTCTTTTCAAGGAGATGCAGATGGGAGAAAATCAAGACATGGAATAAATGATAGCTTGGCAAAAGACTCAGGGCGGATGTAACTTTCTGACACAATATTTAAAATGTCACAACATGTGATTTAAAAGTAGCGTGTTTGTTCCGATCTCGATGGAAATCATCCAGACTCGAGAGCACTAAACATTTGCCTTGAGCCTCCTATCAATCAAACACTTACATTACTACGGAAACCCGTAGAGATGTTCAAGCAATCTCTGATATCAAATCTTATTATGTGATATTTTTCAAACAGTACAAATGTCTGAACATGTTTGCTACAGTACAAGATAATCAATATATAGAGTTATACCTCATATTACTGTATACTTTATTAGCAGATTGACTTTAAATGTAAAAAAAATAAAACAGAACATCAATGTCATGCTGCAGTGAGCTTCAGCCTTGAGAGCTGGCTCAAGGATGCTACTAAATAACAGTTGCGTGCAATCTCTGGCCCAAATAAAAACAGCAATGAACTGTGCTTTATACAAATACAGCAGCTGAGATGGTAATGGTAACACTACTGCTGTTCCCTTCCATTAAAAGCTTTGACGCTGGCTGGGTTTGTGAGAAAAGCTTTTAAAAAAAGGAGATCACTTGGCCAGAAAACACACTCTTAAAGTAAAGATGGACTGTTGTTTCTCTTTGCTTATTTGAGCCGTTCTTGCCATAATATGGAACTTGGTCTTTTACCAAATAGGGCCTTTTTCTATATATCACCTCTACCTTGTCACAACACAACTGATTGGCTCAAACGCATTAAGAAGGAAAGAAATTAACTTAACAATGCACACATGTTAATAGAAATGCATTCCAGGTGACTACCTCATGAAGCTGGTTGAGAGAATGCCAAGAGTGTGCAAAGCTGTCCTCAAGGCAAAGGGTGGCTACTTTGAAGAATCTCAAATATAAAATATATTTAGATTTGTTGAACACTTTTTTTGGTTACTACATAATTCCATATGTGTTATTTCATAGTTTTGATGTCTTCACTATTATTCTGCATGTTAGGAAATAGTACATTGACCAATTCGGCCACTTGGGTACATTTAGGCAAACTCGTGAGGGACACCTGGCAGACTTAAAAAATTAAAAATGTTTATTTAACAAGGCAAATCAGTTAAGAAGAAAAATGTTTACAATGACGGCCTGCACAGGCCAATGCCGGCCGATTGTGCGCAGCCCTATGGGACTCTCAATAACGGACTGTTAATGTGATATAGACTGGATTCGAACCAGGAAATGCAGTGCCTTAGATCACTGTGCCAATTGGGAGACTTCATATTACACATGTAGCTCTGTCATTCTTGAATGTATCAGTCAGAAACTTTGCACACACACTGTCGCCCTGTTGTGGACAACATCTAAATTATTCCCCGCTTCCTACCTCAATGTATGGCCTTTATTTTGCATTTAAAGGACGGTGCAACAAAAAAACAAAAAAACACATGTTTTTTTGTTTATTTTATCTTTATCCCGATCTATTGTGTTATATTCTCCTAGAGTAATTTCACATCTCCACAAACTTCAAAGTGTTTCCTTTCAAATGGTATCAAGAATATGCATATCATTGTTTCAGGTCCTGAGCTACAGGCAGATAGTTCCTCAATCATACCCAAATCTAACAGTATGATGCTGTAAAGAAAGCAGGCCAAATGTTTTGCCTTTGGAAAAGGTGTGAAGTTCAGTTCTGCTTCTTAAAAATGTGATTAAATGAGTGGTACAACTATACCTTTATCAGGATAGACGCCATGGTCATTATGACACAGGGGGCTATTGAAACTTGGTCAAGGTGACCATATATTTCCCCTGACCTGTTGACCATTTCCCCCTCACTATGTCATATCCTGCTGTGGTATAATATTCTGCAACTGTAGATCATCCACCGCTAATGTGTATTATCCCTGCTACATGTAATGCACTCGCCCCCTTTGACCTAACGAGCAGATATGCAACTGAGTCAGCTTGTCTGTCTATCCATAGCAACGTAGAAACAAAGTGATGCTTTTAATCTCTGTAAACACAAGGTTATATCTAATCTGGGCTCATCTCTCTCCAAACAAACTTAGTTTGCTTCCCTTGCTTCCCTGGGTAATAACTTCTCTGGCCTAGATAAATAAGAGCGAGGAGGGTTAGGAAATCTGGGTGTTTGTTTCTCTGAGGTCTAAGGCACAAGTGGAGTATTTTACTAACTTTCTACACATACTTTAGTTTTATTTAAAATGAATGAGGCCGTTTTTTGTACAGCTCCCAGCAGATGTTCATTAGGATGGGAAATCAGATGTGCTGTGTCATGCTGATCTCATTGAATCATTTGTCAATTATTTGTGCAATTAAATGATGACAATCAGTCCCACTTTACAATAGGTTGTTATCAATTTCTAGCTTAGCGATACACAGGCAAATTTGCCCTTCTTCTGTTTGACGGGCAGAGCCCACAATGGATGGAAAATTAACCTAAACTATACATACCTGTCAGGCAATAAATAGTACACTTTTATTTTATATAAGTCAAATATACAAATAAATGGTGGCTACTATTGAGAGACACCGTCAATGCATTGGGCGGGCTGCGGGCTTGCCCCCCCCCCCAGCTGTGAATGGTTTGCTTGATATTTAATTAAATGTAACATTATTGACAACAACTTCTACAAAGACCTAAAAACAAGTCAGTAGTAATGTGATTGTAATAATCATGTCATGACCTCAACAGGACCGTAATGCATATTGAATGTATCTGATCTATTTTGGGTGGCATTAGGGACATTTGAAGATGCCAATGAAAATGGGAGTCAAACCTTGAGAGTAGAAAACGGTTACACACTCAAGGAGACGAAGGAGCCAGTGTGGGCTGAAGCTAAGCAGGTTGTGGGATGGTTTGTTCCTTTTTACATTATGAGGTAGTTAAGGATGTTTGTTCTCACTGTTGGAGAACTCTCTCACTCAGTAGGTGGTGTATTTTCATCGCAAGACAACTCTTTCGTTAGCTGTTCTTACTGAGGTTTTAGGAGGAATGTATTGACTCTTTTTTTGTGGTGATTTTGTAATACAAAGATAATTACTCAAATATGAGCACAGAAAACATGCACAGTATATTACCTGGAATTTGCCAGCATAGTGGTCGTCTCTGGTGCCTTCCGTCCCCTCCTTCAGAGCGATGAGTGTAAAGCCTCTAAAATAGGAGGGACTGGAGGCGTACAGAGTCACTGGAAACAGAAAAGGAGGGGAGTTAAGAGAATATAGGTCAAAGATAAAGTAAGTAGTCCCATCCCAAGTGCAGACCCTCCCAGGTACTGAGAAGAGAGAAACAAACTCAGCTGGTGGAGCCAACTACATGTATGTGGGCCATTTCCTGGTTGCTAGAATTCTAATAGTTCGCTACATTTCAGTTTGTGACAAAACAAGCAAGTATAGTGAAGAGAATCATTGTACCAAATAAACCGCTGCGAAAAATATTTTCCATTACAAAAATATTGAATTTTCAGCTGTGTGAAGGGGTGTACAAAACCAAACGTAAGAGAGACTGACATGGATGTTACTGACACTTTCCCTCTGTGTACATCTAAGTGTGATATGTGCTGCTTTGTTCGGGAACAACTTCAATTTACCTACAGTTGAAGTCGGAAGTTTACATTCACCTTAGCCAAATACATTTAAACTCAGTTTTTCACAAATCCTGACATTTAATCGTAGCAAAAATTCCCTGTCTTAGGTCAGTTAGGATCACCACGTTATTTTAAGAATGTGAAATGTCAGAATAATAGTAGAGAGAAGATTTATTTCACCTTTTACTTCTTTCATCACATTCCTAGTGGGTCAGAAGTTTACATACACTCAATTAGTATTTGCCTTTAAATTGTTTAACTTGGGTCAAACGTGTCGGGTGGCCTTCCACAAGCTTCCCACAATAAGTTGGGTGAATTTTGGCCCTTTCCTCCTGACAGAGCTGGTGTAACTGAGTCAAGCTTGTAGGCCTCCTTGCTAGCACACTCTTTTTCAGTTCTGCCCACAAATTTTCTATGGGATTGAGGTCAGGGCTTTGTGATGGCCACTCCAATACCTTGACTTTGCTGTCCTTAAGCCATTTTGCCACAACTTTGGAAGTATGCTTGGGGTCATTGTCCATTTGGAAGACCCATTTTCGACCAAGCTTTAACTTCCTGATTGATATCTTTAGATGTTGCTTCAATATATCCACATAATTTGCAACCAAGCATGAACTGATGTCTTAAGATGTTGCTTCCATAACTTCCCATCCTCAAGATGGCATCTATTTTGTAAAGTGCACCAGTCCCTCCTGCAGCAAAGCACCCCACAACATGATGCTGCCACCCCCGTGCTTCACAGTTGGGATGGTGTTCTTCAGCTTGCAAGCCTCCCCCTTTTTCCTCCAAATTTAACGATGGTCATTATGGTCAAACAGTTATATTTTTGTTTCATTTGACCAGAGGACATTTCTCCAAAAAATATGATCTTTGTCCCCATGTGCAGTTGCAAAACCTTTTTTTACGGTGGTTTTGGAGCAGTGGCTTCTTCCTTGCTGAGCGGCCTTTCAGGTTATGTCGATATAGGACTCGTTTTACTGTTGATATAGATACTTTGTTTCGTCCAGCATCTTCACAAGGACCTTTGCTGTTGTTCTGGGATTGATTTGCATTTTCACACCATTCTTTTGATTTTCCCATGATGTCAAGCAAAGAGGCACTGACTTTGAAGGTAGGACTTGAAATACATACACAGGTACCCCTCCAATTTTCCAAGCTGTTTAAAGGATCAGTCAACTTAGTGTATGTAAATAATCTGTCTGTAAACAATTGTTGGAAAAATGACTTGTGTCATGCACAAAGTAGCTGTCCTAACCAACTTGTCAAAACTATAGTTTGTTTAACAAGACATTTGTGGAGTGGTTGAAAAAACTATTTTTAATGACTCCAACCAAAGTGTATGTAAACTTCCGACTTCAACTGTATGTCCTTTTTGCCACACATGACCATTCAACTGGGCAGTAGTGTCACGCCCTGACCTTAGTTATCTTTGTTTTCTTTACTATTTTGGTTAGGTTAGGATGTGACGAGGGTGGTATGTGTGTTTTCGTCTGGTCTAGGGTTTTTTGTATATCTATGGGGTTTTGGGATTGTCTAGGTCAATGTAGGTCTATGGTGGCCTGAATTGGTTCCCAATCAGAGACAGCTGTTTATCATTGTCTCTGATTGAGGATCCTATTTAGGTTGCCATTTTCCATTTTGGTTTGTGGGTTATTGTCTGTGTGTAGTTGCATGTCAGCCCTCGTTATTATTAGCGTCACGGTCATTTTGTTAGTGTTCTTCATAAATAAAGAAGAATGTTTTCAAATCACGCAGTGCCTTGGTCTCATCGTTACTACGAACGTGACAAGTAGTCCAGGTATGCCAACTAGAACCTGTAGAACCTGTCTGGATGATTTAGAGGTCAAGAAAGCAGAGCAACGCCTGATCATGAACAAACCTCTTCCCATTTTAGCAACAATTGAGTCAATTGATCTTATTTGGGGACAATACAATGAAGAATTGCATTATTGTTTTTGAGTACAAAATCAGACTCTAGGCTGCAGTGAAAATGTGATTTGAATAACAGCCATAAAGCCCTGTGATTTTATTGTTTCATTACATTTGGATCTGCTGTGGGTCTACTCTCAACCGTTTATAAGGTTTAGAAAGGAACATTAGCAGGCCAGTCTGGCTGTATTTTAAGTTCTGATACTGAGATGCGGTGTCACTTCCAGATCATCATTCTCCCAATTTGTCCTATAATTTCACATGACTGGGTAGGGACAAAGCTATGGGTGAGCCAGGCCCACCCACTGTGGAGCCAGGCCCATCCAATCAGAATAAGTTTTTCCACACAAAAGGGCTTTATTACAGACAGAAATACTCCTCAGTTTCATCAGCTGTCCGGGTGGCTGGTCTCAGAAGATCCAGCAGGTGAAGAAGCAAGATGTGGAAGTCCTGGACTGGCATGGTTACACGTGGTCTGTGGTTGTGAGGCCTTGTGGACGTACTGACAAATTCTCTAAAATGACATTGAATGTGGCTTATGGTAGAAAAATAAACATGCAATTCTCCGGCAACAGCCCTGGTGGAAATTCCTGCAGTCAGCATGCCAGTTGCAGGATCCTTCAAAACTTGAGACATCTGTGGCATTGTGTTGTGTGACAAAACTGCACATTTTAGAATGGCCTTTTATTGTGCACCTGTGTAATAATCATGCTGTTTAATCAGCTTCTTAATATGCCACACCTGTTAGGTGGAAGGATTATTTTGGGAAAGAAGAAATGCTCACTAACAGGGATGTAAACAAGTTTGTGTACTAAATTTGAGAGAAATAAGCTTTGTGTGTCTGGAAAATCTGGGGGATCTTTATTTCAGCTCATGAAACATGGGACCCACACCAAATGTTGTATTTATATTTTTTCCCCGTACCTTTCACGATAATTAAACAGCATGGAAACAACTCGCAAATGCGCATATTGTTATTATGCACATTTTTGAATATTTGCATGAAAATATTTGACCAATTGGATGGAAACCTAGCTATATACACCCCAATGGCAAGTTCGCTAGTCCAGTGTCACTTTGATTATGCCTCCACATCATGGTTCACCAGCAGCCCCAAACATATAAAGCATAAACTACAGACAAACTTGTAAGAATTGTACTTATCTCCCCCTCAAGCATTTTTTGTCTGCATCTATGAAATTGTATATATGTATTTATGTAAAATAAAATAGGGACCACAATGGAAATAGGTCCGACTTTATAGTGCAATCCAGGTCCCTTTTAAAATTCTTCACACTGTGTGTGTGTGTCAAATCGTATGTTCCATACGCCTTTGTCGCATTTCACCTTACCGTAAAATGCTTTACTTACAAGCCCTTAACCAACAATGCAGTTCAAGAAAATAGAGTTAAGAAAAGATTTACTAAATAAACTCAAAGTTTTTTGTTTTTAAAGTTAAAAAATTTGGAAATCCAATAGTAACAAAAGAAAAGTACGTAACAATAACGATACTATATAAAAACAGGGTATCGGTACCGAGCCAATGTGCAGAGGCACAGGTTAGTCGAGGTAATTTGTAAAGTGACTACGCATGGATAATAAACAGTGAGTAGCAGCAGTGTAAAAACATATCTTTGACAATTTTTTGGGCCATCCTGGGACGAAGATGCAACCAGTGGTGCAGCTCTCGATGGTGCAGCTGTAGAACTTTTTGAGGATCTTGGGATCCTGCCTAATCTTTTCAGTGTCCTGGGGGGAAAAGGTGTTGTCGTGCCCTCTTCACAACTGTCTTTATGTATTTAGACCACGATAGTTCATTGGTGATGTGGACACCAAGGAACTTGAAACTCTCAACCCGCTCCACTTCAGCCCCGATGTTAATGGGGGCCTGTCCTGCCCTCCTTTTCCTATAATCCACGATCAGCTCATTTGTCTTGCTCACATTGAGGGTGAGGTTGTTGTCCTGGCACTATACTGCCAGGTCTCTGACCTCCTCCCTTCAGTCTGTCTCATCATTGTCTGTGATCAGACCTACCACTGTTGTGTCGTCAGCAAACTTAATGATGGTGTTGGAGTTGTGCTTGGCCATGCAGTCATGGGTGAACAGGGAGTACAGGAGGGGACTAAGCACACACCCCTGAGGGGCCCCAGTGTTGAGGATCAGCATAGCAGATGTGTTGTTGCCTACACTTACCACCTGGGGGGGGGCCATCAGGAAGTCCAGGATCCAGTTGCAGATCCAGTTGTTTAGGCCCAGGGTCCTTAGCTTAGTGAAGAGCTTTGTGGGTATTATGGTGTTGAATACTGAGCTGTAGTCAATGAACAGCATTCTCACATAGGTGTTCCTTTTGTCCAGGTGGGAAAGAGCAGTGTGGAATGTGATTGAGATTACGTCATCTGTGGATCTGTTGGGGCAGTATGCAAATTGATGTAGGTCTAGGGTTTCCATCATGGTGGTGTTGATGTGAACCTTGACCAGCCTTTCAAAACACTTCATGGCTACCGACGTGAGTGCTACGGGGTGGTAATCATTTAAGCAGGTTACCTTCACTTTCTTGGGCACAGGGACTATGGTGGTCTTTTGAAACATGTCGGTATTACAGACTCCGTCCAGGAGAGTTTGAAAATGTCAGTGAAGACACTTGCCAGTACAAGTCCTGGTAATCCATCTGGCACTGCGGCTTTAAACTTTTTACTCCCTAGTTAAATCAAATGTAAAAAAACATTTCAAAAAGTATCTCACATCGGCTACGGAGTGCGTGATCACAGTCGTCCTGAACAGCTGATTCTCTCATGCATGCTTCAGTGTTGCTTGCCTCGAAGCAAGCATAAAAGGCATTTAGCTCGTCTGGTAGGCTAGCGTCACTGGGCAGCTCTCGGCTGTGCTTCCCTTTGTAGTCCGTAATAGTTTGCAAGCCCTGCCACATCCGACGAACGTCAGAGTCGGTGTAGTAGGATTCGATCTTAGTCCTGTATTGACGCTTTGCCTGTTTGATGGTTCATCTGAGGGCATAGCGGGTTCATCTGAGGGCATAGCGGGATTTCTTATAAGTGTATAGTGGATGTGGCCTGTAATCCATGGCCTCTGTTTCTGAAATGTACGTACGGTCACTGTGGGGATGAAGTCTTCGATGCACTTATTGATGAAGCCGGTGACTGAGGTGGTATACTCCTCAATGACATTGAATGAATCCCGGAACTTATTCCAATCTGCACTAGCAAAACACTCCTGTAGCATAACATCAGTGTCATCTGACCACTTCCGTATTAAGCGAGTCACTGGTACTTCCTGATTAATTTTTTTCTTGTAAGCAGAAATCAGGAGGATTGAATTATAGTCAGATTTGCCAAATGGAGGGCGAGGGAGAGCTTTGTATGCGTCTCTGTGTGTGGAGTAACGGTGGTCTAGACTTGTCTTCCCTCTGGTTGCACATGTCACATGCTGGTAGAAAAGACGTAAAACGTGCATATCTAAAATAAATTGTATATCCCAAAGACAACAAAAAATGACTGATAAATAAAATCAATCAATCCAAAATGTGCAGTGGCCATTTGATGAATGGAAAGAGACATCCGTTACAAAACACTAAAATATTTAAAAGCATTTAATACTGGGTAGGCCTACAAGATAGGGAAGGGGGTATTTTCTGTTTTTCGAGGTTGACAGTCTATTTATTGTGATGTTTAAAAATGTAAAGTGCCGGAGTCATTATGCTTTGTTTATTGGTTGTGTGGTGCATTGGAACAGGAAATGTGTGGAAAATTCATTGCATATATTTTATATAATTATACATATGGCATCAAAATGTTGAAAATCTGATTTCCCCCTAGCTGATCATTGTCTGCAGCCGACTTTTATCTTAGTGTAATGAAACAGGCAGAGAGAGTGCGTGCGTCCACGGTGGTCGGCGAACCCGCAACCTTCTGGCCCATAGCCCTGCTTGGCATTGACTGTGCCACAAAAGCATGCTAAAGTGCAAGGGGAGGGTTATGTGAAAACCTCTTTTTTTTTCATTGGGGCATTATGCGTGTCAACAAAAAGTGACCAAAATATTGCTCAAACATCGATTTCTCAGAACCAGAAAATTAGAACCAGAAAAAACTACAACTAAAAAAAATAGAAATAATTTCAGTTGACTAACATTGACTACTAAATGGAATGGACAAAAGTTTTTGGAGAGATTTTCAGTATTAAGCACAATTCATATTAGCAGCAGAGTTCTGTTCAGCAGTGGGAAGGACGTGGCACACTCACCCTAGCCTACATCAGCTGATGAGCTGCAGGCGAGCAAGCGATGAGTGTGGGCAGACAGGCTCCGAATACACATATCGCGCAGGCAATGCTTGCTTCCATGTAGCTAACTAGTCACCACCAGACTTATAGTTAGTTACCCATTGCCTAGTTAAGAAACACAAGCTGCTTTAGGAAAATAAAACAATACAATACTCCCTTGAGTATAGAAAAGTTGTTGAATTTGTAGTTTCACTCAACCCTCACACTTTTCCCACTGTATTTCATAGCCAGGTTCTGTAACCAACATTACTAACCAAGTCTCCCTCGCATGCTCTTGACAAAATTGCTTGATTCTAGCTATTACCATCTAAAAGATATAACCCACAATACCGGCGCTACGTTTTTTTTCTTTCTATTGTGTATTTTACATTCACAAAGCGTATACCGGGCTTTTCTAAAACTAGGCTACTTGCTGACCGGACAGTTAACTATTTGTTTAGGCAACACCTTGTTCAGTCATGTTACCTCATTAGCTAGCTATAGCTAAAAACCTGGGGCGCGTTCAGCAGGAAGCAACGTTTTGGAACGTTCAGATAGAAATATTCTATGTAGAACACACATGCCTCTCTGACATTTTGAATAAGGAATAATGTTGGCTCTGTTAATAGAATTTCTATCTGCAGCGTTCAGGTATGTTTTGCAACTGTATGCCTTGGTGGCATGGAAAGAAAGGGAAATGGATTGTGAACAATTTATTGACTAAATCCCACTACACTATATCTGACTGGGTAAATAACTTTATTTTGAATTCATGTGGACACAGTGACTCAGACTTGAACACTTGGACCAGGACTCAAGCACGAGGACTTCAGCCATAGGAACTTGTGACTTGACTCGTGATTCGACCATTGGTGACTCATTATTTAATCTGACTCGAACACAAGGTACCTGGAACTCGATTCTGACTCAAGGTTTAGTGACTCGACTACATCACTGGGCAAAACAGTCATTAGCTCCAGTTCAAAGTCATTAGCCCCATTCTGCTTTTGGACATCAATGTGGCTGCAACGTCTGTGGAACGTTGATAACAATGACAACTGAGTGACAAAGGTGCAACCCATACTACTTTGCATCTGGTGATTGTACTACTCTCCCACTCTCTCTGCTTGTGTGTGTGCTTGTTTTGTATGTCATATGCAATATCTTGGTAGGCTGAATTAGGTCCCCGTACATGGACAGATAATTGTTATATATTATTTACTTGTCGGTCATATTTCTGCTGTTGGGAAGAAAATGTTATGCTTTGGAAGAAAATATGATGTTATGCAGAAGAATATGTCGGTGGGACAAGGCTATGTATGTTTGATCAAATGGAAGTCAGTGATTTATGTTTACTATAAATTAATGGAGGCAATACAAATGTGATGTGACTAAAATGAAAGGGCATTTTGTTGACTAAAATGGGCCACTGTTTGTGCTATTTTGACAATAAGACTAAATCATTATTTAAATGACAAATCTGACTCAGACTTAAGGCTATTTTTGTCAAAATGACTAAGACTAGACTAAAACAAATTGTTTTAAAGAGTGACCAAATGAACACTGCATTTTGGAGGGGTGGTGCATTTGTTTTATGACACCTTGAGTTGGACCAACCCCACCCCCTGTAAATGTCCAACTGTCCCTATATGTTTTGCATTTCAAGTGACATAATGAGGTGTGATAAGTAGCCTACTCTGGTTGGCTACATTTACGAAATGAAGTCACTTGTGCACGGAACTTAAACTTGACTTTGGTGTTAGGCTCCTGGAGTAAGCTACTTTCTGATAGTTGTCATTTCAAAGCCACTTCAATTTGGTGGATATAACAAAAGCCAAGTAAGTCACTAAGTAAAATGTGCTCTAGTTGCATACCTCTGTAGATGCTAGCAGGTTGGTAGTTTTCGGGGTCCCCCTCTACTCTTAGCCGAAACTCATTGTAGCCATCTCTCCGTGTACCCTGTGTCTGTGCCCGTAAAATCCTGCCGCAATATCCATCCGACTTCGCATGCTTATCTGTGGGTTCTTCGACGAAAGCGAGAGCATTGCACATAAAACCCGAAACCAAATACTGCAAAAGCAGCAAATGCATATACATTCCCATAATATATGTTCTGGTGCGAAGTTCTTTATTCCACCAATAAAAGGAAACAAAATATAGGAGTATAAATTCTCTCACCAGTCCCCACGAAAATAAATACCTGCACTACTACCTAACTATTTAGCCCTGACACTTGGTAGAAATTGTGTGAGAAACCGCGGTGAATCCATCCCAGACGGGCGGGTTTTGAAGTTCGATGGCACTGCTTCAGTACCTATAGTTACACTGATTTGAGAGGAAAGCCGTGATAGGTGGCTTGAGTGATGAGTTAAGGGAGTAGGCTCATTCTCAGGGTCCGGGAAATAGCGAAGCGCAGCATTGAAACGAATAGATTGAAGCGATGAAAGCAGCAGAGTTTAAACAAAACCCAGACATTCCTACCAGTGGCCGCTGTGAGCCTGTGACCGAGGAGCGTTTGACATTCTTGATGAGACGCAGGAAAGCTGTCGGCCAATGTTTGCACAGCCGTGGATCTCACAAGTTAATTACATCAGCGCGCTCATAACAATTGTGTGTCTTTTCTTTGCGTAAAACATTTTATTAATGGTAATTGGGGTACAATCGTTTGTACCCCAATTATATCAAAACCATGTCTCAATTAGTTACGTTTGACGATGAAAGAATTATAGTTGATTTGAAAGTGCATGATTTATTTATTTTATCTTTAGGGAATAGATCGGCTTTAATATTACATATAGATTGTGGCTTCATCTATATAATTGTCTGCATCATTTCCAATCCCCCATAGTGTATTTATAAAACATATACAGTACCAGTCAAAAGTTTGGACACACCTACTCGTTCAAGGATTTTTCATTATTTTCACTATTTTCTACATTGTAAAATAATAGTGAAAACATAAAAACTATGTGTGCCTTAAATTCTAAACTGTTTTTATTTATTTACTTTTCTGCTCTTTTAAATATCTACCTGACAGTGTCACCAGTGTTAAGCAAAGCACCTCCTCCCCACACCATTTTTTTTTACACCTCCATGTGTAACTCTGTGTTGTCTCCATATCTTGGCCACGGTGAGAAAACTACACATGCAGAGATCATCTGTTCACCTACTCTGCATCTCACAAAGACACAGCAAATTTGGACTCATCAGACCAAAGGACAGATTTCCACCGGTTTAGTGTCCACGCAGTCTCTGAACAGTTGACATTGAGATGTGTCTGTTACTTGAATCATTTATTTGGGCTGCAATTTATGAGGCTGGTAACTCTAATGAACTTATCCTATGCAGCATAGTTAACTGGGTCTTCCTTTCCTGTGGTGGTCCTCATGAGAGCCAGTTTCATCATAGTGCTTGATAGTTTTGATTGGCTCAAACGTATTAAGAAGGAAAGAAATTCCACAAATTAACTTTCAACAAGGTACACCTGTTAATTGAAATGCATTCCAGGTGTCTACCTCTTGAAGCTGGTTGAGAGAATGCCAAGAGTGTGCAAAGCTGTCAAGGCAAAAGGTGGCTACTTTGAAGAATCTCAAATATAAAATATATATTGATTTGTTTCACACTTTTTTCGTTACTACATGATTCCATATGTGTTATTTCAAAGTTTGACGTCTTCACTATTATTCTGCAATGTAGAAAAAAACTGACTGGAACTGTATATATATATATATATATATATATATATATATATATATATATATATATATATATATATATATATTTGTTTATATATTTTCCTTTACTATTGTCCCCTAACCCTACCACCCCTCACCTAACTTGACTAAACTGATATGTTTCTACTTCCATCTTATACATACGATATACATTTTACAGACACAATATATTTTACAATAGTTATATTTTGTTTGTTTTTAGCACAACTTATTATTGTAATGGAATTATATTAATCTCATGTGTAAAAGTCACGTGAGATATCTGGAAGTGAATCAAATGTAGCTACAATATGTGATAATTCATTTAGGCAGACTGTTCAATTTCAGATCAATACATATTTACTAATGGATAGTACCATAGGTCTATCTATAAGGTCCATGTCCAACCCATTAAAACACTGAAATTAGATAATACATTAATAGAACAGTATTACAAACGACTTTTGATACAGACATAAGCTATTGTGATGTTTCACTGGGGCATCATAGCATTTTTATTCATTTTAAGTCAATTTCATATCTGAGACCAATTGTCATATATTTTCATCATCTGCAAAGTGTCTCCCTTATTCCAGCTTTTCTATGAGCCGCTCAAAAGGATGGAAATTGAAACTATGCAGACCAGTAGGTGTCACAAGAGTATCCTCACACCTCTAATGGCCGGCCGTCTGTCAGTTCTACTCTCCATCCATTGTCTTCTGTCCACACAAATGACTTTGTATACTGTACATAGGCTATACTGTGCCTGCCAATGCAAGTTATTAGTGATCTGGTCTGCATTGAAGAATATGGGAGTTTATTCGCTCTCCTTTCGTACTTTAGCCTACGTTATCATAGATGGATGTGTGGATGTCTGCCATAATACTCCCCATGCTACCGTTCACTAAAATCTCCTTGAGACAAGCCAATCTCTGCGTTGCTATGTAAACATTTCCCCTAGCAAGGTGAAATAAACATCATTTAACATACATCATTGAATAATGGTGGGTGTTTGGTATGTATGGTAAGGAAAGGTATTCTGGTGTGGACCTGGGAGTGGGACCATGAGGTAGTGATAACAACACGTAGAGGAGAACAGTGCCTGGGGCTGGAGGTGGTTACTCTGCATCTGCCATGACGTTGTCTGAGGAAACCCATCTGGCATCCAATCTCTATAACATGTGTACGTATGAGTGGGTGGCTGTTTCCCACATAGAGGCATGTGTGGCTGTTTTTGCAATACTGTTGTGCAATGGTTCATTTTTTTATTTTACATCATGCATAAACACAGACACAGATGTGTACATGTATGCTTCAACCTACCAACGTACGCCTCAACCTATTACCTACTCAGTTTTACTGATAATGCCTGATATTAACAACAATCAAGGGCTTTTCACAGTACAGAGCCGAACCCAGCGAGACGATGCTGTAGTATGTAGTTAAATAAAATGAAAATAAAAAGTGTTCTGGACTGGTTACGTATCCACCATAGTTGCTTAACTGTGCTGGAAATTACAGTTTAAAAAGAAAACTTCAGAGGCAGCTTGGTTTGGGTCAGTACGATAGTGTGAAAGGGGTTTAAGATAAAGATATGAATAATATCATATACAGTGGGGCAAAAAAGTATTTAGTCAGCCACCAATTGTGCATGTTCTCCCACTTAAAAAGATGAGAGAGGCCTGTAATTTTCATCATAGGTACACTTCAACTATGACAGACAAAATGAGAAAAAAAATCCAGAAAATCACATTTTTAAAAATCACAATTTTTAATGAATTTATTTGCAAATTATGGTGGAAAATAAGTATTTGGTCCCCTACAAACAAGCAAGATTTCTGACTCTCACAGACCTGTAACTTCTTCTTTAAGAGGCTCCTCTGTCCTTCACTCGTTACCTGTATTAATGGCACCTGTTTGAAATTGTTATCAGTATAAAAGACACCTGTCCACAACCTCAAACAGTCACACTCCAAACTCCACTATGGCCAAGACCAAAGAGCTGTCAAAGGACACCAGAAACAAAATTGTAGACCTGCACCACGCCGGGAAGACTGAATCTGCAATAGGTAAACAGCTTGGTTTGAATAAATCAACTGTGGGAGCAATTATTAGGAAATGGAAGACATACAAGACCATTGATAATCTCCCTCGATCTGGGGCTCCACGCAAGATCTTACCCCGTGGGATCAAAATGATCACAAGAACGGCGAGCAAAAATCCCAGAACCACACGGGGGGACCTAGTGAATGACCTGCAGGGAGCTGGGACCAAAGTAACAAAGCCTACCATCAGTAACACACTACGCCACCAGGGAGTCAAATCCTGCAGTGCCAGACGTGTCCCCCTGCTTAAGCCAGTACATGTCCAGGCCCGTCTGAAGTTTGCTAGAGAGCATTTGGATGATCCAGAAGAAGATTGGGAGAATGTCATATGGTCAGATGAAATCAAAATATAACTTTTTGGTAAAAACTCAATTCGTCGTGTTTGGAGGACAAAGAATGCTGAGTTGCATCCAAAGAACACCACTGTGAAGCATGGGGGTGGAAACATCATGCTTTGGGGCTGTTTTTCTGCAAAGGGACCAGGACGATTGATCCGTATAAAGGAAAGAATGAATGTATCGTGAGAGTTTGAGTGAAAACCTCCTTCCATCAGCAAGGGCATTGAAGATGAAACGTGGCTGGGTCTTTCAGCATGACAATGATCCCAAACACACCGCCCGGGCAATGAAGGAGTGGCTTCGTAAGAAGCATTTCAAGGTCCTGGAGTGGCCAAGCCAGTCTCCAGATCTCAACTCCATAGAAAATCTTTGGAGGTAGTTGAAAGTCCGTGTTGCCCAGCAACAGCCCCAAAACATCACTGCTCTAGAGGAGCTCTGCATGGAGGAATGGGCCAAAATACCAGCAACAGTGTGTGAAAACCTTGTGAAGACTTACAGAAAACGTTTGGCCTCTGTCATTGTCAACAAAGGGTATATAACAAAGAATTGAGATACACTTTTGTTATTGACCAAATGCTTATTTTCCACCATCATTTGCAAATAAATTCATTAAAAAATCCTACAATGTGATTTTTTTTCTCATTTTGTCTGTCATAGTTGTGCACCTATGATGAAAATTACAGGCCTCTCTCATCTTTTTAAGCGGGAGAACTTGCACAATTGGTGGCTGACTAAATACTTTTTTTGCCCCACTGTACCATGTTCTGTGTCTTCATAAAATAAATCTATTAATAATGTGTAATAGACTATAAAGTGTTTGGTCACTCTCAGCAGGCAGTGTGTTGTGTCAGTCTGATCTGCTTCTCTGAGACTATACACTGCACTTTGATGGGATTTGCAGGTAATTGATTCAGACGTCCATTACACCCTTCTGAAATATTCTAAACGTTTGGAGGCCATCAGATGCAATTACAGTGAGTAAAGGCAGATAACTGAATCTAAATGCATGTCCTCAGGTAGATGCAGTATTACTCTCTGAGTGAGACTATATCATATATCCCAAGTAATATTTGAATTAAACACACTGTTGAGGTAGTGCTTAGCTGTGTTGATACAGTAGCACAGTCTATCACAGATAATGGTGAGAATTAAGATAGGAAATGTGTTGATTATTGACTAAATAATCAACACACTAAAATCCTGAAACTGTCTATGAATTGCCCAATTATGTTACAGTTCTTAAGCAGTGTTTCGTTTAATTTGAGTGAGATATAAAGTAACTGCCTAGTAGAAGAACTAAAGTATATATGGGGTACTTCATTTAGCAGCTCCCTGTATGAATGAACACTATTTAGCATTAGAGTGATCCTGAGGTTAGCAGACCATTCTTCACCCATGCTGATGTGATGTAGGCTCGCCTCACTGAGCTTCCACACATAGTGAATCTTTCTTCTCCTCAGGATGGTGGCTTCCAATTGGGCTGCTGGAGAGGAGGAGCATAGAACTACATCATGTATTTATATAGCCCTTCGTACATCAGCTGATATCTCAAAGTGCTGTACAGAAACCCAGCCTAAAACCCCAAACAGCAAGCAATGCAGGTGTAGAAAACTCCCTAGAAAGGCCAAAACCTAGGAAGAAACCTAGAGAGGAACCAGGCTATGTGCGGTGGCCAGTCCTCTTCTGGCTGTGCCGGGTGGAGATTATAACAGAACATGGCCAAGATGTTCAAATGTTCATAAATGACCAGCATGGTCGAAATAATAATAAGGCAGAACAGTTGAAACTGGAGCAGCAGCACGGTCAGGTGGACTGGGGACAGCAAGGAGTCATCATGTCAGGTAGTCCTGGGGCATGGAATATGGGGCATGGAATATTCCAACTACATGTGTAACTCATTGTGCTGAAGTACTGTTCATCACCAAAACAAAACTGTTGTTCGCTAAACCGGCGAGACCTAGAATCATGAAAAAACGTCTAGCTGGAGCTCGTCTGAGCAGTCGGCTGTGAATGCCCTCACCTGCTAGTAAACTTAATGCTGATTGGTTTTTGTTCTGACCACTACAGTTCTGTCTGGTTAGAAGGTGATGTTGAGGCCCATTACTGTAACTTGGTCACTCACGTGGACACCAGTGGCAGTCAGTGCCATTTAAGATTGCGGAGGACGTTTTTTTTCTTTTATGAGCATGGCCTTATTTCTATTACAGCATGTTGGAGGACTGTCATTCATATTCCATTCACCCAGCTCAATGTAACATCGATAGGTTTAGGCTAATACACAAATTTCCCCTATACCGATCATAAGGTTGACTACAGTCTAGCCTACGAATTAAAGTTTATAACGTAGGTGCGCATGTCAAAAGTCAGATTGGAGTAATCAAGGTCAGTCAGGTTTCAAGACTAGTCATTCAACTGAGACCGCTCTTCTCTGTATCACGGAGGCGCTCCGCACCGCTAAAGCTAACTCTCTCTCCTCTGCTCTCATCCTTCTAGACCTATCGGCTGCCTTCGATACTGTGAACCATCAGATCCTCCTCTCCACCCTCTCCGAGTTGGGCATCTCCGGCGCGGCCCACGCTTGGATTGCGTCCTACCTGACAGGTCGCTCCTACCAGGTGGCGTGGCGAGAATCTGTCTCCTCACCACGCGCTCTCACCACTGGTGTCCCCCAGGGCTCTGTTCTAGGCCCTCTCCTATTCTCGCTATACACCAAGTCACTTGGCTCTGTCATAACCTCACATGGTCTCTCCTATCATTGCTATGCAGACGACACACAATTCATCTTCTCCTTTCCCCCTTCTGATGACCAGGTGGCGAATCGCATCTCTGCATGTCTGGCAGACATATCAGTGTGGATGACGGATCACCACCTCAAGCTGAACCTCGGCAAGACGGAGCTGCTCTTCCTCCCGGGAAGGACTGCCCGTTCCATGATCTCGCCACCACGGTTGACAACTCCATTGTGTCCTCCTCCCAGAGCGCTAAGAACCTTGGCGTGATCCTGGACAACACCCTGTTGTTCTCAACTAACATCAAGGCGGTGGCCCGTTCCTGTAGGTTCATGCTCTACAACATCCGCAGAGTACGACCCTGCCTCACACAGGAAGCGGCGCAGGTCCTAATCCAGGCACTTGTCATCTCCCGTCTGGATTACTGCAACTCGCTGTTGGCTGGGCTCCCTGCCTGTGCCATTAAACCCCTACAACTCATCCAGAACGCCGCAGCCCGTCTGGTGTTCAACCTTCCCAAGTTCTCTCACGTCAGCCCGCTCCTCCGCTCTCTCCACTGGCTTCCAGTTGAAGCTCGCATCCGCTACAAGACCATGGTGCTTGCCTACGGAGCTGTGAGGGGAACGGCACCTCAGTACCTCCAGGCTCTGATCAGGCCCTACACCCAAACAAGGGCACTGCGTTCATCCACCTCTGGCCTGCTCGCCTCCCTACCACTGAGGAAGTACAGTTCCCGCTCAGCCCAGTCAAAACTGTTCGCTGCTCTGGCTCCCCAATGGTGGAACACACTCCCTCACGACGCCAGGACAGCGGAGTCAATCACCACCTTCCGGAGACACCTGAAACCCCACCTCTTTAAGGAATACCTAGGATAGGATAAAGTAATCCTTCTCACCCCCCTTAAAAGATTTAGATGCACTATTGTAAAGTGGCTGTTCCACTGGATGTCATAAGGTGAATGCACCAATTTGTAAGTCGCTCTGGATAAGAGCGTCTGCTAAATGACTTAAATGTAAATGTAAATGTGACAGACAGTGACATATTCAATACCGCCTTGCACACCCTTGCCTAAATCTAGCTGATCTAGGGTTATAATCATTAGTCCAAACAGTAATTATGATGACTTCCGGAGGACATCCTCCAACCTATCAGAGCTCTTGCAGCATGAGCTGACATGTTGTCCACCCAATCAAATGATCCGAGAATGTATATAGTACTGAAATCATAAGCTACAGCTAGCTGGCACTGCAGTGCATAAAATGTGGTTAGTAGTTGACTGCGAGAGAAAGACAATAGTTTAACAGTTTTGAACAAATTAAGTTCTTCAAAAATTAAGGAAAAGCAACAGAGAGAAAGAGAGCTAGTTATATTTGTTTTTAAAAAATCATTTTCACTTTCACTTACTTAGCTAGCTAATGCAGCCTGCTAATTTAGCCCACTCAAACACCTGTCTGCCTTTAGTATCACTTACAAGGTTTCCAGCCAACCCTTTTATGGGAGTAAAGTACGTTGGATAAATAAATGTTGACGTTCGGTTAACTTTCCAAATGTTGAAAAAACCAAATATGCTGCTAAACAAGTTGAGATCTTTTTGTGTTGGTAAAATTAATGATGCGAGAAATGTCAGTGGAAAGCGTGCTGATGTATTATGAAGCTACAGATGAAATAAGTTATGATGAACTTCACTGGCTGGTGAAAGTGTAAGCTGATGAGCTTGAGGATCCTTTCCAATAAATATCTAGCTTCTTATTCTGCTGACATGATAATCGATGCTTTGTTCCCGTTTGAATAATAAAAATAATCTTGCTCTTTTGTCCATATAATGTTATCATATAGGCTACACGTGCACTCTAGCCAACAGCAAGCAGGTAGTGCTGTTGGCTAGAACGCACATCCCAATACCAGAGTGGGCACGCTCGCTATATAACGCAACATTTTTGGTGAGAAAACCATCAGTAGAGTTGAAAATGCAATGCAAACTCATTTAACTTTTATTTTTTATTCAGTACATGGGTATTTAACAGCTAAATCTATTTATATGTGCACAGCCTTTTATCTGCAACAAGTCAATTTGATGAAAACATATCTCTGCTGGGAAAATGCTGATATTGTTTTTTTGTGTGGATTTTTGAATATTCGCATGAAAACCCTTGCCAACTGGATGGAAACCTAGCTACTAATCACGTTTCTATACACCGTTTTTATGCAAGTAAAGTCATATTGATACAAAAATTCACCATGGCTGTGATGGAAACAGGAAGTTTATGTGTAATTTTATCAATGCCGACAGATTTTTGGTGGGATCTTTTTGTGTGTCAATGAAATGTATTATGCGGGAAATGGCAGTGGGAAGTGGGGTTGAATATTTTCTTGGCATTTCACAAATGTTCCATCCCAAGAATAAATATATTTTTTCCCGGGTAATCCTGTATTTCCCGCCAAATCCGGAACTGTCTTTCAAAAGGATATAAATAGGCCTATGTCTGGATTTTATTAGAGCTTTGATCGAAAAATAAAGCCTGGTGCTACCTGAGCCAGATGAGCCACACATATAGTTGAAGTCAGAAGTTTACATACACTTAGGTTGGAGTCATTAAAACTCGTTTTTCAACCACTCCACAAATGTCTTGTTAATGTCTTGTTAACAAACTATAGTTTTGGCAAGGACATCTACTTTGTGCACGACACAAGTAATGTTTCAAATAATTTTTGACAGACAGATTATTTCACTTATAATTCATTATCACAATTCCAGTGGGTCAGAAGTTTACATACACTAAGTTGACTGTCTCTTTTAAACAGCTTGGAAAATTCCAGAAAATTATGTCATGGCTTTAGAAGCTTCTTATAGGTTAATTGATATCATTTGAGTCAATTGGAGGTGTACCTGTGGATGTATTTCAAGGCTTGCCATCATGGGAAAATCAAAAGAAATTAGCCAAGACCTCAGAAAAAAAATTGTAGACCTCCACAAATCTGGTTCATCCTTGGGAGCAATTTCCAAATGCCTGAAGGTACCACGTTCATCTACCACGTTCGTCATACTTCCCAAGAAGGAGATGCGATCTGTCTCCTAGAGATTAACATACTTATGTGCGAAAATTGCAAATCAATCCCAGAACAACAGCAAATGACCTTATGAAGATGCTGGAGGAAACAGGTACAAAAGTATCTATATCCACAGTAAAACGAGTCCTATATCGACATAACCTGAAAGGCCGCTTAGCAAAGAAGAAGCCACTGCTCCAAAAGCACCATAAGAAAGCCAGACTACGGTTTGCAACTGCACATGGTTCCAAGATCGTACTTTTTGGAGAAATGTCCTCTGGTCTGATGAAACCAAAATAGAACTGTTTGACCATAATGACCATTGTTATGTTTGGAGGAAAAAGTGGGAGGCTTGCAAGCCGAAGAACACCATCCCAACAGTGAAGCACGGGGGTGGCAGCATCATGTTGTGGGGGTGCTTTGCTGCAGTAGGGACTGGTGCACTTCACAAAATAGATGGCATCATGAGGTAGGAAAATTATGTGGATATGTTGAAGCAACATCTCAAGATATCTGTCAGGAAGTTAATACTTGGTTGCAAATGGGTCTTCCAAATGGACAAAGACCCCAAGCATACTTCCAAAGTTGTGGCAAAATGGCTTAAGGACAACAACTTCAAGGTATTGGAGTGGCCATCACAAATCCCTGACCTCAATCCTAAAGAAAATCTGTGGGCGGAACTGAAAAAGCATGTGCGAGCAAGGAGGCCTACAAACCTGACTCAGTTACACCAGCTCTGTCAGGAGGAATGGGACACAATTCACCCAACTTATTGTGGGAAGCTTGTGGAAGGCTACCTGAAACGTTTGGCCCAGGTTAAACAATTTAAAGGCAATGCTACCAAATACTAATTGAGTTTATGTAAACTTCTGACCCACTGGGAATGTGATGAAATAAATAAAAGCTGAAATAAATTATTCTCTCTACTATTATTCTGACATTTCACATTCTTAAAATAAAGTGGTGTTCCTAACTGACCAAAGACAGGGAATTTTTACTAGGATTACATTTCAGGAATTGTGAGTTTAAATGTATCTGGCTAAGGTGTATGTAAACTTCCTACTTCAAATGTACATTTGTTGAGCCCTACATTAAAGATATTTAATGAGCCCAAGCCCAATATATACAGTACATTGGGAAAGTAGTCAGACCCCTTGACTTTTCCCACATTTTGTTACATTTATCTTATTCTAAAATGTATTAACTCGTTTTTTCCCCTCATCAATCTACACACAAAACCCAATAATGACAGAACGAAAACAGGTTTTTATAAATGTTTTAAAATGTATAAAAAATATAAAACTGAAATATCAAATTTAAAGAAGTATTAAGACCCTTTACTCAGTACTTTGTTGAAGCACCTTTGGCAGCGATTACAGCCTCGAGTCTTCTTGGGTATGACACTACAAGCTTGCCACACCTGTATTTGTGGAGTTTTCCCATTCTTCTCTGCAGATCCTCTCAAGCGCTGTCAGGTTGGATGGGGAGCATGGCTGCACAGCTATTTTCAGGTCTCTCCAGAGATGTTCGATCAGGTTCAAGTCCAAGCTCTGGCTGTGAAAGTCAAGGAAATTTGTCCCAAAGCCACTTTGGTGGAAACGTACCACTGGTGGGAAAATGCTTGTTAGAACTTCCTTTTAAGGGGTCCTTATTACACTGTAGCAAATATTGTAGTTAGCTGTAACAACGCAGAGTTACTGTGTAATAACAACATTTTACTGGTTATAATTGCGGTCTGTAATTACAGAAGTGCAGCAACGAATGCTTGTTACCTTTTTGTTACAAATGGGCAGGTTTACACTAAATTCACAACATATTTTTTAGCTTCTTCTCAGCTGCATCCAATTCATTAACAACTGTGACGATGGTTGGGATCCCTTGTGGATGCGCTGGGTGTCTGAGAGATTATAGAAAACAGATCTAATACGAGTGTCATCCCAGATGAGGAATAATATACTATTTCAAGCATAGTACATGTTATATTAACATAAGTACAATGTAATTACTAGTTGTTAAACAGGATTTAGTTATTTAAGTGTATTTTGATTATAGTGTTACCAAAGTGTTACCAAATGCGCATTAATCTGTCACCAATTGGATGTAAACCTAGCTAGTGTAATGAACGTTACCATATTCTAGCCACACTTTCCTCTGCACCCTGTTCCTCCCTGACCATCTGCCTCTGTCAGATGACCAATCATCTAGCTGAACATGATTTGAGAGCGGGAACAAGCATAATGACTGACACAAATGCTGCATATATTTGTTGGGTACAACAACAAGTCTCCTTTTCAAATAGGGTGAAAACTCAATTTTGACGGGTCCACGTTAAGACTTAATTGAGCATAGAACAATGGAGGTGTCATTTTTTTTCAAAGGTACACAAGCTGGAAGTCTTTCTAAAGTTCACTCTTAACTATTTATACATCAAGTCCACACAGCTCGGAGGACTGCTGAGTCCACATATCCACCACTGTATTAGGAAGTTCAAGCTACTTCTGAAACAAAAGTTAATGGTGCAATCTTGAAGTCCATAAAAATTGGAATTATACCTCATCAGCAAACCTACAGTACAGTTACATTTTGGACACCCTGATTTGCATTTCTGTGCCCTGGCTTTCAACTAATAACCAAATGCCAAGTTACATCATTTTTGCTAAGTCATGAGTTCATAATCTATGTTTCACAAGAATACACATAAAAAATTATGCTATGCACAGCAAATCATAGGTTTATGTAATGTTTTTTTAATTTTTTAAATTGAACGTGATTATATGTTGCAGTAACAGTGAAGAGCTCCCACACATACAGTACTGGGCACTGTACAATAGATAGAATCACAAAGCAGTACCTAAAAAGCACTACACTGCAGTGAGGACTTAAATGAACCCATCTCTCTCTTGCCTTAGGATGTGTGTTACACAATTTCAGAGCCTCACTCCCTCTCAGTTTGCTGACCATCAGCTGAATGGGCACTCTCCTTTCCCTTGGCTCTATTCCCAATGTGTTTGGCTTCACGTTGCCCACCTGTGATTTAGATTGTGTGGTCAGCTGTTTCAGATTGTCTTTTGGAGCCCTGGAATTTATAGCACATGAGAGAACTTGGGGACAATGCAGTGATACACTATATGGGCAAAAGTATGTGGACACCTGCTTGTCGAACATCTCATTCCAAAAACATGCATTAATGTGGAGTTGGTCCCCCCTTTGCTACTATAATAGAGTCCACTCTTCTGGGAAGGCTTTCCACTAGATGCTGGAACATTGCTGTGGGAACTTGCTTCCATTCATCCACAAGAGCATTAGTGAGGTCGGGCACTGCTGTTGGCCAATTAGGCCTGTTTCACAGTCGGCGTTCCAATTAATCCTAAAGGTGTTTGATGGGGTTGAGGTCAAGGCTCTGTGCAGACCAGTCAAATGTTTCCACACCGATCTCATCAAACCATTTCTCACTTTGTGCACAGGGGCATTGTCATGCTCAAACAGGAAAGGGCTTTCCCCAAACTGTTGCCACAAAGTTGGAACCACATAATCATCTAGAATGTAATTCTATGCTGTAGCGTTAATATTGCAACTAAGGGGCCTAGTCTGAACCATGAAAAACAGCCCCAGGCCATTATTCCTCCTCCACCAAACTTTACAGTTGGCACTATGCATTCGGGCAGCTAGCGTTCTTCTGGCTTCCGCCCAACCCATATTCGTCCTTCGTACTGCCAGATGGTGAAGCTTTATTCATCACTCCAGACAATGTTTCCACTGCTCCAGAGTCCTATGGCAGCGAGCTTCACACCACTCCAGCCCACACTTGGCATTGCGCATGGTGATCTTAGGCTTGTGTGCGGCTCCTCGGCCATGGAAACCTATTTCATGAACCTCGCAATGAACAGTTCTTGTGCTGATGTTGTTTCCAGAGGCAGTTTGGAACTAGTGGTGAGTGTTGCAACCGAGGACAGACGATTTTTACGCGCAAGGCTCTTCAGCACTCGGCGGTCCCATTCTGTGAGCTTGTGTGGCCTACCACTTCGCAAATGAGTTGTTGTTCCTTCTAGATGTTTCCACTTCACAATAACAGCACTTACAGTTGACCGAGACAGCTCGAGCAGGGCAGAAATTTTACGAACTGACTTGTTGGAAAGGTGGTATCCTATGACGGTGCCACTTTGAAAGCTCTTCAGTACGGGCCATTCCACTGCCAATGTTTGTTTATGGAGATTGCATGGCTGTGTGCTCAATTTTATACACTTGTCAGCAACTGGTGTGGCTGAAATAGCCAAATCCGCTCATTTGAAGGGGTGTCCACATACCTTTGGTCATGTAGTGTATTAGCTTTAGATCTGGCCTTGGGAGCCAATGGTTCAAATTATTTTACAAAAGCAATTTATACCCAGTTTATATCCAATTAAATGACCTAAAAGACAAATATTCACTCTGAGCAAACACTTCTTGTGGCATTTATTTTCATATTTTTGAGTGATGATTGTGCAGTAATGGAATGAGGACAAAGAGGGAGCACCACATCTAATTTCAGTAACTCATTACCAGTACCTCATTGGGGTGGCAGGTAGCATAGTAGTTAGAGTGTTGGACCAGTAACCGAAAGGTTGCTTGATCGAATCCCCGAGTTGACGAGGTAAATACCTGTTGTTCTGAACAAGGGAGTTAACCCACTGTTCTGAGGCTGTCATTGTAATTACGAATTTGTTCTTAACTTTCTTGCCTAGTTAAATAATAATTTTAAAAATGGTCTCCCTTTATGAGTTTACTCTAACCCATTCTGCCAAAACAAAGGAAATCCCAACGAAGGTCCTAAATAGGGCATTGGCCCACTAGAACAGCTTCCATGTGCCTTGCCATAGATTCTACAAGTGTCTGGAACTCTATTGGAGGGATGCAACACCATTCTTCCCTAAGAAATTCCATCATTTGGTGTTTTGTTGGTGGTAGAAAACATTGTCTCAAGAGCCTCTTGTAAGTATTTAATAGCATATGTACATTTAGCAGACAATCTTATCCAGAGCGGTATATCCCCAGTATTGCCCCCCTCCCCAGTAATCTGTGTCAGACGCACTCATTAATGTGCCTCTACTCACATAATGTTTCAGAGATAAAGTTATAGGCTACTGCGTGCATTCAATCAAATTTTTGCAGTCAAACAACCAATAATACTACGCGCCTCTGGTTCTTCTCCCGTGTTTGGTCTGGACTGTGTTCTGGTATGAATGGAGACCACCCTTTTTGAGCGAACCCTGGTGCGTTGTTCAGTGCGCTCCTGAGTGTGGATCGTGTTCACACCAGTCCAAACGATCTGAATTAAGGGGGTAAATACACCAACTACTCCAACCCAGTTTGGTATGAAAGCCCCCTGAGACAGACATCCACACTTTAAACCCCTAGGCTAATTTGAGACCCCTCTTTCAAAGTCACTGAGATCTCTTCTTCTAGCCATGGTAGCTAAAATAATTAATTGTATACATTACTCGAAGCATGAGATGTTAATTGCGTAATTAGCTCAGGAACCACACGTTTCTGGAAGCACCGGCTTTCAATATACTTTCTATCCCTCGAGTTTATTTTATTTTGTAATTTACCAGTATAATGGCTTGCAGCATCAGCAGAGTTTTCTGTACATGAAGTCCAGGGCCTGAGAGGACCTCAGGGCCCAAACTGATTCAAGAAGCTAAGTTTCTTACATGTCCATTTTTAGAAGCTTTTTATTTTCATCTCAGCATTTGCAACAACACACTGTCAGCTCCTTGTGCTGGCTGCTTAAGGCAGTGGATGTGAGGTGAAGCACATAGAGGAGTGAATCCCTGACCTGACTGACATCTGACAGGGTAGGTAGGGAGCTTCTGCATAATGCTGACCAAGCAAAGATTTTTCATTGTAGAGTAGCGGGGGTAGTTCCAGTTTAAATTATTTTCACTATCACCTTTGTTGCTCATTGTGAATATTAAGCTACGTTACCTCATGGCTCTCTTGGCAATGAAACGATTCAACCGAAAAGTGGTATGCACAGTTATGTTGTCCGCCAGTTGATGACCTGCAAAGACCTGGATCTGATACAGATTATTTAATTGTTTAATTATTTAATCTCATCTCTCAAAGATGGTGTTGCAGTGCGGACATGTTTGTTGATGTCCCTTGTAAATTTTAGAGCTAGCCATCGGAAGCTAACCAGCTAATTAGCTACTAGCTATTTAGTCATTGTTAGCCACTGCTAGCGGCCTTTTCCATTAGCTCAGACACCAGACGCTTTTTAGCCTGGATAATACCTTCCAGTCTGTACAGCGCGATATCAATCCTGAGCATATCGGACTGCTTTTCTCCACTACATCACCGGATTCCTGCAGTAAGCTCTGGATCATTACACTGGATCATCGCAGCTAGCTGCTACCAAGTGGCCCAGCCCCGAAGCTAGCCTTGTGCCAGACCCATCTCTCGGCCAGCTCTGTTGACCCTATACACAGCTGATGCCTCCTGGACTCTTCACTAGCATGACAAGAAGCCACTACATCACCGGATTCCTGCCGTTAGCTCTGGACCTTTGCACCATCATCACAGCTAGCTAGCTGCAACTGAGTGGCTATAGTGACCAACTCCCTTGTCCCGAAGCTAGCACCTGTTAGCCTCAAGCCAGGCGCATCTCTGGCAAACTAAATTACTCCAGCTACAATACCTCTTTTGCCAATTGGCCTGGACACGGAGCCCCGCCGATCCATCACGACTGGTCTGCTGACGTAATTCCGTCCGATGTGCCCTCAAAAGGCATTTGCCGGACGTCGGTGAAGATGCTTCTGCTAGCCCTGGCCTTCTAACTGGCCTGCTAACTTTCTGAACATCGTGTCTCCTGCTCGCCTAGTGTAGTAACGGCTTCCCTGTTTCATCTATTGCTGTTCACTGGACCCTATGATCACTTGGCTACATAGCTGATGCCTGCTGGACTGTTCATTAATCACAGCACTCTATTTGGTTTATTTGGTTTATCTGTCAGCCCCAGCCTCAAACTCAGGCCCTGTGTGTAATTAACTGACTCTCTCTGCCCATTCATCGCCATTTTCCCTTTTGTTTTTGTCTTAGCTGATTAGCTGTTGTTGTCTTACCCATTGTTGTCTTAGCTAGCTCTCCCAATCAACACCTGTGATTGCTTTATGCCTCACTTTATGTCTTTCTCTAATGTTAATATGCCTTGTATACTGTTGTTTAGGGTAGTTATCGTTGTTTTATTTTACTGCGGAGCCTATAGACCCACTCAACATGCCTCAGATAGCTCTTTTATCCCACCTCCCACGCATGCGGTGACCTCACCTAGCATAACTAGTGCCTCCAGAGATGCAACCTCTCTTATTGTCACTCAATAACTAGGTTTACCTCCACTGTACCCGCACCCTACCATACCCATCTGTACATTATGCCCTGAGTCTATCCCACCACGCCCATAAATCTGCTCCTTTTATTCTCTGTTCCCAACGCACTAGACGACCAGCTCTAATAGCCTTTAGCCGTACCCTCATCCTACTCCTCCTCTGTTCCTTGGGTGATGTAGAGGTTAACCCAGGCCCTGTGTGTCCCCAGGCGCTCTCATTTGCTGACTTCTGTAACTGTAAAAGCCTTGGTTTCATGCATGTTAACATCAGAAGCCTCCTCCCTAAGTTTGTTTTACTCCCTGCTTTAGCACACTCCGCCAACCCTGATGTCCTTGCCGTGTCTGAATCCTGGCTTTGGAAGGTCAAAAATTCTGAGATTTCCATCCCCAACCACAACATTTTCCATCAAGATAGAACTGACAAAGGGGGAGGAGTTAGCCTGCAAAGTTCTGTCATACTTTCCAGTTCTATGCCCAAAGAGTTCGAGCTTCTAATTTAAAAAATGTATCTCTCCAGAAATAAGTCTCTCGCCTGTTATAGACACCCCTCAGCTCCCAGCTGTGCCCTGGACACCATATGTGAATTGATTACCCCCGTCTATCTTCAGAGTTCGTTCAGTTAGGTGACCTAAACTGGGATATGCTTAACACCCCGGCCGTCCTACAATCTAAGACATATGCCCTCAATCTCACACAAATTATCAAGGAACCCACCAGGTACAACCCTAAATCCGTAAACATAGGCACCCTCATAGATATTATCCTGACCAACTTCAAACTCCAAATACACTTCTGCTCTTTTCTATCAGGATCTCAGCAATCACTGTCTCATTGTCTGCATCTGTTATGTGTCCGCGGTCAAAAGACCACACCTCATCACTATAAAACGCTCCCTAAAACAATTCTGCAAGCAGGACTTTCTAATCGACCTGGCCCGGGTATCCTGGAAGGATATTGACCTCACCCCGTCAGTAGAGGATGCCTGGTTTTTCTTTAAAAGTAATTTCCTCACCATCTTAACTTCTTCAAGATAATTTTTGGATAAAAAACGTTCCTGTTTTAAACAAGATATTTTGTCACGAAAAGATGCTCGACTATGCATGTAATTGACAGCTTTGGAACGTTTCCAAAACTGCAAAGATATTATCTGTGAGTGCCCCAGAACTAATGCTACAGGCGAAGCCAAGAAGAAATTTCATACAGGAAATGGTCCAGATTTTGAAATCGCTGTGTTCCAATGTCTCCTTATATGGCTGTGAATGCGCCAGGAATGAGCTTGCACTTTCTGTCGTTTCCCCAAGGTGTCTGCAGCATTGTGACGTATTTGTAGGCATATCATTGGAAGATTGACCATAAGAGACTACATTTACCAGGTGTCCGCCCGGTGTCCTCCGTCGAAATCATTGCGTAATCTCCAGGTCCATGCGCGTTCCATTTTCTTCAGAAGAGAAACCAAACTGCCACGAATGATTTATCGTCGATAGATATGTGAAAAACACCTTGAGGATTGATTCTAAACAACGTTTGCCATGTTTCTGTCGATATTATGGAGTTCATTTGGAAAAAAGTTTGCATTGTAATGACTTAAATTTCAGTTTTTTTTCTTACCCAAACGTGATGAACAAAATGGAGCGATTTGTCCTACACAAATAATATTTTTGGAAAAACTGAACATTTGCTATCTAACTGAGAATCTCCTCATTGAAAACATCTGAAGTTCTTCGAAGGTAAATGATTTTATTTGAATGCTTTTCTTGTTTTTGTGAAAAGGTTGCATGCTGAATGCTAGGCTTAATGCTATGCTAGATATCAATACTCTTACACAAATGCTTGTTTAGCTATGGTTGAAAAGCATATTTTGAAAATCTGAGATGACAGTGTTGTTAACAAAAGGCTAAGCTTGAGAGCAAATATATTTATTTCATTTCATTTGCTATTTTAATGAATAGTTAACGTTGCGTTATGGTAATGAGCTTGAGGCTATAAATAGGATCCCGGATACGGGATTGCTCGTCGCAACAGGTTAAATAAGCATGCCCCTTTCAAAAAATGTTGAACGAAGAACAGACATTGGTTCACTCCAGACCTGACTGCCCTCAATCAGCACAAAAACATCCTATGGCGGACTGCACTAGCATCGAATAGTCCCCGCGACATGCAACTTTTCAGGGATGTCAGGAACCAATACACACAGTCAGTTAGGAAAGCAAAGGCTAGCTTTTTAAAACAGAAATGTACATCCTGTAGCTCTACCTCCACAAAGTTTTGGGACACTGTAAAGTCCATGGAGTATAAGACCACCTCCTCCCTGCTGCCCACTGCACTGAGGCTAGGAAACACTGTCACCCCACTATAAATCCACGATAATCGACAATTTCAACAAGCATTTCTCTACGGCCAGCCGTGCTTTCCTCCTGACTACCTCAACCCTGGCCAACAGCTCCGCAACCCCTGCAGCTACTTGCCCAAGCCTCCCCAGCTTCTCCTTCACCCAAATCCAGATAGCTGATGTTCTGAAAGAGCTGCAAAACTTGGACCCATACAAATGGAGCTGGGCTAGACAATCTGGACCCTCTCTTTCTGAAATTATCCGCCACCATTGTTGCAACCCCCTTTGAAGATTCCTCTTCAAAGGGGGTGACACTCTAGACCCAAACTGTTACAGATCTATATCCATCCTGCCCTGTCTTTCTAAAGTCTTCAAACGCCAAGTTAACTAACAGATCCCTGACCATTTCGAATCCCATTTTACCTTCTCCGCTGTGCAATCTGGTTTCTGAGCTGGTCACAGGTGCACCTCAGCCACGCTCAAGGTACTAAACAATATCATAACCTCCATCAATAAAAGACAGTCCTGTGCAGCCATCTTCATCGACCTGGCCAAGGCTTTCGACTCTGTCAATTACCGTATTCTTATCGGCAGACTCAACAGCCTTGGTTTCTCAAATGACTGCGTCGCCTGGTTCACCAACTACTTCTCAGATCGAGTTCAGTGTGTCAAATCGCAGGGCCTGTTGTCCGGACCTCTGGTAGTCTCTATGTATCACAGGGTTCAATTCTCGGGCCGACTCTTTTCTCTGTATATATTAATGATGTCGCTCTTACTGCGGGTGATTCCTTGATCCACCTCTACGCAGACGACACCATTCTGTATACATTTGGACCTTCCTTGGACACTGTGTTAACAAACCTCCAAACAAGTTTCAATGCCATACAACATTCCTTCTGTGGCCTCCAACTGCTCTTAAATGCTAGACTAAACTAAATGCATGCTCTTCAACTGATCGCTGCCCGCACCCGCCTGCCCGACTAGCATCACTTCTCTGGACGGTTCTGACTTAGAATATGTGGACAACAAATACCTAGGTGTCTGGCTAGACTGTAAACTCTCCTTCCAGACTCACATTAAGCATCTCCAATCCCAAATTAAATCTAGAATCGGCTTCCTATTTCACAACAAAGCCTCCTTCACTCATGCTGCCCTCCTAAAACTGACTATCCTACCAATACTCGACTTTGGCGATGTCATTTACAAAATAGCCTCCTACACTCTACTCAGCAAATTGGATGCAGTCTATCACAGTGCTATCCGTTTTGTCACCAAAGCCCCATATACCACCCACCACTGTGACCTGTATGCTCTCGTCGGCTGGTCCTCGCTACACATCGCCAAACCCACTGGCTGCAGGTCATCTATAAGTCTTTGCTAGGTAAAGCTCTGCCATATCTCAGCTCACTGGTCACCATAGCAACACTCACCCGTAGCACGTGCTCCAGCTGGTATATCTCACTGGTCATCCCCAAAGCCAACACCTCATTTGGCCACCTTACCTTCCAGTTCTCTGCTGCCAATGACTGGAACGAATTGCAAGAATTGCTGAAGTTGGAGACTTATATCTCCTTCACTAACTTTAAGCATCAGCTTTCTGAGCAGTTTACCGATCGCTGCAGCTGTACACAGCCCATCTGTAAATAGCCCATCCAACTACCTACCTCATCCCCATATTGTTTTTATTTACTTTTTTGCTCTTTTGCACACCAGTATTTCTACTTGCACATCATCATCTGCACATCTATCACTCCAGTGTTTAATTTCCTAAATTGTAGTTACTTCGCTACTATGGTTTATTTATTGCCTTACCTCCTTACTCCATTTGCACACACTGTATATAGATCTTTCTATTGTGTTATTGACTGTAATTTTGTTTTTCCCATGTGTAACTCTGTGTTGTTGTTTTTTGTCGCACTGCTTTGCTTTATCTTGGCCAGGTCCCAGTTGTAAATGAAAACTTGTTCTCAACTGGCCTACCTGGTTAAATAAAGGTGAAATGCGTTGTTTTAAATATAAAGGATTCACAATAATATGATGATTACTGATAGCGGGGTCAGTTAGACAAAGGGGATTGCATGTCTGTAAGTCATTGGAGTTGGACTGGACAGGAGATTACATTGACTCTAATGAGAACTTGCACTAGGTCTACTGAACCAGTATAACAGAACCATATGCTGCTGTGCTGGGTGAACAATGAGGTGAGCTCTGTTAACCCCTAAGTAAAACTAGCATTGAAAGCTTGATCTTCATGCCAGGGCGGCCTGATAGAGAGGGGGCAGGAGAGGCATGGTGGCTTCCTGTCCTAATCTGATTTATGTTAACATGGTTGCGAGCTAATGTACTGTGCCAGGGACTTCTTTCACTGGTTTTAATGGAGAGAGAGAGAGAGGCAGCTGATGCAAATAGACTCCATATGCGTTCCTCCACTTCCCTTTCCTCCTCTCACTCCTCCACTTTTATTCCATTAAATCTAGATGGGACAATGTTTCAGATAACCTCTATAACAATAAGTTGCAGCATGGCAATAAAAACTGTTGAGAGAATGAATTAATCATTAAATGCAAGATAGCAATTTTCAAAAACATATTGCTTAAAGCATAAGAACAGAAGCTAAATATGACCTGAAACGTTCCCTGTCTATCTTCAGTATTCAGAGAGGGTGTGAATAACTGGACACTTTATTTGAACTTCAGAAAGTCCAGCCTCAAACAGGATGCGTCATACAGGCCTGCTGGGGAGAGTCAATTCAGCCAAGCTTTGGGCTGGTGTTCGTGTTCACAACGGGTCAGGTCCCTGAGGGAACAGCAGATGCTCTCTGACGAGCACCATCACCACAGGGAAGACGTCAGAGGGAGATGAAAACAGAATTATAGAAGTACAGTAACAGTGCCTTCCTCATTCCTGACCAAAGACAACAACCAGAGATTTAACAGTAAAAGTTAAGAAATCAGAACCATTGATTCATAAATTACTTTTGTAACATTGCCAGCTAATGAACAAGACACCCAACCCCACCTCAACTCACAGAGCCCCAAAGTATATTACAGACAGCAGCCAAAAAAGGGAATAATCTGAAACAATTTTTTTAAAGTGATAAAGCAGAGGAAAGCTGCAGGTCCTTGAAGTTTGTGCTGTACCTAATAATGCTTTGTGTGATTTGTAAAATCCCTGCTGGATCCAAAGCCCTGCCAGCAAGCACTCTCCTGCTTCCATACGACAGCTCTGCCGCTAACAAACCACTGGTGTTGATGTGTCACAGGGTGCTGGGGGGATCACTCGTTTATAATTCAAGGCTAGGGCCATGGAGGGGCTCTCGACGTCTGCCAGGGTAGGGCCCAGGGGCCCGGGATGGAGGCCAGATGAGATGGCTGGGAGGGGAGCCACCCGGCCTCCACCCTACAGAGTACAACAGCTGTCCTATGGGTGATGCAGGTCCATGAGGTAAATAAAGCCTGCAGTAGAATGATAAATATGTAATATGACAAAAAGTAATCATTCAAAGCATGAATCACAGTAGCTGCATTGAAGTTCAAATTCAACGCCATGCAACTCTAGTTACATAAGTTAACTAGAAGTTTCAGTTTCTGGAGAGAGCATTTAGACCTGAAATGCTGTCCTGCGCATATCTTTTCTCATGTTGAAATACAGTAGATGCAGCTGCCATTTGTATAGAGGACAAAGGCATTCTGAGTCTCTGAGAAAAACCTAGCTAGACAAAATTAGGCCTGACAATGTGAGAGTGAGAGAGAAAGAGAGAGAGATCATTCATGAATCGAAACAGAGAGGAACAGAAGAGTCCCTTGTCCTTCTAATATAATTGCCTTTCTCTGCCCAACTCTTAGTCTCTCTTTCAAGTTTCTAACCACCTCCCTCCCTCATCCCATCTCATCTCCATCCTCTCAAAAGGTTTGAGTGTTTATGGCTACTGAGATGATATAATTATCATTGTAGCATGTAGTAATAATAGTTTTTAAATGTACTAGATGAGGCATGCATATTACTCTTGTGTTGTCCTCAAATCAAATTTGATTTGTCACATTCCCCATAAAAAAAAACAAGTATAGACTTACAGCAAAATGCTTACTTATGGTCCATTCCCGACAATGCAGAGAGGAAAAAAAGAAAAAATAATATTTAAAAAATAGCACAAGGAATAAATACACAGTGAGTAACGAAAACTTGGCTATATACACAGGGCAACAGTACTGAGTTGAGCAGGGGAACGAGGTAATTGAGGTATATACAGTGCCTTCAGAAAGTATTCACACGCATTTTACTTTTTCTACATTTTGTTGTGATACATTTTAAATACAGCCTGTATTACATTGAGATTTTGTGTCACTGATCTATACACACTACCCCATAATTTCGAAGTGGTGTTTTGTTTGTTTGCCATAATGACCATCGTTATGTTTGGAGGAAAAAGGGGGATGCTTGCAAGCCGAAGAACACCATCCCAACCGTGAAGCTCAGGGGTGGCAGCATCGGGGGGTGCAGGAGGGACTGGTGAACTTGACAAAATAGATGGCATCATGAGGTAGGAAAATTATGTGGATATATTTGAAGCAACATCTGAAGACATCAGTCAGGAAGTTATAGCTTGGTCACAATTGGATCTTCCAAATGGACAATGACCCAAAGCATACTTCCAAAGTTGTGGCAAAATGGCTTATGGACAACAAAGTCAAGGTATTGGAGTGGCCATCACAAAGCCCTGACCTCAATCCTATAGAAAATGTGTGGGCAGAATTGAAGAAGCGTGTGTGAGCAAGGAGGCCTACAAACCTGACTAAGTTACACCAACTCTGTCAGGAGGAATGGGCATAATTCACCCAACTTATTGTGGGAAGCTTGTGGAAGGCTACCCATGGATCATCACTGGAGGCTTCGTGCCATTGATCATCACTGTGGAGCCAGAATAGAACAGGTCTCACCGGACTGAGGAGACGTACTGGCAGCCTAGTGAGTAGAGCTGCCACAACACGTCCTGGCTGGATACCCACTCTAGATCGGTGAGTGTGGAGAGCTGGCACAGGAAGCACTGGGCTATGACGGCGCGCTGGAGGCATGGTGCGTAGAGCCAGCGCAGGACAGCGCACCGGAGGTCTGGAGCACAGAGCTGGCATAACTCGTCCTGGCTGGATACCCCCCTTAGCCCGGCAAGTGCGGGGAGCTGGAACAGGCCGCACTGGGTTTTGCTGGCAAACCGGGGACAACGTGCGTAGAGCTGGCGCAGGATAACCTGGGCCGAAGAAAGGCACCGGAGGCCAGGAACGCAGAACCAGCACAATCCATCCTGGCTGAATGCCCACTCTAGCACGACCACTGCAGGGAGCTTGCACAGAGCGCACCGGGCTATGGCTGTGCACCGAAGGCATGGTGCGCAGAACCGGATAACACGGTGCTTGACCAGTCATTCTCTCCCCACGGTAAGCACGGGGAGTTGGCTTGTTGCTTGTGGTACATCTGGATTGACTTTGGATATCCCTATGGGGATAGTTAGGGACCATCAGAACACAATGTACACTACCGGCCAAAAGTTTAAGAACACCTACTAATTCAAGGGTATTTCTTTATTTGACTATTTTCTACATTGTAGAATAATAGTGAAAACATCAAACCTATGAAACGAAACAACACAAATGGAATAATTTAGTAACCAAAATAGTGTTATAACAAATCAAATATATTTTAGATTTTATTTTTCTAATAGTCACCCTTTTGCTTTGGTGACAACTTTGCACACACTTGGCATTCTCTCAAACAGCTTCACCTGGAATGCTTTTCCAACAGTCTTGAAGGAGTTCCCACATATGCTGAGCACTTGTTGACTGCTTTTCCTTCACTCTGCGGTCTGACTCATCCCAAACCATCTCAACTTGGTTGAGGTCGGGGGATTGTGGAGGCCAGGTCATCTGATGCAGCACTCCATCACTCTCCTTCTTGGTCACATAGCCCTTACACAGCCTGGAGGCGTGTTGGGTCATTGTCCTGTTGAAAAACAAATGATAGTCCCACTAAAGCCAAAGTAGATGGGATGGTGTATCTCTGCAGAATGCTGTGGTCGCCATGCTGGTGAAGTTTGCCTTGAATTCTAAATAAATCTCACCGTAACACCTCCTCATCCATGCTTTACGGTGGGAAATACACATGCAGAGATCATCCGGAGATCATCCGTTCACCCACACCGAGTCTCACAAAGACACGGCAGTTGGAACCAAAACTCTCCAATTTGGACTCCAGACCAAAATACCCAACGGTCTAATGTCCATTGCTTATGTTTCTTGGCCCAAGCAAGTCTCTTCTTCTTATTGGTGTCCTTTAGTAGTGGTTTCTTTGCATCAATCCGTGCATGAAAGCCTGATTCCCACAGTCTCCTCTGAGCAGTTGATGTTGAGATGTGTATGTTACTTGAACTTGTGAAGCATTTATCTGGGCTGCAATTTCTGAGGCTGGTAACTCTAACGAACTTATCCTCTAGAGAAGAGGTAACTATGGGTCATCCTTTCCTGTGGTGGTCCTCATGTGAGCCAGTTTCATTTTAGCGCAAGATGCTTTTTGCGACTGCACTTGAAGAAACTTTCAAAGTTCTTGAAATGTTCCATATTGACTGACCTTCATGTCTTAAAGTAATGATGGACTATTGTTTCTCTTTGCTTATTTGAGCTGTTCTTGCCGTAATATGGACTTGGTCTTTTATCAAATAGGCCTCTCTTCTGTATACCACCCCTACCTTGTCACAACACAACTGATTGGCTCAATTAAGAAGAAAAGAAATTCCACAAATTAACTTCTAAGAAGGCACACTTGTTAATTGAAAAGCATTCCAGGTGACTATCTCATGAAGCAGGTTGAAAGAATGCCAAGAGTGTGCAAAGCTGTCATCAAGGCAAAGGGTGGCTATTTGAAATATCGTAAATATTAAATATATTTTGATTTGTTTAACACTTTTTTGGTTAGTACATGACTCCATATGTGTTACTTCATAGTGTTGATGTCTTCACTATTATTCTACAATGTAGAAAATAGTCAAAATAAAGAAAACCCCTTGAATGAGTAGCTGTTCTAAAACTTTTGACCTGTGGTGTACGTAAATTAGATATTTCTGTATTTCATTTTAAATTAATTTGCTAAAATTTCAAAAAACAGGTTTTCACTTGTTTGTGTGTAGATGGGTGAGAAGAAAAGAAAAAAATACATTTTTGAATTCAGGTTGTAACATAACAAAATGTGGAATTAGTCAAGGGGTATGAATACTTTGTGAAGGCACTGTATGTACATAATAGGTAGGGATAAAGTGACTAGGCAACAGGATTGATAATAAACAGTAGCAGCAGCATAATGTGATGAGTCAAAAGAGTCAATGCAGATAGTCCGGGTAGCTATTGGTTAAAGGGATACTTTGAGATTTTGAGGCCCTTTATCTACTTCCCCAGAGTCAGATGAATTGTGCATACAATTTTTATGTCTCTGTGTCCATAATGAAAGAAGTTAGAGGTAGTTTTGTGAGCCAATGCTAACTAACGTCAGCGGATACTGGCATATACTACTAGCATACTAGCATACACCCATAGACTTCCAGTGTCACACCTTGACCATAGTTTGCTTTGTATGTTCTATGTTTTGTTTGGTCAGGGTGTGATCTGAGTGGACATTCTATGTTGGATGTCTTGTTTGTCTGTTTCTGTGTTTGGGCCTAATATGGTTCTCAATCAGAGGCAGGTGTTAGTCATTGTCTCTGATTGGGAGCCATATTTAGGTAGCCTGTTTTGTGTTGGGTTTTGAGGGTGATTGTTCCTGTCTTTGTGTTTGGTACACCAGATAGGGCTGTTTTTGGTTTTTCCACATTTCTTGTTTTGTATATTGTTCATTTATCATCTTCATTAAAGATGTATCACAATAACCACTCTGCGTTTTGGTCCGCCTCTCCTTCAACAGAAGAATCCCGTGACATCCAGTGATTGAGCTAACAGTAGTTAGCAATTGCACTCGCTCTAGTTAGCAACTTCCTTCAATTTGCATGCAGAGCCATACAAATGGTATACACAAGTTAATCTCTCTGGGGAAGTAAATAAAGGGCCTCATTCCCAAAGTATCCCTTTAACTATTTAAATAACTATTTGGAATTCTTATGGCTTGGGGATAGAAGCTGTCGAGGGTCCTATTGGTTCCAGACTTGGTGCATCTGTATTTTCTCATTAATCTTTGATATCCTGGTAATAAGTCCACTGAGGGTATTGACCTCGCAGAGATGGGCTCATATCTGTACTTTCTGTATGTTTGTGTCCAAAAAGACACATCCAGATATTGATCTTGAAAGAGTTTAGTCAACTTTCCCATTTACACACACTGTCTGGTCAAGAATGAGCAGGTCAGAGTGAAAATAAGACGTTATAGACTCAAACATGATATAGATTTGTATGAGTGGTGTTGCGTGATCATGTTTATGAAGTAGGCTGAATGAGTCAACGATCCAATCTATAGATATGGTCAAATATACTGAACAAAACTATAAATGCAACATGCAACAATTTCAAAGACTGTCCTGAGTTACAATTCAGATAAAGAAGTCAGAGAATTGAAATCAATTAATTTGGCCCTAATCTATGGATTTCACATAAGTGTTTACCATAAGGGTTACCTTTAGGAATAATTTCCCCTTACATAAGGGAATGTTAAGGGCATACTTAAGGGGTTTTACGGTAGTTTGAAGGCATGTATGACAGAAAGAGTATCTGGTATCCATGGAGATGGCCTGATTCACTGACTAAACATCTCTTCAAAGAGATCGCTTTCATTTTGTGAGATAGCAAAATATAACTTCTCAAATTAAGACACGATAACCAAATTGTTTCAGAAGATAATAAGCATGTTTCTTGGAGTTACTTGTTTCTCAATTTGCTTATATCAAGGCAGTTTACAGAGTAGCTAACTAGCCAGCTAGCTTTGTAGCCATGGATTGTGCACCTTCCATTGTGTCGCTAAGTAGTTAGCGGTTTGATGTTTTATTTTCGCAGCCAGAGCAGGAGAAGGCAACATACACCTCCACAAATGCTGTTTGTATTGATATCCATACTGAATGAAGCAGTTAAGGGGCCACAGTAACAAAACAGGGGGTACCAGTACCAGAGTCAATGTGCGGGGGCACAGGTTACTCAAGGCAATTGAGGTAATATGTACATGTGTGGAGGGGGGTTCAACGCAAATAGTCTGGGTAGCCATTTGGTTAGCTGTTCAAGAGTCTTATGGCTTGGGGGTAGAAGCTGTTAAGAAGCCTTTTGGACCTAGATTTGGTGCTCCGGTACCGCTTGCCGTGTGATAGCAGAGAGAACAGTCTATGACTAGGGTGGCTGGAGTCTTTGGCAATTTTTAGGGCCTCTCTCTGACACCGCCTGGTATAGAGGTCCTGGATGGCAGGAAGCTTGGCCCCAGTGATGTACTGGGCCATACGTGCATTGTGGTCGGAGGCAGAGCAATTGCCATACCAGACGCTGATGAAACCAGCTCTTGCTTCCCTCAATGGTGCAGCTATAGCACTTTTTGAGGATCTGGGGACCCATGCCACATCTTTTCAGTCTCCTGAGGGGGAATAGGCATTGTTGTGCCCTCTTCACGACTGTCTTGGTGTGTTTGGACCATGACAGTTCGTTGGTGAACTTGAAGCTCTCAAATTGCTCTACTACTGCCCCGTCGATGAGAATGGGGGCGTGCTCGGTCCTCCTTTTCCTGTAGTCCACCATCATCTTAATCACATTGAGGGAGAGGTTGTTATCATGGCACTACACTGCCAGGTCTCTGACCTCCTCCTTATAGGCTGTCTCATCGTTGTCTGTGATCAGGCCTACCACTGTTGTGTCTTCGGCAAACTTAAGGATGGTGATGGATGGTGTTGGAGGATGGTGTTGGGACTGAATGCACACCCCTGAGGGACCCCCGTGTTCAGGATCAGGATGGCAGATGTGTTGTTACCTATCCTTACCACCTGGGGGTGGCACGTCAGGAAGTCCAAGATCCAAGTGCAGAGGACTTGTCCGAGGGACCTTAGCTTAATGATGTGCTTTGAGGGCACTATGGTGTTGAATGCTGAGCTGTAGTCAATTAATAGCATTCTCACTTAGGTATTCCTTTTGTCCAGGTGGAAAAGGGCAGTGTGGACTGCAATAGAGATTGCATCATCTGTGGATCTGTTGGAGCGGTTTGCAAATTGGAGTGGGTCTAGGGTTTCTGGATAATGGTGTTGATGTGAGCCATGACCAGCTTTTCAAAGCACTCCATGACTACAGACGTGAGTGCTATGGGATGGTAGTCGTTTAGGCAGGTTGCCTTGGTGATCTTTGGCACAGGGACTATGGTGGTCTGCTTGAAGCATGTTGGTATTATAGACTCGTTCAGGGAGAGGTTGAAAATGTCAGTGAAGACACTTGTCAGTTGGTCAGCGCATACTCAGAGTACACATCCTGGTAATCCATCTGGCCCTGCGGCCTTGTGAATGTTGGCCTGTTTAAAGGTCTTACTCACATTAGCTACGGAGAGCGTGATCACACAGTTATCCGGGAACAGCTGGTGCTCTCAAGCATGTTTCAGTGTTGCTTGCCTCGAAGCGAGCATAGAAGTCATTTAGGTCGTCTGGTAGGCTCGTGTCACTGGGCAGCTCACTGCTGTGCTTCCCTTTGTAGTCCGTAATAGTTTACAAGCCCTATCACATCCAAAGAGCTTCAGAGCCGGTGTAGTAGGATTCAATCTTAGTCCTGTATTGACGTTTTGCCTGTTTGACGGTTCGTCAGAGGTCAGAGCAGCTTTTCTTATAAGCGTCCGGGTTAGAGTCCCGCTCCTTGAAAGCGGCAGCTCTACACTTTTGCTCGTGCAGATGTTGCCTGTAATCCATGGTTTCTGGTTGGGGTATGTACGTACGGTCACTGTGGGGATGACATCATTGATGCACTTATTGATGAAGCCAGTGACTGATGTGGTGTACTCCTGAATGCCATCAGAAGAATCCTGGAACATATTCCAGTCTGTGCTAGCAAAAGAGTCCTATAGCTTAACATCTGCGTCATCTGAGCACTTCCGTATTGAGTGAGTCACTGGTACTTCCTGCTTTAGTTTTTGATTGTAAACAGGAAGTAGAAGGAAAGAGTTATGGTCAGATTTGCCAAATGGAGGTAGAGGGAGAGCTTTGTATGTGTTTCTGTGTTTCTGAGTTTTTCTCCCCTCTGGTTGTACATGTAACATGCTGGTAGAAATTAGGTAAAACGGATTTAAGTTTGCCTGCATTAAAATCCCCAGCCACTGGGAGCGCCACTTCTGGATGAGCAACTTCTTGTTTATTTATTGCCTGGTTGAGTGCTGTCTTAGTGCCAGCATCGGTTTATGGTGGTAAATAGAAGGCTACGAATAATATAGATGAAAACTCTCTTGGTAGATAGTGTGGTCTAAGCTTATCATAAGGTACTTTACCTCAGGAAAGCAATACCTCGAGACTTCTTTCGTATTAGAAATCGCGCAGCAGCTGTTATTTTCAAAGAGAAACCCCCCTCGTTTTACCAAATGTAGCTTCTCTGTCCTGCCGGTGCATAGAAAATCCCGCCAGCTATATATTTACCGTGTCGTCATTCAGCCACGACTCAGTGAAACATAAGCTATTCCAGTATTTAATGTCCTGTTGGTAGTATAATCTTGATCGTAGGTTATACATTTCATTTTCCAATGACTGCACGTTGGCCAATAGAACAGATGACAGTGGGAGTTTACTCACTCGCCTACGAATTCTCAGAAGACAGTCGACCTCAGCCACATTTTCCCCCCGTCTTTTCTTCACGCAAATGACGGGGATTTGGGCCCGTTCCAAAGAGAGCAGTATATCCTTTGATTCAGACTCGTTAAATAAATATTATTCTTCTAGTTCGAGTTGAGTAATCTCTGTTCTGATGTCCAGACGTTATTTTTGGTCATAAGATATGGTAGCAGCAACATTATGTACAGAATAAGTTTAAAAAATAAGTTACAAACAATGCAAAAAAAGCAAAATAGCACAGTTGGTAAGGAGCATGTAAAATGTCAGCCATTCCATCCGGTGCCATTCTACCATACCTGTTGAGTATGCAGGCCATGTTGCATCTATAAACTCAGCAAAAAAAGAAACATCCCTTTTTCAGGACCCTTCACAGATCTTCATTGTAAAGGGTTTAAACACTGTTTCCCATGCTTATTAAATAATATATAATAATAATATATGCCATTTAGCAGACGCTTTTATCCAAAGCGACTTACAGTCATGTGTGCATACATTCTACGTATGGGTGGTCCCGGGAATCGAACCCACTACCCTGGCGTTACAAGCGCCATGCTCTACCAACTGAGCTACAGAAGGACCACAAATGAACCATAAACAATTAATGAACATGCACCTGTGGAACGGTCGTTAAGACACTAACAGCTTACAGACGGTAGGCAATTAAGGTCAGAGTTATGAAAACTTAGGACACTAAAGAGGCCTTTCTACTGACTCTGACAAACACCAAAAGAAAGATACCAGGGTGAACATGCCTTAGGCATGCTGCAAGGAGGCATGAGGACTGCAGATGTGGCCAGAGCAATAAATTGCAATGTCCGTTCTGTGGGACAGCTAAGACAGCGCTACAGGGACACAGGAAGGACAGCTGATCGTCCTTGTGGTGGCAGACCGAAAATCACACCTGCCGGACAGGTACAGGATGGAAACAACAATGCCCGAGTTACACCAGGAACGCACAATTCCTCCATCAGTGCTCAGGCTGTCCACAATAGGCTGAGAGAGGCTGGACTGAGGGCTTGTAGGCCTGTTGTAAGGCAGGTCCTCACCAGACATCACTGGCAACAACGTCGCCTATGGGCACAAACCCACCGTCGCTGGACCAGACAGGACTGGCAAAAAGTGCTCTTCACTGACGAGACACGGTTTTGTCTCACAATGGGTGATGGTCGGATTTGCGTTTATCATCGAAGGAATGAGCGTTACACCGAGGCCTATAATCTGGAGCTGGATCGATGGTATAGAGCCGTCATGGTCTGGTGTGTCACAGCATCATCGGACTGAGCTTGTTGTCATTGCAGGCAATCTCAACACTGTGCGTTACAGGGAAGACATCATCCTCCCTCATGTGGTACCCTTCCTGCAGGCTCATCCTGACATGACCCTCCAGCATGACAATGCCACCAGCCATACTGCTCGTTCTTTACGTGATTTCCTGCAAGACAGCAATGTCAGTGTTCTGCCATGGCCAGCGAAGATCCCGGAACTCAATCCCATTGAGCACGTCTGGGACCTGTTGGAACGGAGTGTGAGGGCTAGGGCCATTCCCCCCAGAAATGTCCCGGAACTTGCAGGTGCCTTGGTAGAAGAGTGGGGTAACATCTCACTGCAAGAACTGGCAAATCTGGTGCAGTCCATGAGGAGGAGGTGCACTGCAGTACTTAATGCAGCTGGTCGCCACACCAGATGCTGACTGCTACTTTTGATTTTGACTCCCACTTTGTTCAGGGACACTTTCTTCCATTTCTGTTAGTCACATGTCTGTGGAACTTGTTCAGTTTATGTGTCAGTTGTTGAATCTTGTTATGTTCATACGAATATGAAAAGTATATATATACATATATATATATAATATACAAAGTGTATATTTGCCCCCTTTCCCTTTACCAATATACAGTATTTGACCGCATATGTATCTTCAGTGCCTGTTGAATCATGGGACAGCTTCATCAGTGATGAGATCTGACAGGTAAAGCAAACAAAACCATCGAACCTATTTCATTATTGGACATAGAAAACCCCATTTAATGCATGATTGTGCTTGTACTTGAGAGAGGAGACTGCTCCACACCATAACAAGGGAATTTGCCCAGCTCAGCGACAGGAAATTACTTTTGAACAGCTTGATTAATGATGTTTATTAGCCTTGAGAAACATTCAATAGAATATAATTATTTCTGTGACCACACCCCCGATACTTATGGGTATGTTCTTTCACGTGCATCTGTTTTCCCCAGTGATTCATACGGCGCTAAATTAGACATCAGATTGGCTGTTGAGAATGATGACTGATTGTTTATTTTTGTACCTCTCAGTGAGGGAGGTCAAAGACAAACAGATCAAGGCGAGCACTTCAGTCAATCAACAAGCCTACATGTTCACTATAGTCTTTTGATTGATAGGGGAACCTGGATGACAGCAGGGACAAGAGACTATAATTAATGAATGCCTACTTGTAAAACCTCTGCCTACAGTATGTGAAAGAAAGGGCAAATGATTTCACATTGAATTGTATGAAAGGCCTCGACTGACACTATCTGACAAGGAAACAGTGATGTCATCATAGGAGAAAAACCTAGCTAAACCTAGCTGGTGTGACCTCACAGGTTGAGTTCCAAAATACGTATCCTCTCAATTAGAAGAGAGGGTGATACATAGATTTGTCATTTTGGTTCTCTTTCTTAAGTGTCTGATTGGAGTGTTTTCATTAATATAGCACTCCAGTCAGTGCATAATGACTTATAGAAGTACCAATGTGGGCGCTAGATAAGGTCATTCCAATTTGTTCAATAACAAAGAAGAAAGTTGTCCTCCAGTTTAGTTTAGTTTATTGGGATTCCCATTAGCTATTGCACATGCAGCAGCTACTCTTCCTGGGTTCCACATAAAATGGAAAAATACATGACAGAGTACAGAATAGTTACAGACAAGAACAACATAAGATAATATTAAATTAAAAATAAATACAGTGCCAAGTGCTTCTCAAACTGAACACGTTAGGTTAGAAGAGGTTCTGGAAAAACTATTGTGCAATATAGATTACAGTGTAGTGGAGTAATTTAATTAAAATCATTGATGAAGTTCATCAATCATTTGTAAATCCTGTTGGACAACTTCTTTTTTTTTTTTTCAAATAAAATAACATTTTAGAAACAGTAAAGTAAGAATAAGAGCATCCTTTGCTGAAACAGTCAGTGGTGTAAAGTATACTTCGGGATCAGTGTCCCTTCCACGGGAAGGTTGAGCTAACGTAGGGTAATGCGATTAGCATGAGGTTGAGCTGACGTAGGGTAATGCGATTAGCATGAGGTTGTAAGTAACAAGAACATTTCCCAGGACATAGACATATCTCATATTGTCAGAAAGCTTAAAATCTTGTTAATCTAACTGCACTGCCCAATTTACAGTTGCTATTACAGTGAAATAATACCATGATATTGTTTGAGGAGAGTGCACAATTTTAACATGAAAAGTTATTAATAAACACATTAGGCATATTTGGGCAGTCTTGATACAACATTTGGAATGCAGAAAATGCATTGGTTCATTGGATACCAGACGGTGATAAAACCAGTCAGGATGCTCTTGATTGTGCAGCTGTAGAACTTTTTGAGGATTTTTTGAGGTTCATTGGATCAGTCTAAAATGTTGCACACACACTGCTGCCATCTAGTGGCCAAAATCTAAATTACACCTGGGCTGCAATAATACATGATGGCCTTTCTCTTGCATTTCAAAGTAGATGGTACAAAAAAATACAAAAGAACCGTTTTTTTTCATTGTATTATATTTGACCAGATCTATTGTGTTATATTCTCTTACATTCCTTTCACATTTCCACAAACCTCAACGTGTTTCCTTTCAAATGGTACCAAGAATATGCATATCCTTGCTTCAGGGCCTGAGCTACAGGCAGTTAGATTTGGACATGTCATATTAGGGGAAAATTGAAAAAGGGGGCTAATCCTAGGAGGGTTTTTAAGTTAAAAAAAAATTGAAAGTACTAACTAAGTATTTTTTGGGGGTATCTGTACTTTTCTTTACTATTTATGTTTTTGACAACTTTCATTTTTACCTCATTACATTCAATGATGTACTTTTTATTCCATACATTTTCGCTGACACCCAAAAGTACTCATTACATTTTGAATGCTTACTAGGACAGGGAAATGGTCTAATTCACACACTTATCAATAGAATATCCCTGATTTTGCCTCTGATCTGGCTGACTCACTAAATACATGCTTTGTTTTTTAAAATATGTCTGAGTGTTGGAACACGCCCCTGCCTATCTGTAAATACATTTTAAAAACTAGAAAATGTCAAATGTGTCTCACGTCGTCTACTGATTGAGAGAGGATCAAGTCTGTCTATCAGCACAGCCGACGTCCCCTAGCGCAGGCGCACCGTGCCTGCTCCGCGCCTGCTCTGTGCCTGTTCCGTGCCTGCTCCACTCTTTACTAGCTCTACCCGGTCCTTAGGAACCACTGCACTCACTGGGAGTCTGGGCTGCATCATGTTTGCTCCCCACTCATGCTGCACAGAATAATGCAACAGGGCATATAGAAATGTTAAAATTGTTAATTACTTTTCGCAAAACAATGTCCATTACAAGCTAGAACTCTTTAAAACGGTAACTTCCAGCTTTGTAGGCTAACTTTAAAGCTGATGCGAACATCAATTCACTACCATAGTACTTTGTAATAATATGGAAACCATAACGCAAAATATGCTGATTTCAAAGCTGTCACCAAAAACGTTATTCTTTCACTTAATCTTCTCTCCTTCTCCCTTTGCCGAATACATCAGGCTGTTACCATGGTTACCCCATGGATATTGTGTCTGAAAGAAGTCTCCCTAAAAAGACACAAGGATAAAATCATATTTTAGATTACTTTACCGGTTGTCCGTGCTGTTGGTCCTTTTGACAGTAGGAAGTGGAGATAAAATGTCCACAGGAAAGTATTATTAACCCGACTTCTTGGGGCGCCTGTCTGTATATGGCTCTGTCGGATTGCATCAGCTGGAAGTGCTTGCATCTTACTGCAAATTGACAGAAATATCTAATTTAAATAAGTATTCACACCCCTTTGGAATCACCTTTGGCAGCGATTACAGCTGTGAGTCTTTCTGGGTAATTCTCTAAGAGCTTTGCACACCTAGATTGTACAATATTTGCACATTATTCTTTTTAAAAATTCTTAAAGCTCTGTGAAGGTGGTTGTTTATCATTGCTAGACAGCAATTTTGCCACACATGTTCAAGCCTGTCAACTTTAATTAGGTCACTCAGGAACATTCAATGTGATCTTGGTAATCAACTCCAGTGTATAGGTGAACTTGTCTCCCAGTGTCTGTTGGAAAGCAGACTGAACCAGGTTTTAATCTAGGATTGCCAGTACTTAGCTCTATTCTGTTTCTTTTTATCCCCAAAAAACTCCCTAGTCCGTGCTGATGACAAGCATACTGTCACGACTCCTGACGAAGTTGGCTCCCCTGCCTGTTCGGGCGGTCGCACCGGCCTACTAGCCGCCACTGATCCCTTTTTCCTTTTCTGTTAGTTTAGTCTTAGTTGCACCTGTTCCTATTTGTGTTTTCTTGATTGTCTAGCCTATTTAAGCTTGTTAGGCCCTCTCTAGTTTGTGCAGATTATTTTGTGTTCACGTTTAGTGTTGGCTGTGGTTTTGTGCTCCGGACCGTTTTACCCTCTGTTTTGGGTTGGTCAGTGTTTTCCGCCCTGTGTTTGGGCATGACCGTTTGTGCCAGAATAAATACCCTATTTTTCTTGAACCATCTGCTCTCTGCACCTGACTCCTACCTTCCACTCCTATTCACCTGTGACAGAATCCCGCACCTGTTACTATGGAGTCAGCAGGAGCAGACGCACCTCCTCTCCCATCGATGGAGGAGAGGGTCCTCCATCACACCACTATTCTTCACCGGATTGGGTCGGCTATGGATCAGATGATGGAGATGGACCGATGGGAGAGGAGTGGCCTTCCCACAGCTCCTCCAGCGCCCATTCCACCAGCATCCGGCTCCGGTGCCCTGCGTCTGGCGCTCCCCAGGGAGTACGATGGGACGGCGGCTAGGTGTCAGGGGTTTCTCCTACAACTGGAGTTGTACCTAGCTACCGTTCGTCCGACTCCCTCAGGGGAGGAGAGCATGGGCGTCCTCGTCTCCTGTCTGACGGGGCGAGCCCTTTGCACTGGAGTTCCGGACCTTGGCCGCAGGGGTGGCGTGGAACGACAGGGCTTTGATGGACCATTACCGTTGTAGCCTCAGGGAGGACGTCCGCAGGGAGCTAGCGTGTCGGGACACCACCCTCTCCCTGGGGGGGTTGCATCGAGGGGGACCGGAGGAGGAGTTTCCTCCTGCACCAGTTGTGGTCGGCAAGGACACACTGCTGTGTGATCGGTGCTGGAGGAGCTCGTCTGGGAGTCGGGAGGGCAGGTGGAGCACTACTCGTTCACCCCAGGTGAGTCAGCACCAGACTTACCCAGAGCTTCCTGTTGGCTATATGTTTTTGCTAACTTCTTTTCCTGGGTTTTCTCCCTCTCTACAGCATAAGGCGCTTGTCGATTCAGGCGCAGCTGGGAACTTCATGGATTGTGGGCTCGCGCTAAGGGTAGGGATTCCCCTGGTGTTGTTAGACCAACATTTCCCCATGCACGCCTTAGATAGCCGACCATTAGGGTCAGGGCTGGTCAGGGAGGCCACGGTTCCACTGGACATGATAACGCAGGGGGATCATAAGGAGCGGATAAGTCTCTTCCTTATCGATTCACCTGCGTTTCCAGTGGTGCTGGGAATTCCCTGGCTGGCTCATCACAATCCGGTGATTTCATGGAGACAGGGCGCTCTTCGAGGGAGGTCAGAGGAGTGTTCAGGCAGGTGGGTGTATAGGAGTTTCCGTAGGTGCGACTACGGTGGAGAGTCCAGACCAGGTTTCCACTGTGCGCATTCCCTCTGAATATGCCAATTTGGCTATCGCCTTCTGTAAGAAGGCCCAATTATCACCCCATCCACGAGGGGACTGCGCGATAAACCTCCTGGAGAACGCTAATCTTCTTAGGAGTCACGTGTACCCGTTGTCCCTGTCCCAGGAGGAGACAGTGGCTATGGAGACATACATCACTGAATCTCTGGGACAGGGGTACATTCGGCCCTCCACATCACCTGTCTCCTCGAGCTTCTTTTTTTGTGAAGAAGAAGGAGGGAGGTCTGCGTCCGTGTATTGATTATAGAGGTCTAAATTCAATCACAGTGGGGTTTAGTTACCCACTACCTCTCATCGCCACGGTGGTGGAATCATTTCACGGGGCGCGTTTCCATTATGAGTACCGTCATGCCATATGGGTTGAAGAATGCTCCAGACGTTTTCCAATCTTTCGTAGATGAGATTCTCCAAGACCTGCACGGGCAGGGAGTGGTAGTGGACATCGATGACATACTGATCTATTCTGCCACACGCGCCGCACACGTGTCTCTGGTGTGTAAGGTACTTGGGCAACTGCTGGAGCATGACCTGTACGTCAAGGCTGTTTGCCAATTACTACCGGATGTTTATCCGGGGTTTTGGTCAGGTGGCTGCTCCCATTACCTCAGCAGAGGCAGAGCTTTCAGTCGTCTGAAGGAGCTGTTCACCAATGCGCCCGTGTTGGCGCATCCGGACCCCTCTTTAGCGTTCATAGTGGAAGTGGATGTGTCCGAGGCTGGGGTAGGAGCCGTGCTGTCACAGCGCTCGGGCGCGCCACCAAAGCTCCGCCCTGGCGCTTTTTTTTAGAAGAAGCTCGGTCCGGCGGAGCGAAACTATGACGTGGGGGACCAGCAGTTGTTAGCTGTAGTCAAGGCTCTGAAGGTGTGGAGACATTGGCTTGAGGGGGCTAAGCACCCTTTCCTAATCTGGACTGACCATCATAATCTCGAGTATATCCGGGCAGCGAGGAGACTAAATCCGCGTCAGGCTAGATGGGCCATGTTCTTTACCCGGTTCCGTTTCACCATCTCATACCAGCCAGGCTCCCAAAACACGAAGGTCGACGCACTGTCCCGCCTATATGATACCGAGGAGCGGTCCATCGAGCCGACCCCCATCCTTCCACCTTCATGTCTCATGGCACCGGTGGTATGGGAGGTGGACGCGGAAATCGAGAGGACATCACGGGTGAAGCCTGCACCCCCTCAGTGTCCAGCAGGGGCTCAGTACGTGCCGCGGTGATAGGTTAATTCGTTGGGCCCATACTCTACCCTCCTTGGGTCATCCTGGCATCAAGAGGACAGTGCGAAATCTTAGGGGGAGGTACTGGTGGCCCACGTTGGCGAAGGATGTGAGGTTTTATGTCTCCTCCTGCTCGGTGTGCGCTCAGAGCAGGGCTCCCCGACACCTGCCTAGAGGGAAGTTTACAGCCCCTCCCCGTTCCGCAACGGCCGTGGTCACAATTGTCGGTGGACTTCCTTGTGGATCGGTTTTCTAAGTCCACATACCCATAACATGATGCAGCCCCCGCCATGCTTGAAAATATGAAGAGTGGTACTCAGTGATGTGTTGTGTTGGATTGCCCCAAACATAACGCTTTGTATTCAGGACATAAAGTTAATTTCTTTGCCACCTTTTTTGCAGTTTTACTAGTGCCTTATTACAAACAGGATGCGTGTTTTGGAATATTTGTATTAGGTACAGACTTCCTTCTGTTCACTCTGTCATTTAGGTTACTATTGTGGAGTAACTATAATGTTGTTAATCCATCCTCAGTTTTCTCCCATCACAGCCATTATACTCTGTAACTGTTTTAAAGTCACCATTGGCCTCATGGTGAAATCCCTGAGCCGTTTCCTTCCTCTCCGGCAACTGAGTTAGGAAGGATGTCTGTATCTTTGAAGTGACTGGGTGTATTGATGCACTATCCAAAGTGAATAATAATAACTTCACCATGCTCAATGTTAGTTTTTTAACCCATCTACCAATAGGTGCCCTTGTTTGCGAGGAATTGGAAAACCTCCCTGGACTTTGTGGTTTCAAATTCACAGCTCGACTGAGGGACTTTATAGATAATAATAATATTTATAGATAATAATAATAATGATAATTGTATATGTGGGGTACAGAGATATGGTAGTCATTCAAAAATCATGTTAAACACTATTATTACACGTGTTAATCAAATATTTCTCCTACATTTATTTAGGCTTGCCATAACAAAGACGTTGAATATTTATTGACTCAAGATACTTCAGCTTTAGATTTTTCATTAATTTGTCACATTTCAAAAATCATCCTTCCACTTTGACATTATGGGGTATTGTTTTTATATGCCAATAACAACAAATCTCAATTTTATCCATTTTAAATTCAGGCTGTAACACAACAACGAAAATGTAAAAGTCAAGGGGTGTGAAAACCTTCTGAGGATACTGTATTGTGTTTGCTCGGCATGTGAATTGCATCCCTATTGAAAATACAAACTGAAAATACAAACCGACAGAACCATATACAGACCAGCATTAGTAAAAGTCTGGCTAATAACACTTACCTGGGGATATTTTGTCTCAGATTACCTCCGGCATAAGGATAAAATAAGCAGATCACATGTATGCCCAAATTAAGTTTATTCAACATTCTGACTTGAAATGGGACTGTTCGGAAATGTTGAGCCTACATGTTAGAGACAGATTGCAATAAAGTATGATGTGGTGAGCTGATACTTAAAATACCTGCACAGGCATTGTAAGATCTGGCATGCGTCAGCAACGCCTCGGCACAGGAACGAGCCCTTTGAAACTCTATGGTGTAACGGTGCATATACCTAGTGAATGACATCATTACTCTTAAAGAGACCACAAACACTTTTATAAAAGAAGCGATCACTTCTTCTATGCAAATGTTGTTGATCAATACAATAAAAAAAGTCCCAAACTGAAGGTAAACAGATTGTTTTTCATCTGCAGTCCCACGAAATCAGCCAAAACAAGTGCAGTAACTCAATGCATGCACACACTCCTATTGAATATGCATTCACCTGTATTGTGAATAGGCCTAGACTACATCTTTACCCAGTTTATCAATAGCTATATTTACCATTCAAATAAATCTTTACCATTATGTTATAATGTAGTTAGACTAGTAAAAAAGGTCATACATTGACATCACAAATGTCAAGTGTATTGTTATTGAACTCAAAAGATCTGTCTAGATCAAGTGCCTTTCTGTGACTGGTTAATACGGCATATTTCTTTGCTGTGGTATCGTTTTGGTATCGAGTATTGTGATGGTATCGAGTATTGTGATACTAAACCTGGTATCGGTATCGAAGTCAACATTCTGATATTGTGACAACGCTACCAAACACATCACAGAAGACACTTTGCTTCCAGCTCTGATGTACGCTCTCCAAAATAATGAGCCCACCGTGCCTTTGATTTACACCAGGGATGGGCAACTTTGATGAGGTGGGAGCCAGAAAAAAAACTGAACTCATCATGAAGGGCCGCAGTGGCTCGCGGGTCTGTGTACCCACATCTATTCCCAGAGCCAGTCCTAGCATTTTGGGGGCTTTAAGTAATATTTAGTTGCGAGCAAAACCTTTTAGCGGCTCACCTCTTGACAGCATAAGGGAAAAAAAGAGTATGTTTTAGAGTTAATTTCCTGCAATTCTACACGTTTTGCCATAGGATGGAGAGAAATGTTTGCAGATTTGAATATGAGTGAGAGTGACTAATAAAGTCAATTGGGCCTCCCCGGGTTGGTAATTCGACCATGATTACTACAACTTTAGTTAGTTGACTGGACTAATTTACCAATCCCAAAAAATGTTAGCTGACATTGAGTTACTATCAGGGACTGACTTAACAAGAGAAAATTGCACCTTGTGTACTCTACTATTCTAACTTTCAACAGTAAGTTGAGACCCTGACTGAGTTCCTACAAAAGGGGGACCGCGCGGGCTGTCTGTTGCCCATCCCTGATTTAGACTATACATTAGTGCTGAAATAGCAGAAATACCCCATTATATTTAGTTCAGAAAGGAAACACGACGTAGAAATATGTTAAACTTTTTATTAAAGAATGAAAAATTAAAGTCTTAGCAATACAGGCTCTGCTCCTTCAGGCTAACTCACGGCCTAAGAAAAAGGATCAAAGACAAAATTCCTCCACACAGATGTGAGCGACTGATCAACAAAGGTGGCACAGCCAGTTATTGAGTGTAAGGGGGCAATTACTTTTCACACAGTGGAATTTGGGTGTTGCATAACTTTGTTAATTAAATAAATAAAGTATCGATTTAGTTTGTTATTTGTAAATGCAGGTTCACTTTATCTAATATTAGGTTTTGGATGAAGATCTGATAACATTTAGTATCAAAAATATGCAAAAATAGAGACAATCAGAAAGGGTTCAAATACTTTTTTATGGCAGTGTATTTTCTGTGTTTTGGGAAGGGAGAGTATCAAGTTTAATACTGCTGACATAGTGAGAAATAAATACAGTCAGGTCCATAATGGCAGCCTTGATAAAGATGAGCGAAAAAAAGTGTATAAATGAAAAGTACAACTACTGAGCTATATTGTATGCACTAAAAAGGGAAACTATATTATTTATACCAATACAATTGCTTGTCACCCCTGTTTTCAATGTTCTAGCTACCCTCCCCTTGCGAGAATAATGACTGAGCTAGAATGTTCTAAAATGTTTTATAAATCTTTTACATTTTAAATGTTTTAAATGTTCAAAAAATGTTATGGAATTGGAGAACATGTTAGGAGGGATTTTTGACCATTTCTCCATACAGAATCTTTCCAGATTCTCAATATCCTTTGTCTGCTCTTATGGATCGCCCTCTTCAATTCAAACAACAGGTTTTCAATAGGGTTGAAGTAGGTTTTCAATAGGGTTGAAGTAGGTTTTCAATGGGGTTGAAGTAGGTTTTCAATGGGGTTGAAGTAGGTTTTCAATGGGGTTGAAGTAGGTTTTCAATAGGGTTGAAGTAGGTTTTCAATAGGGTTGAAGTAGGTTTTCAATGGGGTTGAAGTAGGTTTTCAATGGGGTTGAAGTAGGTTTTCAATGGGGTTGAAGTAGGTTTTCAATAGGGTTGAAGTAGGTTTTCAATGGGGTTGAAGTAGGTTTTCAATAGGGTTGAAGAAGTTTTTCAATGGGGTTGAAGTCCGGGACTGAGATGGCCATTGCAAAATGTTGATTTTGTGGTTAATAAGCCATTTCTTTGTGGATGTTGATGTGCTTGGGGCTATTGTCTTGCTGGAATAGGCAACAAGGTTTTTTGTCTAAAATGTCCTGGTACTTGGTAAAGTTCATGATACCATTGATACCAAGGGCCCCAAGACCAGTGGAAGTAAAATAGCACAACATCAAAGATACACCACCATATTTTACCATAGATAGAGAGGCACTTTTCTGCATTATGCTTCTGTTTTTCAATACCAAACCCACCACTGGTGTACATGGCCAAAGAGCTCTATTTTCATGTCACCCCCCCCCCCCCCCCACCCCCCACCCCATGTATTAATTGTGATAACAATTAACATGAGCCCAATTAGATATAGTAACAATTAAGTAACCAGTTAAGTTCATAGTGTATATGCCAGGTCACAACGGATGTATTTTCTTGCCCGATCAAGTGAATTATGCAATTATCAACATTTTACTCTGATGATGGCCTGAGGCCAAATCGTATGTGTTTTGTTTTCACCTTTTATTCATGCACTTTCTTGCACTATGATATATTATTTGGGCACCATGATGTTTCAATAATCATCTTTATTTTGCATTCAAGCATCAGTTTTGGATCTATTCCTTTTTTTCGACAGTGTCCAGGTCTCTATTTCTTCCAGTATTCTTATTTTGACTCACACCTGGACCAGACACTTTTCAGTAGTGAGGACCTTAAAAGAGCACAGACGGCCTCTGATCATTCAGGTCACAACTGAAACAATGATGTCAATACCAAAACGCTTGATGTTTTTCAAAAATAAACATAGGAAAAGCAACAATTAATCATCTAACAACATAAATGATTAGATGCACAATCAACATTGGACATTTTAAACACAACAATAGAGATTATATGTCTCTAACATCAGGTTTAAAATCATGTTTCTGGTAATTTGTCAATTATAAGCAAATAACAATAGTAACAATACAATTGAGTTAATAGTCTGTAATAGAAGGTTGATCAAAATTATCAATACTGTGCTTGGTTCTCCCTTTCTTGCAACTTGTTCCACTATGTTTAGGTAGTGACAAACGTAGTAGGGTGGTAAGGAATTCATGTAAATATTTCAAATATTCAATATTAACAACTTCTTCGGGATATGGGGCAGTATTCGGTTTGGATGACTGAGGTGAGTTATCCAAGTAAACTGCCTGTTACTCAGGCCCAGAAGCTAGGATATGCATATAATTGGTAGTATTGGAGAGAAAACACTCTAAAGTGTATATTTATTTATGAATAATGTCTGTGAGCATCACAGAACTGATATAGCAGGTGAAAACTAGAGGAGAATCCATCCTGATTTTCTTTGTTCTTGAGCTCACCACTCATTCAAATGGCTGTCTATGGGAATATCAATGGAATACCTCCCAGATTGCAGCTCCTGGGGCTTCTGGTAGAAGTCAGCAGTCTTTAGAAAGAGGTTCAAGCTTGTTTTTTTTAAATGAGCTAGAATTTGTAGTTTTCTAGGTGACTCCCATTTTGGCTGTAGTATTGTGGCGCGCGTCGGTGAGGGTGCGTGTTGGTGAGGACGCACACTTCCGGTAATGAACATAATGAACATACTATTCTCCGTCTGAAATTGTATTGTTTATTTAGATATTAGGGTACCTGTGGATTGATTAGAAATGTTGTTTGACTTGTTTGGACAAAGTTTATTGGTAACTTTCCCAATTCATTTGTATGCATTTTGAACAAGGGAAACCGGTGGATTACTGAGTCAAGTGCGCCAAATAAACTTTTTTTGGATATAAAGAAGGACTTTATCGAACCAAAGGACCATTTGTTATGTAGCTGGGACCCTTGTGATTGCAAACAGAGGAAGATCTTCAAAGGTAAGTGATTTATTTTATCGCTATTTCTGACTTTCATGACGCCTCTGCTTGTTTGGAAAATGTTTGTAATGCTTTTGTATGCGGGGCGCTGTCCTCAGATAATTGCATGGTGTGCTTTCGCCGTAAAGCCTTTTTGGAATCTGACAAAGCGGCTGGATTAACAAGAAGTTAGGCTTTTAAACAATGTAAGAAACTTGTATTTTCATGAATGTTTAATATTACGAATTTTGTATTTTGAATTTCGCGCTCTGCAATTTCACCGGATGTTGTCGAGGTGGGGCGCTAGCTATAGCTGTGTCTTTCTGACTGGTTCTCTCTTCCCATTCTACTTCTGTGTCCAAAGGATCACTGTGACTAAGTGGATTTTGGGTGGCAGTGGCAGAGTCCCTGGCAGACTCTCCATCACAGATTCAAGGGGAGAAGTAAGGTTAATTGGAGATTGTGGAATGATGAGTCAAATTCAGACCCAGTCCAGCCCAAAAAGTATCTATAAGCTTATAGCTACTATAGCATGTCACTGGCAGAGACAGCATGTTGTGCATAATTGCAGTGTCGACCTATGAGACAGGAAAGGACTCCACTGGTGTGTTTAGTGAATCCTAAACACACATACAAGTTTGTTTTACTATGCTTGTGGGGACCAAACAATTGATTCACATTCAAAATCCTATTTCAACTAACCCTTAACCTAACCCTAAACTTAACCCTAACCCTAACCTTAAACCCAAATCCTAACCCTAATTGTAACCCTAAACCGAACCCCTAAGCCTAAAACAACCTTTTTCTTTGTGGGGACCAGCTAAATGTCCCCACTTGTCTGCATTTTTAAACTAAAAAAACACACACCAACCCTGGTCCTGGTTCGTTTTTCTCCTTAGGTTGTCATCAGCCTTTGAAACCCAATCGCCTCTCTCCCCAATGCTCAGTGGTGAGGATCTGAGTGATGAATTTCCACAGCTCTAAGCTAATATTGTTGAGCGAGAGAAAACAAGTCGAACCGCAAGTATACAGGGGAAAAAACAACTTCTGCTGGAAATGAGGGATTTATGATCGTGGAGACTGGCTTTATAGCCACAGCAAAAAACAAATAAACATTCAAATGGCTGTAAAGAGGAAACAAGGTCCCATAATTGCAGGAAATAGGGAAATAGGGAAACCGAGAAACGTAAGTGAATTACACAAGGGGAATAAGTTTATCACATCAAAGTACCACACTCCGCCACAGTCCCCACCACCAGATGAGATTAACTCTCTCTCTCTCTCTCTCTCTCTCTCTCTCTCTCTCTCTCTCTCTCTCTCTCTCTCTCTCTCTCTCTCTCTCTCTCTCTCTCTCTCTCTCTCTCTCTCTCTCTCTCTCTCTCTCTCTCTCTCTCTCTCACTCACTCACTCACTCACTCACTCACACACTCACATGCACACACACACATTCTCAATTCTCATTCCCATCATCCCTTCAGACTGGAGAGGGACAGAGAGGCCCATTTCAGGTCATTGAATTACTAAAGAAAACCATACCTCTCAACTGTCACGATGCAATGTTTTCATTAAGTGCCTGCCGTTTGCTAAATAGCCTATAGACTCATTGTAGCCGGCTACCTTGTCCACTTCGTTAATTAACGAGGCTTCTTTTCATTTAAAAGTTTCAATTCGCTAGTCAGAAAGGTCCGTATAGCCTTCTCCCTCTAGAATGAACTATACAGTATGCATCTTCTAGTGATCTATTGATAGAACAGGTGCCTGTCAGTCACAAAGCAAGGAATGACAGGGACACACTGCTGATTTATCAGTCTGGCGCCTGTCCCGCCTCTCGGTACCTGTGTAATTTTTGTGCACTCTGGTTGGCTGCAGTCAAATTTATTTTCATAGAGGAGGAAGAGCATGATGCTTCTTGATTTTCTCCTGGTTGTGAAGGAGAGCACGAGCATCATCTCCTGAGAGTGATTTTACACGTCCCATGTAATGTAAGTGGTGACGATGAGTTGAAATCCACATAAATATTGTTTTGTGGCACAAAGATTTTGTGTGTTTCATAGGCATACTACAGCCAGCCAGTTTATAAAAGGTGTCAAACTGACTGAATAAGGTATTTATCCTAAATCCCTTTGCTATTCTGAAATCATACAACGTAGTTATATGTCCATGGTATCACATCGGGACAAATAAACCAAAGATTCCAACCTAAATTCTTAAGATTCGAGGCACATGTTGAAACTTGCCAGTGAGCGCTAAAGTGACTCATCAGTGTAGCCTCGTGATGGGTTGTTCGCCAATGAACAGATCTTTATAAACAGATCTTTTAACATAACCCAAATCGCATCGCTGAGAGAGCCACTCATTTGACTCCCTAATTTGCATACTGGTAGGCTACTACTGCTTTTTGCCGATTATTTGCAGATAAATTATGAAAACATTCAATGAAGATGTTGATTCCTCACTACAAGAAATCAATAAAAAATCTAACCTTAACCAACAATGCAGCTTTAAGAAAACACCCCCCAAAAAGTAAAAGATAAGAATAACAAATAATTAAAGAGCAGCAGTAAATAACAATAGCAGGGCTATATACAGGGGGTACCAGTACAGAGTCGATGTGTAGGGGCACCGGTGTCGAGGGAATTGAGGTGATATGTACAGGTAAGTAGAGTTATTAAAGTGAATATGCATAGGTAATAACAGAGAGTAGCAGCAGCGTAGAAGGGGGGCAATGCAACTAGTCTGGGTAGCCATTTGATTAGATCTTCAGGAATCTTATTGCTTGGGGGTAGAAGCTGTTTAGAAGCCTCTTGGACCTAGACTTGGCACTCCGGTACCGCTTGCCGTGCAGTAGCAGAGAGAACAGTCTATGACTAGGGTGGCTGGAGTCTACGTAGAGGAGAGAGAGCCTCTTTCTGGTCCAAAATATGATAAAAGAAACAGATTGAAGGATATTGAAGCTAATGTCATGATACTTGGTATTACTATGGTATTATTAAATATATTGAGATAGACCTTCTGATTTTATTAAAGTGTTGACAATGGAGTAGTATTCTGTGTAGCAAAGCCCATGTTTAACAGCTGCTTCATTCTTCAGTCATACTTGTAGATCTATTCATGGACTGATTGTATAAAAGTGGAGGTGTGCAATCTAGTGGGGGTCTGTGGGTCCTCTGCAGTTCTATATTGTTTCAACAAGGAATCAGTTTTTAATTGACAGAACACAACCTTTTTTCCTAGGTTTTTTGCCTCAATAAACTAAATGGAAGATTTCATTTTTTCCACAATAAATTACATTGAAAGAGTGGACTAGACTAGTTTTTCTGACTAGATTACTAATCTACCGTCTTCCCTCAAAATCATACCTACAGTGATTGATTGACAGGTCTGAAACCCTACAAACTCTGTGACTCACAAACAATCCCACCCACAGTGATTGTTAAAGGAGTACCCAAATTACAAAATTAAACATTGGTTTCCTTACCTTAAAGTGTCCCCAGCAACAGAGCCAATAATATACATAATTTGAAGAACAAACATCATTGTGGCAATTCATATATTGCAGTAAAACTGTAAATATTATTTTAATCTCAAGAGAAGACAGGTTTAATGTTAAAAAAGGTTTAATAAAAAAGTCCTGGTCATATAGGCCTAGGCCTAGACGATATCCAAAACAACTAACAACACATTGAATTCAAAAATGTTCAGTCATTTTAATTGTAAAGTAATTTCTTTCTACTCAATACCACGACTCATTTGACCAATCTGGGAGGTAAAGTCGTTAAAGTATTCAATCATTTAACTGTGTATTTAGGATGGAATCAAGCCATTAGAATGTACCCGAGGCCACCAAAATAGAACTCGTTCTGCTATTTGTTTCCCCCGCGGGGCATGACCCTATGGACCCCGCCCAGCATGGAACTCCCTGGCTGGCTACTTTTTCCATTTTGCTGGCTACTCCATGCACATATGGAAAACACTGAGTACAGTGCATTCGGGAAGTATAAAGACACCTTGACTTTTTCCACATTTTGTTACGTTACAACCTTATTAAAAAATAAAAAAAATCCCTCATCAATCTACACACAATACCCCATAATGATGAAGCAAATTAAAGGTTTTAGACATCTTTGTAAATGTATAAAAAATAAAAAACTGAAATATGAAGCACCTTTGGCAGTGATTACAACCTCGAGTCTTCTTGGGTATGACGCTGCAAGCTTGGCACACCTTTATAAATGGTTAATATAATGGCGCCGGAGGGGAGGGCTGCCACTTCACGCTCTTAACCAACTGTGCTATTTTGTTTGTTTTTTCGCATTTGCTTGTAAATAATTTTGTACATAATTTTACTGCTGATGTCTCTTATGACCGAAAATAGCTTCTGGATGTGTCTGACGTGAAGGATATACTGCTTTGTCAAGACAAGGCCCAAATTCCCGTCATCAGCGTGAAGAAAAGACAGAGAAAAAGAGGGGGAAGGGCGGGGTGCTTTGTAAGAATTTGCAGACGAGTAGGTAAACCACCACTTCCCTCCATATTATTGGCCAAAGTGCAATCATTGGAAAACAAACTGGATGATCTACGATTAAGACTATCCTACCAACGGAACATTAAAAACTGTAATATCTTGTTTCACCGAGAAGTGGCTGAACGATGACATGGATAATATAGATCTGGCTGGCTTCTCTGTGCATCGGCAGGACAGAGCAACTACATATGGTAAGACGAGGGGTGGGGGTGTGTGTCTATTTATCAATAACGGCTGCTGAGCGAAATGTCTAATATTAAAGAAGTCTCAAGGTATTGCTCGCCTGAGGTAGAATACCTCATGATATGCTGTAGACCACACTATCTGCCAAGAGAGTTCTCATCTATATTATTGGTAGCCATCTATTTACCACCACAAACCAAAGCTGACAGTAAGACCGCACTCAACGAGCTGTATAAGGCCATATGCAAACAAGAAAATGCTCATCCAGTAGTGGCGCTGCTAGTGACCCGGGACTTTAAATGCAGGCAAATTTAAATCTGTTTTACCTCATTTCTACCAGCATTTCACATGTGCAACATGGGGAACTCTAGACGACCTTACTCCACACACAAAGACACATACTACACTCTCCCTTGCCCTATATTTGGCAAATCTGACCATAAATCTATCCTCCTGATTCCATCTTACAAGCAAAAAATAAAGCAGGAAGTACCAGTGACTCACTCAATACGGAAGTGGTCAGATGATGCGGACACTACGCTACAGGAGTGTTTTGCTAGCACAGACTAGAATATATTCTATGATTCATCCAATGGCATTGAGGAGTATACCACCTCAGTCACCGGCTTCATCAATAAGTGCATCGACGACGTCGTCCCAACAGTGACCATACGTACATTTCCCAACCCGAAGCCATGGATTACAGGCAACATTCGCACCGAGCTAAAGGCTAGATCTGCCGATTTCAATGAGTGGGACACTAATCTGGATGCTTATAAGAAATCCCGCTATGTACTCAGACGAACCATCAAACAGGCAAAGCATCAATAAAGGACGAAGATTGAATCCTACTACTCTGGCTCTGACGTTCAACGGATGTGGCAGGGCTTGAAACATATTACGGACTACAAAGGGAAATCCAGTCGCATTAAAACCTACCCTAATCAGAAACCATGGATAGATGGCAGCATTCGCACAAAACTGAAAGCACATACCACTGCATTTAAACATGGCAAGGCGACTGGGAATATGGCAGAATACAAACAGAGTATTCATTCCCTCCTCAAGGCAATCAAACAAGCAAAATGTCAGTATAGAGACGAAGTGGAGTCGCAATTCAACGGCTCAGACACAAGATGTATGTGGCAAGGTCTACTTTTTATCTAATTTCAGGATAATACATTGCCACCGACGTTGCCTGCTTACCAAGGATTGTGGGCTCTCTTTCTCCGTGGCCGCCATGAGTAAGACAAAACATGTTAACCCTCGCAAGGCTGCCGGCCCAGACGGCATCCATAGCCACGTCCTCAGAGCATGCGCACACCAACTGACCTTTATGTTTATGGACATATTCAATCTCTCCCTATCCCAGTCTGCTGTCCCCACATGCTTCAAAATGGCCACAATTGTTTCTGTATCCAGTAATACAAGGTAACTGAACTAAATGACTATCGCCCTGTTGCACTCACTTCTGTCATCATGAAGTGTTTTGAGAGACTAGTCAAGGATCATATCACCTCCACCTTACCTGTCACCCTAGACCCACTTCAATTTGCTTACCGCCCCAATAGGTCCACAGATGATGTAATCGCCATCAGACTGCACAATGCCCTATCCCATCTGGACAAGAGGAATACCTACGGTTTGATTTTGAACTGCCTAGTGACACAAATCTACCAGATGAGCTAAATGCCTTTTACGCTCGCTTCATGGCAAACACGGAAGCATGCATGAGAGCACCAGCTGTTCCAGACGACTGTGTGATCACGCTCTCCGTAACCGATGTGAGCAAGAACTATAAACAAGTCAACATTCCCAAAGCCGCGGGGCCAGACGGACTACCAGGACGTGTACTCAAAGCTTGCACAGACCAACTGGCAAGTGTCTTCACTGACATTTTCAACCTCTCCCTGACCAAGTCTGTAATACCTACATGTTTCAAACAGACCACCATAGTCCCTGTGCCCAAGAAAGTGAATGTAGCCAGGAAGTGCTTTGAAAGGCTGGTCATGGCTCACATCAACACCATCATGCCGGAAAACCTATACCACTCCAATTCTCAAACAGCCCCAACAGATCCACAGATGAAACAATCTCAATCGCACCTGAACAAAAGGAACACCCTGTGTAAGAATTATGTTAATTGACTACAGCTCAGCATTCAACATCATAGTGCCCACAAAGCTCATCACTAAGCTAAGGACCCTGGGACCCTAAACACCTCCCTCTGCAACTGGATCCTGGAATGCTGCCAGGTCGCTCCCAGGTGGTAAGGGTAGGCAACAACACATCTGCCACACTGATCCTCAACACTGGGGCCCCTCAGGGGTGGGGGCTCAGTCCCCTCCTGTACTCCCTGTTTACCCACGACTGTGTGGCTAAGCATGACTCCAACACCATCAATACGTTTGCTGATGACACAACAGTGGTAGTCCTGATCACCGAAAATGATGAGACAGCCTATAGGGAGGAGGTCAGAGACCTGGCAATGTGGTGCCAGGACAACAACCTTTCTCTCAATGTGAGCAAGACAGAGGAGCTGATCTTGGTCTATTGGAAAAGGAGGGCCGAACAGGTCCCCATTAACATTGACAGGGCTGAAGTGGAGAGGGTCGAGAGTGTCCACATCACTCTCATCACTCACATCGAGAGGTGTCCACATCACCAACAAACTATCATGGTCTAAACAAACCAAGTCAGTTGTGAAAAGGGCACGACAACACCTTTTCCCCCTCAGGAGGAGCAAGATTTGGCATGGGTCCCCAGGACCTCAACTTTCTACAGCTGCACCGTTGAGGGAATCCTGACCGGTTGCATCACCGCCTTGTATGGCAACTGCTTGTCTTCTGACCATAAGTCGCTGCAGAGAGTAGTGCGTACAGCTCAGTGAATCACTGGGGCCAAGCTTCCTGACATCCAGGCCGTATATACTTGGTGGTGTCAGAGGAAAGCCACAAAAACTGTCAAAATCTCCAGTCACCCAAGTCATAGACTGTTCTCTCTTCTACTGTATGGCAAGCGGTACTGGAACGCCAAGTCTAGGACTAAAAGGCTCCTTAACAGCTGAAGTGCTGAACAATTAATCAAATGGCCACCCGGACTATTTACATTGACCCCTCCTTTGTTTTTACACTGCTGCTACTCACTGTTTATTATCTATGCATAGTATCTTTACAAATTTCCTCAACTAACCTCTACCCCCGCACAATGACTCGGTACCGGTACCCCCTGTATATAGCCTCGTTATTATGTCATTTTCTTGTGTTACTTTTATAAACTCTAGTTTATTAAGTAAATATTTTCTTAACTCTATTTCTTTAACTGCATTGTTGGTTAAGGGCTTGTAAGTTAGCATTTCAAGGTAAGGCCTACCTGTTGTACTCGGCGCATTCTTCCCTGCAGATCCTCTAAAGCTTTGTCAGGTTAAATGGTGAGCGTCGCTGCACAGCTATTTTCAGGTCTCTCCAGAGATGTTCGATCGGGTTCAAGTCTGCGCTCTTGCTGGGCCACTCAAGCACATTCAGAGACTTGTCCCAAAGTCAGTCCTGTGTTGTCTTGGCTGTGTTCTTAAGGTTGTTTTCCTGTTGGAAGGTGAACCTTCGCCCCAGTCCTGAGGTCCTGAGCTCTCTGGCGCAGGTTTTCACCAAGTATCTCTCTGTACTTTGCTCCTTTCATCTTTCCCTCGATCCTGACGAGTCTCCCAGTGCCTGCCACTGAAAAACATCCCCACAGCATGATGCTGCCAACACCATGCTTCACCGTAGGGATGGTGCAAGGCTTCCTCCAGACATGACGCTTGGTGTTCAGACTTAAGAGTTAAATATTTGTTTCATCAGACCAGAGAATCTTGTTTCTCATGGTCTGCGAGTCCTTTCCGTGTCTTTTGGCAAACTCCAAACTTGCTGTCAAGACTGCCCAAATGTGCCTTTTACTGAGGGTACCATAATTCTTTTGGTACCCTTCCCCAGATCTGTGCCTCGACACAATCCTGCCTCTGAGCTCAATGGACATTTCCTTCGACCTCATGGCTTGGTATTTGCTCTGACATGTACTGTCAACAGTGGGATCTTATATAGTCAGGTGTGTGCCTTTCCAAATCATGGCCAATCAATTGAATTGACCACAGGTGGACTTCAATCAAGTTGTAGAAACACCTCAAGGATGATCAATGGAAACAGGCTACACCCGACCTCAATTTCGAAACTCATAGCAAAGGGTCTGAATACTTAGGGTCTGAATAAGTTATTTATGTTTTTTATTTTTAATAAATGTTTTTGCATTGCCATTATGGGTTATTATGTATAGATTGATTGATATTTTTATTTATTTAATACATTTTAGAATAAGGCTGTAACAAAATGTGGAAAAAGGGAAGGGGTCTGAATACTTTCCGAATGCATTGTATATGTCACTGGCTGGAAGGTCTAAATGTGTATACAATCACAGGGTTACACAACCTTAAACCTGTCCAGTCCTGAAGGATATGCCGCTGTCCCATCTGGAGGACAGAATTGGCGTGACACACCATTGGCTGCAGACACAGACATCACTGTGCTTCCTATAAATCAGAGAAGACCAAATTGAATGTAAATGGGAAACGCTATAAAAGCATATAACAGGATGCTAATTACATAGAATGTAAATGGTAACTAATGATGAATCACAATAGGCTGAAAAGTAGCTGTAACAACAAAAATGTCCACAGCAAAGCCTACTTTATGATTCTTGAGGCGGGTTTAAGCTCTTAAAATAAAAAAAGTACTCTGAAAACATATAGCTGATTTGCGTTGAGATAGATATGCCACATTGCGAGACCTGCTTCATAGATTCTGATTTCCATCACATCAGGCAGAATGTGCTGAGCTCAATAGAACTTTTTATTGTCACACCTGCTATGCAATGCATAGCTTACTGTACTCACAGACTGTTAGTTGCATCTGCGTAATGATGCATTATCCAGCATCTGAGAAGAGAAGCATCTGCCAAATGACATTACTTTAATTCTATGGTAGTACATAACCCTGGCCGGCTCTACTCACCATGTTGCCAGGTACTGTAGTGTAGCTTGTTATTGTTCAGAAGAAAAATCTGCTTACACCATATTATGTCCTCAACCTACTTCCCAGAAAGAAGCATTTTACTATTTGGCTCATTAGCAGCAAACATCACTAAAAGCTCTAAATGTTAACTTGCGAATATGACCAATTCCTCTGTGACAAGGAACAAGTTGGAGGCAGTGTTATAGCTTCAGTATGTAATAACCCAGTTACTGTGAGGGGGATGTGTTATCTCTGTGAAGCAGCTGCTGAGTTGTACTGATATGGATCCAAGCACAGTTTACATCCGGGTGGGACAGACATAATAACACACACAGACGGAAAACAACTAAATACAGTAGTTGATTTTGTGTGTGTGTGTGTGTGTGTGTGTGTGTGTGTGTGTGTGTGTGTGTGTGTGTGTGTGTGTGTGTGTGTGTGTGTGTGTGTGTGTGTGTGTGTGTGTGTGTGTTTGCATGTGTGTGTGTGTGTGTGTGTGTGTGTGTGTGTGTGTGTGTGTGTGTGTGTGTGTGTGCATGTGTGTGTGTGTGTGTGTGTGTGTGTGTGTGTGTGTGTGTGTTTGCATGTGTGTGTGTGTGTGTGTGTGCGTGCGTGCGCGCATGGCCCGCATGTTTGTGCATATGATATCTCTGTATCAGTGGAGGGATGTAGATGGGACTGTTCCTTTTTCCGATAACTGGGAACAGACAGGAAAACAGGATGTCATAAGACAGATATTTATGCAAACACAAGGTTGGTGATTAGAGATTATGCCAAAAAAGGGCTCACAGTTCTTTGCACATCGTTTGAGGTTTTCGTGGAATTCTGAATTCAGACCAGGAGCCTACATGACTGCTTAGTGTAGCCTAAACTCTCTCTCTCTCTCTCATTCCTATTCCATCATTTCTTTCCCACCTGAAGTACTGTCCCTGCAGGAAATGTGCATTCATGCAACTCATTGTCTGTTCGAAAACATCGGACTTGTATCAGAAACCAAAGCCGCCTCTTATGTTGTATCAGAGAGAAAGGGAGACAGGGGAGCACATTAGAAGCATCTCTCCATCCATCACAGTGCAGTGCACATTGGGTGCAATGCACATTGTAAAGCAGCTACTGCACTGTGGATTTTACCTACCATATAAACTCAGCAAAAAAAAATAAAAGTCCCCTTTTCAGGACCCTGTCTTTCAAAGACAATGAATAAAATCCAAATAACTTCACAGATTTTCATTGTAAAAGCACTCTTTCCCATGCTTGTTCAATCAACCATAAACAATTAATAAACATGCACCTGTGGAATGGTCGTTAAGAAACAGCTTACAAACGGTAGGCAATTAAGGTCACACCAGGGTCCCTGCTCATCTGCGTCAATGGACCTTAGGCATGCTGCAAGGAGGCATGAGGACTGCAGATGTGGGCAGGGAATGTCCATACTGTGAGACGCCTAAGACAGTGCTACAGGGAGACAGGACGGAAAGCTGATCGTCCTCGTAGTGGCAGACCATGTGTAACAACACCTGCACAGGATCGGTACATCTGAACATTACACCTGCGGGACAGGTACAGGATGGCAACAACAACAATGCCCAAGTTACACCAGGAACTCACAATCTCTCCATTAGTGCTCAGACTGTCCACAAAAGCCATAAGAGGCTGGACTGAGGACTTGTAGGCCTGTTGTATGGCAGGTCCTCACCAGACATCACCGGCAACAACATCGGCTATGGGCACATACCCACCGTCGCTGGACCAGACAGGACTTGCAAAAAGTGCTCTTCACTGACGAGTCACGGTTTGTCTCACCATGGGTGATGGTCGGATTCTAATTTATCATCGAAGGAATGAGCATTACACCGAGGCCTGTACTCTGGAGTTGGATTGATTTGGAGATGGAGGGTCTGTCATAGTCTGGGCGTCATCGGACTGAGCTTGTTGTCATTGCAGGTGATCTCAACGCTGTATGTTACAGGGAAGAAATCCTCTTCCCTCATGTGGTACCCTTCCTGCAGGCTCATCCTGATATGACGCTCCAGCATGACAATGCCACCAGACATACAGCTCGTTCTGTGCATGATTTCCTGCAAGACAGGAATGTCAGTGTTCTGCCATGGCCAGCGAAGAGCCCGGATCTCAATCCCATTGAGCACGTCCGGGACCTGTTGGATCGGAGGGTGAGGGCTAGGACCATTCCCTTCAGAAATGTCTGGGAACTTGCAGGTGCCTTGGTGGAAAAGTGGGGTAACATCTCACAGCAATAATTGGCAAATCTGGTGCAGTCCATGAGGAGGAGATGCACTGCAGTACTTAATGCAGCTGGTGGCCACACCAGATACTGACTGTTACTTTTGATTTTGACCCACCCCCCCTTTGTTCAGGCACACATTATTCCATTTCTGTTAGTCACATGTCTGTGGAACTTATTTAGATTATGTCTCAGTTGTTGAATCTTGTTATGTTCATACAAATATATATGTTCATACAAATAAAGTTTTCTGAAAATAAACGCAGTTGACAGTGAGAGGACGCTTCTTTTTTGCTGAGTTTAGTTAGTGCTGAGGTCCCTTTAGTGGAACTAGTGGAAAATATTTTTAAATGGTCAGAAACATCTGAACTGATTACATGGAATCACAGTGCACAACTTTGTGTTTGACCTTGGAAGGGTCTCCTCTGTGCATACTGTTAGCACAGTGTCCATCTCACAACAGACTCAGCATGTCCGTCTTCTGCTGTCATTCATTCTGCAGTGCATGTTAAACAGTAGTTTGAAGGCATGTATGGCAGAAATACTATCTGGTTACCATGGAGATGGCCTGATTCACTGACGAAATGTCTTGTCAAAGAGAACACTTTCATTTTGTGAGATGGCAAAATATAACTTCTTCAATCAAGACAGGATAAACAAATTGCTTTATAAGATAATAAACCATGTTTCTTGTAGGTACTTTTTTCTCAACTTATTTATATTACTTTCTAGTATGTCAAGGTAGCTTACAGAGTAGTTATAGCTAACTAGCCAACTAGCTTTATAGCCATGGATTGTGCACCTTCCATTGTTTAGCTAAGCTGGTTGATGTTTTCCTTTCGTAACCAGAGCAGATGAAGGCAACATTCACCTCCAGAAATGCTATTGTCACGCCTGCTCCCGCTCCCCCTCTCTGGCGATCCAGGACTTACGCACACCTGTCACTATCATTGTGTGCAGCTGCGCAATATTGGACTCCATTACTTTGATTACCTCTATATCTGTCTGCTCCTCAGGGGGTGCCTCAGCTAGCTTGTCGGGCTTCCACGCCTTAGCTGGCTCGAGAGATCTTGCCCACCCAATGTCATTCTTCAGTCGACCCATCAGGCTCCCACGCCTCAGCCGGTTCGTCAGGCTCCCATGCCTCAGTGGGATCATCAGGCTGTCAAGCCTCAGACGGATCGTCAGGCACCCATGCCTCATCTGGCTCGCCGGGATCCCACGCTCATTGGGCTTCAGGACAATAGGCAAGCAGCTTGGTGAGAAGGCAACAACTGTTGGCGCAATTATTAGAAAATGGAAGAAGTTCAAGATGACGGTCAATCACCCTCGGTCTGGGGCTCCATGCAAGATCTCACCTTGTGGGGCATCAATGATCATGAGGAAGGTGAGGGATCAGCCCAGAACTACACGGCAGGACCTGGTCAATGACCTGAAGAGAGCTGGGACCACAGTCTCAAAGAAAACTATTAGTAACACACTACGCCGTCATGGATTAAAATCCTGCAGCGCACGCAAGGTCCCGTTGCTCAAGCCAGCGCATGTCCAGGCCCGTCTGAAGTTTGCCAATGACCATCTGGATGACCCAGAGGAGGAATGGGAGAAGGTCATGTGGTCTGATGAGACAAAAATTGAGCTTTTTGGTCTAAAGTCCACTCGCCGTGTTTGGAGGAAGAAGAAGAATGAGTACAACCCCAAGAATACCATCCCAACCGTGAAGCATGGAGGTGGAAACATCATTCTTTGGGGATGCTTTCTGAAAAGGGGACAGGACGACTGCACCGTATTGAGGGGAGGATGGATGGGGCCATGTATCGCGAGATCTTGGCAGACAACCTCCTTCCCTCAGTAAGAGCATTGAAGATGGGTCGTGGCTGGGTCTTCCAGCATGACAACGACCCGAAACACACAGCCAGGGCAACTAAGGAGTGGCTCCATAAGAAGCATCTCAAGGTCCTGGAGTGACCTAGCCAGTCTCCAGACCTGAACCCAATAGAACATCTTTGGAGGGAGCTGAAAGTCCGTTTTGCCCAGCGACAGCCCCAAAACCTGAAGGATCTGGAGAAGGTCTGTATGGAGGAGTGGACCAAAATCCCTGCTGCAGTGTGTGCAAACCTGGTCAAGAACTACAGGAAACATATGATCTCTGTAATTGCAAGGTTTCTGTACCAAATATTAAGTTCTGCCTTTCTGATGTATCAAATACTTATGTCATGCATTAAAATGCAAATTAATTACTTAAAAATCATACAATGTGATTTTCTGGATTTTTGTTTTAGATTCCGACTCTCACAGTTGAAGTGTATCAGTCTTAAACGTTGCACACACACTGCTGCTATCTTGTGGACAAAATCTAAATTACAACCAGTCTCCTATCTTGATGTATGGCCTTTCTCTTGCACTTCAAAGATTATTTAAAAAATAGAAAACACATGTTTTATCTTTTACCAGATCTGATGTGTTATATTCTCCTACATTAATTGAACATTTCCACAAACTTCAAAGTGTTTCCTTTCAAATGGTATTGAATATGCATATGCTTGCTTTAGGTCCTGAGTTACAGGCAGTTAAGTTACATTTGGGTATGTTATGTTAGGCAAAAAAACTTTTAAACGGGTCTGATCCTTAAGAAGGCGGAGCAGAGCTATATTATGGATAGACTTTTTCCCAACTTAGCTACTATTGCATCAACATGTTTTGACCATGACAGTTAACAATCCAGGGTCACACCAAGCAGTTTAGTCACCTCAACTTGCTAAATTTTTGTATTATTTATTCCAAGATTTAGTTGAGGTTTAGGGTTGAGTGAATGTTTTGTCTCAAGTACAATGCCTTAAGTTTTTGAAATATTTAGGACTTATTTTTAAAATGTATTTTATTTCACCTTTATTTAACCAGGTAGGCAAGTTGAGAACAAGTTCTCATTCACAACTGCGACCTGGCCAAGAATAAAGCAAAGCAGTTCGACACATACAACAACACAGAGTTACACATGGAATAAACAAACATACAGTCAATAATACTGTAGAAAAAGTCTATATACAGTGTGTGCAAATGAGGTAAGATAAGGGAGGTAAGGCAATAAATAATTACTTTGCCATGGTGGCGAAGTAATCACAATATACCAATTAAACACTGGAGTGATTGATGTGCAGAAGATGAATGTGCAAGTAGAGATACTGGGGTACAAAGGAGCAAGATCAATAAATAAATACAGTATGGGGATGAGGTAGTTGGATGGGCTATTTACAGATGGGCTATGTACAGGTGGAGTGATCTGTGAGCTGCTCTGACAGCTAGTGAGGGAGATATGAGTCTTCAGCTTCAGTGATTTTTGCAGTTTGTTCCAGTCATTGACAGCAGAGAACTGGATTTGAAAGGCAGCCAAAGGAAGAATTGGCTTTGAGGGTGACAAGTGAGATATACCTGCTATATGTGTGGGTGCTGCTATGGTGACCAGTGGGCTGAGATAAGGTGGTGCTTTGGGTTTGGCGACGAATATGAAGGGAGGGCCAGCCAACAAGAGTGTACAGGTCGCAATGGTGGGTAGTATATGGGGCTTTGGTGACAAAACGGATGGCACAGTGATAGACAGATAGACTGCACCCATTCTGAAATGGATTGCAAGCTCTTTGTTAAGTGTTGCAGTAATTTCACTCACTGTAGTAGTTGAAGTGTATAGTGTTGAATCATCCGCATACATAGACCCACTGGCTTTACTTCTTATTGTCAACTCTCAGTCAATCATCAGTAATTTGTGTAAGTGTTGTGCATGTTGAATGCCCTTCGCTATAAGCGGGCTGAAAGTCTGTCAATTTGTTTACTGTAAAATAGCATTGTATCTGGTCGAACACACATTATTTCCAAAAGTTTACTAAGGGTTGGTAATAGGCTGATTGGTCAGCAATTTGAGCCAGTAAAGTGGGCTTTACTATTCTTGGGTAGAGGAATGACTTTTGCTTCCCTCCAGGCCTGAGGGAACACACTTTCATTTAGGCTTACACTGAAAACATGGCAAATAGGAACGGCAATATCATCCTTTAATATCTCCAAGTTGTCAGACCCAGGTGCCTTGTCATTGTTGATATATATCAATATTTGTTTCACCTCTTCCACACTCACTTTACGGAATTCAAAATTACAATGCCTGTCTTTCCTAATTTGGTCAGTTAAACTTGGATGTGTAGTGTCAGCGTTTGTTGTTGGCATGTCATGCCTACATTTGCTGATCTTGCCAATGAAAAAATCATTGAAGCAGTTGGCAATATCAGTGTGTTTTGGGATGAATGAGCCATCTGATTAAATTAATGATGGAGCTGAAGTTTGCCTTTTTGCCTAAAATTTAATTTAAAGCACTCCAAAGCTTTTTATCATCATTCTTTATATAATTTATCTTTGTTTCATTATATGGCTTATTCTTCTTTCTATTCAGTTTAGTCACATGATTTCTCAATTTGCAGTACATTTGCCAATCGATTGTGCAGCCAGACTTGTCATTACCTCATCCCTCTCAACCATACCATTTTTCAATTCCTCATCAATCCACAGGGATTTAACCATTTTCACAGTCATTTTATTAGTGGGTGCATGCTTAGTAGTAACTGGAAAAATGTATCACATATATTATCAAGCCGTTTACATATATTATCCATATACTCACTGTTAGCACTTGGTGGTCTATAGCAGCTTCCCACAATAATGGGCTTTAGGTGAGGCAAGTGAACCTGTAGCCATATTACTTCAACAATATTTAACATGAGAACCTTTCTAAGCTTTACAGGAATTTGGCTCTGATATAGACCGCAACACCACCCACATGGGCATTTCTGTATTTTCTGTCGATATTATAACCATATATTGCTACCACTATATAATCAATAGTATTATCTAAAAGAGTTTTAGAGATAGTCAGAATATGAATGTCATCTGTTACTAGAAAGTTACTGATTTCATGAACCTTGTATCTTTGGCTATATGTTAATGTGGGCTATTTTTAAGCACTTTTCTGGGATGCTTATCAGAAGTAGACATGACAATGTTATTTGTGTTTGAGCTGATAGTGCAGGGTGAGCTGCACACAGTGGACATCCTACTAGGGCGCACCGCCTTAGTGCTAACAGTATAACTCTGGTTCATAGGCACATGATTACTGTATGCTGTAGGATCGACAGAGGCACTCAGGGGAGTTAGAGGGACATCAATTAGGTTACTTATATTGTAATTGCCAAAGCCCCTGGGATAATGTACATTTGCTACAGCATTACGACAACTCAGCGACACAATGGTAGGGATTATCTGAGCTGGGCTTGGGTCATTGAAAAGTAATTGTCTAAATGCATTCTTGAAATGTGTGGACAAAGTCCAGGAGCCAAGATGATTTGGATGGAATATGTCATTCCTGTAGAGCATCATCTGTTCCTAGAAGGTGTCAAAGTTATCTATAAAAGTTCATTCAACAGAGCTACAGTCATTTTGTTATTGGAATTGGAATCCCCCAGGGAAGAAGGTGCCGGAACCTTTGGATCCAGGTCAGCTGAGTTGTTTTTAGTCTGTGTCCAGTCCGGGCTTACCTTCGCCAAGGAGGCCCCCGTTGCCAGAGGTCTCTGTTTTCGACTTCCACAGTGAGTGACATGTATCCATTCTGGTTGGTAGGATCGAGAACAGGAATATCCACCAAGTCATCCAGGAGCATCCTACTAACTCCATTCTCTGCAGGGAAGGGGGAATCGGCTGTGGAGAGTTCCACCTCAAAAAGCACAAGAGACACCCACCATCTCAGATTGTTCTGAAATAGTTTATGTTGTTAGAAACAGATAAGATTAGCATTCCTGCAAGATTATTTTGTTGAAGTATAATTTGATTTCTGAGAAATTAAGCAAATCGATTGCATCCAAATTGGCTATTTTAATTTAGGATTGAATTTTATAGAGAAAGACGCATGGGTGCAGTTTTTTGTCCTCCTCATTCCACTGTGAAAGGACCGCCCCTGCTCCGGTGTCTGAGGAGTCCACCACAAAGGTGGAGGTGAAACATCCCTTGAGCTCCATGAATGCCATGTCAGCCTGGGTTCCAGCAAAAACGGGTCTGGGACCTGCAGGTTAGGACCGTGAAAGGTGCTACCAACGCTGCTATTAAAACATCTGTAAAAAAAAAGGCAAACCCAAGCAACCGCTGGACCTGATTGAGTGAGGTGGGACGGGGCCAGTTGGGGACCGCCTCAATCTTTACGGGGTCCAGTTGGATGCCTGTGGTATAGATAATATGACCCAGAAAGGAAAACTGGGATACGTGGAACTCACACTTCTCTATCTTCACATATAGTTGACTCTGCAGGAGGCTTCTCAGGACTAGTGGACATTCAGTGTGTGCTCCAGAAGGGTCTTCGAGAAGATCAAGATGTCATTGAGCTAAACAAAGACAAACAGATTCAACATCTCCCTCAGGGTGTCATTGACCAATGCTTGAAAGACTGCCGGTGAGTTGATAATCCAAAGCACATGACTAAATACTCATAGTGGCCACTAGGCATGTTAAAGGCAGTCTTCCACTCATCGCCCTCTGTGACTCTCACCTAGATTGTAAGCATTGCGGAGGTCCAATCTGAGGAAGAATTGTGCCCCTTGGACCAACTCCAATGCGGAAAACATCAGTGGTAGGAGGTAAAAATTATTGATCGTAATCTGGTTCAGCCCTCTGTAGTCGATGCAGGGACACAGGCCTCCATCCTTCTTACCCACGAAGAAGAAGCCTGAACCAGTAGGGGATGTAGAGGGGAAATGAAACCTGCCTCCAGCGACTTCCGGATGTAATTGTCCATGACTGTTGCTTCAGGGGTCAAGAGGGAGTACAAACGACCCCGGAGAGGTGTGGTACCGGGAAGGAGTTCTATGGCACAGTCATAAGGATGATGAGGGGGAAGGGTGGCGGCCTGCCTCTTACGAAAGGCCTCCCGGAGGTCGAAGTATTCAGGAGGGAGAGCGGAAAAGTCTTGGTCTTCAATGTATGCAGGAGGACACAGCGAGGCTCTTGGTGGGTGTCTTAGACATTTAGTCTGGCAGTCCTTACCCCAGTCTAGTAGGTGTCCCGTGGACCAAGAAATGAGTGGGTTATGTAGCGCTAGCCAGGAGTACCCTAGGATAAGGGGGTTCTCGGGAGCAGTGTTCAACAGAAAACTAAGAGTCTCCGAGTGGTTCACCCCAACCTACAGTAGAATGGGATTGATCTGATATTCCACCTGACCCGGAGCCAATGGGGCATCCATCGAGGGATTGAATCTGCAGAGGGATGGGACATTTCACGCAGGGGATCTGTAACTCTCTGGCAAAGTCTTGGTTCATGAAATTATCCGCGGCCCCGCAGTCCACAATTGTTTGAATCTGGTGCTAACGGTTGTTCCAGTGCAGGGTAGTAACAGACAGTGACTATGTAGCCAGGAGGTAACTGCACAGCTTGCCAGCGTCTCACCCTGTCCTGATGAGCCCTGGCAATTCCCATCAGCTCCGGGAAGGAAGCACGGAGATGGCCGAGACCTATGTCGTAGAGGCAGCAGCTTTCACACATTTGCCTGTCATGCTACTGCGGGCTCAGACGTGTGCAACCCAGCTGCATGGGATCCTCCATGCTGAGCTTGGGTTGCTCAGGAAACAGGAATGCTGAGTTGATGTCAAAAGGGCGCTGTCTCACCCGTTCCCAGATCCAGTTGTCAATCCTGATTACCTGTGTTATCAGGGACTCGAGGTCCTCTCCCAGTTCCCAAGCGGCCAGTTCATCTTTGATGGAGATAGACAGACCCTGGTGGAAAGCGGTAACCAGTGCCTACATATTCCACCCACTCTCGGCGGCGAGGGTGCGGAACTCAATGGCGAAGTCAGCCAAAGGTCTGGCCATTTTGCGGAGGTTGAACAGTCGGCTGGACACTTCTCGTCTGCCGAATGGGTGGTCGAAGACTCAGCATAGCTCAGCAGTGAAAGCTACTATGGATCTGCAAGATGTTCCCAAACGCCGTTGCCCATGCCAGTGCCTTGCCCAAGAGTAGAGAGATGATGTAGGCGATCATGGCCCGATGGGTGTGGAACGAGGAGGACTGTAGCTCGAACACCAGAGAACACTAAGTGAGGAACCCCTTGCATTCTCCCTGGTGGCCGTCATACCACTCAGGGGCTGGGATCTTGGGTTCCCGGTGCAGGTTCCCTGGAGGAATCATGACAACATCTGTAGCACTGGGTGATGAGACATGGGCATTGGCTCCTCCTGTGTTGGGGGCATGCTGTGGTTGGAGGGACTCGGCAAGTGCCCGAAGGGTCCCGGAGATCTGGGAGAGCTGTTCTTGCTAACAGTGTTCTTTTCTGGGCTAACACATTCCATATCTGCGTGATCTCTGCTGAGTCCATGTTGTGGCAGAAGCTTGCTGGGAGGTGGTAAGGTTGGACCCAGGTGCAGAGAAGAGACCAGATGAGGAATCAGTGGTTAAGGATAAACATAATACTTTACTGAGATACGGTAGCCGCAGGATCACAGTACACTTGAAAAAACAGCAAACAATAAGTCTCAAAAACTCACCCAGGAAACGAACGCACACAGTAAACAAGTTTCGGACCACAGAAAACACACCTCTTTTATCAGGGACACAATCATGAAATAATAAGACACACCTGAGTCCAATAAAAGTCTCTAGGGTGGTCTCTGCCGCACTCTGGTGCCAGGAGGAACCATGACACATGCCAAACCTTTTCAACCACGTGGACGGGGAAGATACCCTGTCACGCCTTCGTAACGACTGTGCGCGCTTGTGTGGGCATCAGAGCCTGTGTAATATATATATTTTTTTTTTATTTCACCTTTATTTAACCAGGTAGGCTAGTTGAGAACAAGTTCTCATTTACAACTGCGACCTGGCCAAGATAAAGCATAGCAGTGTGAACAGACAACACAGAGTTACACATGGAGTAAACAATTAACAAGTCAAAAACACAGTAGGAAAAAAAAGATTAAAAAAAGAGAGTCTATATACATTGTGTGCAAAAGGCATGAGGAGGTAGGCGAATAATTACAATTTTGCAGATTAACACTGGAGTGATAAATGATCAGATGGTCATGTACAGGTAGAGATACTGGTGTGCAAAAGAGCAGAAAAGTAAATAAATATAAACAGTATGGGGATGAGTTAGTTAAATTGGGTGGGCTATTTACCGATAGACTATGTACAGCTGCAGCGATCGGTTAGCTGCTCAGATAGCAGATGTTTGAAGTTGGTGAGGGAGATAAAATTCTCCAACTTCAGCGATTTTTGCAATTCGTTCCAGTCACAGGCAGCAGAGAACTGGAACGAAAGGCGGCCAGATGAGGTGTTGGCTTTAGGGATGATCAGTGAGATATACCTGCTGGAGCGTGTGCTACGGGTGGGTGTTGCCATCGTGACCAGTGAACTGAGATAAGGCGGAGCTTTACATAGCATGGACTTGTAGATGACCTGGAGCCAGTGGGTCTGGCGAAGAATATGTAGCGACGGCCAGCCGACTAGAGCATACAGGTCGCAGTGGTGGGTGGTATAAGGTGCTTTAGTAACAAAGCGGATGGCACTGTGATAAACTGCATCCAGTTTGCTGAGTAGAGTATTGGAAGCTATTTTGTAGATGACATCGTCGAAGTCGAGGATCGGTAGGATAGTCAGTTTTACTAGGGTAAGCATATTATTCCACCTTATTCCTATATTGTCCTTTTGCTCATTTGATTACTCTGCAGAGGTCATAGCGGGACTTCTTCTACTTGTTCCTATCCTCAGCCATAGCCCCAGGGCTGTCTGCATACCACTGTGTGCTGTAGCCGATCCTTTAGTTTAGCGCCAACCTCAGTGTTAATCCAGGACTTTTGATTGGGGAAGCAGCAAACCTTAACTGTGAGGACGTTGCCTATGCATTTCCTAATGAGGCCGGTGACAGAGGGGGTTCGCTCATCGATGTTATCAGAGGAGTCCTGAGACATATTCCAATCAGCGCCAGCAAAGCAGTCGTGTAGCATAATCTCTGTTTCTGGAGACAATTTCCCAGAGCGAGTTATGAGTAATTCATGTTTGAGCTTCATCTTGTAAACAGGAAGCATGTGTATAGAGTCATGATTTGATTTGGTGAATGGCGGAGGAGCGAGGGCCTTGTATGGGTAAAATAACAGTGGCCTAGTGACAAAGGAGACGTGTTGATGGAAGTTGGGCATCGATTGTCTTAATGATATGGAATAAAAATGGATGGCAACCAGAAAAGCAGCGTCTAAGTTTTCCTGCTTGGTTATAGCCTCGTACAGTTTGTTAAGTGCCAGCTCGTCATTTTTCTTGTCCTGAGGTGAAACGTGTACAACAGTCACGATAACAGCTGAAAACTCCCTCAGGCATTTGACCATCAGGTATTTCAAGCCGGGTGAACAATGGGTCGACACTTCCACATCACTCGAATCAGCACCCCAGTTATTGTTGATGAAGAGGCAAACCCCTCCCCCCTTCGACTCCACTGTCCTGTGGGCACGGTCAATGAAGAATCCATCGAGTTGGATTGCCATCTTGTTCAAGAGCCATGTTTCAGAAAAGCAGAGAATATTGCAGTTTCGAGAGCCCCATTGGTAGCAAATCCACGATCGGAGGTCCTCCATTTTATTGTCAAGTGACCAGTAGAATAGAGGGAAGAGGGAGCCATTTCTCCCTTCACCTTAATCACGGCAGGATCCCCCCTCTCTTGCCTCTGTAACGTCGACGTTTCCTCTTGAGTAGCCCTAAAATTTGGTCAGGATTACAGAAAGAACCCAGGGCAGATGAGTCGAAGTTGAAGACAGAACTGGTAACTAACTGCTGATCTGATGTTCAAAAGTTGTCGGTTGTAAGAAATGACAATGGATACATTGAGAAAATAAAGTAAAAATAAACAACGAAATAATCACAAAATAGCCAAGTTTGGTTGGAGTGACCGTCCAATGCAGCGCCAACTTGTAGAGTTTGTCAAGCAGGTCGAGTGACCGCCTGTGTGGAGTGTTCTCTCAAGACCAGCCAGGTCCGGTGGGGAGCACAGGACTGCCCCCTCCCCACACACACACACACACACACACACACACACACACACACACACACACACACACACACACACACACACACACACACACACACACACACACACACACACACACACACACACACACACACACACACACACACACACAGCAGAGGAATCTAAACAATAACCCATTGGGTCCTCCATTGGCTTCAGTCAGCAGTCTCAGCACTCTCTCCTCACAGTGAGGGCTCATCTGAATAAAACAAAGTCAGATCAATACAACCCACTGTTTAATCATATGTAATGAGGACTCAGGAAGGCTGTAGGTAATCACATTATATTTGGCTTAATTACTATTATGAACAATTAGGCTTTAGAAAGATCTGTCTTGAAGTATTGCACTTCATTATAAGTGCTATGGAAAGATAATTGAGGTTTAGATGAAGACGTGGTAAGGATTTGTCTTTGCTTTCAATATTGTCAGTCAAGATGGCTATTGATTGTTTTTTTCTACTACTGTATATGAAACATTGAATTGTTCTGGTTTTGCCATACATTAGCATTTTAGTCATTTAGCAGACGCTCCTACAGTGAGGTAGCTCAGTTTCACTGGACCTCCCTGCAGGGTCGGAGAATTTGGTTCACAGCTTTTATGCAATCTGGGTGGGGAGTGGGGGCAGATATATTTTCTTCAATAAAGTAGCTATCAGCAAAGTCACAGCTAGTAGGAAAAAAGTAAATTGCTAGTTCAAAAAAGGCAAGGATGACACACACACACACACACACACACACACACACACACACACACACACACACACACACACACACACACACACACACACAGTCAAAAGTAAAAAAAAAAAACCTTGAATGAGTAGGTTCATTATTTTTTACTATTTTCCACATTGTAGAATAATAGTGAAGACATCAAAACTATGAAATACCACGATGGAATCATGTAGTAAGCAAAAAGAAGTGTAAAATAAATCAAAATATATTTTATATTTGAGATTCTCCAAATAGCATTGAATACACAGGGAGAAAAAGGTGTAGATTCACGCACAGAGCGCAGCCGATTGAATCGTGGTCACAGGCAGGCAATGATCATACACAGGTAGTCAGTCAAAAACAAACAATACCTCAAAACAGAAAGAACTGAACTAAATAGGGAGCTGATGAGACCAGGTGAGAAACAGAATCTTACAGCTTTGATGACAGCTTTGCACACTCCTGGAATTCTCTCAACCAGCTTCACTTGGAATGTTTTTCCAACAGTCTTGAAGGAGTTCCCACATATGCTGAGCACTTATTGGCTGCTTTACCTTCACTCTGCGGTCCAACTCATCTCAAACCATCTCACTTTGGTTGAAGTCGGGGGATTGTGGAGGCCAGGTCATCTGATGCAGCACTCCATCACTTTCCTTTTTGGTAAAATAGCCCTTACATAGCCTGGAGGTGTGTTGGGTCATTGTCCTGTTGAAAAACAAATGATAGTCCCACTAAGCCCAAACCAGATGGGATGGTGTATCATTGCAGAATGCTGTGGTAGCCATGCTGGTTAAGTGTGCCTTGAATTTTAAATAAATCACAGACAGTGTCAACAGCAAAGCACCCCCACACCATAACACATCCTCCTCCATGCTTCTTATGAGTGGTTTCTTTGCAGCAATTGGACCATGAAGGCCTGATTCACACAGTCTCCTCTGAACAGCTGATGTTGAGATGTGTCTGTTACTTGAACTCTGAAGCATTTATTTGGGCTGCAATTTCTAAGGCTGGTAACTCTAATGAACGTATCCTCTGCAGCAGAGGTAACACTGGTTCTTCATTCCTGAGGCGGTCCTCATGAGAGCCAGTTTCATCATAGTGCTTGAGGGTTTGGCGACTGCACTTTCAAAGTTCTTGAAATGTTCCGTATTGACAGACTTCATGTCTTAAAATGATGATGGACTGTCATTTCTCTTTGCTTATTTGACCTGTTCTTGCCATAATATGAACTTGGTCTTTTACCAAATATTCTGTATACCCCTTACCTGTTCACAACACAGCTGATTGGCTCAAATGCATTAAGAAGGAAAGAAATTCATAAAATTAACTTTTAAGAAGGCACACCTGTTAATTGAAATACATTTCAGGTGACTACCTCATGAAGCTGGTTGAGAGAATGCCAAGAGTGTGCAAAGCTGTCATCAAGGCAAAGGGTGGTTATTTGAAGAATCTGAAATATAAAATATATTTGGATTTGTTTAACCTTTTTTGTGTTCTAACGTGTTTTTTTTATGGGGGATGGGGGGGTGCTGTGGTAATTAAAAAAATAAAATTTGGAGAGGTAAGGTTTAAGTTGTTTTCGGAAGATGGGTAAGGACTCTGCTGTCCTATTACCAGGGGGAAACTCGTTCCAACTTTGGGGTGCCTGGACAAAGAAGAGCTTTGACTGTCCTAAGCGGGAGCTGACCTCCCATAGGGAAAGGAGGGCCAAGAGATCTCCGCCCATTCATTGCTGTCGGGGGCTGTGCTTGACGTCGACTGAAATACGTACTCAATTTGGGTGTCGGTACTGTTTATATTTAGGTGCAGGAACTCAGCAATACCTTTGAGCTAATATTCTATAAGTGGTGCAGGAACTCAAGCCAGGAGTGTTTCATTCTGGGCTTAGCCCAAAGCCAGAAGGTGGGGTCTGCGGGGATCCTCCCACTTCAAATTTCAATGGCTAAATGCATGCATTTGGCCCACTTTGAGATTAGAACATTCAGAGATGAGATATTTCTCAGGTAACTTGCACCTTCCCACCTGCCACAGTAGACACCGCCAGTATTCAGTTACATTAGCAACTGTGAGTCTCTCTCTGGAACACATACATCTACAGTGTATTGCCAAAAACCTCCATACAACTCAATAACTTCCCATTTAGACTCTGACCCTTCCAATGAGCAAAACTGACTAAAGAATTCCACAGTACCCGAACACACACACTCTCTCTCTCTCTCCCTCTCTTTCTATCACTCTCGTTCTCACTCGCTCTCACACACACACACACACACACACACACACACACACACACACACACACACACACACACACACACACACACACACACACACACACACACACACACACACACACACACACACACACACACACACACACACACACACACACACACTAATTAGAATCCATAGTGCAGCTATAAGTGATACAGTCTACTGTGTGCACACCCCTCATCTGCATCTCTGAATCGTGTTCTCTGTGTCATCTGTTGCTGTCTCCATTGTCTGCCCTCTTCTGTTGCTGTCTCTTTTGTCAACCGTTGAGACTGTTGCTGTCTCTGTGTCTTGTCTGGTGTGTCTCTCTCCATTAACTATCCTTCTATTGCTGTCTCTGTGTCTTATCCGGTGTGTCTCTCTCTATCACCTATTATTATGTTGCTGTCTCTGTGTCTTGTCTGGTGTGTCTCTCTCTCCATCATTTATTATTCTGCTGCTGTCTCTGTGTCTTGTCTGGTGTGTCTCTCTCCATCGTATCTTACTATTCTGTTGTTGTCTCTACAGTATATCTTGTCTGGTGTGTCTCTCCCCATCACATATTCTTATGTTGCTGTCTCTGTGTCTTACCTGGTGTGTCGCTTGAGTTTTGCAACCCAAAATGGTCAAGGGGATACTAGGGTAGCTTAACTTGTTTTGGGCCTGTGTCTGGGTAACCTTAACATAATCTTCCGTACCAGTTGCCCAATGCTGCTGCTGTTGTAAAGTGCTCCATTGGCCCGCTGTATTCATCTGTCCTCCTCCTTGGCTCATCTGCAAGGTAGATGTGCAAAATGTCATTAGTTAGGTGTAAAGGGTGACTGCACTTCCTGATTTGGCCTCGTTTTAGATTTGGTTCATGAAGAAATGCTAGTGGCCATGGCTGAATTGGGGTGTGGCTTGATGTGAGTGCCTTGTGTGTGTGTTCGCAGGTGGGAGAGTAAATTATTTTGCCAATTAGCTTCAGCCGGCTGGTGTAAGACCTGACTCACTGTATAGTTTATGTATCTCCAGGGCTAGTTAAGGACCATCAATACATTATTACAGAATATAAATTAGACAATATTTTCATTTTGAACAACTTTTAGTTTTCTCATTAAATGCTTTCAATATTTGTGTATGAATTTCTACCATTTAAAGTTGCTTTAATATTTTAAAGTCATTAAAATTTGGAGCTATTCGGAGTGGCAGCTGCAAGCGACCCAGTTGTAATGCTTGTGGTAAATCTGGGTCTGGGTCCCATTGGGGATAGTTAGGGACCATCGGAACACAATGTACACTACCGGTTAATGAGTAGAAACCCTACTTATTCAAGGGCTTTTCTGTATTTTCACTATTTTCTACATTGTAGAATAATAATGAAGACATCAAAACTATGAAATACCACATATGGGAAAAAAAAGTGTTAAACAAATCAAAATATATATTATATTTGAGATTCTTCAAATAGCCATCTTTTGCCTTATATACATTGTGTGCAAAAGGCATGAGGAGGTAGGCGAATAATTACAATTTAGCAGATTAACACTGGAGTGATAAATGATCAGATGGTCATGTGCAGGTAGAGATACTGGTGTGCAAAAGACCAGAAAAGTACATAAATAAAAACAGTATGGGGATGGGGTAGGTAAATTGGGTGGGCTATTTACCAATGGACTATGTACAGCTGCAGCGATCGGTTAGCTGCTCAGATAGCAGATGTTTGAAGTTGATGAGAGAGATAAAAGTCTCCAACTTCAGCGATTTTTGCAATTCGTTCCAGTCACAGGCAGCAGAGAACTGGAACAAAAGGCGGCCAGATGAGGTGTTGGCTTCAGGGATGATCAGTGAGATACACCTGCTGGAGCGTGTGCTATGGATGGGTGTTGCCATCGTGACCAGTGAACTGAGATAAGGCGGGGCTTTACCTAGCATGGACTTGTAGATGACCTGGAGCCAGTGGGTCTGGCGACGAATATGTAGCGAGGGCCAGCCGACTAGAGCATACAGGTCGCAGTGGTGGGTGGTATAAGGTGCTTTAGTAACAAAGCGGATGGCACTGTGATAAACTGCATCCAGTTTGCTGAGTAGAGTATTGGAAGCCATTATGTAGATGACATCGCCAAAGTCGAAGATCGGTAGGATAGTCAGTTTTACTAGGGTAAGTTTGGCGGCGTGAGTGAAGGAGGCTTTGTTGCGAAATAGAAAGCCGATTCTAGATTTGATTTTGGATTGGAGAAGTTTGATATGAGTCTGGAAGGAGAGTTTACAGTCTAGCCAGACACCTAGGTACTTATAGATCCACATATTCTAGGTCGGAACCATGCAGGGTGGTGATGCTATTCGGGCGTGCGGGTGCAGGAAGCGAATGGTTGAAAAGCATGCATTTGGTTTTACTAGAGTTTAACAGCAGTTGGAGGCCACGGAAGGAGTGTTGTATGGCATTGAAGCTCATTTGGAGGTTAGATAGCACAGTGTCCAAGGAAGTGCCAGAAGTTTACAGAATGGTGTCGTCTGCGTAGAGGTGGATCAGAGAATCGCTCGCAGCAAGAGCAACATCATTGAAACTGTGAAGTAAAACTGTGAAGGACCTCGGCGTTACTCTGGACCCTGATCTCTCTTTTGAAGAACATATCAAGACCATTTCAAGGATAGCTTTTTTCCATATACGTAACATTGCAAAAATCAGAAACTTTCTGTCCAAAAATTATGCAGAAAAATGAATCCATGCTTTTGTCACTTCTAGGTTAGACTACTGCAATGCTCTACTTTCCGGCTACCCGGATAAAGCACTAAATAAACTTCAGTTAGTGCTAAATACAGCTGCTAGAATCCTGACTAGAACCAACAAATCTGATCATATTACTCCAGTGCTAGCCTCCCTACACTGGCTTCCTGTCAAAGCAAGGGCTGATTTCAAGGTTTTACTGCTAACCTACAAAGCATTACATGGGCTTGCTCCTACCTATCTCTCTGATTTGGTCCTGCTGTACATACCTACACGTACGCTAGGATCACAAGACGCAGGCCTCCTAATTGTCCCTAGAATTTCTAAGCAAACAGCTGGAGGCAGGGCTTTCTCCTATGGAGCTCCATCTTTATGGAACGGTCTGCCTACCCATGTCAGAGACGCAAACTCGGTCTCAACCTTTAAGTCTTTACTGAAGACTCATCTCTTCAGTGGGTCATATGATTGAGTGTAGTCTGGCCCAGGAGTGGGAAGGTGAACGGAAAGGCTCTGGAGCAACGAACCGCCCTTGCTGTCTCTGCCTGGCCGGTTCCCCTCTTTCCACTGGGATTCTCTGCCTCTAATCCTATTACAGGGGCTGAGTCACTGGCTTACTGGGACTCTCTCATACCGTCCCTGGGAGGGGTGCGTCACCTGAGTGGGTTGAGTCACTGATGTGATCATCCTGTCTGGGTTGGCGCCTCCCCCTTGGGTTGTGCCGTGGCGGAGATCTTTGTGGGCTATACTCAGCCTTATCTCAGGATGGTAAGTTGGTGGTTTAAGATATCCCTCTCGTGGTGTGGGGGCTGTGCTTTGGCAAAGTGGGTGGGGTTATATCCTTCCTGTTTGGCCCTGTCCGGGGATGTCCTCGGATGGGGCCACAGTGTCTCCTGACCCCTCCTGTCTCAGCCTCCAGTATTTATGCTGCAGTAGTTTATGTTGTCGGGGGGCTAGGGTCAGTTTGTTATATCTGGAGTACTTCTCCTGTTCTATTCGGTGTCCTGTGTGAATTTAAGTGTGCTCTCTCTAATTCTCTCTTTCTCTCTTTCTTTCTCTCTCTCGGAGGACCTGAGCCCTAGGACCATGCCTCAGGACTACATGACATGATGACTCCTTGTTGTCCCCAGTCCACCTGGCCGTGCTGCTGCTCCAGTTTCAACTGTTCTGCCTTATTATTATTGGACCATGCTGGTCATTTATGAACATTTGAACATCTTAGCCATGTTCTGTTATAATCTCCACCCGGCACAGCCAGAAGAGGACTGGCCACCCCACATAGCCTGGTTCCTCTCTAGGTTTCTTCCTAGGTTTTGGCCTTTCTAGGGAGTTTTTCCTAGCCACCATGCTTCTACACCTGCATTGCTTGCTGTTTGGGGTTTTAGGCTGGGTTTCTGTACAGCACTTTGAGATATCAGCTGATGTACGAAGGGCTATATAAATACATTTGATTTGATTTGATTTGATATGAAAAACCGAGGCTACTGAGTCTGCCGATAAGAATATGGTGATTGACAGAGTCGAAAGCCTTGGCCAGGTCGATGAAGACGGCTGCACAGTACTGTCTTTTATCAATGGCGGTTATGATATCGTTTAGTAATGCATTTCAATTAAGATGTGTGTCTTCTTGAAAGTTCATTTGTGGATTTTTTTTCCTTCTTAATGCGTTTGAGCCCAGGTAAGGGGTATACAGAACATAACCCTATTTGGTAAAAGACCAAGTCCATTTTATGGCCAGAACAGCTCAAGTAAGCAAAGAGAAACGAAAGTCCATCATTACTTTAAGACATGAAGGTCAATACGGAAAATTGCTATTGCTATGATCAAACTGGCTCTCATGAGGACTGCCACAGGAATGGAAGTTACCTCTGCTGTAGAGGATACATTCATTAGAGTTACAAGCCTCAAATAAATGCTTCACAGAGTTCAAGTAACAGACACATCTCAACATCAACTGTTCAGAGGAGACTGTGTGAATCAGGTCTTCATTGTCAAATTGCTGCAAAGAAACCAATACTAATGGACACCAATAAGAAGAGACTTCCTTGGGCCAAGAAACACGAGCAATGGACATTAGATCGGTGGAAATTTGTCCTTTGATTTGGTGTCCAAATTGTAGACCGCCGTGTCTTTGTGAGACGCGGTGTGGGTAAACGGATGATCTCCACAAGTGTATTTCCCACCGTAAAGCATGTAGGAGGTGTTATGGTCTGGGGGTGCTTTGCTGGTGACATTGTCTGTGATTTATTTTGAATACAAGGCACACTTAACCAGCATGGCTACCACAGCATTCTGCAGCGATACGCCATCCAATCTGGTTTGGCTTTAGTGGGACTATCATTTGTTTTTCAACAGGACAATGACCCAACACACATCCAGGCTGTGTAAGGGCTATTTGACCAAATCAAATCAAATCTAATCAAATTTTCTTTGTCACATACACATGGTTAGCAGATGTTAATGCGAGTGTAGCGAAATGCTTGTGCTTCTAGTTCCGACAATGCAGTGATAACCAACAAGTAATCTAACTAACCATTCCAAAACTACTGTCTTATACACAGTGTAAGGGGATAAAGAATATGTACATAAGGATATATGAATGAGTGATGGTACAGGGCAGCATACAGTAGATGGTATCGAGTACAGTATATACATATGAGATGAGTATGTAGACAAAGTAAACAAAGTGGCATAGTTAAAGTGGCTAGTGATACATGTATTACATAAGGATGCAGTCAATGATATAGAGTACAGTATATACGTATGCATATGAGATGAATAATGTAGGGTAAGTAACATTATATAAGGTAGCATTGTTTAAAGTGGCTAGTGATATATTTACATAATTTCCCATCAATTCCCATTATTAAAGTGGCTGGAGTTGAGTCAGTGTCAGTGTGTTGGCAGCAGCCACTCAATGTTAGTGGTGGCTGTTTAACAGTCTGATGGCCTTGAGATAGAAGCTGTTTTTCAGTCTCTCGGTCCCAGCTTTGATGCACCTGTACTGACCTCGCCTTCTGGATGATAGCGGGGTGAACAGGCAGTGGCTCGGGTGGTTGATGTCCTTGATGTCCTTGATGATCTTTATGGCCTTCCTGTAACATCGGGTGGTGTAGGTGTCCTGGAGGGCAGGTAGTTTGCCCCCGGTGATGCGTTGTGCAGACCTCACTACCCTCTGGAGAGCCTTACGGTTGAGGGCGGAGCAGGTGCCGTACCAGGCGGTGATACAGCCCGCCAGGATGCTCTCTATTGTGCATCTGTAGAAGTTTGTGAGTGCTTTTGGTGACAAGCCGAATTTCTTCAGCCTCCTGAGGTTGAAGAGGCGCTGCTGCGCCTTCTTCACGACGCTGTCATTGTGAGTGGACCAATTCAGTTTGTCTGTGATGTGTATGCCGAGGAACTTAAAACTTGCTACCCTCTCCACTACTGTTCCATCGATGTGGATAGGGGGTGTTCCCTCTGCTGTTTCCTGAAGTCCACAATCATCTCCTTAGTTTTGTTGACGTTGAGTGTGAGGTTATTTTCCTGACACCACACTCCGAGGGCCCTCACCTCCTCTCTGTAGGCCGTCTCGTCGTTGTTGGTAATCAAGCCTACCACTGTTGTGTCGTCCGCAAACTTGATGATTGAGTTGGAGGCGTGCGTGGCCACGCAGTCGTGGGTGAACAGGGAGTACAGGAGAGGGCTCAGAACGCACCCTTGTGGGGCCCCCGTGTTGAGGATCAGCGGGGAGGAGAGTGGAGTGCTCCATCAGGAGAGTAATGGAGTGCTCCATCAGATGACCTGGCCTCAACCAAATTGAGATGGTTTGGAATGAGTCGGACTGTAGAGTGAAGGAAAAGCAGCCAAAGAGTGCTCAGCATATATGGGAACTCCTTCAAGACTGTTGGGAAAGCATTCCAGGTGAAGCTGGTTGAGAGAATGCCAAGAGTGTGCAAAGTTGTCATGAAGGAAAAAGGTGGCTATTTGAAAAATCTCAAATATAAAATACATTTAGATTTCTTTAACACTGTTTTGGTTACTACGTGATTCCATATGTATTATCTCATAGTTTTGATGTTTTCACTATTATTCTACAATGTAGAAAATAGTCAAATAAAGAAAAACCCTTGAATGAGTAGGTGTTCTAAAACTTTTGACCGGTAGTGTATATTGTGTTCCGATGGTCCCTAACCATCCCCATAGGGATATCCAAAGTCAACCCAGATTTACCACAAGCATTATGACCGGGTCCTTGCAGCTGCACTCCGAATTGATGATTACTTGTGTGCTGCCAGCTGTGGGCATGTGGGTAACCCAACTTTAATTTCCATTGCGATGCAGTCACGACCACAAGTCTCACAAATCTTTGTTTTGGACAAGACTGACTTTATGACCAAAATTATCCTATTTACATTTGTAGTCAATTTTGACAGTAGAATAAATGTTTCTAACTATTGATGCCACATAGGCTGTTTTCTAAATGAGAAGTTGGTTTTTAGGGGCAGTTGCTCTTTAAATTTACTGTGTACTGACATGACCAGGGCAACTCAACTGTGAAGAAAAATGCAAGTGGAGGCATAACAGAGCACCATAACTCCACACATGACAGTTAAGAAGCTACATAGCCCCTAGGCTATATGAATATAAAGAGACATGAGCCAAAACAAATTACCTGTAGAATGGAAAATTGAATAAGTTATAAGACCTCTATGATTCATTTAATTTAGTCAGTTCTAGCAGCTAATGTGAGATTTTTAGATTAGATAACATTCGAGGACACATAACTTAAGGGCCTATTTTCAATGTTTTGATTCACCTATAATCTAACCATTAATCTGGCCAGCTCTTCCCCTCTCTTTCTGGCTGCCCCCTTACCTTCTAAGTTGAAGTTTGTTTATTTTTCATATACACAGTCTATACATGCAGTACACAGTGCAATGAAATGCTTACTTGCAGGTTAACCTCTCGACAGTGAAACAACAATAGAAAAATTAAGTAGCTATGAGAATAAAAAGAGACATCAAAATAAAAGCTCATTGAAATATTTTCACAAATTTACTAACAGGCAGTTTTTTGCAAATAGTTACATAGCCTATATGAAAATAACAGACATGAGCCAAGCATGTTTACCTGTAGAATGAATGATTATAAGACCTTGATGATTCATTTCATCTTATCAGTTCTACCACCTCAACATTGCCAATTTTAAACAAGGTTAAATATCAAGTTCTTGTAAAGTTAAGCTTCAGTCCACAGGGAGCACTGTGTCACTGCCAGAAGATATGTGCTTCAGTCAAAAAATCGTTCTCTCATCTCTTCGGCCTCAGCTAGCTAGCCAGCCAGTAGCGACCAAAAAGAGCTAGCTACAGAAACCAAACCCATCAAATACAGTTGTAAGAAATAAACACTTTTCCTAATATCATGACTTCTAAGGACCTCCTTAGCTTGGTCACTAAATATACTGTTAAATAACTCTGACTGACACCCAATACCTTAAAGATGCTGAACGATAGCGTATTAGCATTAGCCAACCCTTATGCTGAGGGAGACTAGCTAGTTAACTACCACCAACCCTGGCTAACTCTACTGCTCTTGCTGCACTTTGACTTTCTGGCTGTTCTGCCCTCTCCACCATATTCACTTCTGCCTGCTTGTGCTCAACCTGCTCGCTTTTTTGCCTCTCTTTCAGAAGTTCAGAATATCCATATTTGTTCTGTGCTATAGACTGACTGAATGACAGGTGTTTTGCTGAGTGATGACATTGACATGTAACTGGTGCTGTAACGGTGTAACGGTGGATCAAGGCATGTGGGTGGTTCACTGCATTGTGAAATCTCGACCAATCACAGCAGGCACCGTGTCACTCTAGGGGCTTCTTGCAGTGCCTGCTACTGCCTAGTGCAGTATATTGTATTGTTAATTTTTGTCATAAAAATGTGTCAGTAAAACTTTTTATATATACTGAATAGCACAAAAATGTGTGTTTATGGAAACTCATATCAGCCACAAATGTCATTTATAAATGACCATCAAAAGATTTGGGGCTGGGCCAAAAACCTCCAGCCCCAGAAGCCCAGACCTAATTACGCCACTGACTCAAGCAGTAGAACATTTCAGGTGCCAGTACTCAGTTCAGGTGAACTCCTGCCCAGGTCAAGCATTGAAAAGTTGAAGCGCCCTGTCAAAATGTGCTAGCAAATTCTAAATGTTCTAGCCAGCGGATACATGACTGACTTCGCACTTTGGTTGCAATGCATCACATCAGATGACACGAGAAGCATCACCCATTAATTAATCTGACAGAAGCTCTCCCTCTCTTTTTATCTCTCTCTCTTCTCTTTCATCTGGAAGGTCTAGCTACCATAGAGGAGCCTGGAAAGGCCTCCTGCTGTCACAGCTATTCTGTAACGGAGGAATGTAATAGATACAGTGTCTGTTGGCGGAAGAAAACCATCTAGATGGGCCTCTGACCAGTCAGCATGTTGTGATAACCATGACAAGCGAGAAAGGTACTCGTAGAAAAAAAGGTGCTATCTAGAACCTAAAAGGGTTATTCGGCTGTCCCCATAGGTGAACCCTTTGGAGAACCTTTTTGGGTGCCATCACAGATAAAAAGGGGTTCTATGTTTCTAAGAGTGTATGTCAGATAACTCCTTGGGAAAGGTGCTACACTATTTTGTATTTTATTGTCAATTATTGGGCGATTCACTTGATTAAATTCATTGTCAGTTGTCAGCTGAAAGGTTATTGTTTGCAACAATCAAACAATAAACGTTTGCCTGGTGGAAATGAAAGAATGACACAAAAGATACCGATACAGGTAACACTTTACAATAACCTTCCATTTGTAAAGGGTTTATAAAGTAGTTATAATTACGTTAATTATTATTTAATAATTTGTAAATGCAATATAAACCATTCATAAATGGTTATATCGTATTAGTCAAAATAGGGCAATAACTCAGTGTTTGCAAAGTAGTGAGCCACTATTTCTGAAATTTTTGCGGCCCATAATGCTATTCAGAACATAGGCATGGCTTCACAACATTTTCAAATTTGAAGAATATGGAGGAAAATATGCAGCCGAAGTACAACAGGAGCGGATACAAATTCATTGCTTTAACTAATTATGACAAATATTAACTAAATGTTGAGCAATGTAATAAATTCATGCCTTTTCAAATAAGTTACATTGAATGTTATGTTGTCTGACAATTTGTTAGCTTCACTAGGCTTACGAACGCATAGCATTACAGCAGTTGCTTTTACAGTGCATTCGGAAAGTATTCAGACCCCTTGATTTTTTTCCACATTTTGATACGTTATAGCCTTACTCTAAAATTGGTTAGATTGTTTTTTCATCTCATCGATCTACACACAATACCCCATAATGACAAAGCGAACACAAGTTTTTCGAATTTTAGAAAATGTATTTTAAAAAAAGTATTCAGACCCTTTACTCAGTACTTTGTTGAAGCACTTGGCCGCGATTACAGCCTCGAGTCTTCTTGGTCATGACGCTACCAGCTTGGCACACCTGTATTTGGATAGTTTCTCCCAAGCTTATCTGCAGATCCTCTCAAGCCCAGTCAGGTTGGATGGGGAGCGTCGCTGCATAGCTATTTTCAGGTCTCTCCAGAGATGTTTGATCGGATTCAAGTCTGGGCTCTGGCTGTCCCGAAGCCACTCCTGCGTTGTTTTGGCTGTGTGCTTAAGGTCATTGTTCTGTTGGAAGGTGACCCTTCCAACATATCCTGAGCGTTCTAGACAGGTTTTCATCAAGGATCTCTCTGTACTTTACTCTGTTCATCTTTCCCTCAATCCTGACTAGTCTCCCAGTCCCTGCCGCTGAAAAAAATCCCCACAGCTTGATGCTTCACCGTAGGGATGGTGCCAGGTTTCCTCCAGACGTGACGCTTGGCATTCAGGCAAAAGAGTTCAATCTTGATTTCTTCAGACCAGAGAATCTTGTTTCTCATGGTCTCAGAGTTCTTGAGTTGTCTTATGCCAAACTACAAGCGGGCCTTTTACTGAGGATTGACTTTCGTCTGGCCACACTACCATGGCCTGATTGGTGGGGTGCTGCAGAGATGGTTGTCCTTCTGGATGGAGGCCACTGTGTCCTTGGGGACCTTCAATGCTGCAGAAATGTTTTGATACCCTTCCCCAGATCTGTGCCATCAACAATTTATAAAAACCTGTTTTCGCTTTGTCACCATGGGATATTGTGTGTAGATTGTTGAGGGGGGAAGGTATTTAATACTTTTTAGAATAATGCTGTGACGTAACAAAATGTGGAAAAAGGAAAGGGGTCTGAATACATTCCGAATGCACTGTATGTACCGGTATATAAGCTAGCTACCATCCTAACGTTAGTTGGCTACTAATATATCGAACTTGCCAGTATATTAACTATATGCTATCTAACTATGTACCCAACATTTATTGACTTGATTATTCACGTCAATCTTAGATTAACTAAGTGGTATAGCCATTGTCTGTTGTCAATTGACATTGTTAATGAAGTCGTATGCTAACAAGCTATTCTAACAAGCTATGCTAACAAGCTTGCAGAAGTTGCATAGCAACAACATCAACTTCTGGTAGATACGCAAAGTGCTAGAACACTCAACTGAAAGGATACTGTCCTTTTACAGTATACTAAAATGAACTAATAGTATATAGTATGTAGTATATACTCATTCAGTATGTAGTATACAATATGTTAGTTTGGGTATTCGAACACAGCTTTTAAGTTAGTCTTAAAATTGAAACCACTTGTGTGCTGACAAAGGATGCTAGCTAGCTAACTTACCATTTACCTAGTAAGAGACATTACCTGAGTTCAAAAGTTAGATAACTAGCTAACTAGCGTGCTAATCCAAAAAGCTAGCTAACAAATTGCATGGAAATTCAGTCATGTCGATGTTAGCTAGTTAGCTGGCAGCTAACTTTTGCTAGCTAGCTAAGCTAACTAGCCAGCAAACACAATATACTTAGCTAGATAACTATACCATGCCAAAAATGATCTCATGCTAAATCGTCTAGCAGAATTTCTATACTTAAAAACACATTTTAGTTTCTACCTAATGCTTGCTAGCTAGCTAGGAAGTACAGAGGCAAATATATTTTTTAAACTAAACCAAGACAGACCACAGCCTGTCATTTCAAATGGGAACAAATGAGCCATAGTAGGCAGAACAAGCAAGAAGGTGGGCAAAGCCAAGCACGAGCTTGCAAGATCATATTGACACATTCTAGCATACCTTTGCATATTTATATTAGGGAATGTCTACTCTGAACTGTGCATATGCAATAACTAAATTTGCCTTTGCACTCTTTCTAAACAACAAAAAATGTTAAACCTTTGGCAAACGGTAGTCTACAAAACATAGCCCACTCTGTTCGTGACAGTTTGTAGTTTTGGGAACAGAAAACTGTATTGAGATCAAATGTTTAATCGATGAGTAAATTATCAGAATGTCTGACAAAACCCATGTTCTCCCACTGCTGGTCATTGGATTTCTCTCACTACCATATATTGGATAGTGAGTGGAAGCGCCAACCAGATGCTTCATATTTATACATCCGGTGAAATATCTGTCTCATTGTTCTATCTTTGACAGAGGTGCTAGCAAACGTTAGCTAGATAGCTAGCTAATTAGCTAACTGAGCAGTGTGATAAATCATCCAGCTGAACTTCTGTATCCAAAAGTGAAATACATTCCATAGAGAATATACTGTCTCCTCTCCTCTCAATATTTGTATCTTGTAAACAACGTTTCTTTCATGCAATCTCGTTTTGTCTGGCCTTTGCACACTTCTCATAGCCACTTCCATCCTGATTCTTCAAGATGCACTGTCACATGGTGTAAGTGTCAACACAAAATACGATCTTCAGTTGAGGCCTTCATTCCTGGAATGAATAAGTGTACCAATGCATCATCAGGGTTTCAAAAGTGGTGCAAGACACATCATGGAATCCAACCATTTCTGTTCCTGGTACAGAGCAACAATGCGTCACACCAACAAGTGAGAAAATATCTATTGTTTAACTGTGCAACCACTTAAAATAAGGTTGCATGATGATACATAAGGGTTCAATATTATATGCATGTGTACATTAAGTGCATTAATAGATGGTTAACAGCTGGAGGTATATAGTGTCTCATTATTTGGCAAGCAATGACTGGTTATCGTACTATTTTGAAACATTTTGTTATAACCAACTTATTAATGGTTTACAATGCAGTTACACATTTTTAAATAACCGGTGATGTAATTACAAACCCTTTACAAATGGAACCTTATTGTAAAGTGTTACCGATTCAGGTAGTGTTTTAATTTTGTCTCTAGCCAAAGGTTATGTTTTGGACCAGTCTGACACCTCTCCAGATAACAAGAGAGAACTCTGTTGTTAAAGGGATAGTTGTTTAAAAATAATCAATGGAAATAGAAAGGCATAGGGAAGCTGGGAAGTTGATAGTCTATTAGGCTGTTATGGAGTTTTGCACGCATGAATACATTTGCACAGTGTTTAAAATACAGGTAACTGACTAAATAATGGATACACTTGAGTAAATGAGGGATACAAAGTGTATTGAAAGCAGGTGCTTCCACACAGGTGTGGTTCCTGAAATTAATTAAGTAGTTAACATCCCATCATGCTGGGCAGGCCAGTATTTTGGCTAGCATGGCCCCGTAGAATGACAATGCCCCATCCACTGGAGTGGTCACTGTATGGTTTGATGAGCATGAAAACTATGTAAACCACATGCCATGTCCGTCTCAGTCACCAGATCTCAACCCAATTGAACACTTATGAGAGATTCTGGAGTGGCACCTCAGACAGCATTTTCTACCACCATCAACAAAACACCAAATGATTGAATTTCTCATGGACACCCTATTCATTTCTTATGGCTGGGGGCAGTATTGAGTAGCTTGGATGAATAAGGTGCCCAGAGTAAACGGCCTGCTACTCAGGCCCAGTTGCTAATATATGCATATTATTAGTAGATTCTGATAGAAAATCGATAGAAACATTTCTAAAACTGTTTGAATGATGTCTGTGAGTATAACACAACTCATATGGCAGGCACAAACCTGAGAAAAAATCCAACCAGGAAGTGAGAAATCTGAGGTTTGTAGTTTTTTAACTCTTTGGCTATCGAATATACAGTGTCTATTTGCACTTCCCAAGGCTTCCACTAGATGTCAACAGTCTTTAGAACCTTGTTTGATGCTTCTACTGTGAAGGAGGGGAGAATGGGAGCTGTATGAGTCAGGGTTCTGCCCGAGTGGCATGAGCTGGTCACATGCGTTCACATGAGAGTTAGCTTGCGTTCCATTGCATTTCTGAAGACAAAGCAATTCTCTGGTTGGTACATTATTGAAGATTTATGTTAAAAACATCCTAAAGATTGATTCTATACTTCATTTGACATGTTTCTATGGACTGTAACGGAACTTTTTGACTTTTCGTCTGGACTGCTCGTCATGAATTTGGATTACTGGGCTGAAGACGGGAACAAAAAGGAGGTATTTGGAGGTATTTGGACATTATGGATTTTATCGAACAAATCAAACATTTATTGTGGAACTGGGATTCCTGAGAGTGCATTCTGATGAAGATCATCAAAGTTAAGTGAATATTTATAATGTTATTTCTGACTTCTGTTGACTCCACAACATGGCGGATATCTGTATGGCTTGATTTGTTGTCTGAGAGCTGTACTCAGATTATTGCATGGTGTGCGTTTTCGGTAAAGCTTTTTTTAAATCTGACACAGCGGTTGCAGTAAGGAGAAGTGTATCTATAATTCCATGCATAACACTTGAATCTTTTAGCAATGTTTATTATGAGTATTTCTGTAAATTGATGTGGCAAAATCACAGAATGTTTTGGAACTACTAGACATAACGTGCCAAAGTAAACTCAGATTTTTGTATATAAATATAAACTTTATTGAAGAAAATATACATGTATTGTGTAACATGAAGTCCTATGAGTGTCATCTGATGAAGATCATCAAAGGTCAGTGATTCATTTTATCTCTATTTCTGCTTTTTGTGACTCCTCTCTTTGGCTGGAAAAATGGCTGTGTTTTTCTGTGACTAGGTGCAGACCTAACATAATCGTTTGGTGTGCTTTCGTCATAAGGCCTTTTTGAAATCGGACACTGTGGTGGGATTAACAACAAGTGTATCTTTAAAATGGTGTAAAATACTTCTATGTTTGAGGAATTTTAATTATGAGATTTCTGTTGTTTTGAATTAGGCGCACTGCACTTTCACTAGCTGTTGTCATATCGATCCCGTTAGTGGGACTCAAGCCATAAGACGTTTTAAGACACTTTATGTTGGCGTTTAATTTATTTTGGCAGTTACCTGTACATCTTGATAGTATTGTAAAGCCTAATGTAACAGAATGGGTCTTGACCTGTGTTCATTTATCACCATGGGCCTGAAGGTGTCGCATCGTCCATGTGTAATCAAGTGTGGAGAAACACACCCCGGGGCAACGTCTACCAAGGAGCTTTAATGCCTCTGACAGGCTACACAAGGAGGCCATGCTGCAGTGATAAGACCTGATATGATTCACTACACCTTCATGTCACATCAAACGTTGTGCAAAGCCATTTCTGCTTGGGCTGATTGATGCAGGCCTGGTGTGCTATTCATCAGACCTATGTCAAACAAGCCTCTTTGGGGTCCTCATGCCTCCAGAGTTAAGCCCCCCTGTGTCATTGGTTGTTAACGCACTCATCTGACAGGAGGAGAAAATCCTCTGTCGTAGGCTAATTATCTACTGTTCCGCTTATCTAATATGCACAACTATAGTATAAGATATTATTTTATTTGAAAGGACTTCATTTCTGGTGGTCGTGCTTGTCCTGTCTGCCAAGACTAATGCTGGAGCGGTCCTGTTTTATTTCCGCTGTAATCGCTGCGCTGTGTGTTGAAAGCTTAGGATAGAGAACAATGGGACTGTCATTTCACTAGCAGAGAATAAAATACCTTTTATTGTAAGTCCCCTAGCTGGATGTCTTGTCAGGATCACATTTGCGCAAGGCTGTAGACAATGACTGAAACATTCAATATAGGGCTGGAGTTAGGGATAATATTCTTAAACCTTGCACAACTTATCTGAAATTGCTGAAGGTTAAGGAAGGTCAACGCTTCAATCTAAAAAAAATATACAAATAGCAGATAACAACAGTTAGAACCTTGATGAAACCATGTGGTCACAGGAGCCGTGGCAGACACTTATTGCAGCATTATTGAGATTTGGCTGGTACCTACTCAAGGTCTCTTTGAGAAGCATCAGCTAGCCCAGTCTGAAACCATAGAGCTGCATACAGAGGTTCTAAACGATGTTGGGATTAGTCTATAGGCATACATGATGTATGGTCCTGTATCAACATCTGGCATCATTTGTAATATGACAGTCACAATAGTGTTTCAAATGTAAAGATGAATCAGAGATATTGCAATATATTCCCATAAAATCCAACACAATTGGTTCCAGTGAACTTACTGTGAGACTGTACATTAATTATTTAGCAACATACCCATTGTTTAATGGTACAAAAAAATGTAACATGAAATGTTAGAGCACAATTTAAACTGCCTGTTCTCCGTGTGACATTTTAACAATGTCAGTGATTCATCACTCTTACGAAACTGCTTGTTGTGAGAAACGAAATGGGAATGTAATATTGATTTAAGCAATTGTACCTTCAAGTATTTTAAAGTGAAATCCCAGCTAATACAGATTTATGGAGGGCACTGTCTCCTCCAGAAATCGAGAGTAATAATGTCATGTGCTTTGCCAAGAAGACCCTCATCCGGATGAATGGGGCAGCGATTACTCAAAATTAGATTCTCGTCATCTTTGCATTGGAATTCGTTACAGTTTTCCATTATAGTTTTCTATCAGTCACCAACCAATCATTGTTATTAAGTAAAACAGAGTTGACAATGTGGCCTTCAAGAGAGGGTTATTTTGTAAACCTAATACAGTGGATGCATGGATAAAATACCCACCTCAGTTACCTGGCTGTAAACTTTGGTTCCCACCTTCACTCTCACCCACACACAGGTGTAGGCCTATAAACCGTACATTCTCAATACATATCTCTGCCTGACTCGACTTGGTACTAGCTTTCCTGCCCCTCAAAGGAATTTGAATATATTTCCACCTTAAAATGCACTCCAATGTCAACTTTAGGAAAAGTTTTACACAGTTAGGGCTGGATTTAATCTGTCGCACCAAAGATCAGTGTTGAAGCGTGATTGAAATTTAAAGGCAATCTTTCTGTGTTCACAGAGACTGCATTAAAGGTAAGCGCTGCATATGTCGGCTCATTCGAAAATTACTTTTAGATTTCAACCTAAAGCTAAAACGCTGATTTTTCGGCACTACGGATTGAATCCAGCCCTTAATTTTTGCTTCTGTTTTTCCGAATAACAAAGAACATGTTGTATTTGTTTGTAGCAGAGAGTGTGAAAGACAGAAAAAGGGAGTATGAGACAGACAGTACAGTGTCGGAAGTCGGAAGTTTACATACACCTTAGCCAAATACAGTACATTTGAACTCAGTTTTTCACAATTCCTGACATTTAATCATAGTAAAAATTCCCTGTCTTAGGTCAGTTAGGATCACCACTTTGTTTTAACAATGTGAAATGTCAGAATAATAATAGAGAGAATGATTTATTTCAGCTCTTATTTCTTTCATTACATTCCCAGTGGGTCAGAAGTTTACATACACTCAATTAGTATTTGCCTTTAAATTGTTTAACTTGGGTCAAACGTGTCGGGTGGCCTTCCACAAGCTTCCCACAATAAGTTGGGTGAATTTTGGCCATTTCCTCCTGACAGAGCTGGTGCAACTGAGTCAGGTTTGTAGGCCTCCTTGCTCGCACACGCCTTTTCAGTTCTGCCCACAAATTGAGGTCAGGGATTTGTGATGGCCACTCCAATACCTTTACTTTGTTGTTCTTAAGCCATTTTGCCACAACTTTGGAAGTATGCTTGGGGTCATTGTCCATTTGGAAGACCCATTTGTGACCAAGCTTTAACTTCCTGACTGATGTCTTGAGATGTTGCTTCAATATATCCACATCATTTTCCTACCTCATGATGCCATCTATTTTGTGAAGTGCACCAGTCTCTCCTGCAACAAAGCACCCCCACACATGATGCTGCCATCCCCGTGCTTCACTGTTGGGATGATGTTCTTCGGCTTGCAAGCATCCCCCTTTTTCCTCCAAACATAACGATGGTCATTTTGGCCAAACAGTTCTATTTTTGTTTCATTTGACCAGAGGACATTTCTCCAAAAAGTACGATATTTGTCCCCATGTGCAGTTGCAAACTGTAGTCTGCCTTTGTTATTGCGGTTTTGGAGCAGTGACTTCTTCCTTGCTGAGCGGCCTTTCAGGTTATGTCGATAAAGGACTCGTTTTACTTTGGATATTGATACTTTTGTACCTGTTTCCTCCAGCATCTTCACATGGTCCTTTGCTGTTGTTCTGGGATTGATATGCACTTTACACACCAAAGTACGTTCATCTCTACGAGACAGAACACGTCTCCTTCCTGAGCGATATGACAGCTGCGTGGTCCCATGGTGTTTATACTTGCGTACTAGACCTCAGAAAAATCAACAGTCTCAACGTCAATAGTGAAGAGGCGACTCCGGGCCAGTTGAGGATTTTGAGGCGTCTGTTTCTCAAACTAGACACTCTAATTTACTTGTCCTCTTGCTCAGTTGTGGACTGGGGCCTCCCACTCCTCTTTCTATTCTGCTTAGAGCCAGTTAGTGCTGTTCTGTGAAGGGAGTAGGACACAGCGTTGTACGAGATCCTCAGTTTCTTGGCAATTTCTCGCATTGAATAGCCTTCATTTCTCAGAACAAGAATAGACTGACGAGTTTCAGAGAAGTTCATTGTTTCTGGCCATTTTGAGCCTGTAATCGAACCCACAAATGCTGATGGTCTAGATACTCAACTAGTCTAAAGAAGGCCAGTTTTATTGCTTCTTTAAATCAGCACAACAGTTTTCAGCTGTGCTAACATAATTGCAAAATGGTTTTCTAATGATCAGTTAGCCTTTTAAAATGATAAACTTGGATTAGCTAACACAACGTGCCATTGGAACAAAGGACTCATGGTTGCTGATAATGGCCCTCTGTACATCTATGTAGATATTCCATTCAAAGTATCCGTTTCCAGCTACAATAGTCATTTACAACATTAACAATGTCTACATTGTATTTCTGATCAATCCAATTTTATTTTAATGGACAAAAAGTTTAGCATTTCTTTCAAAAACAGGGACATTTCTAAGTGACCCCAAAGTTGTGAATGGTAGTGTAGGTCCTAGATGGCAGGAAGCTTGGTCCCAGTTATGTATTGGACCGTACCCATTACCCTCTGTAATGACTTACGGTCAGATACCGAGCAGTTGCCTTACCAGGTGGTGATGCAAATGGTCAGAATGCTCTCAATGGTGCAGCTGTAGGATTTTTTGAGGATCTGGGGACCCATGTGTTACGTTCCCCAGTTTCTGTGTTGTGGTTTGTGTATTTGCATGTATGTATTTCAGGAAATGGCTTCCTGAAATTCTCCCCAAGCAGCTGATTGGTCAGCCCCATTGATGATTGGCGAGCTGACCCCGCCCCTTCGTCAGGACGCAGCTATCTTCAGTTACCAACTCCTTCTGAAGCAAGATAAGCCAGAGAGTTATGTTGTTCAGAAGAGAGAAGGCTGATGGCTATATACTGTGTTGGTTGTGCTCAGAGGGAGCTGATTGGTATATCCTGTGCTTTTGGTGGTGCGCAGAGGTATAATTTGTTGCCACTATTTTGTAGCCGGTCCTGCTAAGGTATGTCTATGACAAAAGGACTGGTTTTGATTGAGGAATTGTTTGTAATATTCTGTTTCATTTGTTCCCAGGGGGGAAGGGGAAGGCACCTAGGGAGTGCTTAGGCAAGAGGCCGCGGGCATACATATACCCGTAGTATATATACTGTCTAGGCACACTAGGCAAGACCTGGGAGGACCACCCCCTGTATTTTGGTTAACGCACCAGGTGGTGCTAAGTTAGATAAGTAGTGGGTAGGCAGGTTATATAGGAGAGGGGACTTTGACATTTACTTTCTTTGCTTTGGTTCCGTCCAGCCCCTTTTCCCCATATTAGCGTGTGAAGGAATAAATTCCTAGTAAACGGTAAAATCTCTGCCATTTGTCATCTTTACTCGCACCTACAGTCCCATACCTCTTTCACTTCATGGGGAGTTGAGTTGTAGCAGGGTGTTGCATTCCCTCTTCATAGAGGCGAACGTAACACCATGCCAAATCTTTTCAGTCTCCTGAGGGGGAGAAGGTGTTGTCGTGCCCTCTTCACAACTGTCTTGGTGTGTTTGGACCGTGATAGTATCTTGGTGATGTGGACACCAATGAACATAAAACTCTTGACCCGCTCCACTACAGCCCCATCGATGTTAATGGACGCCTGTTCAGCGCTCCTTTTTCTGTAGTCCACGATCATCTCCTTTGTCTTGCTCACATTGACAGAGAGGTTGTTGGCCTGGCACCACACTGACAGGTCTCTGACCACCTCCCTATAGGCTGTCTCATCATTGTTGTTGGTCAGGCCTACCACTGTTGTGTCATCAGAAACCGTAATGATGGTGTTGGAGTCGTGCTTAGTCACACAGTTGTGGGTGAACAGGGAGATCAGGAGGGGACTAAGCACACCCCTGAGGGGCCCCTGGGTTGAGGATCAGTAGGGCAGATGTTTTCTTGCCTACCCTTACCAACTGGGGGACGAACCGTTAGGAAGTCCAGGATCCAGTTGTAGAGGATCCTTAGCTAGTCCCAGGGTCCTTAGCTTAGTGATGATCTTTATGGGCACTATGGTGTTGTACGCTGAGCTGTAGTCAATGAACAGCATTCTCACAGGTGTTCTTTCTGTCCAGATGGGAAAGGGCAGTATGGAGTGTGATTGCCACAGAAACCAGACAAACGGTAGCACTGATTATCGTTTCCAAGATGGTGTAGCAGTAAGTCGTCCTGTCGTCCTGTCCCCTGTATATATCGCGTCTTTTTCGTTTTTTTACATATTTTTCTTCGCATACCTCTTTAAAAACATTTTGCTAAATCTAACCTCTTTAAATCTAAGTTTCGAACCGAAACCCCTCAACTGAAGCTAGCCAGATAATCCTCCAGCTATGCTAGCGGTCTTCAGCTAACCGGTCATCAGCTAACCTTTAGCCCGGAAAGCTCTCGCCAGTTCGAACAACGCGACTCTAACCAGAGCATAACGGACCTATTTATTTTTCATCCCTGGATTCCCACCGCAAACGGAACATTTTTCAGCTGGATCTTCACAACTAGCTATCTAGCTAAACTGCAACCCCGGATGATTACCCCTGGCTAGCGTTTCCACCCACTTAGCTTGAAGCTAGCCTGGCCAGAGCACCTGTAGCACACCCCTGCTACCCTGTCTAGCCCGGGCCTACGAACTGTTAGCTTGTTAGCACAGGCCTGCTAACCGTCTGAATCGTTTTTGATAGCCTTTAGCTGCACCCTCATTCTACTCCTCCTCTGTTCCGCGGGTGATGTGGAGGTAAACCCAGGCCCTGCATGTCCCCAGGCACCCTCATTTGTTGACTTCTGTGATCGAAAAAGCCTTGGTTTCATGCATGTCAACATCAGAAGCCTCCTCCCTAAGTTTGCTTTACTCACTGCTTTAGCACACTCTGCTAACCCTGATGTCCTTGCCGTGTCTGAATCCTGGCTCAGGAAGGCCACCAAAAATTCAGAGATTTCCATACCCAACTATAACATCTTCCGTCAAGATAGAACTGCCAAAGTTGGAGGAGTTGCAGTCTACTGCAGAGATAGCCTGCAAAGTAATGTCATACTTTCCAGGTCCATACCCAAACAGTTCGAACTACTAATTTTGAAAATTACTCTCTCCAGAGATAAGTCTCTCACTGTTGCAACCTGCTACCGACCCCTCTCAGCTCCCAGCTGTGCCCTGGACACCATTTGTGAATTGATCGCCCCCCATCTAGCTTCAGAGTGTGTTCTGTTAGGTGACCTAAACTGGGATATGCTTAACACCCCGGCAGTCCTACAATCTAAGCTAGATGCCCTCAATCTCACACAAATCATCAAGGAACCCACCAGGTACAACCCTAAATCTGTAAACAAGGGCACCCTCATAGACGTCATCCTGACCAACTGGCCCTCCAAATACACCTCCGCTGTCTTCAACCAGGATCTCAGCGATCACTGCCTCATTGCCTGTATCCGCCACGGAGCCGCAGTCAAACGACCACCCATCATCACTGTCAAACGCTCGCTAAAACACTTCTGTGAGCAGGCCTTTCTAATCGACCTGGCCCGGGTATCCTGGAAGGACATTGACCTGACATTGACGGGATGTCAGTTGAGGATGCCTGGTCATTCTTTAAAAGTAACTTCCTCACCATTTTAGATAAGCATGCTCCGTTCAAAAAATGCAGAACCAAGAACAGATACAGCCCTTGGTTCACTCCAGACCTGACTGCCCTCGACCAGCACAAAAAAATTCCTGTGACGGACTGCAATAGCATTGAATAGTCCCCGCGATATGCAACTGTTCAGGGAAGTCAAGAACCAATAAAAGCAGTCAGTCAGTCAAGCTAAGGCCAGCTACTTCAGGCAGAAGTTTCCATCCTGTAGCTCCAACTCCAAAAAGTTATGGGACACTGTGAAGTCCATGGAGAACAAGAGCACCTCCTCCCAGCTGCCCACTGCACTGAGGCTAGGTAACACGGTCACCACCGATAAATCCAGGATTATCGAAAACTTCAATAAGCATTTCTCAACGGCTGGCCATGCCTTCCGCCTGGCTACTCCAACCTTGGCCAACAGCTCCGCCCACCCCGCAGCTCCTCGCCCAAGCCTCTCCAGGTTCTCCTTTACCCAAATCCAGATAGCAGATGTTCTGAAAGAGCTGCAAAACCTGGACCCGTACAAATCAGCTGGGCTTGACAATCTGGACCCTCTATTTCTGAAACTATCCGCCGCCATTGTCGCAACCCCTATTACCAGCCTGTTCAACCTCTCTTTCATATCATCTGAGATCCCCAAGGATTGGAAAGCTGCCGCAGTCATCCCCCTCTTCAAAGGGGAGACACCCTGGACCCAAACTGTTACAGACCTATATCCATCCTGCCCTGCCTATCTAAGGTCTTCGAAAGCCAAGTCAACAAACAGGTCACTGACCATCTCGAATCCCACCGTACCTTCTCCGCTGTGCAATCTGGTTTCCGAGCCGGTCACGGGTGCACCTCAGCCACACTCAAGGTACTAAACGATATCATAACCGCCATCGATAAAAGACAGTACTGTGCAGCCGTCTTCATCGACCTTGCCAAAGCCTTCGACTCTGTCAATCACCATATTCTTATCGGCAGACTCAGTAGTCTCGGTTTTTCGGATGACTGCCTTGCCTGGTTCACCAATTACTTTGCAGACAGAGTTCAGTGTGTCAAATCGGAGGGCATGCTGTCCGGTCCTCTGGCAGTCTCTATGGGGGTGCCACAGGGTTCAATTCTCGGGCCGACTCTTTTCTCTGTATATATCAATGATGTTGCTCTTAAAGCGGGCGATTCCCTGATCCACCTCTACGCAGACGACACCATTCTATATACTTTCGGCCTGTCATTGGACACTGTGCTATCTAACCTCCAAACGAGCTTCAATGCCATACAACACTCCTTCCGTGGCCTCCAACTGCTCTTAAACGCTAGTAAAACCAAATGCATGCTTTTCAACCGATCGCTGCCTGCACCCGCATGCCCGACTAGCATCACCACCCTGGATGGTTCCGACCTTGAATATGTGGACATCTATAAGTACCTAGGTGTCTGGCTAGACTGCAAACTCTCCTTCCAGACTCATATCAAACATCTCCAATCGAAAATCAAATCAAGAGTCGGCTTTCTATTCCGCAACAAAGCCTCCTTCACTCACGCCGCCAAGCTTACCCTAGTAAAACTGACTATCCTACCGATCCTCGACTTCGGCGATGTCATCTACAAAATGGCTTCCAACACTCTACTGAGCAAACTGGATGCAGTCTATCACAGTGCCATCCGTTTTGTCACTAAAGCACCTTATACCACCCACCACTGCGACTTGTATGCTCTAGTCGGCTGGCCCTCGTTACATATTCGTCGCCAGACCCACTGGCTCCAGGTCATCTACAAGTCCATGCTAGGTAAAGCTCCGCCTTATCTCAGTTCACTGGTCACGATGGCAACACCCATCCGTAGCACGCGCTCCAGCAGGTGTATCTCACTGATCATCCCTAAAGCCAACACCTCATTTGGCCGCCTTTCGTTCCTGTACTCTGCTGCCTGTGACTGGAACGAACTGCAAAAATCGCTGAAGTTGGAGACTTTTATCTCCCTCACCAACTTCAAACATCAGCTATCTGAGCAGCTAACCGATCGCTGCAGCTGTACATAGTCTATTGGTAAATAGCCCACCCATTTTCACCTACCTCATTCCCATACTGTTTTTATACTGTTTTTATTTATTTACTTTGCTGCTCTTTTGCACACCAATATCTCTACCTGTACATGACCATCTGATCATTTATCACTCCAGTGCTAATCTGCAAAATTGTAATTATTCGCCTACCTCATGCCTTTTGCACACATTGTATATAGACTCCCCTTTTTTCTACTGTGTTATTGACTTGTTAAATTGTTTACTCCATGTGTAACTCTGTGTTGTCTGTTCACACTGCTATGCTTTATCTTGGCCAGGTCGCAGTTGCAAATGAGAACTTGTTCTCAACTAGCCTACCTGGTTAAATAAAGGTGAAATAAAATAAAATAAAAAAATATTCGGATACACATTTTAAGGCAAATTTAAACACTTAAGTTTAGCCATCACTATTGCATGAGGTAGAAAAGTTCTTGGTTCTTGCCTTTCCTACCCTGAGCTTATTGTCTTGACCCACTGGGCAAAAAGTGGCTGAATCAACATTGTTTCCATGTCATTTGAACCAAAAAAAATGTAATGTGATGACGTTGAATCAAAGTGGAAAACTTATTGGATTTGCACAAAGTCCGGCAATTTCACATTTTTTTTAACCTAGATCCACTGACGGGTTGAAATGTTGGTTGATTTCACATTGAATTCACGTTAGTTGACAAAATTAGACGTTAAACTGACCTCTGTGCCCAGTGGGGTCCAATTGAACAACCTATGAGTAATGTCTCTTAGTTTTACATTTATTCAAGTTTGGCTGCGTCAAAAAAAAAAAATCTGTGCATGTGTGGGGCAGAGATGTATTTCTCTCTCTTCAATCTCCATTATGTTATTTCATCCTGATTTCAAGACTGTCTTCATCCTTGTACTGCACACAGTCAGACATTTCAGTGGGCTTGTCGTTTAGATAAAGAACCCAACAAGGAAGGGACGATTCATCAAAATGAATCAGACTGAAGCAAAACAAAACTGTTTATTTAATTTCGTTTTAAGTTTATCTTATGTCCACTGATTACCAATGCATGGGCTAGGCAATCTGAGACTGATGCTTGTCCAGAGTTTAGCAGTCTGAAGCAGTCTGTGCAGCAAGCATGGTATGCTATGGAGTTACACTACGTTCTGTTCACACAGCATGTCAACTGGTGTTGTGAGTGTGAAACTATTCCCTCATTACTGTCATTTAGTTTCAGTTCATGGACTTTAATTGATGCATCTCTCTAAATGGGGTCACCTTGCAGGGTCAGGTGGTGGCCGTTTGGGTGGGTGGAGGGATAGCCTGTCATTAGTTAGAGGACAGCCAGTGAGGTGGAGTGGGCTGAAGGCTCTGGCCCTCACCCCTTTGTGGAAGTGTGGGCTTAAATCTGGAAAGCTCTTTCACTCTCTCCCATTAGTTCCCTCTAGGTAATAGTGTATGTTTTTACAAGGCTGGCATTCAGCCTGATAATGAGTAGCATGATCATATAAAACTGACATGATGTAGGGAAACACTTTATATTAATTCATTATGTTTTCACATTTTCTTATTTTCAATATCATTAAATGTTCAACTTGATAGGCATTAATCCACAAATTTAAATTTATGTTTAGCAGTCAGTCTTCCTTTGCAGAGAGAGAGAGAGAGAGAGAGAGAGAGAGAGAGAGAGAGAGAGAGAGAGAGAGAGAGAGAGAGAGAGAGAGAGAGAGAGAATGTATGTCTGTGTGTATTCCTGTCAACGTGAGCCCAGAAAAACACTGAATCAAACATGAGTCTGAGAGATCAAAGGATCCAGGTCACTGGGTCTTGTGGTTTATAGTTAGTTTGATAGTCCTGGGGCACTACAGTTTGTTCCACAGAATCCTGCTTCCTTGATAGTGGAAAGTAATGTGGAAGGTAAGTGGAAAAGCAGTTGAATTTTACATACTTGTGTTGCGGTTGGCTGAGCCAGTCTCATGGGGCCTCATAAGTGACCTAAGACCTTTCCGCCCCCTAACAGGCTCTGATTGACGGTTGTAATTTGTTTCCCGAGCCCCGGTGTTATTACAGCTGTGCAGATAACCCTGTGCCTGTTCTGAGCTGGAAAGAGCTGTAATTGTTGCCATGGAAATTAAACACACACAGCTGTGGTAAATAAGAAGGGAGGGTTCAACAACTTGACCCCTGGGTAAATATGCTGTCTCCCTTTTCAGCCAATCAATAGAGTCCAGATACTTCCAGGCGACAGAGCTCACTTCATTTACATTGTTTAAGAAAAAAAGTTGGTGGTAGGTTTACGATCTTTGGGCGTAAGGCCTACTGTTCACAACTCCATTGAGCATGAAAAAGTGTGACAGATCTCAACCAGACTGGGCTGGTGTATGTCTGTTCAAGCTGCACCATAGAGTTTGAAGACTATAGAGCCAATGAGTCATATCGTGATGCTTTGACGGTTTGAATGCCAGGCGCTATTTATTATTTCTCTGCCATCTTACCCTCACCTCCTGGACCATTGGCCTCTATTCACATGCTAATGTCTTGGAGTAGCGAGGTGATTGTTCTGTGTGCTTTGTGGTAGTGTGGCAGTGTGACAGGGATCTTCTAATACTCATCTCCGTCTGTCCCTTTCATCAATCTGTCCATCCGCAGGAACTTTCAGACGGAGATGGAGACATTTTTACCCTCCTTTCACATGTGATTTACACAGTGCTGGTGTAGAGCTACCGCAATACCCTTCTCATTAAGAAGCATGATTTTGCCATTTTATAAAACATTCTCTATTATGATTCAGTAGATATTGTAAAAGATGTATGCTTAGATAGATACCTGATTTGAATGACCTTGTTCTCCAAGCAATTATTGAGTCGGTGTCTGCTATAAAACTTCAGTGGGTGATTAGAATGAGAAATATTCAGATAAGGCAATGCTTTGAGACTTAATTATATGCGTGTGGATGTTCTGAAGTTTAACGCGATAATGACTCATAAGGAGAGTGAACAGACTGCATCTGTTCCCTACAAGTGAACAGACTGCATCTGTTCCCTACAAGTACAATAGTACAATTACAACGTCCCCGTTTCAAAATGTATAGCAAGCAAACATCAGCAGTCCCTTTAGGCAATGCTCCATGCGGCAAGTAAAAAAATAATTTTAAAAAGCAGCTGAAAAGTCAGGCTGACACTAAAACAACGTCCTGCTGAGACTGAGGCTGTCCTAATATGGACACCGTACTACTCTGCCATTCTCCTGGGTCAATGCATCCCTAGATTATTCATCTCATCTCATAAAATATTGATCTCGTCATATACCTGGGAGTTGACATGGAGCTATGTGCTCTCTTAGAGACAACGGCTTTCCTTTGATTATATTTGCCCTCTACTCCACTTATTATGAATTGTGCTCAATATAAGGAAAGGAATCCTCTGAGATTGGTTTGTCCACACAGGTTGGGGGGGGGCGGGTAATCATTTCTTTATCGATTTATCAGGAGGAGTTTGGGACAGACTTGAGAAAATGCTGGCATTTCAGCGTTTTATGCCTTATGAATTATTTTTTTTAACAATGGTGATTTTATCAGGGACTGGAATTCAATCAAAAGTCAGAGCCACTCTCATAGCGAGATGTCAAAGTTATCAAAGGCAGGCCGGTTTTAAGTGCATGAAAGTTTAGATTTGGTTTGGCTCAGGAAATAGCTGTAGTGAATACATGATGTGGACACTCCGTGTCATAATACTGGGCACTGAGCATGGTGTGGATCTCTGTGGTAGTCTGCGGATTTAGACCAAATCAATCTTCTCACGAGCGTATTCTTTCACAATACCATATTAATAGCACATAAATTCACAATAGCATGGCCAGTGCGGCAATCAGTGAACTATTGTGCTTTATGAGACACTACAGAAGGCAATAGCTACCTACAATTTCATATCTATGCCTCCTTTGGATCCGAACAAGTAGATACAATGAATTGGCTTTACATTGACAGCGACTGTGTGGCGCCCAGAGAGGCAGCCACAATGTTTTGCTGCCGCTCAGGTCTTCGTTGTTTTGTCTGTCGGTTATAGTCTGTTTATTGTGGCGGCACCATTTCACTGGGTCAAGTACCTGTACAGCATTAAGTACCGAGTAAGCCAATGTTTTTCAACGGAGGAGGAAGTTATGCTCACCTAAAGAAAGATAGGCTGCATAAACATTGCTATGGCAGGTTTCTATTGAATATGGCATTGTGTATTTACTTGTCTGTGGTATTTTTATATTCATTATTCATTTGGAACTTTTCAGGCTCTAAGAATGTCATTTAGATAAACCAGCGCAAATCCAACAATTTACAGGATGGTAAAAAAAATGATGTACCTGTATATTGGAGAAGGTTCCCAAGACGTATCTGGGGGGGGGGGTTGTGGGATCGTGGGTTGGCAGACTTGAATAGCTGACAGAAAGCGCCCACAAAGCCGCTAGCCAAATTATACCACCACATGATGACAATTCAATTTCCCGAAATGAAGCCTCACAGTGAACCCAAATGGTTCTGTTTTTGGACGTAACAAGTATTTGGACAGCTGGGTGACCATGAGACTTTATGATCACCTGTTTGTGGGACGGTTTTTCTTTAAGAAAATCAATAAAGGTGGGCAGGCTCGTAGGTGGATAAGCTGTGAGGGGGGGAACCAGACATTTCAGCCCATGTTTCAGACACTACCTCAAATCTCCCGGCTCCTATCTGTCTGGATCTGTCAGAGCTGATGCCTGTGACAGACTAATACCAATTGGATGCAGCTCAAGATTCCGTGGTTCCTTTTCAGTATGACTGACCTTTCCGCTGGGATGGTTGATGAGAAGAGCTAACTGTGGGCTGGGTTCCAATATGCTCTAAGTTAATGGCCCCTTGGATAGATGAAAGAAAGATGGAGAAAAGCCCAATTAGGTATTAAATTCACTATTACATTCCGTATCTAACTATTCCCCTCATTCTATGACTACACCACCCTACTGTAGGTATCACCAAAGAGCATAGGGAACTCCGTGATACTCTTTATTTATAGGCTACTTATTTCCTATAGACCTATTCTCAACACTATTAATGTTTGTCTGACTGTTATGACAGCTCATTTATTAATTCATAACCATTCATTATTAGGGAAAAAAATGTACAATCTATGAAAATATAAGTTCCATGTGAGATGAATCATTTCGTGCCCGCAGCTTTTATGTTTTCTTATTTACTGGCTCAACATCCATAAGCTTTTGAAGCCAGGGGAGCTGACTACGATGAATAGGATGAATTTTTTTTATTTTAACACATATCTGAGACTTTCTGCAAAACTTTCAGGATACAATTGATTTTCTATTCACTAAGAGCACTCTGTGGTTATATGGTATTTTACTGCACCTTGAAGATCAATATAGAATATTTCAAGACACTGTTAAAAGTGAAAATATTGCTGTGATATCTGGAAAATTTACAGAGTTCATCACTATTTGTCAAAGCAGTCTCGTGTGTTTGAAAAGTATTCTAAAAAAGCCTAAATTGTGAGTTTTTTGGGGGGTAGGAGGGGACTTGGGCAGGTGAACTGTCAGACATTTGCTTATCACTGTTCTTATTAGATTAACAGCTTTTCAGTCATGTTAGGTGTCAAAGAGTGTGGTAGACTGGCAGATAACAGTAGGCGTTCTGGACTGTGGACCCTCTATTCCTATGTACCCTCCATTCCTAATGGCATACTCTCACTCACACAGAGGAAGCCAGTAATGCTTTTCTGATCTTAAATTGAATCACTTCAATTGTGATTCTCCCTCTTCAAGTGGTGGGTGCTTTAGGAATGGGGGTTCAGGAGGATGGGGTTGGGGGGTAATGTATTAGCAAGCAAGAAGAAATCAATTTATTACTGATTGGAATTATCATACCCAATCGACCTTGGCAATGTTCAAGACAGTGAAGTGGAGAAAAACCCAGTCTGTTTTTGAATGAAATTACCAAGATTGGCAATAATATGAGCAGCGAACTATGGCAGAGTCATCACAAGGATTATAAATCAAAACAGTGGATGTCATAGCTACATCCTGTAATAAAAAATGTTGGAGGCTGGGCGGAACACGCCCGGTGTCGCCAAGATGAAAACTCATGTCAGAGGGCTGAGCAGGAAAGAAGCTTGTTTTACAATCTGTGGCTGTTTCCTGTAACCTATACATATCAATTTAATTAAGTCGTTAAAAAAACGATTAGATGCAACATTCTGCTCTATAATTTGTATCGATTCGCAGCCATAGGCTTATGCTTTCCTCAAATTGCTTTTCCGGAGTACTTTGCATTGCTAAGGGAACTGGGAGCAAGTTCAAAAAAGACTGTTGATATTGAGTCCTGGCCTGTACCCCCTCTGTTAGGTAACTATTCACCCAGCTGGCTCTGTGTGTCTCCTGCTCTTAGAGAGTAGGAATGGAGCTGGAATATGACACACATCAGGCTGCACAATAACATTGAAGTACTGTACACTAGGATAAGGAATTACACAAGGATGGAATCCATCTCCCATTGCACATTAACACATACAGTATATGTCGTTATACAGAAATTAAATCATATGTCTAAGTTGAGAAAATTCTACTTTCTAGATAAAATGTATAATTGTATGTGTTCCACTGTGCACTTTGTCAATGCTTATTTTAAATGTGTGTAAATTGTAATTATTTGTTTGGTCTGTAATGTCTTTTTCGTTATGTGTCTGTCACGACTTCCGCCGAAGTCGGCTCCTCTTTTTGTTCAGGCGACGTCACCGGATTTCTAGCCATCACCGCTCCATTTTTCATGTATCCATTTGTTTTGTCTTGTTCCCTGCACACCTGGTCATTCATTCCCCAATCAATCCATATGTATTTATTCCTCTGTTCCCCATCATGTCTTTGTATAAGATTGTTTGTGTTACGTGTATTTTGGAATTGTGGATATCGTTACACGCATTACTTTTTGTCTATGTTCCGTGTTCAGGCTCATTTTATGTTACTTTGTGCTGTCATTTTGGACGGGAATAAAAAGTGTGTCTGTTCACTACACTCTGCTCTCCTGCACCTGACTTCACCTCCAATACACACTCCTAACAGAATCCTACACCTAACCATGGAGTCAGCAGGAGCAGGTACCCGGTCAGAGGAGTTGAGGAACGCGTCCAGGAACACGCGGCTATGCTACATCATCTCGTTGTCCAGACCATGGACCCGCTGGGAGAGAGAGGAAGTCTCTCCAGCGCCTCGACCAGCTCAACCGGGGTTATCTCTACCCGTCCCGTCCGGATCCAGCTCCAGTGGAATACGTCTCTCCCTTCCCAGGGAGTATGATGGGACAGCCGCACAGTGCCAGGGTTTCCTTTTACAACTGGACCTATACCTGGCCACTGTTCACCCAGCTCCCTCAGGAAGGGAGAGAGTATCCACCCTCGTCTCCTGCTTCTCGGGGAGAGCTCTGGAGTGGGCAAACGCCGTGTGGGGAGAGGAAGACGTGGCGTTGGACCACTTCAAGGAATTTACCCTTCAGGGCCGTCTTTGACCATCCGCCCGAAGGTAGAGCGGTGGGTGAACTACTCTTCCATTTGAGGCATGGGACGAGGAGTGCACAGGATTTCGCGCTGGAGTTCCGGACCTTGGCCGCCGGAGCAGAATGGAACGACAGGGCCCTCATCAACCACTATCAATGCAGCTTACGTGAGGACATCCGACGGGAGTTGGCCTGCAGGGATGCCACCCCCACATTTGATCAACTGGTGAATATGTTCATCCGGTTGGATAACCTGCTGGTCATCCGTGGACATCCTGAGGGGGCTCTGTAGGTTCCATCTCTCAGCACACCCGATCCTATGCCTATGGAGTTGGGAGGGGCTGCGCATAGGGAGGCTGGAGGAGGGGCCTCCATGTGCACCATCTGTGGCCGCAGAGGTGCCGGGTCGGTGCCGGGTTGGTCCCTCTGGGAGTCGAGGCAGCCGGCAGGGCACTCTGGCGACACCCCAGGTGAGTATGCACCACTCTCATCCAGAGTCCTCTGTTTGTACCTGTTCTTTTCCCAGAGTTCTCCCCGCATTCCCAGCATACGGCGCTCATCGATTCAGGCTCAGCTGGGAATTTTATTGACAGAGCGTTCGCACTTTTTTATTTTTTTATTTTTTATTTCACCTTTATTTAACCAGGTAGGCTAGTTGAGAACAAGTTCTCATTTGCAACTGCGACCTGGCCAAGATAAAGCATAGCAGTGTGAACAGACAACACAGAGTTACTTAGCTTAGGGATCACCATTATTCCTGTAGTTAGACCTTTCCCGGTTCACGCTCTGGATAGTTGACCATTAGGATCCGGGCTAATCAAGGAGGCCACCATTTCCCTGGCCATGGAGAAGTAGGGGGGTCACGAGGAGAGAATCAGTCTCTTTCTCATTGACTCTTCTGCGTTTCCTGTGGTACTAGGCCTTCCCTGGTTGGCTTGTCATAACCTCACCATTTCCTGGCAACAGAGGGCTCTCACGGGGTGGTCGTGAGAGTGCTCCGGGAGGTGTGTAGGGGTTTCCGTTGGTGCTACCATGGTGGAAAGTCCAGACCAGGTCTCCACCATGCACATTCCCCCAGAATATGCCGATTTGGCACTTGCCTTCTGTAAGATGAAGGCGACTCAATTACCACCCCATCGACGGGGGGATTGTGCGATAAATCTCCTGGTAGACGCTGCACTTCCCAGGAGTCACGTGTATCCCCTGTCGCAAGCGGAGATGGTGGCTATGGAGACATATGAAGGATGGAGGTCTGCACCCGTGCATTGATTATAGGGGTCTCAATCATATCACGGTGAGGTACAGTTACCCGCTACCTCTTATTGCCACGGCGATTGAGTTAATTAATGCACTGGGCGCGCTTCTTCACTGGATCTCAGGAGTGCATACAATCTGGTGCGTATCAAAGAGGGAGACGAATGGAAAACGGCATTTAGTACCACCTCAGGGCATTATGAGTACCTCGCCATGCCATACGGGTTGATGAATGCTCCATCAGTCTTCCAATCCTTCGTAGATGAGATTTTCAGGGACCTGCACGGGCGGGGTGTAGTGGTGTATATCGATGACATTCTGATATACTCCGCTACACGCGCCGAGCATGTGTCCTTGGTGCGCAAGGTACTTGGACGACTGTTGGAGCATGACCTGTAGGTCAAGGCTGAGAAATGCCTGTTCTTTCAACAGTCTGTCTCCTTCCTAGGGTATCGCATTTCACATCAGGGGTGGAGATGGAGAGTGACCGCATAGCAGCCATGCATAATTGGCCGACTCCCACCAAGGTAAAGGAGGTGCTGCGATTTTTAGGGTTTGCCAATTGCTACCGGAGATATATCCGGGGTTTTGGCAAGGTGGCTGCTCCCATTACCTCACTGCTGAAGGGGGGTCCTGTATGTCTGCAGTGGTCGGTTGAGGCGGACAGGGCTTTTGGGCAGTTGAGAGCTCTGTTTACCTCGGCTCAGCCCGGCAGAGCGGAACTATGATGTGGGGGACCGGGAGCTGTTGGCTGTGGTTAAGGCTTTGAAGGCGTGGAGACATTGGCTTGAGGGGGCTAAACACCCTTTCCTCATCTGGACTGACCACCGCAACCTGGAGTACATCCGGGCAGTGAGGAGACCGAATCCTCGTTAGGCAAGGTGGGCCATGTTCTTTACCCGTTTTGTGTTTACCCTGTCCTTACAGACCAGGTTCCCAGAATGTTAAGGCAGCCGCACTGTCCCGACTGTATGACACAGAGGAGTGGCCCATGGATCAGACACCCATTCTCTCAAGCTCCTGCCTGTAGCGCTGGTCGTGTGGGAACTGGACACGGACATTGAGCGGGCGTTGCGTACTTAACCCGCTCCACTCCAGTGTCCCGTCGGACTTCAGTACATTCCGTCTGCTGTCCGTGACCAGTTGTTCTATTGGGCCCACACATCACCCTCCTCTGGTCATCCGGGGATCGATCGGACGGTGTGTTGTCTGTCTAGGAAGTCCCGGATGGCCTACCTTGGCTCGGGACATGAGGGTTTCTGTTTCCTCCTGCTCGGTGTGCGCCCAATGTAAGGCTCCTACACACCTGCCCAGAGGTAAGTTACATCCCTTACCCGTTCCACAACGGCTTTGGTCACACATGGCAGTTGATTTTCTAACGGATCTTCCTCCCTCACTGTCGTCTCCTCCCTCTGTCCGGTCTCCCTACGACCCTACAAACTGCGGAGGCCCTGTTTACACACGTCTTCCGGCATTACGGGTTGCCTGAGGATATAGTGGCTGATCGGGGTCCCCCCGGATCGAGAGTCTGGAGGGCGTTCATTGAACTTTTGGGGTCTCGATCAGCCTCACCTCGGGTTTCCATCCCGAGAGTAATGGGCAGGTGGAGAGAGTGAACCAGGATATGGGCAGGTTTCTGCGGTCCTGTTGCCTATTGCCCTGGGCAGAGATGGCGCAGAACTCGCTCCAAAGAACGACAGATTTGTACCTTGTCAGCTCGGGGGTTTGAAGTGGCAACCTTCCGGTTACTAGTCCAACGCTCTAACCACTAGGCTACGCTGCCGCCCCGATGTATTAGACCCTGAACTACTGCGTGAGTTCCACCCTCGCCGGCTGGATCGCCCTGCGCCTCGCCCTCCGGGTCATCTCCGAGGCCAGTGTCAACGCACCCCTGGAGCCGTGGGGTGGGAGGGGTACTATCACGACTTCCTGTCACGACTTTACTTTGTGCTGTCATTTTGGACCGGAATAAAAAGTGCGCCTGTTCACTACACTCTGCTCTCCTGCACCTGACTTCGCCTCCAATACACACTCCTAACAGTGTCGGACCCCAGTAAGACTAGCTGTCGCCACTGCCGTCGGCTAATGGGGATCCTAATAAATCCAATCAAATCTACCAACCAAAAGTGGCTTGCGTTCTTTTGATCATATTTTAAGTTACCTGAATTTGTTCCTTTCTCATCTGAATTTATAAGTCGTTTTTGGTAGCTGAACTAATGAGGATCTTGTGGTATAATTTATGCCCATATTAATTTGCAGCTTCCCATCTAATGTGAAGTTGTTTGGTTCAGCTTTTTAAATAGAGCACTCTACAGGCTTTTAGGGGTTTGCTGTTTATCAAAGTCACTCTGTTGAAAGAGGAGATGACTACTGTGTTGTGGACATAGATAGATGGATGAAAGTGCAACAATCCCCTAATGAGTATGACCATAGTCCTATCCCAGTTTTATCCCAGTGTTATTTTATGTAAAAACCTGCTAAATGCTGCTAAGTTATATAGTGATTGCCATAAGTTATCTATGAATTATTTCACATGCTCTCTGGTCATTTATTAAATGAATACGCTCCAGTAGCTAATTCGTTTCCTCTGTGTCTTCTGCTATGAATAATACCTAGTCCTCAGTAGCCTATCATGTCCATTTACTTCACCAGGTGCTGACCTTTTATAATTGACAATAAGTACCTATAATATCTTGATATCCTCTTTTATCATTTCACTGATGGAAAATAAGACTGGTAATTTTCATCCTGGCAACGTACAGTGCACGTTCCCCTCTTGTTGCTTAGCTCTTTGTCTGTACGTTCCGTTTTCGAATAGATAATAAGGCTTTTTTTGTATTCCTTTTATAACCTGTGGTACTCTAGCCTGTAAGTGTTTTAGAACTATGTCACTCCACATGCTTTTTGAAAGATTGATTTTCGTAAATCCAGAAGCCCAGATATTTATAATCGAGCAAACGATCAGTATGCGTAAATCATCAAATACATTTTTCTATAATTTGGAGAATAACATATACTTGGTTTTCAACAAAAGATTTCTGCAGGCTGATAAAGGCAGATTGAAGCTCTGACAGAGCCTGGTCAGCTGTGGGGGCAATAGTGTCACAGTGACTACAGTGTCATCTGCATACAGGTGAAAGTGACCATTTATTTAGCAGATAATCCAAAATTGTTCATGGAAATAGTGAAAAGAATTAGACCAAGAATCGATCCCTGTGGGACAACCTGATTTAACCAACGATGTATATAAATCCTGGATTGCAGATGCTATGTATTGGCCATTGAGAGGCTTTGAAGCCACCGGTCGGCCATATTGGCACTCCCCAGTAGGAGCAGTCCTCCAAAGGAATGAATGGAATTCTACAGTATTTATAATAAATGTTTCAAAGACAAAATTACATGCATTTAAGTACTTTTTGTTGTAATGGGGACCATAACATTAGTACCTTCTAAAGAAAATACTTCAAGGAAATTGTTTGTATATATTTTTATATATATTTTTTAATTGTTTAGTTCACATAATATAATTTAAAAGTATGCATTAAGGTGTCTGTAATAGAATACATGTATCAAAAACAAATCAGGACATATAAAATAAATGCATTTCTATAGCTTCCCCCAAAAAAATTTAAACTGGAGGAGGAGTACCAAGATGGTTGCGCACTGGCTTCGATACAGTGCCCCTGTCAGTCATCCAGAGTTTATACTGTACACATAATTGGATTTAACATCATCAGTAAATACACACGGTCCTTTAAATAATTTTTAAACCAGCTACACATGGCCTGGTCCAGGCCAATTGATTGAAACATACCAGAAATGAGCCTGTGGGATTTCCATACAAGTTAAATAAGCATGTTTTAAGATAAAGAGCTAATTTAATTGCCTTATTGGTTTCCACGATGGGAACCTGCTGGGTTGTGAGAAGTTAATCAGAGCAGGGTTGAAATTTTGCATTACTACAAAACACAGACAACGCTGCTTATTCTCAAAGCACTTTATCTCTCTCAACTAATAATTTCACTGAAAAGCTCCCATTGACTCGAGAATGACGAGAAGCACTTATTTGGAAAGTGACCACAATTCCTCCATAGAAAGTTACCTTTTCAATTTTTTGGGGGAAAGGTCCTTGAAATGTTTGTAATGAATACTTTGGAAAAATGTATTGATTTAGCCTTATCACGGCTGGGCTGAAGCCACAGACTGTGATCATGCTGGCCAGAGCTACCAGAGTAGAGTATATACCCTACCTCGTGCTGCAAAGACACTCAGCAATCAGTCCAGGTGGAGTTATCACCAACCACATGAATAATGACTGTTGGAACCACCTGAAAGACGCTTTCAGATTAACCGTGTTCAGCTGCTCACAACAACCCTCAGTGTGCTGACTGTGCACCCATGCTGCAGGAGATTTCCGGGCTTATCAGACCAGAACAAACCCCTCCTGTCTCATTGTGGCGTGTTTAGGCTCTGAGGGCTGGTTACTGCTACTCCTCATTGTTTAGAAACAGTTCATGTACTGAGTGGATCATTACATAGCAGACTCCAGTGGTTCCACATGCCTACACGCAACTTGTATCTAACAGACTCTCTGTAGAGGATTGGAATTTTTAGTGTATGCAGAGTGTATGCAGCATGATTCCATTTGGTGGATGTCTGCTCAGAGTCTCAAACAAGGTAGTGTGGAACTCATTGGGGAATATGTGTGCCAGAGAACCAGGAGCGAGAGAGTCTTATTCCATTCATGTATCAATGATAAGTCCATTCAACATTTTGTTTATTTTGTCTTTAGAATTAATATTATTAAGTGCCTATTACAGAGATGATGTGTATCTGATAAAGATAATCCATCAAAAATATGTTTTTGCTGTACGAACGGTTTCCTGTAATTTTCATCAAAGGGATGACTTAATGAAAGTTCACGACCCAAAAAAAGCACTTTGCTGATTTACAGCGCCATTAGTCTGGTCTGTTTAATTAAGCCAGATTTCATTAGCACGTCTATTACACAGAAACCGTGTGATTTAAGAGGTTTACCAGACAGGTGTACAGAGGGAGAGTGTGTGAAAATTACATTCTGTCATGAAAGGTTAGGGAGGTCTGGAGTGGAGGTGGCACAGGAACCAGAGATATATCAAGTAACTTTACAATAATGGGCTCTGTAGGCTATACCGTTCATCTACTCATGATCATTGCCAAGGGCTGCTCAGACAGTATGCCAAAAACGATAACTACTCATTGGGCTCTTGTAGCAATTAAGTAAAATATGAACTTTCATGCATTTAGTTTTAAGTCATATATTGATTGGCTTGTTTCGTCCCGTCTCGAGATAACCTGAACGCTCCTCTTGTCAGCTCTGACAACAAGACAGCAGATACATTCATCTCAGCAATGAGAGTTGTTTTGAAAAACAGAAGACACTTGTTGAATCGCTGCTTACAGTGAATAAATATTGAACTCTGACCATAATTATGATGATATTACTGTATTCAGGAGCGTATAAAACTATAACTTGAACACATCATCGGACTGTCTGAACCCACACAGTACAGTGTGGCAACGCCTTCACCTTGAACAGTTTGTGAACAAAAAATTTGATCATATTACTCCAGTGCTAGCCTCTCTACACTGGCTTCCTGTCAAAGCAAGGGCTGATTTCAAGGTTTTACTGCTAACCTACAAAGCATTACATGGGCTTGCTCCTACCTACCTCTCTGATTTGGTCCTGCCGTACATACCTACACGTACGCTACGGTCACAAGATGCAGGCCTCCTAATTGTCCCTAGAATTTCTAAGCAAACAGCTGGAGGCAGGGCTTTCTCCTATAGAGCTCCATTTTTATGGAACGGTCTGCCTACCCATGTCAGAGACGCAAACTCGGTCTCAACCTTTAAGTCTTTACTGAAGACTCATCTCTTCAGTGGGTCATATGATTGAGTGTAGTCTGGCCCAGGAGTGGGAAGGTGAACGGAAAGGCTCTGGAGCAACGAACCGCCCTTGCTGTCTCTGCCTGGCCGGTTCCCCTCTTTCCACTGGGATTCTCTGCCTCTAACCCTGTTACGGGGCTGAGTCACTGGCTTGCTGGGGCTCTCTCGTGCCGTCCCTGGGGGGTGCGTCACCTGGGTGGGTTGATTCACTGTTGTGGTCGGCCTGTCTGGGTTGCCCCCCTTGGGTTGTACCGTGGCGGAGATCTTTGTGGGCTATACTCGGCCTTGTCTCAGGATGGTGAGTTGGTGGTTGAAGATATCCCTCTAGTGGTGTGGGGGCTGTGCTTTGGCAAAGTGGGTGGGGTTATATCCTTCCTGTTTGGCCCTGTCCGGGGTGTCCTCGGATGGGGCCACAGTGTCTCCTGACCCCTCCTGTCTCAGCCTCCAGTATTTATGCTGCAGTAGTTTATGTGTCGGGGGCTAGGGTCAGTTTGTTATATCTGGAGTACTTCTCCTGTCCTATTCGGTGTCCTGTGTGAATCTAAGTGTGCGTTCTCTAATTCTCTCCTTCTCTCTTTCTTTCTCTCTCTCGGAGGACCTGAGCCCTAGGACCATGCCCCAGGACTACCTGACATGATGACTCCTTGCTGTCCCCAGTCCACCTGGCCATGCTGCTGCTCCAGTTTCAACTGGCCTGGGCCCTAGGACAGTGCCCCAGGACTACCTGACATGATGGCTCCTTGCTGTCCCCATTCCACCTGACTGCTGCTGCTCCAGTTTCAACTGTTCTGCCTTATTATTATTCGACCATGCTGGTCATTTATGAACATTTGAACATCTTGGTCATGTTCTGTTATAATCTCTACCCGGCACAGCCAGAAGAGGACTGGCCACCCCACATAGCCCGGTTCCTCTCTAGGTTTCTTCCTAGGTTTTGGCCTTTCTAGGGAGTTTTTCCTAGCCACCATGCTTTTACACCTGCATTGTTTGCTGTTTGGGGTTTTAGGCTGGGTTTCTGTACAGCACTTTGAGATATCAGCTGATGTACGAAGGGCTATATAAATAAATTTGATTTGATTTGATTTGAGTATACCGGCTATAATTCGTGATTTAACTGACTTTAATTGGCAATGAGGTGCTCTTTAACCCGGGAAACCTTTTGGCAGCTGAGTTATGTAATGTATGGGAAAAGTGGGTACAGTACTTGTACATATGAATCCTGTCTCGAAAAAACAAGCATCTGCTATTTCATTTGCCACCACATGGCCATTTGCATTATCAGTCTAATTGTAAACATATTGCAGTGTACAGCAGGAGTGTCTGTGTGCGTGTAAAACTCAGTCTAAACAAGTCCATCTGATATCTTATTGTACACAAGTCATGGAAAATGTCATCTATTTTTTTGTTCTCACCCTTCCTGCATTCGTTTATAGTGTAGTGACATTTATATGAAATAATTTTAACATCTCCTGAGTGCAAACAAAACAAGGGCAGAAATGAAATAAAAATCAGCTCAAAGTTTATTGGTCACATACACAGATTTGCAGATGTCATCGCAGATGCAGTGAAATGATTGTGCTTTTAGATCCTAAACTGCAGTAATAATATTTTTTATTTTATTTATTTTCCCTTTATTTAACCAGGCAAGTCAGTTAAGAACACATTCTTATTTTCAATGATGGCCTGGGAACAGTGGGTTAACTGCCTGTTCAGGGGCAGAACGACAGATTTGTACCTTGTCAGCTCAGGGGTTTGAACTCGCAATCTTCCAGTTACTAGTCCAACGCTCTAGCCACTAGGCTACGCTGCCGCCCTAGCAATAAAAAAATTACTTTACACACATAAACAAATTAATATATATACAGTTGAAATCGGAAGTTTACATACATTTAGGTTTCAGTCATTAAAACTCGTTTTTCAACCACTCCACAAATTTCTTGTTAACAAACTATGGTTTTGGCAAGTCGGTTAGGACATCTACTTTGTGCATGACGCAAATAATCTTTCCAACAATTGTCTGCAGACAGATTATTTCATTCACTGTATCATAATTATCGTGGGTCAGAAGTTAACATACACTAAGTTGACTGTGCCTTTAAACGTCTTGGAAAATTCCAGAAAATTAGGTCAAGGCTTTAGAAGCTTCTGATAGGCTAATTGACATAATTTGAGTCAATTGGAGGTGTACCTGTGGGTGTATTTCAAGGTCTACCTTCAAACTCAGTGCCTCTTTGCTTGACATCATCGGAAAATCAAAGGAATTCAGCCAAGACCTCAGAAATAAATTGTAGACCTCCACAAGTCTGGTTCATCCTTGGGAGCAATTTCCAAACGCCTGAAGGTACCACGTTCATCTGTACAAATAATAGGACGCAAGTATAAACACCATGTGACCACGCAGCCGTCATACCGCTCAGGAAGGAGACGCGTTCTGTCTCCTAGAGATGAGCATACTTATGTGCGAAAAGGGCATATCAATCCCAGTACAACAGCAAAGGACCTTGTGAAGATGCTGGAGGAAACAGGTACAAAAGTATCTATATCCACAAAAGAACGAGTTCTATATTGACATAAACTGAAAGGCCGCTCAGCAAGGTAGAAGCCACTGCTTCAAAACCGCCATAAAAAAGCCAGACTACGGTTTGCAACTGCACATGGGGACAAAGATTGTAGTTTTTAGAGAAATGTCCTCTGGTCTGATGAAACAAAAATAGAACTGTTTGGCCATAATGACCATCGTTATGTTTGGAGGAAAAAGGGGGATGCTTGCAAGCCGAAGAACACCATCCCAACAGTGAAGCACAGGGTGGCAGCATCATGTTGTGGGGGTGCTTTGCTGCAGTAGGGACTGGTGCATTTCACAAAATAGATGGCATCATGAGGTAGGAAAATGGATAAGTGGATATTTTGAAGCAACATCTCAAGACATCAGTTTTGGTAATCCAAATGGACAATGAGCCCAAGCATACTTCCAAAGTTGTGGCAAAATGGTTTAAGGACAACAAAGTCAAGGTATTGGAGTGGCCATCACAAAGCCCTGACCTCAATTCTATAGAACATTTGTGGGCAGAACTGCAAAAGCGTGTGCGAGCAAGGAGGCCTACAAACCTGACTCGATTACACTAGCTTTGTCAGGATGAAGTGGGCCAAAATCCACCCAACTTTTTGTGGGAAGCTTGTGGAAGGCCACCCGAAACATTTGACCCAAGTTAAACAATGTAAAGGCAATGCTACCAAATACTAATTGAGTGTATGTAAACTTCTGACCCACTGGGAATGTGATGAAAGAAATGAAAGCTGAAATAAATAATTCTCTCTGCTATTATTCTGTCATTTCACATTCTTAAAATAAAGTGGTGATCCTAACTGACCTAAAACAGGGAATTTTGACTTGGATTAAATGTCAGGAATTGTAAAAAACTGCGTTCAAATGTATTTGGCTAAGGTGTATGTGAAACTTCCAACTTAAACTGTATATATTTGGCTCATGGCTCATCTAATATATAGTTTTTTTTAAATTGCTAGGTATTACGACACTGTTGGAGCTAGAAACACAAGCATTTCACTGCACCTGTGATAACATCTGCAAATCTGTGTATGTGACCAATAAACTTTGAATTGATTTTAGAATGAAAAGTCCCATCTCTAGATGTCCTGAACGTTCCTCTTGTCAGCTCTGACAACAGACAGCAGATACATTCATCTCAGCAACAGAAGACACTTGTTGAATCGCTGCTTACAGTGAATAAATATTGAACTCTGATCATAATTATGATGATATTACTGTATTCAGGAGCGTATAAAACCAGGATGAGCCATGACTAGAATGCAGTATGAAGTGGGTGAAACAGTATGTACATTGGGCAGCCGTCTCTAAGGATGGTAGCCGACTAGAACAGTGACTAAGGTTCAGGGCAGGGTATTAGGCAAAGCCCGGCTAGTGGTGACTGTTTACCAGTCTGGTGGTCTGGAGATAGAAGCTGTTTCACAGTGTCTCGGTCCCGGCTTTGATGCATCTGTACTGTCACCGCCTTCAAAATGGTAGCGGGGTGAACAGGCCGTGGCTCGGGTGGCTGAGGTCCTTGATGATCTTCTTGGCCTTTCTGTGACACCGGGTGCTGTAGATGTCCTGGAGGGCTGATCGCACCAGCCTCTAGAGAGCCCTATTGTTGCCGACGGTGCAAATACCGTACCATGCGGTGATACAGCCCGACAGGTTGCTCTCAATGTTGCATCTATAGAAGTTTGTAAGGGTCTTAGGGGCCAATACAAATTTCTTCACCCTGCTGAGGTTGCCACGCTGTCTGTGTGATGGATTCAGATTGTCGATGAGCTTTTGACCCTCTCCACTGCAGGCCCATTGATGTGGATGGGGGCGTGCTCTCGCTTCTATCTTCTATAGTCCACAATCAGCTCCTTCCTTTTGTTAACATTGAGGGAGAGGTTATTTTCCTGGCTCCAATCCCCCGGGGCTCGTACCTCCTCCCTGTAGGCTGTATCGTCGTTGTTGGTAATCAGGCCTACCACTGTTGTGTCGCCATCAAACTTGATGACTGCGTTGGAGACGTGCGTGGCTACGCAGTCATGGATCAACAGGGAGTACAGGAGGGGGCTGTGTTGAGGATCAGTGTAGCGGAGGTGTTGTTTCATACCTTCACCACCTGGGGGCGGCCCATCAGGTAGTCCGGGACCCAGTTGCACCGGGAGGGGGTTCAGACCCAGGGCCCTGAACTTAGCGATGAGCTTTGGAGGGCACTATGGTTTTGAAGGCTGAGTTGTCGTCGACGAACAGCATTCTCACATACCACAAAGTCAGAGATTACGTGATGAGTGTAAAAACACTGCAGTGTATCAGACGACGACAGAAGATAGAGAGGGCAACAAGTACAGAGGAATATAAGAACATACAAACTGGTGGATCATTATGGACAACTCCCCCGGGTCAGCAGAGACATTTCCAGAGCACCTCTCCTGCGGTCATTCTACCTCTGAGATAAAGAGGTGATGTAAAGGGGATGTGGCAGAGACACACAGGGACAGAAATAGCTGCTGGCGGGCTCTGGGATTAGAGGAGGTGGTGCTGATGGGTTGTGTGTGTTTGTGGGGAAGGGGGGGGCACAGCTGGCCATGTGGAGGTGAGAGAGGGGATAACAGGACACACAGGAACAATCACATAAAGCCCCCGCCGAGGGTGCCAGTCAATAGATAGAGGGAGAGATAGATGGAGAGGTAGAAAAATATCCCAAACTGGACAGTGGCAGCAATAGAGAGAGCTGCTCTGGTCTTGTTCGCAATTACTGTGCTAAGTGTGGACACAGAACAGGAACATATTATACAGTACCAACCAGTCTAAGAGGACCCTAGTCGGGGGCCGCCTTAGAAACCAACCCAAACAAGGGTTAGGTTTAGGGCTACACCCTTACACTCCAAAAGGGTTCTTTGGCTGTCCCCATAGGATAAACCTTTTTGGTTCCTGGTAGAACCCTTTTTGGTTTCATGTAGAATCCTTTTAGTTCCAAAAATAACTCTCCTGAAAGAGTTCTGCGTGGAACCCAACAGGGTTCTATCTGGAACCAAAAAGGATTCTTCAAGGTTTCTCCAATGGGGAGTCAAGGAACCATTTTAGGTTCTAGATAACAAAAAAAATATCTTAGAGTGCAGGGTAACGGTTGACCAGAGATGTGGACACAAACCTATGGTTAGAGACGTCGACATGAAGCTAGGGTTAGTGTGATCCTGTAATGGTAGCTAATACACTTATTCACACTGGGACAATAGTACAAGTCCTGACAAGTCACTGAGTGTTATGATTTTTATCCATAGCTGTAGGAAGTAGGGGTGCTGAGGGTGCTGAGGGTGCTGCAGCAGCCCTGATAAATCACAATAAATCAAATAATAATACATAAAAATGAAAAAACATTATTGCACTAGGCCTTTATTACTCCTGTATGATCTGAAAAAAATACTAGTCAGCAGAGAGAAATTCTTCACCCACTGTATACAGTGCTCCCAACCCTGGTCCTCGAGTACCCCCTACAGTACACATTTTTCCTGTAACCCTAGACAAGCACACCCGATTCAACTTGTCAACTTATCATCAATGGGTTGAGTGAGGTGTGTTTGTCCAGGGCTACAATGAAAACGTGTAGCGTAGGGGGTACTCAAGGACCAGGGTTGGGAAACACTGCTCTAGTAATCGTCAAATACTTTAAATGCTTTGTCCGGCACACTGAGAAAATCCTACATTAGAGTCCTGGTCGACAGCACCCTCACCCCAAAACATTTTCCCGCGGCCATGCCTTTATCCCTTTGTCTCAGTTTAGGTCTGAGAAATAAGCAACCTACCCCTGGAACGTAGCCTAAGCAAGACGTGTTCATCAGAAGAGTTCATACTCTATGACACAGAGATCCACCTATTGGTAACATCACTGCAAAAAAACAGGTGTGCCGTCTTCAAAAACACCAAATGATATAAGGACGTATCACCTTGCAATGAAAAGGAATCATGGTGTACACCCAAACTTTTCTCAGTACATTGGTACATTGAGGTAAATACCTTTTGTCCCAGAAAACTATTTCACATGGAACGGCTTAATATTCTGTGCTTTCACACAGGCTGTAAAATTGTATTAAAGGTTATTTCCAGGTCACTGCCTTCTTTAAAACAGAGGACAGAAAGCTGTGCAGAAAGCTGCTGCTGTCCACCGCTACCATAAAAATAAAAATTGCCTGCAGGATATGGTTATATTCTGTTATTAATTATCGTGGGGACAGTCTCGCAAAACCGGCTAAACTAGAAGAGAGCCCTAATCGATACACAAGACCAGACAATGAGATGTCATATTCAGGAAACTTAGATGACAAAATGGCAGCCTTTCAGAGAAAAGCATGCCCGGCTCTTGCTTTCTCTCCCATTACTGAAGAGCAAGCACCTCTCCCTGAGTGCTACCTGTAATTGTAGCGGTGCTGCGAGGAGTCATTAGTGTGGAAAGGAGACAACAGTGTGTGTGTGTGTGTGTGTGTGTGTGTGTGTGTGTGTGTGTGTGTGTGTGTGTGTGTGTGTGTGTGTGTGTGTGTGTGTGTGTGTGTGTGTGTGTGTGTGTGTGTGTGTGTGTGTGTGTGTGTGTGTGTGTGTGTGTGTGTGTGTGCGTGAGTGCTTAGAGCGCTGATATTGCATCCCCTACTGCCTGATCATTTGTATTTAATAAAGCAAAAAACATTCATACCCGACACTCATGAATTAGGTCTCTGTGTTATAATTGCCTTACATTGCCTCTCCATCAGTGATTTAAATCCAAGATGGCGTAGCAGTCAGATGTCTTGTCGTGTCGTGTCCCTTGTATATATCGTTTTTTTTTACATATTTTTCTTTCGCATATCTTTTAAAACATTTTGCTAAACCTCTACTTCTAAATACTCTCCTGCAACCCGCCTCACCCAATGTAGCGCAGATCTGCTTTTTTTCTAAAGTATTTATATTTACTTCGGGTCCGGGACCCCTCAACTGAAGCTAGCCAGCTAACTACCAGCTATCAGTCAGCAAACCATTGCTAGCGGTCTTCAGCTAACCGGCCATCAGCTAACCTTTAGCTCGGAAAGCTCTCGCCAGTTCGAACAATGCAACTCTAAACAGAGCATAACAGACCTATTATTTTTTTATCCCCGGATTCCTACCGGATTCCCACCGCAAACGGAACATTTTCAGCTGGATCTTCACAACTAGCGAACTAGCTAACCGCAACCCCGGATGATTACTCCTGGCTAGCGTTTCCACCCACTTAGCTTGAAGCTAGCCCGGCCAGAGCTCCTGTGCTACCACCGAAGCATACTCCTGGGCTACAATATCTGGACCCACGACCGGTCTATCGATGTCACCGCATGAAGAGGCATAAACAGACTCACCCCATCGCGACGTCCCCCAAAGGCTAACCTTCTAGCCCTTGCTATCTCCTTGCTTGCTAATTCTGCCTGCTAACTGCTAGCTTGTTTAGCCCCAGTCCGCTAACTGCTACCTTGTTTAGCCCCGGCCTACTAACTGTTAGCTTGTTAGCACAGGCCTGCTAACCGTCTGAATCGCCGCGTCCCAACCACTCACTGGACCCATATTTACTTTCAATCTATTTTCGATTTTTAATTTGTTTATACCTTCCGGTAACCTGCCTCACCCAATGTGATACGGAATCGCTATTATTTTTTATTTTTAGAACACACTCAAGAACCTCCAGAAGCTAACCAGCTAATATATATGCCATTTAGCAGACGCTTTTATCCAAAGCGACTTACAGTCATGTGTGCATACATTCTACGTATGGGTGGTCCCGGGGAACGAACTCCCTACCCTCGCGTTACAAGCGCCATGCTCTCCCAACTGAGCTACAGAAGGACCACTAGCTACTAGCTATTTAGTCATTGTTAGCCACTGCTAACGGCTTTTACCTTTTACCTTCTGCACAGCTAGCCAGTTTTTTTTACCTGGATAATACTCGCCAGTCTAGCTTCCCTGCCCCATCCACCGCTGCCCCCTGGACACTGATCACTTGGCTACATTGCTGATGCATGCTGGACTGTCCATTAATCACGGTACTCCATTTGGCTTGTTTATGTTTATCTGTCGGCCCCGCACTCAGGCTCTGTGTGTAGTTAATCCGACCCTCCCTGCCTAGTCAACGCCCTTTTACCTGCTGTTGTTGTGCTAGCTGATTAGCTGTTGTTGTCTCACCTACTGTTTTAGCTACTGTTTTAGCTAGCTCTCCCAATTCAACACCTGTGATTACTGTATGCCTCGCTGTATGTCTCTCTCAAATGTCAATATGCCTTGTATACTGTTGTTCAGGTTAGTTATCATTGTTTTAGTTTACAAAGGAGCCACTAGTTCCACTCTTCATACCCCTGATACCTCCTTTGTCCCACCTCCCACACATGCAGTGACCTCACCCATTACAACCATCATGTCCAGTAATACAACCTCTCTCATCATCACTCAGTGCCTGGGCTTACCTCCGTTGTACCCGCACCCCACCATACCCCTGTCTGCGCATTATGCCCTGACTATATTCTACCATGCCCAGAAATCTGCTCCTTTTATTCTCTGTCCCCAACACTCTAGGCGACCAGTTTTGATAGCCTTTAGCCGCACCCTCATTCTACTCCTCCTCTGTTCCGCGGGTGATGTGGAGGTAAACCCAGGCCCTGCATGTCCCCAGGCACCCTCATTTGGTGACTTCTGTGATCGAAAAAGCCTTGGTTTCATGCATGTCAACATCAGAAGCCTCCTCCCTAAGTTTGTTTTACTCACTGCTTTAGCACACTCTGCTAACCCTGATGTCCTTGCCGTGTCTTAATCCTGGCTCAGGAAGGCCACCAAAAATTCAGAGATTTCCATACCCAACTATAACATTTTCCGTCAAGATAGAACTGGCAAAGGGGAAGAGTTGCAGTCTACTGCAGAGATAGCCTGCAAAGTAATGTCATACTTTCCAGGTCCATACCCAAACAGTTCGAACTACTAATTTTGAAAATTACTCTCTCCAGAAATAAGTCTCTCACTGTTGCCGCCTGCTTACCGACCCCCCTCAGCTCCCAGCTGTGCCCTGGACACCATTTGTGAATTGATCACCCCCCATCTAGCTTCAGAGTGTGTTTTGTTAGGTGACCTAAACTGGGATATGCTTAACACCCCGGCAGTCCTACAATCTAAGCTAGATGCCCTCAATCTCACACAAATCATCAAGGAACCCACCAGGTACAACCCTAAATCTGTAAACAAGGGCACCCTCATAGACATCATCCTGACCAACTGGCCCTCCAAATACACCTCCGCTGTCTTCAACCAGGATCTCAGCGATCACTGCCTCATTGCCTGTATCCGCTACGGAGCCGCAGTCAAACGCTCCCTCATCACTGTCAAACGCTCCCTAAAACACTTCTTTGAGCAGGACTTTCTAATCGACCTGGCCCGGGTATCCTGGAAGGACATTGACCTCATCCCGTCAGTTGAGGATGCCTGGTCATTCTTTAAAAGTAAAGTAAGAACAGATATAGCCCTTGGTTCACTCCAGACCTGACTGCCCTCGACCAGCACAAAAACATCCTGTGGCGGACTGCAATAGCATCGAATAGTCCCCGCGATATACAACTGTTCAGGGAAGTCAGGAACCAATACACGCAGTCAGTCAAGCTAAGGCCAGCTTCTTCAGGCAGAAATTTGCATCCTGTAGCTCCAACTCCAAAAAGTTCTGAGACACTGTGAAGTCCATGGAAAACAAGAGTACCTCCTCCCAGCTGCCCACTGCACTGAGGCTTGGTAACACGGTCACCAACGATAAATCCATGATTATCGAAAACTTCAACAAGCATTTCTCAACGGCTGGCCATGCCTTCCGCCTGGCTACTCCAACCTCGTCCAACAGCTCCGCCCCCCCGCAGCTACTAGCCCAAGCCTCTCCAGGTTCTCCTTTACCCAAATCCAGATAGCAGATGTTCTGAAAGAGCTGCAAAACCTGGACCCATACAAATCAGCTGGGCTTGACAATCTGGACCCTCTATTTCTGAAACTATCCGCCGCCATTGTCGCAACCCCTATTACCAGCCTGTTCAACCTCTCTTTCATATCGTCTGAGATCCTCAAGGATTGGAAAGCTGCCGCAGTCATCCCCCTCTTCAAAGGGGGAGACACCCTGGACCCAAACTGTTACAGACCTATATCCATCCTGCCCTGCCTATCTAAGGTCTTCGAAAGCCAAGTCAACAAACAGGTCACTGACCATCTCGAATCCCACGTACCTTCTCCGCTGTGCAATCTAGTTTCCGAGCTGGTCACGGGTGCACCTCAGCCACGCTCAAGGTACTACACGATATCATAACCGCCATCGATAAAAGACAGTACTGTGCAGCCGTCTTCATCGACCTTGCCAAGGCTTTCGACTCTGTCAATCACCATATTCTTATCGGCAGACTCAGTTGCCTCGGTTTTTCGGATGACTGCCTTGCCTGGTTCACCAACTACTTTGCAGACAGAGTTCAGTGTGTCAAATCGGAGGGCATGCTGTCCTCGGGCCGACTCTTTTCTCTGTATATATCAATGATGTTGCTCTTAAAGCGGGCGATTCCCTGATCCACCTCTACGCAGACGACACCATTCTATATACTTCCGGCCCGTCCTTGGACACTGTGCTATCTAACCTCCAAACGAGTTTCAATGCCATACAACACTCCTTCCGTGGCCTCCAACTGCTCTTAAACGCTAGTAAAACCAAATGCATGCTTTTCAACCGTTCACTGCCTGCACCCGCACGCCTGACCAGCATCACCACCCTGGATGGTTCCGACCTTGAATATGTGGACATCTATAAGTACCTAGGTGTCTGGCTAGACTGTAAACTCTCCTTCCAGACTCATATTAATCATCTCCAATCGAAAATCAAATCTAGAGTCAGCTTTCTATTCCGCAACAAAGCCTCCTTCACTCACGCCGCCAAACTTACCCTAGTAAAACTGACTATCCTACCGATCCTCGACTTCGGCGATGTCATCTACAATTGTCATCTACAATCTAATTGCTTTCAACACTACTCAGCAAACTGGATGCAGTTTATCACAGTGCCATCCGTTTTGTCACTAAACCACCTTATACCACCCACCACTGCGACCTGTATTCTCTAGTCGGCTGGCCCTCGCTACATATTCGTCGCCAGACCCACTGGCTCCAGGTCATCTACAAGTCCATGCTAGGTAAAGCTCCGCCTTATCTCAGTTCACTGGTCACGATGGCAACACCCATCCGTAGCACGCGCTCCAGCAGGTGTATCTCACTGATCATCCCTAAAGCCAACACCTCATTTGGCCGCCTTTCATTCCAGTTCTCTGCTGCCTGTGACTGGAACGAATTGCAAAAATCGCTGAAGTTGGAGACTTTTATCTCCCTCACCAACTTCAAACATCTGCTATCTGAGCAGCTAACCGATCGCTGCAGCTGTACATAGTCCATCGGTAAATAGCCCACCCATTTTTACCTACCTCATCCCCATACTGTTTTTATTTATTTACTTTTCTGCTCTTTTGCACACCAATATCTCTACCTGTACATGACCATCTGATCATTTATCACTCCAGTGTTAATCTGCAAAATTGTAATTATTCGCCTACCTCCTCATGCCTTTTGCACACAATGTATATAGACTCCCCTTTTTTTCTAATGTGTTATTGACTTGTTAAGTGTTTACTCCATGTGTAACTCTGTGTTGTCTGTTCACACTGCTATGCTTTATCTTCGCAGTTGCAAATGAGAACTTGTTCTCAACTAGCCTACCTGGTTAAATAAAGGTGAAATAAAAAATTAAAAAATTACCCCATAGTGTATTTCTTGTGTATCCTAAGATAGGTGACATATTCTGAAGAGAGGGAAACGTTGCGCTGAAGGATACTAGCAATACATTGGGGATAAGTGATCAATGCAATGACTGTTACGATTTCACAACAAGAACAAAAATGGCCTACATCTGACAAAACACACATAGAGACATACACACACTGGAGAAACATTTGTAAGATCTGTAACCTTTTAAGTGCCAAAGGCTTACATATTTCATCACTCTCCTGGATCGCCATTTCTGCCCTCCCCACCTCTCTCTTCCTCTGTCTCTCTCTCTCTCTCTAAAACTCTCTCTCTCTCCCCTGCCTTCCACCTCTCCCTCCCTCCCTCTTCACTTTACAGGTCACATGACTGTTTAATCAGAGCCTCTCCTCTGCCAGGTATATTGAACTGTAATTACAGTTTCAGTTTCTTATTAGCAGATAAGACTTTGATAATGGGCCCTGGGAGGGATACCAAACCTAATTAATTCTGCCCAAACAAGGTGTCTGGCTAACTCTCACCGCTCCCACATTACACTGGAGCAAACGGCTGTTGAGATCAGCGTCCCAGAACAGATAAGAGGAAAACTGCAGCCCTCTACTGGCCTGTCCCCCGTAGTTTATAAAGACAGCCCTCTAGAGCGGATGGCACCCTGTCATCATCCTGGCTCAACTGAACCAGTGTCTCCCCCTGTGGCTTTAAATCTAACAAGAACATCCAATTCTCTCTCAATGAACGACATTCGCTATGAGGCAGTGGCTTCTTTCCCCCCCCATCTCTCCATTTGGTCCTGCCAATTACAAGGAGACACTCAGGCTGCGTTCCAAACGCAAAGCAGACAGCCCTTGGCCCTCTGCCACCAGCCCTTGAATTATGTTTTACATTGTCACATCCGAGTGTACCTCAAATGTCGCTTGCCCAAGCGAGGGAGAGTGATGATCTAAAAGGCAGGGTCCCTGATGGAAATCTTGGAAGTTTTGCCTGAAAACAACCAACCTAAAGCTATTGATGTACCTAGACAGCTAACCTAACCTGAGTGGTGTTTCTTTCTTTCCGGTCCTTTGCCAGATTGGTTCTCTTTTGCACAGTTGAAACAACGGGAGGAATAGGCGGGAGCTAGCCACCCGGCAGTTCCGCTCTATGGACAACGATTCCCGTTATTAGGACGGAGACATAAGCATCTCATCATTATATCCATATCCCTGGCCTTACTGACTCCCAGCTGAAAGAGGGAGAAAAAAAACACATGAATTAGTCTTACAATGATGGCTCAAAAAATATGACAAACTGAGAAAGACACTGGTAGTAGTTATTCCTGTTTGAAAATTGTTCACTCGGATTATATTGAACATTTTGAACTAAGTCTCATAATTGAGCATTGGGATTACATTACCAGTAGGCCCTACATGAGATATTTTTTTTTAAATGACTCATATAGCCAATTTACTCATAGAGGGGTAGTTAGCCAAGTGGTTAAGCGTGTTGGCCTAGAAACCAAAAGGTTTCTGGTTTGACTCCCTGAGTGGGCAAAGTGAAAAAATGTCCATGTGCCCTTGAGCAACGCACTTAACCCTAGTTCCTCTGGATAAATCAGGGTTTCTTGAACCCAATCCTGATTTGGTTTTTGCCCTAGCACTACACAGCTGATTCAAATAGCAAACGTATCATCAAGTTTTGATTATTTGAATCAGCTGTGTAGTGCTAGGTCAAAAACCAAAGCTTGCACCCGGGGGGGACAGGACCGAGCTTGGGAAACCGTACGCTAAATTACTAAAAAAGATTGTGAGATAGGAGAAAATGTTAGCTAAATATTCAGGAAAACAATTCAGCGGAGGTTCTCTTCTGCGCTGTTCAACCAATCCGGTAAATGTGAAGGAGGAGTTAAGATGGAGTGTCGCCTTGTTAATATTCCGGATAGAAACAACTTCAGAGAGCTAGCTAGCCACGCCTGCTACGTTAGGTTACAAGCTAGCAAATGTGTCATGGCTAGCTGCTATATGTTCCACCGGGGACTGTAAATAGCAATGTGCACATCCAAAAGTTGTGTCACAGGCTCTCTTCCTTTTCCCCTGAAAACCGATTGTCTCTGATTTTTGCTGATGGAACAGAGGGTGCGGTTTCCAATACTCTTCTCAACTAACATCAAGGCGGTGGCCCGTTCCTGTAGGTTCATGCTCTACAACATCCGCAGAGTACGACCCTGCCTCACACAGGAAGCGGCGCAGGTCCTAATCCAGGCACTTGTCATCTCCCGTCTGGATTACTGCAACTCGCTGTTGGCTGGGCTCCCTGCCTGTGCCATTAAACCCCTACAACTCATCCAGAACGCCGCAGCCCGTCTGGTGTTCAACCTTCCCAAGTTCTCTCACGTCACCCCGCTCCTCCGCTCTCTCCACTGGCTTCCAGTTGAAGCTCGCATCCGCTACAAGACCATGGTGCTTGCCTACGGAGCTGTGAGGGGAACGGCACCTCAGTACCTCCAGGCTCTGATCAGGCCCTACACCCAAACAATGGCACTGCGTTCATCCACCTCTGGCCTGCTCGCCTCCCTACCACTGAGGAAGTACAGTTCCCGCTCAGCCCAGTCAAAACTGTTCGCTGCTCTGGCTCCCCAATGGTGGAACACACTCCCTCACGACGCCAGGACAGCGGAGTCAATCACCACCTTCCGGAGACACCTGAAACCCCACCTCTTTAAGGAATACCTAGGATAGGATAAAGTAATCCTTCTCACCCCCCTTAAAAGATTTAGATGCACTATTGTAAAGTGGCTGTTCCACTGGATGTCATAAGGTGAATGCACCAATTTGTAAGTCGCTCTGGATAAGAGCGTCTGCTAAATGACTTAAATGTAAATGTAAATGTACTCTTGATAGGTTGATATTTCATTGGGGTTGGGAGTAGAGAACGTAGACAACAGCTGTCTAGTATCATAATCCCTTGACACGGTAGCGAGAGATAAACCAATTGTGGGTTTTTGGTTGCAATCAAGCATGTAATTTCCTGTTACTGGCGTTTTAAGAAATCCAGTGATAACCTGCAGGAGCTCATTAAATTCTGCCTGTCCATTGCAAACGACCCAGTATGATCGGCACATTGGAGCTAAGAATCATATCATCAGTGGCCGTCATGTCTAGCTAGCAATTAGCAATTTCGCACATTTTTATATTTTGTGACATTTGTTGGGTGTGGTTACGAATAACTCAGAATTGTCAAATATTTTGTTGACAGAATTTTGCAGTTTGAATTTGTTTGTTCATTGTTAGTGCTATCCGGGATCCTTGGGATGTGCCTCCCCTAACCTTAACCCTAACCATTTTACATTTCAACTTCAATGGGGTAGGGCTGTCCCAAGGATCCCGGATAGCAAGGATGTTTGTTCATCACAGCCTGATATTACTATGAAGTGAAATAGAGTGGTGAACATAGTGATCAGACTGGTTCCACCAGGCTAGCTCACTGTCATGCCATTTTCCCCCTCTTTTTTTAGATCAGCACACTGTGCTTTGTGACAACAGTATAAAAAAATAAGTGTTTTTTCCTTGTTTTTATAGCTAAAGAATCTCTGTAGTTTTACCTTCCATTTTTAAAACTGAAAAACGCAAGTAGGCCTAACCTATGTGGAATTCTCCATAAAAATACACTCTTAATACACTGCAATTAGAGCAGCAATTTCCCCTGTGTTCCCATTCTCTATCAAAACGTAAATCCTCCGAACAGTTTGAGCCCTATGCTCTGATCTTTTGCTGAGTTCCCCAATTTCAGAATTCTCATTTGTTTGCCTTTCAGTGATTGCTCATTAATTACTGTAAGAAGCGATTAAACATCTCTCATTACAGTGGGCCTCCCAGGCAGAGGAGCTGAGCCAGCATTGCCTGAAGGGCCTCCAAGCCCTTATTTACACACACACACAAACTGCTGGCCTGAAGATGCTGTTCTGTGCAAATCTGATGGACAAGTGCACAGTCCAAGCTGAGTGTAAAATCAACTCCAGCAGGCGGTGAAAGGATTAAGAGACAAGGCAAGCCATCCAAGGACAAAACAGAACATTCTCAAATCAAAATCCTTCGCAAGCACAAAAGAGAGCTGTCAGATTTTTCCATTCAAAGTAACACGTCCTTGGGCCATTTGGAAGACAGAACAATGAAAAATGTATTGTTCTGATAAGCTAATTATCTATCTACAGTACCAGTTTGGACACATCTACTCATTCCAGGGTTTTTCTTTATTTGGACTATTTTCTACATTGTACTTCTGAGCTATAAGACACCAATATTGAAAGGGGTTTTGGTTGTTTTGCTCAATGACGCACACAAGCTTCACAGGAGTGAAGGCACAACATGCATAGGGAGTAAATAGTGCCATGAATAAAGTGACCAAACGTGTGTCTAAATTGTTTCTATTGTATCTCAGATATAGGATAGACATTTCAAAACCTTATTCTTCATGATACATTTTTGGACTGTCTTGCCATGTATAAATGTGATGGACTGTCTTGCCATGTACATGTTTTGCCATGTACAAATATGATACTCAATGCATTTCTATGGGCTATAGCAGTAAAGGACAAATTCAATGTTTTATCAAATATTTTTTTATATAGAGTAACAGTCAAAAGTTTGGACACACCTACTCATTCCAGTGTTTTTATTCTTACTATTTTCTAAATTGTAGAATAATAGTGAAGATATCAAAACTATGAAATAGCACATTTGGAATCATGTACTAACGAAAAAAGTGTTAAACAAATCTAAATATATTTTAGATTTTAGATTCTTCAAAGTAGCCACCCTTTGCCTTGATGACAGCTTTGCACAATCTTGGCATTCTCTCAACCAGCTTCATGAGATAGTCACCTGGAATGCATTTCAATTAACAGGTGTGCCTTGTTAAAAGTTAATTAGGGGAATTTCTTTCCTGCGTTTGAACCAATCAGTTGTGTTCTGACAAGATAGGGGTGGTATACAGAAGACAAAGTCCTTATTATGGCAAGAACAGCTCTAGTGTGACCCGTTTCAGGAAACTAGGCGTATGTCATGGGTCAATACTTCACACGAGAGCCATTTGAACGTAATCTTTTCTTCTTTAAAAAAAAATCAAAATGTTTTTTTTTTGGCAGCAAAGCCTTCTGGAACATGTGAACTTTCATGTGCCTTAATAACAAACGTGTATGCCATCTGTAAATACAAATAAAATTGTACATTTACGAGCCTAGTTAGTTTAGCCACAGAAAAAGTCAGCAACCTTCCCACTAACAATGCTTGGCTGAGATAATGAGTGGGCTGGACATGCCGGGGGATGAGTTTGGATTGGACTGCCATATAGCACGCTTCTGTCTATTTGAGCCGGTTAGTATGTGTAGGTAATCCTGTCTAACACGGCTTTTAAAATATATATATATTGCTTAGTAGAACTGCAAAGTGTTGCTCTCCACTTTCTGGAGGACCGAGTTTTGAAATCAGTGGAATTGGAGTATGATAGCTAAGGAGATGGATAAAACACCTGATTACATCTTCAAACTAATGGCAACCATGGCATCCGTGATAGGGAGAAGTGTCCAATCATGATGGGTGACGGGTAAGTTAGTCTAGCTAGCTACATTTTCAGATATTACACGTTTCTAATTTTGACGAAGTTGGTTTCATTTCAAGTTAAAGTGTACTGTTATCTAGCTAGCTAACGTTAGCTGGCTGGCTTGCTAGCTAAAGTTACGTGTATTATCGTATTATTCGTATCTCAGAGCCATTTACTTAGCTAGCTATAGCCTAATGTTAACTAGCTAGCATTGAACCTGGTTGGTTAGCTACCTGCAGATTCATGCAGGGTAGTAACATCATGAGTTGGAATTATGTTTCATTGTTTAGCTGGCTAGCTACATGTCTAAAGAAAAGACTCATCAATGAAAGTATCAATTTCAATAGAATGTCACTGCGACGAAACTTAGCTGGTAAAATTGCTCTGACTATCTACTCCGATTTCAGACCACGGGTAAGATAGTCTAGCTACAGTAGCTACATTTTCATATATAAAACATTTCTAATTTTGACATAGGGTAGTAACGTCATGAATTGGGATTATGGTTAATTGTCCTAACAAAAGGCTCCACTATGTAAGTAACCATTTCGGGTGTGTTCGTAAATTCAGTCTGGCAATCTACTCCGATTTCAGAGCACTCTCGTCTGAGTGTGCCAGAGCAGAAGAAAAACTCATTAATTTATGAACGCTCAACACCCGTTGAATATTTTATTTATTTCACCTTTATTTAACCAGGTAGGCAAGTTGAGAACAAGTTCTCATTTACAATTGCTACCTGGCCAAGATAAAGCAAAGCAGTTCGACACATACAACGACACAGAGTTACACATGGAGTAAAACAAACATACAGTCAATAATACAGTAGAAACAAGTCTATATACGATGTGAGCAAATGAGGTGAGATAAGGGAGGTAAAGGCAAAAAAAGGCCATGGTGGCAAAGTAAGTACAATATAGCAAGTAAAACACTGGAATGGTAGATTTGCAATGGAAGAATGTGCAAAGTAGAAATAAAAATAATGGGGTGCAAAGGAGCAAAATAAATAAATAAATTAAATACAGTAGGGAAAGAGGTAGTTGTTTGGGCTAAATTATAGGTGGGCTATGTACAGGTGCGGTAATCTATGAGCTGCTCTGACAGTTGGTGCTTAAAGCTAGTGAGGGAGATAAGTGTTTCCAGTTTCAGAGATTTTTGTAGTTTGTTCCAGTCATTGGCAGCAGAGAACTGGAAGGAGAGGCAGCCAAAGAAAGAATTGGTTTTGGGGGTGACTAGAGAGATATACCTGCTGGAGCGTGTGCTACAGGTGGGAGATGCTATGGTGACCAGCGAGCTGAGATAAGGGGGGACTTTACCGAGCAGGGTCTTGTAGATTACATGGAGTCAGTGGGTTCGGCGACGAGTATGAAGCGAGGGCCAGCCAACGAGAGCGTACAGGTCGCAATGGTGGGTAGTATATGGGGCTTTGGTGACAAAACGGATTGCATTGTGATAGACTGCATCCAATTTGTTGAGTAGGGTATTGGAGGCTATTTTGTAAATGACATCGCCAAAGTCGAGGACTGGTAGGATGGTCAGTTTTACAAGGGTATGTTTGGCAGCATGAGTGAAGGATGCTTTGCTTTGTTGCGAAATAGGAAGCCAATTCTAGATTTAACTTTCAATTGGAGATGTTTGATATGGGTCTGGAAGGAGAGTTTACAGTCTAACCAGACACCTAAGTATTTGTAGTTGTCCACGTATTCTAAGTCAGAGCCGTCCAGAGTAGTGATGTTGGACAGGCGGGTAGGTGCAGGTAGCGATCGGTTGAAGAGCATGCATTTAGTTTTACTTGTATTTAAGGGCAATTGGAGGCCACGGAAGGAGAGTTTTATGGCATTGAAGCTTGCCTGGAGGGTTGTTAACACAGTGTCCAAAGAAGGGCCAGAAGTATACAGAATGGTGTCGTCTGCGTAGAGGTGGATCAGAGACTCACCAGCAGCAAGAGCGACCTCATTGATGTATACAGAGAAGAGAGTAGGTCCAAGAATTGAAACCTGTGGCACCCCCATAGAGACTGCCAGAGGTCCGGACAGCAGACCCTCCGATTTGACACACTGAACTCTATCAGAGAAGTAGTTGGTGAACCAGGCGAGGCAATCATTTGAGAATCCAAGGCTGTCGAGTCTGCCGATGAGGATGTGGTGATTGACAGAGTCGAAAGCCTTGGCCAGATCAATAAATACGGCTGCACAGTAATGTTTCTTATCGATGGCGTTTAAGATATCGTTTAGGACCTTGAGCGTGGCTGAGGTGCACCCATGACCAGCTCTGAAACCAGATTGCATAGCAGAGAAGGTATGGTGAGATTCGAAATGGTCGGTAATCTGTTTTGTTGACTTGGCTTTCGAAGACCTTAGAAAGGCATGGTAGGATAGATATAGGTCTGTAGCAGTTTGGGTCAAGAGTGTGTCCCCCTTTGAAGAGGGGGATGACCGCAGCTGCTTTCCAATCTTTGTGAATCTCAGACGACACGAAAGAGAGGTTGAACAGGCTAGTAATAGGGGTGGCAACAATTTCGGCAGATAATTTTAGAAAGAAAGGGTCCAGATTGTCTAGCCCGGCTAATTTGTAGGGGTCCAGATTTTGCAGCTCTTTCAGAACATCAGCTGAACGGATTTGGGAGAAGGAGAAATGGGAAGGCTTGGGCGAGTTGCTGTGGGGGGTGCAGTGCTGTTGACCGGGGTAGGAGTAGCCAGGTGGAAACCATGGCCAGCCGTAGAAAAATTATTGGATTAATCAGTGGTGACAGTGTTTCCTATCTTCAGTGCAGTGGGCAGCTGGGAGGAGGTGTTTTCTTATTCTCCATGGACTTTACAGTGTCCCAGAACTTTTTTGAGTTAGTGTTGCAGGAAGCAAATTTCTGCTTGAAAAAGCTAGCCTTGGCTTTTCTAACTGCCTGTGTATAATGGTTTCTAGCTTCCCTGAAGAGCTGCATATCACGGGGGCTGATCGATGCTAATGCAGAACGCCATAGGATGTTTTTGTGTTGGTTAAGGGCAGTCAGGTCTGGGGAGAACCAAGGGCTATATCTGTTCCTGGTTCTAAATTTCTTGAATGGGGCATGTTTATTTAAGATGGTTAGGAAGGCATTTTAAAAAAATATTCAGGCATCCTCAACTGACGAAATGAGATCAATATCCTTCCAGGATACCCCGGCCAGGTCGATTAGAAAGGCCTGCTCGCTGAAGTGTTTCAGGGAGCGTTTGACAGTGATGAGTGGAGGTCGTTTGACCGCTGACCCATTACAGATGCAGGCAATGAGGCAGTGATCGCTGAGATCTTGGTTGAAGACAGCAGAGGTGTATTTAGAGGGCAAGTTGGTTAGGATGATATCTATGAGGGTTCCCGTGTTTAAGGCTTTGGGGAGGTACCTGGTTGGTTCATTGATAATTTGTGTGAGATTGAGGGCATCAAGTTTAGATTGTAGGATGGCTGGGGTGTTAAGCATGTTCCAGTTTAGGTCGCCGAGCAGCACGAGCTCTGAAGATAGATGTGGGGCAATCAGTTCACATATGGTGTCCAGAGCACAGCTCGGGGCAGAGGGTGGTCTATAGCAAGCGGCAACGGTGAGAGATTTGTTTTTAGAGAGGTGGATTTTTAAAAGTAGAAGTTCAAATTGTTTGGGTACAGACCTGGATAGTAGGACAGAACTCTGCAGGCTATCTTTGCAGTAGATTGCAACACCGCCCCCTTTGGCAGTTCTATCTTGTCTGAAAACATTGTAGTTTGGAAATAAAATTTCAGAATTTTTGGTGTTCTTCCTAAGCCAGGATTCAGACACAGCTAGAACATCCGGTTTGGCAGAGTGTGCTAAAGTAGTGAATAGAACAAACTTAGGGAGGAGGCTTCTAATGTTAAAATGCATGAAACCAAGGCTATTACGGTTACAGAAGTCGTCAAAAGAGAGCGCCTGGGGAATAGGAGTGGAGCTAGGCACTGCAGGGCCTGGATTCACCTCTACATCACCAGAGGAACAGAGGAGGAGTAGAATAAGGGTGCGACTAAAAGCAATAAGAATTGGTCGTCTAGAACGTCACGGCGATTTAGACAGCTAGCCAGGCCATCGGTAGCAAGCTAGCATAGGATGGAGGTCTGTTATTAGCCACCTCTTGCGTTCCGTCAGTAGATTAGTGGGGTTCCGTGTGGTAGAGGGGATTAATCAAAATCACACAAAAAAAAACACAAAATAAATAGATACAGTTATAGAGGCCCAAGAAGAAAAAATAAAAATAAATAATAATAATAAAAATAAATAAATAAATTGTCCGATTGTCTATTCAGAGAGCAGCCGATAAGACAGCTAACGGTTAGCAGGCCGCAGATGGGCGTTCAGGTAGCGTTGCGACGGAGGAGCCAGCCGGATAACTCCTTCGGGTAGATAACGACGGCAGTCCAGTTGTGAAGCAGCTAGCTAGCTGTGAGATCCAGGTATGAATGTCCAGAGTTAGCGGTTGAAATCCAGGGACATGGAGAGAACAATTGGTCCGGTATGTTCCATTCCGAGCCGCGCTGCACTGCGCCGTACAAAACTGGCGATAGATTTTCGAGCTAAAGGATAACTGATGACCACAAACCGTGGTTAGCTGAACAAAAATGTAATAAACAATTGCAAAAAAAGCAGAATTAAATTGTTGCCAGCAGCACAGTTGCAGTCACCAACACTCTGGATAACATGAAAACAGTTTAACCAGCTCTGCTAGGGCGAGTAAAATGGTGAGAGTGGGGTGTTCTTTCATTTCTCTCATCTCAAGCTAGCCAATGTTAGCCAGTTAACTTGGGTGCTTGACTGCTGTTGTGAGGTCAGAACGTTCGGATCAACTCTACTCATCGACCAGATTGTCAGGTGTGCGCTCTGAATACGCCGAGAGCGAACCGCTTTGAACTTACGAATGGACAATCTGACAGCACACTTGCAGTCACCAACGCTCTGCATAACATACCAGCCTAACCAGCTCTGCTAGAGTGAGTAATGTTCAGTGAGCTGTTCTCTCATTTGTGTCTGGAGGTAGCTAGCAAGTTAGCTTGGGTGCTTGACTGCTGTTGTTAATAAAGAACGCTCAGATCAACCCTTAAAGAGATGGGTGGGGCTAAAGCTTAAGAGGGTGTGAATAGGTGATGCTGAATGGGTGTAGACAATGAAGGGCTCTCCAGTAGCAGTACCAAAATATTCAAAGGCCATTTTCTCAAAAGTGAGTTTACAAGTTTATCAACTTTCTAAGCATAATAACTTTCCCATTGCTCCTCAACTGTAGTGTATGACATACCATTTTATAGCTCTTTTATCCAATGTAAAAAAAAAATTGCTACATAAGACCGATTTCAGCCAGTCGGTCACAAATAAGCAAAGAGAAACAACAGGCCATCATTACTTTAAGACATGAAAGTCAGTCAGTCCGGAAAATGTCAAGAACTTTGAAAGTTTCTTCAAGTGCCGTTGCAAAACCCATCAAGCGCTATGATGAAACTGGCTCATGAGGACCGCCACAAGAAAGGATGACCCAGAGTTACCTCTGCTGCAGAAGATATGTTCATTATTTTATATAACCTTTATTTAACTAGGCAAGTCAGTTAAGAACAAATCGTTGTTTACAATGACGGCCTACCAAAAGGCAAAAGGCCTCCTGCGGGGACGGGGGCCTGGGATTTAAAAATAAATAAAAAATACAATATAAATATAGGACAAAACACACATCATAACAAGAGAGACAACACAACACTACATAAAGAGAGACAACAACATAGCAAGGCAGCAACACATGACAACACAGCATGGTCGCAACACAACATAACAATAACATGGTAGCAACACAACATGGTGGCAGCACAAAACATGGTACATATTAGAGTTACCAGCCTCAGAAACTGCAGCCCAAATAAATGCTTCACAGAGTTCAAGTAACAGACACATCTCAACATCAACTGTTCAGAGGTGATTGCGTGAATCAGGCCTTCATGGTCGAATTGCTGCAAAGAAACCACTACTAAAAGACACCAATAAGAAGAAGACTTATTTGGGCCAAGAAACATGAGCTATGGACATTAGACCGGTGGAAATCTGTCCTTTGGTCTGATGAGTCCAAATTTGAGATTTGTGCTTCAAACCGCCGTGTCATTGTGAGATGCAGAGTAGGTGAACGGATGATCTCCGCATGTGTGTTTCCCACCGTGAATCATGGAGGAGGTGTGATGGTGTGGGGGTGCTTTGCTGGTGACACTGTCAGTGATTTATTTAGAATTCAAGGCACACTTAACCAGCATAGCTACCACAGCATTCTGCAGCGATACGCCATCCCATCTGGTTTGCGCTTAGTGGGACTATTATTTGTTTTTAAACAGGACAATGACCCAAAACCCACCCCAGGCTATGTAAGGTATATTTGACTAAGCAGGGTGATGGAGCGCTGCATCAGATGACCTGGCCTCCACAATCACCTGACCTCAACCCAATTGAGATGGTTAGGGATGAGCTGGACACAGAGTGAAGGAAAAGTAACCAACAAGTGCTCAGCATATGTGGGAACTCATTCAAGACTGCTGGAAAAGCATTCCAGGTGAAGCTTGTTGATATAATGTCAAGAGTGTGCAAAGCTGTCATCAAGGCAAAGGGTGGCTACTTTGAAGAATTTGAAAAGTAACACTTTTTTTGATTACTACATGATTCCATATGTTATTTTATAGTTTTGATGTCTTCCCTATTATTCTACAACGTAGAAATTAGTACATTTAAAGAAAAACCCTTACATGAGTAGGTGTGTCCTCAATGTTGCCATTGTGGTGGTTAATTCATTAATGATTTAAACTTCTGTGTGCGTAGTTTGGTCCAGTTCAGGGGTAGTATGGATCCATCATGACAACCAGATGTAGATCAAGCAAAACTATCTAGCTATCAGGGATTGAGAGCAGTGGAGGCTGCTGAGGGGAGGACGACTCCATTCCAGCCATTGTTATGAGCCGTCCTCCCCCCAGTAGCCTCCACTGATTTAGAGACACCCTGTTATTAAAGTCGGATATAATCCCATTGCTTTTGCAGAAGCAGTGGTCCTGGAGGCTGTGCTCTGTGTGTTGACTACCTCAGTAGGAGAGAGGAAGAAACAGATCAAAACAATGTGGTGAAGAGGGGATTGTTTTTGTCACTGCATCGCTGCCTGGGGCTTGTTCCACGGTCAGGGAGATGAGATGTGACAGACACCTTGGCAGGTAGGGACATCAGATCCAGAGCCGCAGGGGATGGGTTACCTGGGTATGGTGTTGTTGTTGAACAGGGTTGTCTCAGCAGCAGTAAGATAAAGAGCAAGCAATGATGTCATTCCAACCAGTGTTGCCCGCTGGGCGGGAACATTAGACAAGAGCCATGTCTGGATAACACTATAATGTGTTTGAGAAGAAATCCAGAGGCATCATGGGAGGAAAATAGCATCTCGACCTCCATTAATGCAAGAAAGGTTTTGCAAAAGGAGAGGAGGATGAAACCTTAATGCTTTAGAGGAATTCTGCCTCCCCCTTATGGAAATACAAGAGAACTGCCACTTAATGATCACACTTTTACAACAAGCTGAGTGTGTTTTGAGCTGAGTGTGTTTTGAGCTGAGTGTGTTTTGAGCTGAGTGTTTTGACCCCATGTTTTACGGGCTTTATGCCTTGAGAGTAGAAAAATAAAACACCTGATCGAGACTCTTTGGTTTACTTTCAGGCTTACTGACAATCTGGATCTAAAAGCTAAACTCATCTCATGTTACTTTAGATCTCATATGGATTTATGTCCCTAAAACGGAAGTGTATCTTAACCAGGGGTGGAGTGCTGCCGGGCACTCCTTCACCTTCTTGAATTTGAGAATACACCGAGCTGGTAAAAAAAATAATTCTGATCCATTCTAAATAGATTATATTTAATTACCACAGAAAATCAATTAAAAAAGATAGAATGTCAAACCAAATAAATGTGCATAACAGCCTAGAGGCACAGTAAACGGTGGTTTCTTCCCTGTCTTGTCTCTGGCAGTGGCGAGAATTATGCTGAACTATAGGCTACTTGTGTGCACTGCTGAGGCCTGTATAAGGATTGACCACTTTAATCAATCAGAATGGAGGTTTTTAAAAAAAAGAAGCTTATTGAGACGCATGAATACACCACAGCAAAAGCTGGATTGTATGTCTGTTTTTACAGCGACTTTCCTGCAATTCTATGTAGTAACGATTTATGTTCACTTCTTGTTCAATTGATTTGTTGATAACATTTATGCAAATACAGTCTATGAATTGGTAGTTCATCTCTCTGTTTTATTTTATTCTGCAATCGGGTATATTGTAACCATATGTTCAAGCTAATCAAATAAAAGTTTATTTTTGATACAGTGTAGTGTTAGCTACACAATACAATGAAAAGGCTATAACAACTAAAGCTCTCCTCGCAGTGCAATGATATAAAGGTAACGTTACACGTGCTTGTATTAACATTAGGTTATAGCCTACAAATAGCTATACCAGGTAGTCGTAGGCCTATTAGGGTTTAAGACAAATTATATATTTTTCCTAACATTCAGCTATTCTTAAGCACAACAAGTTGGTTCAACTTCTTCAACATCACTGTGCGATCCTGGTGCTGTCCTATCAATACCACGAAGGGCGCTCCAATCGTTTAAAATAGCACTCATCAAGATCTGTTGCCTACGCCTAGTAGTTCTCCTACTCATCACGTATTCTTATTATTACAAATAGAAGATGGTCACTTCGCACAATGGAGAAAATATCGATCAGAGCTGAATTACTGACTGATTGCCTCGCTGTTTCATGTCCACGAGAATCTGTCTATGGGAGATGACATAACGAATCATGAGTATTTTACATAACAGAACCGAATATAATAGCATAGCATACAGTAGTAGGCCTATAATGTTATTGTTACCGGAAACAAATAACACCTCGTCGGTTCTAATGAGATTGTAGGTTAGCTGAAGCTGAATAGTCACCGAAATAAATATCATGCGCCAAAACTCAATAGAGCGCGCCACTTGGCAGGATTTATGCTTTGATTGAGACAAAATACAAGACAGGCTAATAGTTCGTTAACATAATCTGTTCGAATTCGCTCACGAAATACTAATTCAGGAATATCGAAATGCATAGGCTATTCCCCTGAAAATGATTGGCATGCAGATGCAGTTTCACCGATAAAACGAAAATAATTACCATTCCCCATTGACAGTGATGATGGCCTATTTTAAAATTAGGTATGCCTGTGTTTGAGGGTATTAAAAATATATGCTTTTCTTGAGACAATATGTGTGGGCATAGGCAGACGTTGCAATTGGAGGATGCATGTTGTGCATATTAAATAACAGGGCTCTCCAACCCTGTTTCTGGAGAGCTACCATCCTATAGGTTTTCATTCCAACACACATCTAGTACACCCGATTCTAATAATTAGCTGGTTTATAAAATGTATTATGTTTAGTTATAACTGGGGTTGAAGTGAAAACCTACAGGAGGATAGATCTCCAGGAAGAGGGTTTTGCGAGTCCTGTTCTATAATGATACCTAGTTCATTTACTTTTTTGTTGTTGCGTTCCCTCACCCAAAAAAAGTCAAGGACCATGACGTGGGATTCAGTGATCATTGAAAAGTCCAGTCAAGAAAAGTCCTTGAACAGTCTTTGTTTAATACTCCAATGTCACTGGTCAAATTAGTTTCACACTGGGGAAGTTCTGCTCTTTACACAATGGGAACAATGCACGTTAGATGACTGTGAGACCCTGACATTTATTCCGTGAACTTAGTAGAAAATGTCAAACACTGAAAATGTCAGACACCTCCCTCACATGCAGGTTTCTACAGTAGGGGAGAGCAGGGTAAATTGAGCCAAAGGGATTAGTTGAGCCACCCCTTGTTTCTGGGAAACCATACACAAAATGAATCATGTGACCAAATATTTAGGAAGAGGTCATCATTTCATGGAGTCTGTGAAGGAAGAAAACACATGGAAAAAGTGGTAAGCAAGTTAGGTCATTTAAAAAATAAAAAAGATTTTCACAAAGTCAATTCAATATTGTGTTACATTGTGTTATAGGTTTCATGATGCTTGTATCTAAACCAAAGTAGATGTACATCGGTTGGGGTCTCTATAAGCTACAATATGAGGTTCTAAACCTAGCATGAATGTCCATTTTTGTAGCTGTGTGGGCCAATATAGTCCAAATGTTTGTCTTGGGGTAAGTTGAGTTGGGGTGGGATAAGATTTGAATCCCGAGCCAACTAGGTGAAAAATCTGCCGAAGTGCTATTGAGCAAGGCACTTAAGCCTAATTGTTCTTGTAAGCCGCTCTGGATAAGAGTGTCTGCTAAATGTTAAAAATGTGAAATGGAAGGGTAAGTGATATTGAACAGAGAGATCTATATCCGAATGTTGGTCGACATTTATGATGTGCAATATACCACAACCCCATTCCATTCATTCGCATTTGACCTACCAACACCATCACCCACTGTCACAGGACACCATCACCCACTGTCACAGGACACCATCACCCACTGTCACAGGACACCATCACCCACTGTCACAGGACACCATCACCCACTGTCACAGGACACCATCACCCACTTACCCCAAGACAGCTCAACTTACCCTGTCCCTATGCTCAACTTACCTCATACCTGGGGTAAGTTGTTTCAAGAGAACACCTTTTTTGGACAAGCTATATTTTCAAAACGGTCATGTTTGCATACATTCTGATTATTTCCAGGGATATACAACATCATGAAATGTATGTACAGTAGAAATAGGGAAGCTGAATATAAAGAATGTCTCAACGTACCTCACTCTTCCGTAGCTATTCTTTATTCAGGGTTGAAAACTGTAATGTTCCACACAAGAAACAAATTCTAAGTTGTAATTTATTGGTTTTTATTCCACCCAAATTCTGCATAACTACATCCAACTGCATTCTGTATGACATGATTCAAACTGCTGTGCCTTCAGAAACCTCAGGGGCCTGTCGTCACATTCCACCTCAGAAACGTGTCTGATGAAAGACGCATCAGCAGTGCATCAACTTGTGTCAACTCATTCGTTATGTTCCTTTTGACTGTTTTTAATCAATCATATTTTCTATTCATTAGCTTGAAATATGGGTGAACATACCAATGATATTATTTGAAACAAACGGGAGTACCTTTTGTCTTTTAGCGATACAACTGATAATGATGATGATTCCAAGCACCAACCAAATTGTTTGTGCTCGACAAAGGCCAAGATGTTAAATGTGTAGGCTACATTATGATTCCTTTTCAAGTCTCATCCACATTGTTGAGTGAAACTTTATTGTGAGTCAAATCTGGTAGAGGAATTTTTTACAAATGTATGAGTAGAGGTGAAAAGGAAGGTAGTGTTACAGAGCACATCATATAGATTCTCAAAAGGTATTTGCGTTTCAGCTTTTTAAAATGTCATCATATTTCCTGTGGAATATTAGGCTTAAACGTTTGGAACTACATCTCCCAAAAATAATTTATTCATAATTTTGTAGAAAAATAGTCAAATAACATTTGTCAAACTGGGTAGCAACAGTTGAGATCCATTTAAAGACACCTACCCAGTCAAACGAATGGACTAGATACTGACTTTGCATTTGCGTCATTATCATTGAGTATAGCTCAAAAAAATTGTAAAATAAAAAAAAAAATGTTTTCTAATATTTCAAATATGAATATTGCATGCTTAACAAAGTCTTCACATTGATACTGCAGTTTTGTAGAGCCAGGTTATCTAAGAAAGTACTATTTTCATACTAAACTAATGTCGTACCTACATTGTGATAGACCAAACTGTATTTTCTATTTCCTATTATATCACATTGATTAGACATTATTATTCTGTTATTATTCCAGAAAGTGTGAAAGCTTTTCCAACGCTATGTCATTATCAGATATGCAATGTCAGCGCAGTAATACACATCGCCCAATCTGGTAACATGTTTTGGTGGCTGTTGATCTACACCTAACTGTACTGATGAACTGAACTAGTAGCATGTACAGTACATGGTAAAGGGCCCTAGCCGTCACGTTTTCCTTGTTTTGAGATCCTGAAAACTCAGTAAATACTAGTAAAACATAGAATTATCCATCATTTTGCTTATGTTATGACCGAGTGAGTAATTTTGCATATACCAGCATATGCACCGACATGAATACATTCGAAATGTGCTATTTGTTTTACACTATGTGTGTTGGTACCCTTTGACAAATTAGAAAATAGGATTGAAAGCAATCTGACCATCCTTCAAATTAAAAAATGCAGTAAAGCAAGTTAACTTCTAAAGAAAATGGTGTCAAAATATACAAGAAAATCTCTCGCTCTCTCTCTGTCTCTCACGGCTGGCACAAGTCTCTTCAATAATTAATGTCTTCACGTTACATAATATATTTAATCAACACACCTGTGGCCCATCCGACACCCATCTTCTTTACTACTCTGTCCAGTGAAAAGGATAGGACCCAATATAAGTCAAAATCTCCAAATACAAAACCGTAACACGTGAAGAACTATTGTAAGATCATTTGTGTGCGGCAATATACGACTCTATTAATCTTTTCATAATCGTGGTCAGTAGACAAACTTCATAAACATATGAATGACAGAACAGGTGACCGTTGTTTTGTTTTTTACTGTAATCTGATTGGGTAAAGGTCATGAGTACATTTAAAAAAATACAGAATGACATAGCCACTCACACCAAAGCCTTCCTTCCCAATTTTTTTTCCTTCTTTTTTTTATCTTTTGCCTTTTAATAAGGTGAGCGCACAACATACACTCACTCAATTATTTCCCCCTTTTAAAAAGAAGTAAAGCATGAAAGTAAACGACAAAGCACACAAATATCCAACAACTGAAACTGAGAGACTAAGTTTTTTTTTTTAAATACACACAAAACACCAGTAGTAGGTACAAGTCTTCTGTCCATTAAGGAATTTTGAGAATCAAAAAGCACAGTTAGTTAGTCCAGCTTTGCCAGCCCTGTCGTTGGATGGTGTGGACCAGGGTAGAGGTTGTATGTGGCACTACCATGGGGGATAGTGCTGCTGTACTCTAGTCTAGGCCATCCTCTGCTGGCTGGTGGCAGTTGACATGGAGGCTGTGAGGTCTGGGAGACCTGGGGCTCAGAGAGCAGAGCAGAGAGGGCCTGGCTGGGCTGAGGAGGCAGGCCAGGGGCCAGTAGCCAGGGGCCAGTAGCCAGGGCCAGGGGTGAAGGGCAGGGCGGGGTGCTCAAGTCCAGGGGTACTCAATGTGAGGGAGGGAGGCCCTACTGCCTAACCAAAAGGACACCTGGAAGACAAAGAGAAGGAAATGGAATGAGAGGAAATGAGCCACAACAACCCTGTCCATTGATCGGAAAATTCAGTGTTGCGTTACGAAGTGTGTGTGCCCACCGAAATATATGCTGTCTCCACTCAGCTCCAAAGATCATGTAATCTCAACAAATGGTTTCTAAATGACACGGATTCTGCAAAGAGAAGAGACTGATGTAAAACAGGGACAAATAGTGAGGATAAATCCAGATCAAACCAACAGAGTTATCTAGGGACAATATCAGAGGATATTGTCTGGTTCAGATACTAACAGTATTTACAGTATCATTCCACTGGTGTGGGATGTCCTCGGGTTCTGGTGGGTAGGACATCCAGGATGGGCTTCCATACGACGCTGGTGGAGGCATGACAAAGTAGTCTGAGTAACCAGGGCGGTTGGCTGATATGGCGTAGACTCCTGTCATTGGGTTTCCTGTACGAGATAAGCAGTGTTTTGCCAATCAGAGGCTTGAATGAGTGAACTGAAGCAATTTGACAGAGAAGGGTATACATATGCCTTATGTATATTATATATACACATTTACATGTATATACGTATACATTTACTAGTCATAATATATATATATATATACTATTTATTATTCTGACCTGAGTAGCTGGTCATGGACTGGTCAACAGTAACAGCAGGGAAGGGCGCTCTGTTGATAGGCAGATAGGGGGCACCATTGTGCTGACTCTGCATCTCAGAGGCCTCGGAAACACGAGGCTTCAGGCTGATATCCGGTGAAGAACTGCAGAAGGGGAAACAAAGACAAAAGCCTTGTAATTCATACATCTCACCACTGGGTGGCCTGTAAACCTCATGCGCAAACCTAGTAACAGTCAAGGCATTCAAATGAAGATGCTGTTTGTTTTAAATAATGCGGGAAAAAGTACAGCGCAGAGTAGAATTACAACACAATGCATGCACTGTATGACATCTAAAGCCAAAGGACTTAAACTGAACAATTTTCAACTTCATATTCATCATCTCTAGCACCATCCCAACATCAACACCAACAGATTATGTGAAAATGGCCCATTTCTATGTTTTGTAGAAAAAATATAAAGAAAGACAAGTGTTTCTAATGACATCATCAACCAATTAGCAGGCAATTAGTAGTAACTACTCTAAAACTGATCAAACTCACACGAGTTTGGACACGCTTATCTAAGCGTCATAGGAAACGCTTATCTTCCTCTATCTTTTTAACTACAAAACATAGAAATGGGCCATTTTCACATATGTTGACTTTGGGATGGTGCTGGAGTGATGAATATGAAGTTGACATTTTTTTTCTCCGTTTCCCTTTATTAAGCGGTAGATTTAAAAAAAAGATGGGGGATGACCTACAAGGATACACAGTGCACAAGTTAAGTAGACTTAAAAAAATATATTTAAAAAAAAATAGGTTGGGCATGTTTAGCATTGGGGGGGATGTGAATAAATCAGAATTAATGTTATTTTCATCAGTTTACTGTCTTTCTAACAGCTAGAGGAGTGTTGAATGGGAGAAGGAGGGGGGGGGTTCGTACAGCCTCATTGAGGTCCCGGTAGGGGGTCCAGGCCTGGAGGGTATCAGAGGAGGTGGGGGTCCAACGCCCATGTCAGGAAGCTGAGTGAACCTGAAGCCCTGCAGCACCAAGCACAACACACACACACACACACACACACACACACACACACACACACACACACACACACACACACACACACACACACACACACACACACACACACACACACACACACACACACACAACATAGTTAAATCAGTGTGTGGGTGTTTAAACATATGTACTGTGCAGCTACTCTCTCGACACATCTTGACTTTCTACAGTAGCATTCAGGATTTTTGCTTGAAGCACCATCATAAGCAATTCTACAAGAGCACACGTACACCAATGCGTCATTCCAAATCATTTGCTTTACATTGCACAGTCTAATCAATGCACTCACAGGTTTGGGTAAGCTACACTGGTGGATTTCCGGCCCGTAGGCAGACCCGCGCTGGTGGCCTCCTCCGCATGGATGGTTCATGGTGCCAGGAGCGCTGGTCACACCCTCAGAGTAAGCGCTGGTGTGGCTGGGATTGTAGGAACTGTGGAGGTGGGGGTGAGGGTGTTGGTGGTGGTGGTGGTGGTGGCTGGCAGGCGAGGGCTCGTCTGGGGCCAGCCCAAAGGCATTACCCAGCAGGATATGCATCTGCTGCCGGACCTCGTCGATGGAGGGCTGAGAGCTCAGAGTGGACGAGTCCGAGAGACCTTTGACCTGATGGCTTCCACCATAACCCAGGGAGCACATCAGTCGGTCCACGTTGGTCTCCTGGAACGTCTCTGGCTCTGCCTGACTCACAGGAAGACAAAATACACACACACACAAATCGTACACATACATGGTTATCCATTTACAATTTAAAAGCACCGAACATTCAAAGCTATTAACTGGTATCGAATTTCCAATCTAAATCACTGAACAGGCTATAAATCATATTCACTGTCATTGACATTCAGCAAGGTTCAGACAGCATAAAGAATGGGCTCCCAGGCTGCGCTAGATGAAGGTTTTAAAGTTCGGCTGAAGGTAATCCTCTTCATTTCAGCCATGGAGCTTAAAAGTGAGGATTGGGAGAGGTAGGTATAATGGGAAAGGCTTTGTCCTAGGGTTTTCTCTAGGTTATTGCACCCCAGTACCAGAACTTTTCTAGGCTCAACCACCTTTACCCCTGCAGTGACTCCAGGAGTACGGTGTTAATTTTAGGACATTCTCCCTGCAGTTACATCGGCAGTACGGTGTACATTAGAGGACATCTATGTCTCATGGATGCAGTGATAGTCAGTGATGACTCACGTCATAACCGCTGTTGCGGATGCCTCTCCTGGACCTCTCCCTGAGGACCAGCAGGTCCATCTCCGTCTCCACGGGGCTAGGGCTGCTGGCGGCCAGGGACTGACGACTCCAGTAGGCTGGCTCTCTCGATGGGGGGTGCCTGGAGTAGGGATATCATAGTTGCCATCGTCATTATTATAGCCATCATTAATATCATCATCATCAGTAAAAAATGTCATCTGCAAACATCTACAGTTGGGCTGATTCAATTATTTCTCTGCGCTGCAGCACAGGTTTAAACTGAACACCTGGACTTACAAAATGGACTTACAACTGCTCCCTTACCGGAAAAATTCAGACAGTTACTAAACAGTTACTAAACACGTCAGCAGATACTCTCGCCCAGAAAAGGCACCGGTGCTGCAGCACAGGCATTTTGAAAAGTGACTTTTAAATCAGTGGATCTGCATACACTGAACGCCCACTGAACATCCACTCAAACATGAAATGAATGCTTCCTGTATAGCATACTGTATGTCTCTCGGCATACTACATAATGTGGATGCTCCCCCACCTCCTGATGTGGCATCCTGCATAGGAGGCCCTCTTCTCCTCAGCAGTCATTGGCTCCTTTGCCATCTCAGGCCTACTGTGCCTCTCTCTGGGGTTGAATGGGTGGATGCCATTGTCTGTGATGGGGAAATCACAGTAGCCTTTCCTCTTGGCTTTCTGGCGCACTTTGTTCCTGTAGTGTTCGATGTCGGTTTTCTGCTTGAGCCCCATGTTTGCCTGTGGACAAAGTCATTTGTATCCATTACATTTGTATATTGATTCTAGTTTGGCATTGCTTGGTATTATGCGTATACTTGGTGAG